>NC_138919.1:6381393-7069769 GCF_965231255.1 Vanellus vanellus
GCATCTTAGCAGGTTGCTGTTTGGTTGTCGAATGCTTCTTAAAGCAAAAAGAAGTGAGTCTGAATTTGTCAGTGTGTGTGACACTGACAGCAGCCGGAGCTGCTCAGCGCTGTGGGTGTCACGCAGGATGTTGTGTCGGCATCCTGGAATTTATTGCCCATGTTTTGTCACGTGTTAGGAGCCAACTGAAGATGAGCTGGCACCGTGTGAAACGGCGTGTTGGCCACGTAATCCATTTGGCGTGTATTTAAGATGTTGTGGGATTGATCTTCCTTGGTCTGGGCCAAACACCATGCTCTGAGTTTACACCAGGTCCGGTTCATTTAGCCAGAGGTTGGGTATCTGCACTCTGTAATGTGTCGTGTCCTCCTCGAAGGACTCCCAGGGCCCTCACTTACGTTAATTGACAACCTGCATTTCACTCTCCATTGCATTTGTTTTCTAATGATTTTTTTTGTTTTGCTCAAGATAAGCCTGCACTAAAAAGAATTGATTTGGAGCTCTGCGAAGCCGAGTGCTACTTGCATCCATTGATGTTTCAGGCTCATCTCTCTCGTCTGCTACAATTAGTACAGAAAGCAGGATGTGATAACGGTTAACATCAAGATTAATAAAAAAACCCCACCAGACCATAAAAGGACATTGCAGCAGGCTTCGGCTAGGCATGGGAGAGGTCCTCATGAAGAATTTCCCTGTGAGTTTGTAAATGCTGACTTCTTTCTTCTTGCAGTTTCTTACTTCGTGTTCATGGTGGCTTTCCGTCCCCTGGTGATGAGCCAAAGCGCAGGAAATCCAGCTGGCGGCTGTGTCCCACGCTGTTCCTCCCCAGATCTTTCCTTCCGGGCAGACTGGGAATCACCTTGATGCTGGGACTGGTGCTGTTTTCCTGGGGGTTTGGGCCTTTTATATCCTTTCATTGCCAGTTCTGTTCAACTGCTGAAATGGTAAGATTCAAGCAATTATGATTTTACTTTTTATTTTCTTTTGAGTGCTCTCTTGCTCCTGGGCTGTTCCTCATTTATTTCTTTAGACTACATTCAACACAAGGTTATTGCTGGTTTTGCCCTCAATGCAGCGGTTTGAGAGACATTCTGTGGGCTGTGCTCGTTCCTTCCCTGTTGGACTGATCAAAGATTTTTTCTTTCCCGGTGTGAGCCCGACACTGTCAACCAGAAGTGCTCGGACCACAGAGAACACAGAAGTGACTGTAGGAATAGCTGGTTCCTATGCTGCGACTGTGACCCACTCTGTCATCCCTCTTCTGCTGGTTTACTTCAGCCAAAAAGGCAGGCGGGAAAAGTTTGGTGTTTACCTAAAACACGCCTCGCTGGTCCAGCACAACCTCTGGGTAATGCTGGTCATCACTTTTGCAGTATTTGCCACAAATACTATCACAAGATTGTCTATAAAACGTCTTAGTAAATGGATGGTCAGTTTATATAATTGATGCATAAAGAAAGTAGTCATTGTTGATGCCCAGGAAAAACCGTAATTTATTGCTAAAAATAAAAGTGTGACACCTCACCTCATGACTTACCAGCTAAGTCTTGGTCAGGGTATATCACATTGACTTCCACTGTGGTGCATATTATTTTTAAGTCATTACCTATTTTTGTCTGTAGGAGAGTTTTGCAAACAGAAGGTCATGTTGCACCATATCCATTCAGTAAATATTTTAGTAATAACATAAAATATGCTGTGATCAAGTGGTTAGGAATTTCCTTCAGAGAACATGACCCGCTCACGAGCTTGTTAAGGACTGTGTCGTCCTGTCCCGTCCCCCGTCCCGTCCTCCCCCCAGTTTGTGGGAATGTAGGGATTTTCAAAGAAGGTTTTTTTAGCATCTAGGTAATTGGATGTTATTAACGTTAAATTAATCTGATCTGCTGAGGATAAATAAATATGATAATAAGTTGTCCTATATAAAATCACAAGTGTATATATATACAAATAGACCTACTGGCTATTTGGTGACTAAGTGGGCTTTCCATCTTCAGTACCAGGGAAAGCCCCAGATAATTTCTTTCTCCTGAATCTTCTCTCCACCACTGTTTCCATCCGTTTTATCTATTAACAGAACTAAAGCGAAGTTCAGTCTAAGCTTCTACAGCAGCTACTCATACTTGCAAAGCGTTTACTGATAGCATTGTCGTGTTAGTTATACCGTTCTTGTACATCTAAGGATTATGTTATAGTATTTCTTTTATTGCACAATATACTCAAGCTGTCTAAGGCAGATATGATAAAGCCTGTGCGCTCGGCAATTTGTCTTCTGCGGATTGCATGTAACAGGCGTGCAGTAAACTGCTACACCAGCACAAGTCACGGGCAAAATGTAATTGAAGAGCAGAAGGGATAAAGGCTGAGGGTTTGCGACACGGCCGCAAGCAGGGAGGAGGGGACCTCGCCAGGTCAGCAACTCCTTCTGTCAGCAAAGCAACTGCTGCTCGCTCTGCCGCACTTTGAGGCGCTCTCTTTAAGGCGGGACGCTTCTCCAAAGTAGTCGGCTCCTTTCGCTGCCTGTGCCCGTCGCTCCAGTCGCACCGTTCCTGCTCTTGAGCCCCGGTCCCGGCTCGCTGCTGTTGCGCTGCTGCTGGGCGGCAGTGGCCCTCTGGATTAGGAGTAAGAACAGAGTCTGGGTGTCACCTGTGCTTTTCTTGAACGTATGCAGATGCCAGATACAGAACAGGAATTTTCAAATGGTTTTAGCCAAAACGCCAGCCAGAGGACTCCCCTACAGCTCCCACAACCGAGTGTCCTGTGTTGAAGTTTGGGCGGCTTGAGGATGATTGCATGGGCATTGCTGTAGCAAAACAGCATCAGGATGAGTAAAGAATTAATAATAAGTTGTTCCAGGAGTGGTGGAATTAACGAACCCTGTTGCTTCTGGATTTATTTAATTATGCTTACATCCTTGCAGTATTCCTTAGTTACGCATTGATGTTCATTTGACCCCTCCATGCAACAGCTCCAAGCCCTCTCTGTTCCCCATGTATCCTTCTATATTCCCTTTCTCTCCCTGTGCCCAGCTGTGCAACTTTTTATATCCACTACCCATTTCTGAGAAATGAGGTGACAAGGTCTCACACTGCGTTGCTACTGCCTTTCAAGGTGGGGGCATTTGTTTGGGTCCTTCCTGGCCAGAGGTTGTTCACAAAACAGGGATGATTTAACATCTCTGAAACCACAACGTCATTATTAAATTAACTTGAAATTGGCCAGCAGGCTCAAAACTTATCAGAGTGGACAAACAGGCAGGCAGCCCAAGTGCATTGGCTCCGCTGTCTTGGGAAATGAGGCTAAAAATAATAGTATATTTATTTCTGGAAGAAAGAAATTGGGTTTGATCTACCAATCTCTTTAGCTAATAAGGGTAATGGAAATGAGATTACACTGGCTAATTTATTATTCCTGGTGGTTATTAATTATTGGGTTTTTCTTTTGAGTAATTAAAAAATAATTTTTCCTGCTTCAAGTGAGTGCACTAAATCCCATTGATCTGTGTTTTTTTTTAAAATATATTCTTAACCTGGAAACCCTAAGAAAATGCTATTTTCCTTATAACTGTTCATTTGCAATCTTACAAAGATTTTTTTTTTTTTTTAAGCTTTCCATGTTTCTGTGAGCCTGTAAGTCCTCTTTGTGCCTTGGCTGTTTATCTGCTTTTTGGTTCTGCCTTCTCTGTGTCTTTCCTTTACAGATCTGGATATTGCAGCAGAATAAGTCATGTGTAATTTTAAGCACACATTTAAAATGAAAACAGGTCGATGTGTTTGTTTCTTTATTTTTTTAACCACAAACTTTATTCTCCTTAAGATGCAGACATGTGCAAAAGCCTTTAAAGGTTATTTCTTAAAAGGGAGGGGTGCATAGTCGTGGTGGTTTTGGGTGGTAGCCCAGCTTCTTTCTGGCTCCAAGTGAATATTGTCATCCAGAGGTGTGGAAGCAGCGTCCTGCCATGGAGGGGAGCTGGCTGAGCCAGAAAGCTGCTGTGGGTTACTGATGACATAAGTGCAGTCCGACAGCAGCAGGATGATGGCTTTTAAAAATAGGACTTCTTGCCATTTTCTATTCTTGTCAGCGTGTCACAAATGTCACAAGGTCAGGTTTGCTTTTCCTACCATTTTTTCCTCTTCTGCTCACTGCCTTCATCAAAGGAATAAATTAATTTTGTTGGTGTGGGATTTCGCCCACGCAATGACAGGAAAAGAAGGAATAAACCCGCTCGACTTCTCCATGGAGCTGGCGGCTCCCTTCGGACAGCAGCTCTGCGTTCGTACCGGCGGCGTCGGCGCTGTGAACGATGGGGATGGGGCTGAGCGCTGCCGAGCGCGGGGCTGAGTTGCTAACGCTCCCCTTATGAGGCACTTGACCTTTCTGAGGATAGACGTGTCAGCTGTCTGCGGCGCTGCAGGAGCGGGCGCAGGACCTGGCGCTTCCCACCCTTCCCCGTACCCAGCAGGAGCGGCCCACCTGCCCTCCCTCTTCTCGTCCGTGGGTATCAGCGCAGCAACAAAGAGAAGCGGCATGTTCAACTGCTCGCAGAGATTATTTTGACAAAAACCAAAACCAAACAAACCCTCTTCCCACCGAACTCAGCTATGCTGTGAAGTGATGTAAGCAGAAAATAGGGAGAAAGAGAAGAGCAGAGTTTGGCTTGGTCAAACCAGTTGGCTGAATTATTCAAGCGCCTCTTGTCAGCCCTCTCAGCTGTCCCAAAACCTGATCGCTGAAGGCTGTCATACGTAATCTCTGCGGAGCGTGTGTCAGAGAGCTCTGGCGAGCCTGTGGGAATGCTGCGGTGAAATCAAGCTGGCCCTACGTGTTCCAAGCAAAGCCGAGGCTGTGCTTGGCGTTAGGAATGACCCCCGGTGCCCATAGAGCTCGTACAGTGAGGGGCTGTGCTCGTTTCCAGTGATTTCCAGGTCACGGTGGGCTGGCTGCATCCCCTGTGCTGGCTGCATCCCCTAATGTTCACTGGGCAGGAGCAGCGGGTAGGACGGGTGCCAGGGCAGCACCTCCCTCATGCGGGTCACTGAGTGCAGGCGCCATCCCCCGTGTCCCCTCTCCACATCAAAGTTTATTTGGCTGCGGAACGGGAATAGTAGAAAGCGTAATCTTTGGGCTAAACCGCTATCTGAGTCCAAGGTGGGCTTTTTATTGCTTGTAGTGAATAATAAACCCATTCCCGGGGCTTTGTAATGAACCTTTTTTGTAAAGATGAAATCAATTCCTACCGTCTCCTTGCAGAACTTCTGCATAACGCTTGCATTCTCTCTTGGATGAGCTAACATTTATTATCCTTTAATAAATCCTGTAGAAACTCTTCTAGGGCTGGCAGCAGGAGCATCCAGCTCTGAGCAAGTGCCTGCAGGTACCATTTCCATGGCAATTTACCTTTGAACTTAAAAACAAATTCCTCAAAAAAAGAAGCAATCACCTGCTTCAGAAATGGGAAGGATAGTTTAGGAGTATTCGTTCTTTTTTTTTTTTTCTTTATGAAAGCAAAAAACCCAAAAAGGCAGGTTTCTAGGAGAGGAGAAAGAAAATACCTTTCCTGAATTCAACAGCTGATAGGCAAATGTTTTTTAGAGCAATGAAATCCACTCAGCCCAAATGCCATCCCTCTAATTACTAATGCCAGGATGAGGCTGGTGTTAACCAGCACCGTTGAAGTGTGTGGTAGAGAAGACAGGAAAGGAAGAAAGGTCAGGAATTTCACCTCCCAGCAGAACATTTTGTGGAAAAACATATTCTCAAGTATATTTATACTTTCCAGAGAAATAAACAACATTCTCCGTAAGTACTCTAACAAGCAGGTCCGTAGCAAAGAAGATCAAATGGGTAATTACTCTACACGCCGTCAGGCTGCCAAGATTAATAGGTTTTCCTAGGGAAAACCAAAAAATCAATGTAAAAGAAGGAACAGGATAAGTTTTACCAGAGAAAAAACTAAGGTTTTCTCATGTGCCTCTGTAATTTTATACTATTTTTCACAAAGGGTTTGCGGTGCCATCCATTCTATCACCAGGTGAAGAGCTGGTAAGTGCAGGTTAGCGCGATGTTCCTCGCTGCTGACCTGGTCTTCAGAGGCAGTGGGGTGATGTTTCCACAATGACATTGATGGGGGACGAGCTGGAAAGCATAAACCTGACTTGGTGCCATATGGAAGCTCTTTGGATGTTCAGGACTTGGAAAATTCCCATTACGTTTTAAATTAAAAGTTGATTATATTTCAGTAATATTTTTGCCAAAATCTTTTTAAAAGGCATGTCTTTTTTTCCGAAATGGGAATGTTGAAAATGTCAAGTGTGATACAAAAAGCCTTAATGTTAATAAAACTGTTCTTATTGCAAAGAAACCTTTGTTTTAAAACTTTTGACTAGTTCTAGGCAGGATACCAGAATTATGGGACTAATTTAAAAATTCTCAAGTTTAGAAAGACAAAGCTGTTCTCTGGGTTTAATACTCACTTATTGCCCTTATATGGCACATTTTCAAGTTTATCTTCACAGCCATAAGTGAGAAGTATTGGGCCAGAATACTTCTCCCAGTGCTGAGACATGGAAGCAATATTGAATATTGTGCAATATGCGATACTGTCCTGGGAGCTGATGTTATAATTTGCATCTGGCTGTGGCAATATATTTTTGTTTGAATTTACAAATAAGTTGGAGTTGTACTTTGTACTCATCTGGATTTGTACACCATAAGCTTGTGAATAATCAATATTGTCCAAATGACTAATAATAAAATAATAAAACCACAGTCACCGCCAGATCCAAGTCCCGATATTACGCTGTAAAGTAACTGGGAGTTTTGCTATTGGCTTAAATAAAACCCACGTTATCTTCTCAAACTAAGCTAAAATAGTGAGAATTATTGACTTTTCAACAGTTTTAAAACTGGGACAATAAAACATACTATGCATTACCTGACCTCCTCCTGGAGTACCAGGAAAGCATTGACATCTCTTAAACAGAATGACTGTTTTTTAAAAAGCAGTGAGATAAGAATGTAGCCTGCAAATTTAGCATTTTGAACAGAATGTTTTCTTGAGTAAGAATACTGTAAAACCAGTCAGAGGAGACTGCTCCTAGGAGGATGATGTTGCATAAGGTGCCTGAGATAAAGATTTTACTGCTTTTCATGTTCTTATAAAATTTTACTGTAATGGAAGAGTTTTTTCTTTAAACCTCCTTTGTTATGAACATGCTTTGCATAGCGAGATAATAGCTACCTTTGCCTAATCCTCATGGTCTGACTTGAATGTAGAGTTGGCATTGCTCTCCAGGTTCTTTGAACCCGGGGAAAAAAAATATCAGTGTTTTATTCCAGGAGAGTTGATGAGTTTTCAAGTTCCCCCAGACATCAGAGAGATCTAATAATTTTAGCCCGTGACTGAGCAAGGTAATTAAATATGTGCCTGACTTTCAGGATGCATTTAATAAGTGTCCCTGAAATCAGTTGCAAAATTTATCTGTCTGCTTTAAATTTTAAATATCTTCTAGTATCAGGACGCAGAACCTGATTTGCTTTTCAAAGCAGTTTGGATTTTTTCAAACTCATTTTTTTCACGCTATTCAAATGCCAGAATATATATATTTATTTTTTCTTCAGCTTAACCTATAAATGTACTTTGCCTTTTGAAGTGAATGGGAATTCTATGCAAATTTCCTGTTTTAAGACTGATTCTTAAAATAACACATTCTTCTGTGATAGAGACCTTCACGTGGTGGGTACGAGGAGTTACATAGCCCAACAAGCTGGTGGTGTAAGGATGCACTGCGCAGGAGGCTTACCACACTACGGATGTCAGGGTTTTGGTCCTCATAGTGAACAAATATTTCGATTGTCTAAAAATGGAATTGCAACAAGGTCCGGTTCTTCAGCAAAGCTGCTGGTCCTACACACAATTCTCCCTCTTGTTCTGCTGCTCTGTATGTAGTTCACGTTCCCAGCCTTTCGCTGTGAGTAATTTTCTTAACTGTAAGAACTATCTTTAAAAAAATACGCTTACTTCAGAGACTTCTACAGAGCCATCCCTGAACCTGAGGAGCACCTGCAACGAACGGCTGATGCAGAGCCCTGTCTTGAAATAGTAAGTCAAAGAAATTAAGCCACTGTAAGAGTGAGTCACTGAAGGTAATATAAGTATTAGTCTTCAGCCTACAGATGTCATTCACTTTACAGAAGGTAGCAGCTGTCTTTGGGTTAATGAAGTGACTGATATAAACAAAACAGACTCCTGAAGAGGCATTTGCAGGGTTATGCAAAGATTTCAGCTGGAACTGGGTATGCACAAAATGAGGCGTACAGCAGGTCTGCAGGGTGGTGGGCTCTGGATGCCATTGCCCACACTCCTGCTTTCCTCGGGCGCTCAGACCCCTGTTCAGAAGAATAAGTCTTTATTTAAATCCAGGCTAATGAGGAAACCAGTGATGTGTGTATTTAGTGTTGAGGATATGTTTTAAAAAACATTAATTTTAATGTGACTGAAACGTGCTTTATTTTAAAGCTTTCGTGTGAGCTCAAGGCCACCTTGTTATGGTGTTGCAGAAACAGTCATGTTTATGCTTGGCGATACAGGCTCCATTTGCTGCCATTGCTGCGTGATCCTCAGTGGAAAAGTGGGATCATGGGTCATGGGATGAGCACTTAATTCTAACCTTGACAGAATCTTGCTGATTACATAGTAACTTGTAATTTATTAATTAAAAGTAGATGGTGGGCTCCCTCGTACTTTGATTAACCTAATAGCTTTCACAGCGAGAACTGAATTTGACCAGAGACATCATTACAACTTTTAATAAAATGATGTGGAGGGCTATTGAGTACGTCCCTTGAAACACTTTTACTTATTAGACAGCTAATCTGCATGAGTAACCACTTGGCAGCTGAACGTAAACCACTGTGGGAAACATCCTGCCACTGATTTTGTGAAATTACCTTAAATCTTCTAGTCATGCATGAGACGCTCCATCAGTCGTCTTCCGGCTTTAACTAGATGTGTTTTCAGCGAAAGAAGATGTGAAGGACAAGGGGCTTTGACCTGCTATAAACCCGTGAACAAAGTGATAGACAGTAAGATACAAACCCAGGACTGAAGCCAAGATGCAGTTTGATTATAGATGCACTGAGTGATTTGGAAAGATAAACTTTGCGTGACTCTGGGAAGAGGAATGTTGCTGAACTCACAGTATTTCAAGTGCAGCCACTGGAGCATTCAGTATCTCAAAGAAGGTGTCTCTTTAGGGCTAAATGCAAATTTATATCCCTTTTTTGCAGGGTGGTGTCCTCCAACCTTTCCTCATTCCTGCACTGATTTGGAGTCTGACCATACAGGTGAATTATCTGCACTGCCTTTCTGGAGGCGTACGGGCGTATAAAGACGTACGCTGTGACCGTTGTTACTGCTTGTTATGGCTGCGCGGGGAAATTGTGCTTAGGTATTTTTAAAACTCAGGGTTTCCCATGCTGGAATGGATTGCGGCGGCCGTACCTGCAGGCAGGTGAGTATTCGGCCAGCTGCAGCAGCAAAACCTGCTCTTAGTGTTTCGCACAGGAGCAGCTGAAGAAAGGTCTAAACAACAGTGGGGAGGCTCATTACCAATGTCATATTTCCCTTCTCCATCTCCTTGTGTCCTTTCTGTTCCCTGTCCACCTTCTTTGGAAAAATGTGAGTCCGTATTTTGGGAATGCTGCGAGTACAGTACTGTCTTTTATCACTCTTTTACCTCGAAAAGTGGCAAAGAACTAAGGAAATAAGGAAGAAAGTAACAGATATTAATTGCGTTCATATTTGGAATTCTTGTGTATTTCTGTAGAATAAATAATAAGATTTATTGCTTTTCCTTTGTAGAAGTCTGAGAACTTTGTATCATTGCAGGTTAACCCTCCTCAGTGCAATTCATCTCTATGGTCCCCAACACTTGTGTGTTGTCCCAAGTACAACACCTTAATGATGTTCCTGTTTGTTTATTACATTAAAAAAAGCTTTAGGACAAAAGACATCAAGTCAGTTTTGATGCAGCATTTCTGTTAGTAACTGAGCTTTAGCGTGGATTATAGCCTAAAACTTCATCCATGTAATTTTACTCAACTTTTCATATGTTGGAAATTCAGCTGCAATTTTAAGAATTTTAAGAAGAATGATTTTATAAGATCTGGACTGTAGCAAAACCTTTTTTTTTCCCAAAAATGTAGGTACTTGGGGTTTCATCATACCCAGAAGTGTTGTTAAAGACTAATCCAAACAATCCTATGTATTCTATTTAGCTCTGGAACCTGAGGAAAACCCTCTGAAAAGACAATACCCGCTTTGCTTTTTCCCAAACAGGTCACATTTCTTCATTCTATTCTATGCTTGCTACGAACTCAGGCTGTTCCCGAGTATTTTTTCACAGAGAACTCTCACCTTGATTGTTTCTTGTGAATTAAAGAATTTAGAGTTTTGCTTATTTTGATAGTTCAGACTTATGACAGTGATTCCTTCTACACAGCAAGGCAAAAATGCAGTGCCCTACAATCCCCGTGGCCATAGGACCGCTGAGCGATTTTCTGTGCGGAGCATCCCTATGCAGAAGAGCTGCTGATGGCTGTTCCCTGAAATAGAAAGACTTCATTCTCAGGTCTTAAGCTCTCATTTCACACAGGTGTAATTGCACTGGTATCCAGGTAATGGTTTCTGACTTGTCCCAAGGTGCTGGGGAAACCCAGCCCTTCAGTTTTAAGTTAGAGCAGACAAGGGGAAAATCTCGTGCCGGATACCTTTGCCTGCAATCAGCGGTACCTAAAACTTCGCTGTACTACTGCTTTTGGTGTAGGATGACAGATGTCCTGAGAGGGGATTCGACAGGAGGGTAGGGACTCCAGACTGGGAGGTGGAATACCTCTGAGTCACGTGTGTATGTGTGTGCCTCCTCCCAGGCGAGCCGGCCTGGGGTGTTTGCCCGCTTCCTGAGCTGGTGGAAGGTACTTGCCGTGGCCAAGGCCGTGGCTGCAGCTCAGGCAGACGGACCCCAGATAGGTGAGGTGTTCTGGTAGCGTGAGACATAACCCTATTGGACTCCATTGACATTGACTTGAGTATAGGAAGTTCCACCTAAACATGAGGAGGAACTTCTTTACCTTGAGGGTGGTAGAGCACTGGCACAGGCTGCCCAGGGAGGTGGTGGAGTCTCCATCTCTGGAGACATTTAAAACCCGCCTGGATGCGTTCCTGTGCAACCTGCTCTAAGGTGTCCCTGCTCTAAGGTGTCCCTGCTCTGGCAGGGGGGTTGGACTAGATGATCTCCAGAGGTCCCTTCCAACCCTATGATTCTATGATTCTATGACATTGCAACATGTCCAAGAAAGGCCTGGGTGAGGGCAGAGGGCCTGCACTAGTGGTTATGCTCTTGAATTGTACTGGAAGGGAGCTACTGTGGGGCGGGTGAATGGTAAGCACAGCCCTGAGTGTGTTATAAGCGTCCTGTGCGTTCGCCTTGCTGTCCTGGACTCACCTGACTCTGGTTTCCACGAGCTTTGAATGTGTCAGCTCAGTTGCTCTTGATTTTTTTTTTTCTAATCTCCTTCAGACAGTTAGAGATTTCCCCCGTGGCTGGGGTAAATGCCAAGCTGTAGGCAGCAATAGTTTATAATCCTTTCAAGAACATTCGCACCAGTCTTTAAAATACCTGTAAGTTATGTCAAGAGCATTTATTTTGAATTGGAGACAATCCTTATACAGTGCTTGAACAGATTACACACCCCCCGTGTAGTGATGTCGCTATTGCAGCCTTTTTGATTTTGGTTAAGAAGGTCCCTGAGGATGTAAGCATGGGTTTTCCTCATTTGGCCAGGGAAGAACGTGAAATGGTTATTCTTTTGCTCGTGTGTGATTAAAGAGTCTTTTGCAGAGGTGTGACTCCAGATCGTTTCATCCAGAGTTTCATCAAGGCTGCTGCTCTACTGGCCCACATAAAGGTAAATACTTAAAGTGCCCGCTTACGCCCCGCGCACCTCAGAGAAGAAAACAGTTCTTGCCTGCTCTTCTCTTGTTTCAGGACAGTACACGCTTTCACTGATATGTGCATGTCTATTAGGGACCAGCCCAGCGAGCTACCACCATCTGCTTCTGCACGTGAGCTGCAGAGCTTATGTGTGTTTAACTGATGTTGAGTCCCAGCAACGTGCCAATTATTTCGGTTTTGTTTACAAGTTCCTTATCAGCACTAAAATGACTTTCACAGACTACAGCATGAACAAAGATGTAATTTTTATGTTAAAATTCTCAAGGTCGTCCGGATCTTCAAGAAGAAAGAGCAGTCACCCCTGAAGTCATTGCTGAAGATTATGTCTTGGGAACAAGTGTTGGAAGCTGGTAACCGCCTGGGCTCTTGGAGGTGATATACAGTAGGAAGTCCTTTAAAGCACAAGCACTTTGCTCTACCCATGAAAATGATCTTGTTAAACTAGAGTTTCATTCCTATGTATTGGTTGTTCCTATGCATTGATTCCTCTATGTAATTGCCAAGTTTTACTTGCTTCTCTTCAGTCTGCGATTTATCTGTCTTCACAGAGAGCATTAAGCCAGGAACCTGCCGCTTCTGGTATCAGGATAGTAATCCACAGAAGGAAAAGGCCTTTCGGTTACTCGGGATATCTTCCCAAAACATTGATTTCATTAGTTAGAAGAGGTCTAGCGAAGAAGAAAAGTTACTGAACAAAATTGGTCCTGTTTCACCTCAAACCAGGACACCTTGAAATCTGTTTTCTCCCTTAAGGACTTTAGGAGTCACCTGTAGTGAACTGGAATAAGGTATACCTTGAGATATGTAAGTGCGAGCCTGTTCCGGGAGCAATGTTCATAATGCAGAAGTCACAGTAAGAAAAAATTATTGTGCATTTGGGAGAGGGGAGCATATTTCCAATAATTTTGCTTAATGACTGTGCCCTTTTCTGACTAACGCTCCCCAGATTTTAAGGAAATAGCATGGGTTTGCCACAGACACTTTTCCTAGGCAGTAAACAAAAGAATGTTGATGGAAACAAATTACCAGACAGAACATTGACCTCAGAGCAAAATCTCTGCGAACAGGAGGTGGGACATGGACCGCCACTCAGCGCTGTCAGATCACTACAGAAAGCGGATATGCAGATGATGATGTTCTCTCAGAAGGCATTAGAAAACAAGAGCAAAGGTATCCTAGAGGATTAGGAACAATTGTCATAGCTATATCAGGACATGCAACGTAGCTGTGAGTCTCCAGAGAGTCCAGCCCATCTGCTGTGAATGTGCAGCAGTCAGGAAGATGATAGATAGCATATGAACCAGACCCTGCAATGTGTCCCTGTGGACGTTAATGACAAATCGATCCAAATCTCTTGAGCTTCAGGACATCTTTTTCTTTTGCATAATTTCAAGTGAAAAAGATAATTCTGATGCAAAAAGCATGTGTTATAAAATGTTAATTGTTAAGTAAGTTCTGATAGGGAACATTTACTTGCGGTATATTCCTTCGTTAATAAGGTGTACTGCCCAGTCAAGCCTGTGATCCTACTGCTTAGGGCAGCAGTACCTCAACACGCCGTGCGAGACAGATCCATTCCCTAGGGACCTTTCACCTGAAAAACAAAACAGTAGAGCAGAAACTGAAAAAGCAGATTGACTTACCCAAGGTCATGAAGGCCTCCAGCAAAGCCAGGAGTGGAGTTCAGATATTTTAACTCATGGAACAACTCCCAGCCACAGGACGTACCGGCCTCCAGTAGCATCTGGAAGTGAGGATCTTTTAACTTCTCAGGTGTACCGAGTTTATTTTGTGGGGAACTTTTCCTGTAGCAAGCCTGTGGGAAGACCTAGAACGTTGTGAGCAGCTGGTAAGAGCAGCTAAAGCACATAGATGCGCTCAGATTGTCATGGCTGCTCTCTTCTTGTGGAAGCCGATGAAAAGGTGCTGCAAACATTTGCATATTGAGGCAAGATACGTGGTATCAGCTGCGCTCTTCTAGCCATAACATCATCAAAGACTTAGAAGATGGCAGAACTTCCCTCTGCAGAAGCATCAGATCTCCAAGCGTTTCACAGTATTCCATCGCTACTTCAGTTTGCAAAGCTTTACGGTGGATTTAGGTAGTGTTTTCAAGGGTCCTATGAAAATTGGACATCTGCTATTACCGGCTTTCAGAGAAGTTTGACTCCAGGGCTGTCTAGGTGAAGCAGGTAGCCGCCCCATCGGTGCACTCACATCACCCACAGCTTACCCAGATCACTTCTGAAACAGATTTAACCGTGTCAGCCTTTCATTTCCCCGCTTTTGCAGTGATGGTATCTTCTGCCTCTAAGAGCTGTCTGGAAATCAGTTTACAGACGTGCCAGCAAACAGCATTCGCACGCACGACCGTTCGGCTCAGCGTGTGCTCAGCACAACACAGATGAGTGTAATGGTGTCGTAATGCAGGAAGAGTCAGGGGTTATGAAACGATGCGGCTCTGCTCTAAGACCCCACCGAGAACGCTACTGATGTGTTGGGCTCTGCAGGAGATGAAATGCATTGCTGTACGTAAAGGCGTTCTGGGACTGGAGATGATATCTGCTTCATGAATAAAGGGTATGATGAGGCCATTCTCCGAGAGGGGAAAGCAAACTAACGGAATAAAGCCTGCTGATTAATTTAGATAGAACTGGGACATAGATTTGAGGGAATTGCATATGGTCTTCATAAAGTACAGAGCAGCCAAGTCCAGAGAGGGAGTTATAAAGTGAAGAGACAGAGAGCCTGAAACTAACGCTGGGAGGCGATCCGGTGGCTGTTGAAATGACCGTGCGAGTGAGCTGACCACGCAAGGCAACGTACGGCAAAGCCAAATGGAGGTCAATTCCTCGGACAGAGTAAGTATACCAAAGTGAGGGGAGGAAATACCTCTTTGTTGCTTCTCATAAATATGTCCCTGTTGTTATAAATTTATGTCAATGCATCTTTCCTGTGAAAAGAACAGGCTCTGTGGAAATAAGAATACGGTTGTTACTTGTATGATGGTTGTGCCGAGAGGTCCTGATTCATACTGAGCCTACACCATTGCTAGACGTGGACGTGGAGGAGGATAGGAAGGATTTCATGCCACTGCCTTAAACATTTAATTTAGGCACTGCAAGTTCTCTGTGTGCTCAAAGAAGAGAACTAGCTGCTTGGGAAAGGACAGGAATGGCAATTCAGAGTACCTGATTTTGGCTAGGTTTTGGCTGAATTAGGTGCTTGAATGAGCCTAATAGGTAGAGACCTCTGTAGCCCCCCCAAATAACTAATCAAAATAGCAATACAACCTGATGGCTTGGAAAGTCTCTGCTGAATACATTAAATGAGGAGAAACAGCAAAGCATCAAATCAAAATGATCCCTCTTCTCTCTGCACTTCCATATCTATCCAGCCACTGTAAAGAACTGTAATGAAACCAACCCCAAGGAAACTAAGTTTTCGGCAAGAACGGTGGTGTATTCCCCATTAGGTGACTCTGAATCCTTCTTTTCATTTTGTTCCGAGAAGGTATATCCTGGTTTTGAAAGATACATCTTAGTCTGTTTCTTCTAAATAGATCTGTCAGCAGATACTGCAATGGTCTGTCTAATGGAGAGGTGGGATTTTAACGATCCATTCCTACCATCTAGTACTCAGCAACTGTCCAGACGCGCCTTTGCCTCTATGGCCACCCTTCCAGAAGGCAGAGAAACCTTGCTTGTACTTGCTTGGCAGTTGTGGTGGACAATCTCTCAGCTCCTTCTGCACAGGCTGTTTAGGAGAGGCAGCAAGCCAGGATGTGAGCCTACTGTGAGACCTTCCCCGCTCCGTGACAGGCAAGGAGGAGGAAGCAGTAAAATGGATGATTTGTGTTCTGGGTAAGAAAGATGGATTATTCCCATTCTAGGGACTAAAGTTATAGTCACAGCTTGGATTTAGTGCTTGTATTTCGGGACATGGAGCTAAAAGGAGTTGGGCGGTATCAGGAGGAGCAGGTCCAGTGCTAACATCCAGCGGGACTGCACACTTTATCTACAAAGAGTTCAGGTCAAGTGGTGATGGTGGTACCAGCCGTATGGTGTTGGAAACAAAGCCATGATGCTTTGGAGTTGAAGTTTTAATAATATTAAGTAACTTTTCCAGTGGTGTGCAGTCATTCTGCAAGTTGGTGGGTCTGTTCTAGTATGCGTGCGTTATATACCTTTGTGGGGCCTAGTGACACCCTGACAAGCGGTGGGCCTGGGTTGGGAAGGGAGTCTGAGTTTGAGTATTTATAGCACAGACAAATGACAGCTGAAATGAAGAAGCCCTTAAAGAAGTGGAGGGGACACAGAGACCTTCTGGCCCGCATAAGTAATGCTGCAGCACAAACATGCCCGTCACTGCACATCCGTACTCGAGCCTGGGAAGGGAATGTGCTTTGACAGCTCAGGCGCAGTAACTGGCAGCCAAACAACACGTCGCGTACAGAGGCCAAGGCAGACCTGTTCTGTAAGCTGATTAGGTTTCCGTACTTCCAAGTAATTATCAGTTATGAAGAAGGGTTACAAGTGTTCTTAACACCTTGAAGGCATCCCCAGGTCTGTTGTGGAGAAATGCACTTACACAGCTCCTGCTTTCTTTATTGGTAACGAGGATGGTTAAAGCTTTCACTTCGTCATTGCTGTGTGCGAATTACTGCGTGGCCGCTGTGGGTAGAACTGGAGAGATGATTTGCCCCATAACAGCATGTGGCAGAGTCATGGCTTACATGACAGCTCAGATGAGGTGAGCATGCGAGAGAGGAGTGAGGTCGCGGAACGATCCATCCTTCCTGCGTGGAGGTCGGGGAGTCACCGAGGGCTGCATCTCCGCTCACGAGAGCTGGGCAGATGTGCGCAATGCAAATCTGTAAGCTTCTCTACCTCATCTGGGCTGCCACAGTCAGAAGCCTCAGATGAATTATGATTTTGCTGTTTAATTCTTATACATATACGTGGTGCGTGTGTGTTTGTTTAATTTCATTCTTTCACCAAGAAAATATGAGTAAACTGGTGCTTCTGCTGAAGTTTACACGTGGACTTTAATCAGAATGAGACTTGAGAGTTCCGCCCTGTGGAGGTAGAAAGGAGGATGGGCAAGAAAGCCAAGTGATGAAAAGACTGTCATTTCTTACATGTCTGGAGCTCCCTTCCCATCTTTCCTTTATTTGCTATGGTATAAAGCGATCGCAGGGCAGGTATTAATTATTAAGCTGAGCAGCTAAAAAAAGGTAATTGGCATTTCATATTTTAGCAAAGTGTGACTGTATTTGAAGTTGTGTATATTTTCTAGTGTCTCTGACCTACCAGCCTTTATAGTTTACCTGTTTGGGTGGTAAATTAACTTGTTTTCGTGCATTTTTTTCATTGGGCCAATTGCTGAGGCTCCAGTAAGGTGAGGAGCATTGGGCAGGGAATGCTGTTAACAGTTTAAAGATTTTTAAATCCAGAAATCAGAGTCCTGTCTTGTCTGACCTTCCAGATAATAGACCACACGTTCCAGCCAGTGTTTCCTACATGAAGTCTAATCGCCTGTGGTTGAACACTGTGCTTTCTAATTTAGAGACTCAATTGCTGATAAATCCACAATACCCATGAGTGGTCTACCGGTGTTTAGTTGCATGAAGGTTAGATTTTATTTTCAGTGTGAATGTGGCTGACCACTTTTCAGATATTGCATTTGATTTTAACTTTTTTTTTTTTTTTCCTCGAATTTTCTAGTCTCAGATATCTCCTCTCTAGGCTGATAATTATAGCTCAGGAACAAGGTGTCTTCACTTTGATTACCTTGCTAGACCGAACTCTTTCAGTTTCTCATAAAAATAACAGATCAAAGGAACCAAGGAGTAGATGTTTAGCTCCGAGATGACTAAATGGTGGGAGTTACAGCACGTCAGGAGGTATCAGTACTGGCCCCAACAAGAAGGAACAAAAGTGAGTGGGCCACATCATTTGCACCATGTTCTTTTATTCTTTTTTTTTTTCTTAATTTGTCTTTACTCAAAGACTCTCAGTTGCTTACCTTACTTCAGTTCTTATAACTCAGCTGGTGCGCCAGTCCCGCATGGATGATATTTTTGTCCTGCTGCAGTGAGCACTGGCGTTGTACAAGGAACTCTGAGGGACACGTGTAAGAGGTGAAGAAATATAGGCAGGTGGGAGTATAAAACATGTTGTATTGTTTGCATTTTGTGTGTCATGTTTATTTAGCACAGCACCATATCAGGAACACCACGTCAGCGGCAATAACTAATAATCCTTCATAATTCAACAGAAAGGGGGAGAGACCTGGAGGAACAAAATGGATTCCAGCCCAACCGCCTCACGTGACTGATGTTTTTTTGTTTGAAGATAGTTTTAATTTAACCTTTATGTTAATATCTTTTCTGTACACGATTGTGTGTTTTCGTTGTTGCCTGCAACCCTCACATTTATGTCTCTACCATGTATCTTTAAATGAGCATTGGCCTGATTGAGTGTTGCTGCTCATCTTCATGCATTTTGCTCTTCTCAGATGCCTGTAGCGAGCATCCAAGCAGGAAGAAAAAGAAGGAAAAGCCCTTAAGAAAAATTGCCTGCAAAGCAGCATGTCATAAATACAAAGCTGGAGTCTCTAGACCTTGGTGTTCTGAAAATCAAATGAGTCCTGAGAAGGCAGCAGGGCTGTATCTAGTAGGGATGTGATGGGCAAGTGTTTTTCTGTGGATGATGGCATCTGGAGCAGCCAAACTATAAGGTGTTTTACAGCAAGTGCTTCAGGAACAGTTCCCTTCTTGAAAGGGCAACTGGAGTCTCTAGGGTCTTTGTGCTCTGAGCTGAGAACCAAGGGCTGTAACACGTGCCAGTGGCACACTCTGCTGCCAGAGCTGGCTGCGCCAACATCCCCACACCACGGGACCACCGCCGGTTCCTTCATGTCTGCAATAAGCAATTTGGCTGTGAAATACATGTACTTTTTTTTTTGCATTCATTTTCATTCTACGATTTTTTTCATCTTTACGGTGTGTTAGGGAAGCACTTTCAACTGTGAAGGTCTCCCCTGCTGAGGCACTACCTGCTGCATGGGTGGTGAGCCCTTACGCCTCTGTGCTGGAAGCCTTGAAGTGTACCGAGGGTGGGAAGTGTTCTGGTTTGATCGCAGCGGGGCACAGCCCAGGTCCTCTCGGCCTTTCAGCCTCCAGTCTGTCCTGGGCTCATACCAGGGCACAGTCAGTGTGTGGTCAAGGGACTCTGCCGAGGAGGATGAAGTGAAGGAGGTGGACAGTTACAGTTGTCATTGGCTACTAACTAGGGTTGCCCTCCTTTGCCCCTTCCACATCTATCAAACAACTTCTCTAAGAGCAATCATGGGCTTTGAATTTCATTACTGCTGATACATTTTGTAATAGCTTCTGACACTACTTTCTCAACTGATAATTTAGGTAAGCTCTCTGCTGCACATGCTAATGCTTCAGTGTGGAGGCAGTGGAAAATTATTTAATAAAACTTAATGCTGCTTTCATTTCATGGCTGTTGTTATCGAATATTAGCCATTGCTGAGAATCATTCCTTGAACAGCTCTTCCTTATCATCTGTATGCATTTGGCTATCCCCTCTTTGAAATGCAGCAGCATCTCGGGTGGTAAATGAAGGCAGCTTTCATTTCATTCAGCCGCGCATCTTGAAAGGGGGTGTAATCTTAACAAACAGGAATTATTGTCATTTCTGTGTCTTCTGTGGTAGTTTAGTGCAAAAGGTGAAGTTTTAGTTGAGGTTGAGGAAGTGATTCTGTTATCAGTGAAGCTTACTTCTTGCCAAAAATGTATGTGCTTGATTCAGTGAAAGTGAAGAAACTTTCTAGCTGTTGGGTCAGAAATGCCCTCTGCCTCCTAATCTATATGAATTTATAAGAGCCGGGAAGAATAGACCCAGATCTTGCAAAACTTTCTATACGTGTGTGTGTATCTACAGATACTGACTCTGGCCGTTCTGCCTGTTCATATGAACAAAACGTTATGTATAAGCATTCAAAAGACCATTAACGTTTCCATTGTGGCTTGAAAAGCTTGAATCATGTTTATTATTCATTGGGTAGAGAAAATAGGTGCTATTAATGTTGCTTTGGTGAAAATCAATACACTCCTGCTTCTGATGTTCTATTGAAAAGGCCCTGCCTGTCTCGTACAGCCCTGCTGCTCTCTCAGGGTAGAAAACCGCTGCGTTTTGTGTTAGAGTCTAGATCTATGAAAATAACAACCCTCAAACGGTTTTTAATATTAGCGAGATGTTTCACGGTATATCCTGCTTTGCCATGTTTTTTTCTTATAATCTTCCATTCCGAAGGCTACTTTTTCCAGTCAGACCAAATCAAATTGCTATATGCTTGATGTTGATATATATTCCACCCAAATTGCACCCAGCAGGCAGCGCTACTTATTTCTTTTCTACAGCTTAAATAACTTCTAAGCTGTTTGGAACCTGCTGTGGTCTGACCTGTGTGATGGTGCTGTCAAGCATAATTTGCATGGCTTTGGCTGGACCAACACTAGTTCACCAGGAGAGATGAGGAGCTCTGGAACATCAGGAGCTCCAGGAACAACTGGAGCATCAGGAACACGCACATTCAGGTTAAGCGTGTTGGATGGGACCTACAGTCTCATGGATCAGAATGGTATTCCTGTAGGAGAAAGTGCCATTCCTCATTCATGTGTATGGTTTTATATTCACATCTTAATGAAGGTTAATTCCATTCGTCCTTTCGTATAAACCCTGTGCTGTGTGGGGCTTCCTAAGGAAGTGTTTGTTGTAACGGCGCTCAGCCACTTCAGGAAGCCAGCCGAGCCTGCCTTTATCGTGGCTTTTCATTACGCTTTCCCTCGGATGCACTACCAATACAAACATGGAAACTATTTATTTGCTTTCTATCGTGTGGGGGTCTTGTGTAAACTCGCACTGTGGGTGACTGGGAAAGATGTTTTCTTACCCTTACAGCATCCATTATGCCCCTCTGTGAAGGGCAATGTCTCCTCTATGTAAATGAGAAGTCTCTGACTGTTCAGTGGACTTTCTGAGAAGGTAACAAACTTAACTAAAAATGAGAAGAGTTCTTCTCTCATTATTTCCAAGGTCGTCCCCAGTTAAGCCTTATTTAAACATGAATTATTTGCTAAATGATAAAAGGGCTTTCACAAAAGCATCACTGACACCCGAGCCTGAATTTTCTCCATCTGACAGAAACTGGTCCGAGCCAAACTTTTTATCCAAGATGTATCGCCAATTCATGAGTCAGGTAGCAAACCTGATGTTGTAAGAAACCCAAATCTCCTATCATACAATTTCAGTTAATTTCTATTTGGAGTAAGAGGTGTGGGAAGAGTTAATATGTCTTTATTGCCACATTTAGAAAGAATAGGCAAACATCTGGGTGCACAAGTGTTTCTTGGGGACAACGTAACTTGTAGGATAGCTGTGTCTTCCTGCCAAGCGGATTTCTCTCTCCCCCTTGCAGCTGTTCGGAGATCTCCTTGTGCCGTGAGGGTGGCTGAGTGTCTGAGCATCTTTTCAAGAGGGCTGAACGCAGTGATCTGAGGTTAGTGGCCATGCTGATGTTCAAAGACTTATCTCCCTGCTTCCCACCCTACCTCCACCTGGGACAATGCAGTTGTTTTCCTCTAGTGTGCCCAACTCTGGCTTTCACCTCTTTTATTTTATCTTCATCCCCTTCGTGCTTCACAGAGTTCAATGGAAGTTAGCCAATGAAAGCTGGAGAAATTAATTTCTGCTCAGACTGAATCAAAGGTTCAGAGACCTCTTTTGGGTATGTTGGTTTCCATGCCCAGGACCTCGATTCTCCCTTGCGCTGTGCCAGGCGCCGCGTGCCCCTCAGCTCGCTCACCGCAGATCCTCGCTTCCCAGCGGGCAGTCGGCGTGTCTCGTGGTGGTGTGGGATCCTCTGGGATAAGTAGAGATCTATAAACGTACAATGTGATTACTGCAGTACTATTTTAAAGGTCAGCCTGCCGTATTTGCGCGGCAGGGTTGAGAGTGACTGTCTGCCTCAGATGATTTATGTGGACCAGGATTGTGTCCAAATATTAATAGAGCTGATTAAATAAGGCTGGGGAAAGTATTCTATCTCTGCAAATATTGACCCTCCAAATATACTTATAATCCTATAATAAAAGGAAAATTTAGTAGGAAAAATGGGCGCATCTTCAATGTTATAGACCTGTGGGAGTTTTGAACAATTTCAAAGAAAAACCCACCCTTGTGGCGTCAAACATCTGGAGGGGTAAGGTCAGCTTGTCTTTTCTGACCAATGTAGCACAAACACAAATAACCTAAAGATTTAAAATTCAGGCAGCTGAACTATAACCCAAAGCAAATCAAGAGCAAAGCCGTTTGTAGGATTTGGTTTCTTCAAATACCAAAAGCATTCACAGTTTTTTGGTGGAGGGAAAGAAAGAGGGAGGATCCTCATAGAGGATTTTAAAAAATAAGAGGGTTAAAAAGCACCACAGGGATTTTCAAAGAGGCTGTGGGAACTTATCTGCCTCAGAAATATGTATTCAACAATGAGTATCAGGACTGGATGATTTATACCGGCCCAAAATCCCATTAACGCAGGCGTTACATATTACAAAATTCCCTTTGTAGATAAAGATCAGCAAACAACAGGAACACCAGTAAATGATCAACAGACCTTAGAAAAAGGGCAAGGATTAACCTCATCCATCACTAGCACATCTGTAGCAAATCCATAGGAAGAAAAAAAAAGGGGGAGTGGGAAGATAAACATTTTTATCATCTTGTACTTGTTCCTCATTTATTACTAAGCGCATGAAGGGTGAGTATCAGTATCACAGCTGGAAGTAGAGAGAAATGACAAAGCGAAGGGCAACCTTTTCTGCTTTTTGAGATGGATCTGGGGCTTGTCAGAGAACTCAGGATGTGCTTGGAGGAGCTGCCTGCTCCGTGCAGCCCCACGGGGCTCCAGCAGGGAGACAGTGGGTCGAACTCTGCCTGTTGCTGCGCATTCACAAAATCTCTACTCATTTTGAGGTCTGTCAGTGTTATGGCAGAGGACTTTGTTTTCTCTGAATTATTTTGTACCATGCACCCTCAAGAGCATCCACCTCAGAAGCAGAGGCAGAGTTAATACCAGCAGCCTGGTGTTATATTTGCTGCTAGACCCCAGTTGTCCAGGTCCATGCAGCCGAAGGCTGTCAGGACTGGAAGGGAAAGAGGATGCTAATGAGTTGCAGGAGGACAAGAGTGGCTGCCGAGGAGGCTCCTTGCTCGTGCAGGTGACCGCTGCAGGGGCCTGAGCTCTGCCTTGTGCCACCTGCGCATGGAGGAGGTGGCTGCCCTGAGACAGACAGGACTAAGGGAGGATTTGGGCAACAGCACCAAATGTCATTTCATTAATCTGCCCTCTTACAAAATCCAGTACAACTCATTCGGCTCTGGGTATTTCTTCATAGACACAATCTTTACCACTGTAATAACGTTGCCCTTCTCGCTTACAGTGGAATATTATTATTCTTTATTAGGAATTCATCATTTGTTTGTGTCCTTCACTAAGCATCCCTCGTAAGTATGGCAGCATAGTGCAAAGTGTTCTTTTAAATAGCCAGACCTATAGCCATCCCAGTAAACGAACTACCAATGCTTTATGGTGCAAATCCTTGTTTTCATTGTGTTTTTCCAATTACTTTGTAATTCACAAGGTTCAGTGGCTCACAACGGGTCTCCCAGCCTTTACTGCAAATTTGCACAGTTCTGCTGTAGGTAAAATTACAGGATAGAGAACTCCAGCAAGAAAAGTAGCTACTTCCCTTTTTCCCAAGCCTTCCTTCCCCTTGGCTTTCTCCTGCCTTTCTGAGAGGTCTGTGTGCTCTTTGCTCTGTTTTGGTTATGAGGAACGAGTTTTGCGTACTGCTGTTCGATACTTCAGAGGGCTTGATGGAAAATCAAAGTGAGATGGGGCTTGAAATGCCTCACTTCTGATCCCTGAGAGTTTTTTTCAGCTGTTAGGAGGAACAACCCAGCAGGTTCTTCTGAGTCTTCAAGAAATAGCTGCCTTTAGCACTGCTGTCTCTGGCGGGAGAGGAGCCTGAGTCTGTACTGTGCTGTGTTTATCCGAGGCAAGCTGGGATAACATGCTTTAGTCCTCTCTGGGAAATTGTGGACAACTAGGAGAAACGAGAAGCCTGTTCATCTTTTTTTTTTTTTTTTTTTTTCCCTCTAGGCTCTCTATTGCTTCTTTTCCCCTCGTTTTCTCCTCCTCTTTCTGCTCTCCTCCTCTGAGCTGTGTGTGCTGAGAACAAGCTGTCTGAACACCCCTCCCGCTGCTCCTGCACTGATTGCTACAACAACAAGAAGTAGCCCTGCGGTGAGATCATCAGGAGCCACTTTATTTGCCAGAGGTAGATTACCACGGTGTAGCAAGGAAGCAAAAGTTTATTTGGAGGAGGAAACAGTAAACAACTTTTACAAACCAGCTCAGGCTTGCTGATTCCTAAAGAAAAAGAGGTGAAACCCCACGAGACCTCTTTCTATACCCAAACAGAGGGGGATTTCAAGAGTTCAGGTCCAAAGTACACATTTGGACTTTGCTTGCTTGGACTCCATGTCTCTGTCCATCCCTCCTAATAGCTTCTGACACTGTCAGTCAATTTCAACAATATTTGATAGGACTCAAAGATGTGGTTCCTACGAGATTCACAGCAATAGATGGGCAGTTAAATCCCTCCTCCTGCCTAAGGTGAGGAAAAGATGGCACAGAGGCGGTTGTCATTTGATGGTGGAGAATCCAGGTGGACTTTGCCAGCACCTTTGTCAGGCACAGGGAAATCTTCCACTGAACTCTGTACTTTCCCAGACCTCAAGGAATTTGGTAGTGCCCCAGATACAGGTGACAGGGCTGCTCCTTGTTCTAGTTACTATGCAGACTGCAAGAACACTCTGTGATGTCCAAATGAGATCAATACAACTTGCCCGGAGGCTTTACTGGCCTCTGCAGAAGATCCATGGAGGTAATGGATGGGAGAAGAGGGGGGGCAGCTCCCTAGCAAGAAGAGGGACGCTTTGAATGGCAGTGAGTGTAGCGGCAATGGAAACACTGGAATATGGCAATGAAACATTTAGAATGGATAAAAAAGAACACCTGTCAGTGGGGTCAAAGTGAAAATGGCTGAGAGCAGGGGTCCGAGGTGGAGCGGTGTAATTAGATCCAAGGTGGTGGTCAGGCAATAGCATTCTAATTTGTAGGAAATGCTGATGTCGGTTCCTGCCCTGAGCTGGGAGGAACAGGCCCAAAAGTGAAATGCAGGAGGGGAAAGCCCCTGCCAAGCCTCCACGCGGGCACCGCAGGTTGGATGCATCCCACTGGAAACAGCCCACTGGAGGCCAAGAAGAAGATGCCAAAAGAGGATGGGAATATTTTTTCTCTTTTGTCACCACGTTTTTCAGTAAGAATCAGGGGGAAAGGCAGTGCAGAAAATCCTCAGAGGAAGTTGGAAAAACATTTATTGTTTCCAAACTTGAGGGAGAAAAAAAAAAGAAGGTATAAGATGAAAATTGACCTAATTTACCTGCTTGCATCTTGTCATGTCTAGAGTTTACAAAATCTTGGCTATGAGGGTGGTTCTCACTTGATTATTTCTAGTCCTGTTCACTAAAAACGAGTAAATGTTTACAGACTTGGTCTGGAAACTTGACCAGAAATTGCTGATGAACCAAAATAAAAATAGGGGAAGCTGAGTAAACATAAAACTGCTAATTGTCTGACTCTTAAGGGCCGTAAAATCTATTTTGGAACGTTCAGTTGTGAGTTAAAGCATCAGGGTAGCTTTAAGTAACTCAGTTTATTTTACAGGTGTTTTAAAGCAGCCTTGAAAAGAACAGGAGGACCGCTCAAATTGCTAAAAGTCTCTAGGACGGAATGCACTGACTCTCTCCTATGCCAGCTTAGGAACGTATCATTAACATCACAGCACTAAGCTGCTTCCCAACCTGAAGGAGAAGGCACAGGTTCATCCACGGCTGATGGACCACACAAGCGCAAGCCGGCTGGGCCCTCCGGAGAAGCCTGTCTGAGGTGTGGGGCAAGGGCTCTGTAGCCTCTGTCTTTTATACACACAGAAACATGAAATTCTGAGCAAACAACGAAGCTCACAAGACAACCCTCTCTTTTTCTCTCTTAGGTTTTTCGGTTCTCATTCATCCTTCACCCCTTAGAGAGGGATAAGTGTATTTACAGGAAAAACTATGGCCCTTAATCAGAACAGCTCAGCTAGTGGTAGTAAATGTGATAGCTGTGCTCACGATTATTTACTACAGGCTCTCTGATAATAAAATGTTTGTACAATCATAGTTATTAGAGGTGCTGAATCCCTTTTTGTTATAGTAACCACAGTTGCATGTCACAGGATATGAACAATTGTTCATATTACACGAAGCTGAGTTTGAATACCTTTTTTGGTGACCCGCATTTATTTTAAGATAATACAGTTTTTCACTCAGCAGTTCCACTGATTATCTTAAACCTGTGCCACATGCTGTCATCCCAAAAGGTTAAATCCTAACTCCTACTTTTTCTTCCCTCAGGCGCTGTCAGCGTTGAGATGCAATGTTTCACTAGAGTCCATTCCTGAGCAAGCTGTTTAAATCCCTCTGCATGCGTGGAATATGCATCGTTACTGCGGGTTTCCAAAGGCCGCGTCCTGCAATGTGAAGGCATTTCTAGGGTTAGGCCTGCAAGGAAGCAGCTACCCTCGCTGGGTGTCAGCCCAGTCTCTAGCTCAAGGTAACACACTGCAAGCAGAGTTCTCAGGGCTGCCTAAAGAAATTCAGCTGCCTGCCAATTATGACTCTAATTAATTTGAACAGCCTTCCTGGCAGCTTTAAGCGCTGTACAGACATCAGGTAATTCATGTGTGCGTGTGTAGGCCCGCATGTAACAGCTAAGCAGGTGCCGTGGTCCAAGAGGAACCACGGTGCGTCCCTGTGGCAGCACAGCCCACCTCAGTGTACCGTTTGCGGTCTCGAGGCAGCACGTGGAGGTGAAGAGGATGCATAAACACGAGCCATGCAATTACATCCAGGAATTTAGTTGTGGTGGCAGTGCCTCTAAGATGAGGGTGAACCAGCTATTGAAAAGATAGTCCAGTCATCATCGGTGTGTTGGTTGTAGCAGTATTTGGTTACAAGGAAATCAAAAGATGCTATACCTTGAACATAATACTATAACTGGTTCCAGTATAGTTATTCTGCAAATAAATTGAGGCTTTTAGATCTGGTGCTATCTTTCTGGTTGCTTCCTAAATGAAAGCCTTGAGATAAAAAAAAAGTTATCCTGATGTGGAAAATGTACCGTGCTGTTCAACACACTATTCAAGCCATTCCTTACCCTTTCAGTAAAAGGGAATTTACAGAACGTACCATATTCTTTCTCTTCTTCATTTTATCACTGACAGCCAGATAATAGAAATGTTCTGGCACGGTCATGGTGCTTCTGGAGATGATGTATGAGAAAGCTAGCGAGCGGCTTGATCCCTTCACAACAGAGCTACTCTGCAGGACCAAGAGGCAGAAATTAACTGCCTGGTGAAGGGTACTGGCCCGAAAGGCTATTTGAAAGTATCTATTGCTCAGCATTTAAGCATAACAGCCCCAAATAGATGTTTTCTATTCAGTCTGGAAGAGGGAGAATGACTGCCCCACAGTGTTTGTCCTGTGCTTGCAGGTTTGTATCTCTTCAGGGCTAAAGTGACATGAGGACAAACTATATCAGGTTTGTTTTTATGAGTTATCTGGGCACCGGAAGTTCTCTGGTGAAATAACTACTCTTCAGCTGTTGCCTCATGTCTAATTTCCAAAATTTGCCTGTTCTTTCAGGAAGTCACTGCTGGAGTGCGTAAGAGGAGGGTCCAGCTCCCAGTTACGAGCTAGCCAGTTTAGGTCAAAGAGTTCTTGCATGTGCTCCTTTTAAGCATTAAAGAAGTCAAATCCGTAGCTGGGCAGTGAAAGGTGAGGAGGACACGGGACATCTTACCTCTGTAAGTTCAAGGCAGATGATGTACTGCTGGAAAAGTGTTCCCAGGTGCGTGGCCAAGGAACAAAACTTGACAGTGTGGCTGTTCCCTGCTCCCGGAAAGGCTCCCTCTGTGTATGGCACAGAGCCACTGTGCAGTCCTTAACTCATTAACCGGCCATGGGCTCTCAAGGAGAGATTCCCAGATAACTCTGTGTTTCAGGGTTGTGATCACACCTAGAAACACACTTCTTGTCTGAAAAGTTGGGCATAAAACCCAATCCCACATGGTTAAAGGCAGCTTAGGAAGCTTCTTCCCTTGGTGGTGGGATGCCCCGGGCAGTAACGTGGACCGAGCTGTGCTCCTGCCCTGGGCCCCAGCGAGGGCAGCGCAGCTGCGTGCGGGACGGTTCCCTCCCTGCATTGAGCTCTGTTCTCTAGCTCTGCATAACACCACTAAGACCCAGAAGGCAGCATTAGTGGCTCTAATAACAACATTTGGATCAGTATAAGCTAAGAAAAGCAAAGAATGCACTTGCACCAACTCCCATTAGAGTTGGGGAAAGAGTTTTATTCGTCCGGCCTTTGCGGAGGGCTGTGCTCAGCTGCTGCTCGGCAGTTGCTCCGTGCCTCAGTCTCCCTGCGGGTAAATAGGCCTGTTCTCCTTTGTGGTCTCTGGGTGAGCCTTTGACTCTCCTCAGGTCCCACCTGCGGCTGAGTGTGCCGCCTCGTGGAGCCAGAGCTCCAAAGGGAGCCGTTCCACCAGCCCGTGACCGACGCTGCCTGGACTGACGGTGCTCCCCGTGCAGCCGTGCTCTCGGAAGGCAAGGTCAGCTGCCGCCAGGGAAACTGCAGCCGGTTTTCTACTTTGATTCATTCATTGCCTTACGGGTACATTCAGGTTGGAGTGGTAACGGGTCTGTTAAACACAGAGGTGCCCCATAAGGCAAGAGAAGGGCTGCGGTTTGTGCCTGCGTGCGTTTGCATAAGCAGGCAGGCGTACGGCGGAGGGGCTGCTTAGGCAAACGGCAGGAGAGTGAATGAAATTTCCTGTACTTCAGGAAATTTCTGAGCTTTAAGTCAAAATACTATTGCTGCATACGGCATTGAGTACTCTATCATAATGCATGTGGCCTCACAGCTATTCTCTCCTCGGTGTGTGCATTCTTTTGTCAAATTTAGTTTGTGTTTATCTTCACGTGAATTAACGCTGCTCTGACAGCATATGTGGGTGTGTAAGGAAACAAGGGTGCATAAGGAGGATTGGGCCCCGGTACTTAATTATACAGTTAGGTACTGTTTTCTCAGGTTACAAACTCTTTTGCCTCCACATATGCTGGGCAACATTTTCAGCTGTGTAAGCTGTTGTCATTCCTTTGGCTTTAGTGGAGCTATGAGAGTTTCTGCTGGTGAAGCGCGTGCCCATCGTGTTTTACATCACAGTTTAATTCCTTTATATTGAGCCTAATTAAACTGACTGATTTTCAAAATGGCCAAAATGATTTAAAAACCTAAGTTTGTTCAAGAGAGGTTGGGACTGAGGCATCCTGGCATCTCGGGGCCACTGAGTGCTGAGGTAGGTGGAGATGCAGGTGGGTGGTGAACCCCGGTCGTGGTGTTTCACCAGGCGGCCTGCCTGCTGTTAAAAATCCCCTGACAAGCCTCTATGTTTTTTCCACAATTCCATAATTTTCTAGGTGTCACTCTAGATTGTTTCAGAAAACGGCTGCTGAATAGTCTAAGTTGTTTTGAAAACTGTACTCAAGACAGCAAAATACACTACTATGAGACAGCCCGCTTGTAGGAGAGGAAGAGCTAGGATTAGAAGATGGCGTATGAGTTGACACTGGAAGGTGTAGGACAGCAGTGGAAGAGGTTTGGAAAGGTTACAGTGCTGCGCAGGGAAGTGGAGGGACACCCACAGCATCTCCCTCTGGCCACCACCCTGTGGGTGGTGGTTTGTGCCCGACCCTTCGAGTGGGTGCGTGCTCGTGCAGAGCCCCCGGGGGCGTGGGGTGAAACCGGGCAGCTCCAGCAGCGTGCGTACACCTTATTTACCAGACCATGGCAGGTTTTACTGGGGCTGGAGTATGGTCAACAGGCCGTGCTGTGTTTGTGATTATTGCCAGTTTTGTTGGAAAAGCAAAACCGTCGTGACTCAGTGTGGGTAATGCCTTGTGAGCCTCCTACTGTACATGAAATCCACAGTGATAAGCAGTTCAAAGTTCTGTGCTTGCGTATGCTTCTGCGTCTTAGAGGCTGTTAAACCTCTTTCGTGTAGTGGCAGGAGGTTAGCGTATCTGCAGAGAGAGAGAAATTGCTGGTGGTTTAACAATAGATTAGTTGATGCAAAAAGCTAAAGGTCTTCTCTATAAGTTTTAACCTCCTAAAGCAAGTTGGAAGTTAGGATATCTAATCTAAAAAGGCTGGAACAACTGGTTTTGGCCTTCAGGCCAGTAAATTCAAAACCTCCAGCATTATGACGTTTCCAGAGAAGATGAGGAACAACCAGATTCCTCAGTGCCAGCAAACAAAAGTGGAGGACAACAGAGCTTGCTGTGTAGGAGTGTAAATGGTGTGCTTCGGCTGCCAGAGGCATGGGGTTGTTTCACAAAAAACTGGTGCGTCCAAGAAAGAGAAATGAGGAGACTTTCAGGTTTCAGGTCCAGTAAGTGCTAAGGAAATGTGTTTAGATAATGTTCCTCTGTTACAAAACCAGTCCTAATGCTGATTCCACCCAGAGTGGTGTCAGTGAGTTGTGCACGGTTACGATCTGTTAAAATAAGATCCAAAGCAGGCTCTTTAATGTTTTCTGACCTATCTTGAGCTGTCTTCCTGGACTTCCCATCCCACCTATGCTTAGATATAGCTTTCCACTCATTTGTGGAATTTTCAATTCACCCACTCTGTAGAAATCAGATATTCAGGAAATCCTGACTCTTTTGGGCTTTTTAAAAATTTTGGGTTTATTTTTTATTTGTAGACTTCCACTCAATGAAATCTGTGTTAGCACCTAGAAAGGGAATAACAATACTTCCGACTGCACGCGTATCACATAGCACCTGTGACATTTGGTACCACCCAAGGTTTCCCTCAAATCTGTAAACTAGGTTAGTACTGTACCTCCTGAGCAATCAGTTTATCTCAATACAGTTAAAGAAGTCTGAACTCATTATGTTTGATAAGACCTGAGCTTATTGCAATCTGAACAGTGTGTGTGTTTTTCCTACTGAACTGGGTCACTTTTCCCTTGTCATGCATAATCCTTTATTATACCAGCAGAATTATTATGCAGAGTGCATTTAATTTTCCACACATAACGAAGACAAGCACTCACAACAACTTGTGATGGCTCTTTGGAAAGTAAATATTTAATTTTTGAATGCATACATTTGTTCTTCGTTAGAAGATACAGAACTAATTATTCCCTGAGTATTATAACAAAATTAAAGCAGCACAGAGATGGTGTACTTGTAAAATGCACACGTAATTGCAACAAGGGAGGTGGAAAATGGAATTTTCATTAGGAAGAGGCAATATTTTACAAAACTCCTACAGTAACGGAGATCCCATGTATAGGATGAATTGTTGCAAGAATCTAGGCACGGGAGGTTAGGTTTTGTGAACACCCACCCTGTGACCTAGAACAGCCTTTGCAAATCCTGCACTGAATATTTCCACTTGGATACAAATGAATCATCAAGGATGCAGAAGTACAGTTTAATTGAGATATTCTATACGGTCAACACAATACACGCAGGTTTTGAAGTGTCTAGATGCTATATAAGCAGAAATAGAGTAATATAGCTCACTGCATCTGCAGAAGTGTCTCATGAAATGCAAAATGAATGGCTGAAAGAAATATTCTGACTCAAGGAAAAATGGGACTCCAGTGTGTGTCATAAATTTTGCTAACAGAATTTTAAACAGGGATACTGGTCATAGATTTCAAGCCCCCCCCCCCCCCCCCCCTTGAGCAGCAACTAAATCTTCCTTCCTTTTCAGTAAAGTCATGTTAAAACAACTCCATTCCAGCGCTAATGCTGACATCCCGATTCCTGCTGCTGCACAGACACGACTGGACGATTTTCAAGGTCATTGCAGTCAGTAAAACCTCTAGTTGATGGCAGTTGGGATTTGGGTTTTTCTTGTCCTTTATTAGCGTTGTAAAGAATGTAGAGTGCTGGTGTAAACCAGCACGGCACCCGGGAGCTTGCATATATATACAGAAAACTTATGAGACGTTTACTCCTTTTTTCATGAAGGCACACAGAAGATGTTACCAAAACTTCTAGGATCTATTTTCAAAGATAGGCAAAGACCTTGACAAGCTTGAGGAACAGGCTAAGGAGAATCTCATGACATTCAGTGAGGACAAGCACAGCAAGTCCTGCCTCTGGGATGTGCCAGCAGTGCAGGCTGGGGGCTGACAGGCTGGGGAAAGCTCTACAGAAAGGACCTGAGGGTCCTGGTGGACCACAAGTTGAATATGAGCAGTGTGTTTAAGGTGATGACACCTGTCTGCGTACCGGGCTGTTTGTAGCCAAGAGGTCAATCATTCCCCTCAATTCAGCACGAGTGAGGTTGCACTTCGCAGTTGGAAAACTGTGGTTTTGGAGCCAGAGAGGGGTCGACAAGGAGGAGCCAGGCCAGCAGAGGGTCAGTGGGATGTTCAGGAGAGAGGAGCACACGGCGTATCAGGAGAGGCTGAATGCTGGGTTTGTTTAGCCTGGAGAAGGTAAGCTAAGGGGGGCATCTAATTGCTGTCTTCCACAAAGTAAAGGGGATCGTAGAGAAGATGGAGTCAGATCCTCCGCAGCAGCATGCTGCAAAATGACAAGGCAGTGGCCCTGCATTGCAGCAAGGGAAAGTCCATCTTTCGATATCTGGAAAAAATTCATCATGCAGCACAGGAACAGATTCCCTAGAGAATCTATGGGCTCTCCATCCTTGAAATTTGTCAGACCTCAGCTGGCCAAGGCCCCAAACAACCTCCCTTAGCATCAAAGTTGGCCCTGCTTTGAGCAGGAGGCTGGACTGGAGGCTTTCCAGAGGTCCCTTCTCACCTCAGTTATTCTCCGATTCTCTGATTTTATTTCAGAAAGTTGCTAGTACCTCTAAAATATGGTCCTACGACAAAAAAAAAAATGGCTTTTAGTCCTTCAGTAAATATGTTCCATGTGGATATTTATAGTCCTGCCTGCTACCTTCAGTGAGAACAGAAAGTTCTTACTCCCATAAGCTCCACACAGCTGCCAGCAGAGATGGTGAACAAGCCTTTCCTTCCTCCATCTACAGCATCGTTCTGTGGATGTTCATTGGCTCCAGCTCTACAGGGCCCGTGATATCTATGGATTTGTGTGAGTGTCTGAAAGGATCTAATTTAAAAAGAGAACTGTCTCTTCCAGGCAGTGCTGGTATCTGTGGGTGAGTTTGGTTGGCTTTCAGAGTATGCGTTGATTTTGGGGACAAGAATAAAAAAAGTAAAAAGACCCAAAACATTCCCCATCTGGTCATTTGGCTCCTTCTGTCCTTAGGGACGCACATGTGTCTAGTGTGTTGGAGCCTCTCTGGCAGTAATATTGGCATGGTTCCTCGGGCTCTGACCAAGGGCAGACATGGGGGCAAACGTGCTCCCCTCCCTCCCGGTCGCCCCTTCCCAACGGTTCCTGCGTTGGGCTGGAGCAGGCACGCTGGCTGCCTGCAGCTGGGCACCTGGTTCAGCCCGTTGTACCCTGGCAGCCTTTGGGGAAAAACCAAAAAGAACGCCAAAGGATTCCTACAGATGTACCTGGCATTTGTGAGAACTCTTCCCTGATTACGCTTCTGGGTACAGAGCAGCAAGAAATTCTCAGGATGGTTTGATTTCAACGGGGATGACTTTTTTTTTTTTTCCCTGCCAGCATTTCTCTCAGCTATATTCTCTCTAATGAAATTGCCCATTCGGTGTTAGGTTTGTAATCTAAAGTGAGTGCTATAGATTAGCAGTTGTTGCTGCTTTATTATTGAAATGAGAGTCATGGGATCAATTTAACTGTTCCTTGCTTCATTATTTGCTTAAGACAATTGAGTCATCTCTGCAAATTCTATTGCTTTGTGGGTATTTTTAGCTTAATTATCATAGATATTAGCAACAATCAACAAAGATTTCCTAGGTGCATGCTCGCGCTCCTTGGAACACTAGTTTTTTTATAGACTTTGTACTTTTAACTTGCCTTCCTTTTTGTATTCAATCCAGTCTGCTTTCAGAAAAAAACCCAACAAAACAACCAAAGAAAAAACCCCAATCCCAATCCAACTTATTTTGCAAAACCACTAATGTTTTCCTAGTAGTTTATTTTAAGATTTAAAGGCATAGTGATGATTGTGCCTTCTGTTATACATGTAGCTAAACATTCTGGCAATTGAGCCTGTACAACAGGAACTTCAGCATTTTTGGGGGGGGTTTATTTCAGATAGTGCAGAATAAATCAAAACCTTCCTTTGAAGTGAGCTTTCAGGAAGGCCTGACTGATCCCAGGCTTACCTTTTTTGCAAAGTATCAAAAGTTAAAGATGGACACATTGCCCAAATGTCTGCATCCAGTTGCAGCTGGTTTGTTCATCCCAGCCTGGCTGGGCAGCGATCGCAGGTCCTCATCAGAGCTTAGTGCCTCCAATAAAGGGAGCTGGAGTTAAGGTCATACAGCCTGAATTGAGATAAAAATCAGGCCTACAGTACTGACAACATATTTTTTTTTTAATCCTTCTGTATAATTTACTAGACTCCTAAATCATAAACTCACCTGTCGCTGACACTTGAATTATTATCCCCCATCTGGCTTAGGGCAGGGGCAGTAGGTGCCAAGGGAAAGCTCTCATTGTCTACTGAATACACGGAATTTTGGATCCTGGTATGAGTTCATTTGAAATTTGTTGGACAATTCTATGCAGAATATGTAAGCAAAAGTCTCTCTGATCAAATGGAGCATGGCTGGATATCCCAGCAGAATAAAGAAATAAATCTGCAGTTTTGTTTATACTGCCTATTTTCCATTTAAAATGTAGCAGGAAAAAGGTCTTATTAACATTTCTTAAGAGTGCCAGCAAAAGCACTAGGCAGTTGCTTGCATGTGAAGTACTGAAAAAGCAATTTTAATATGTAGTTTAATATAACATAAACAGGTTTAGCTTCCAGTCAACATTTTACCAACCATTTAGATTACTTCTACATACTTTAAATATAATTGCTGGAAACCTCTTAAACTCCATTCAAACTGTATCCCCCCAGAAGATAATATTCTGAGAAAAAAAAAATTAAGATAGGCATAATCATCCTTATGTCACGGTCCTCCTTCTTGTACCTCATCCCCTCTTCCTCTTTTCTGCTTTTCCCCTTCCTCCCAAAACAGGTAAGACAGCAGGAAACCAGGACTAATTTTATATCCATTTTAACAGATGGCAAACTGGTAAAAGGGCTCGAGAGGGCAATGAGGGCTCTGTTTTAGCACTGCACCTCACATCCTGTAGGGTTCACACCTGTTACTCGGGTGGTTAGGTGCTCGGCTGAGTCCAGGCTTAAGTATTTTGCCCAAGGATGCAAAGAATAATTACAAATGAATACACAAATTCTGGTTCAATGCCACTTCCATTGGAGTGTACTCTCAACTGCTTTAGTTTTAAATTAGACATTCAGATTTTGGACACTTTTCTGTAAAAGTGGGCTCTGGCATGTGTCCTTATCAAACCAAGCTTTCCTGAATGCACTTTTGCTGTCCAGACAGGTGTTAGCCGTACGCAGGAGGAAAAAGTAGGTGCGTGGTTTGTTTAGTTTCTTTTTTTTTTTCTTTAAAGTAAGATGGAGTGATGCCAGATTGCGTACAAATGCCCAGTATTGGGGTTGGTGGCTAAAAATACATTAATCTCCAGCCAATCCTGGCTGTATCTGGTACCCACCAGATGAGCAGTGTGAGCGCAGCGATGGCGTGCTCCTTCCACCCCGCACCGTGCGGCTCTGCGCGCTGCCTCCCTCTGCCATCCTTCACCACTCATTTGCACATTTCTCCATAATTTTGCCTGCAGTAAAGAGTCTTTCTGCTTGAAAATAACAACCACCAAGATTTAATGAGGAGATTTAGCTTTCCTTTGATAAGACTGCAGCTGTAATAGAGTTTGCCTGCCTGCATAGTCCCAGCGGTGCAGACAGAAACTCCAGTATGTTCACTTCTTTAGCATTATTTGACCAGCTAAAAATTCAAGCTTGTATTGAAAGAATGCAAATAATTTTTTCTCAATGTTAGAACAAAAAGATATACACATATCTGTAGGTGGTATGGAAATGAGTGTTTGCTAGTCTACAGCCATGGGAAATAAATTGCTCCCTAATGATTATTATTTTGTTTGCCATGCCAATCTAACAGATCTCAATTCTGAGAGATGTTAAAGAAGGCTTTTCAAGTAGAAGGTTCCAGTGAGACAGTGGTGTTTGCACAAAATAACTGCAGACTAGAAAACTAAAAAAATAAGTATGTTAATAAATACTGCCTCACCTAACAAGTGCGTCAGTAAGTCGGTATCCACCCTACCTGGGGCAGCTGTACAATTCTCCCTGCCCATACACAGAATGACTTTGTATCTCCCAAATCTTCTGCCAGTGAAATCCACAGGCTGTTCATATCTCATGAAAGGCTGTTCCTTTGCTGTGCTGGGCACAGATGTTGCCCTTCGGTGTAGCCCTGGAGCAGATTAGCGGAAACATTTAGTGTGTCCCCACTATGCATCTCTTCTTTCTTCAGACTTTTTGTTGTAGCTATGACTCTCCTTCCAAAAAGAAATGCCCTGCAAGTTATTAACCTGCCTTCATCTAGACTCTGTGAGGCTGTCTAGAAGGAGCTCCAAAGGCTGTGTGTGCTGGGGAGAAGGTGGTCTGCTTTGCACATCACGGACTACTGGAGGAGGTGCGTTTAAGGGCACAATACTACAGCAGTGAGAATTTTGGGGCCGATACTAACTCATTCACATCTTGGTTGAATTAGCATTGATTAAGGAGGTGATAGAAACCAAGGACTTTCTCTTACAGCCGTAATTCAAACTGTAGTACGCTCCCTGATTTGCATAAAAACCTTTGCTTTTTGTAGTAAATGCTCCTGTGTATGAACCTGTCGTTCAACCAGAAAATCACTGGTTTAGAGCTCTAACTTCCACCCATGGTCTGAGTTTAAAACAGATATTTTCTGTACCGCTAATTTTATTTTACTTGCCACGAGTACAGATCCCTCTAGAGTCCTTACTACAAATTCTAGTCAGCTTCTATCTTACAGTGCCTGCCAGTAAAGTCAACAGTTTCCTCCCGGTGGTGTTTTGAATACCACATTATTATGCAGTACGTAGATTAGGACGGTACAGCGTTATATGTTGATGCCACTTTGTGATAATATTTGGTCAGTATGGATTTTTTTCCTTTTATGGTAGACATCTGTGTATGGACTGTGTGAACTGAAACAGAGCCTGCAGCAAGAACCTGATGTGCAGTCACTGTCCCACATGGCCAGAAATAACGATCAGCTGCCTGTGCTGTTCTCACCCAGCGGAATTTAAGCTCCCAGAGGGAGCACACAAGCTGGGTACTAATGCAACGGGCCCCACTGGAGGAATAGGCTAATTTGGAGAAAAAGAATGCCTTACTGCAGACCCTCCTCCACTCTTTTTTACAGTCTTCGCCAGTTGTGTTGGGATGGCAGATTTTACATTTGACTAGGTGGAGTGAGGGAAGATGACCCCCACTGATGGTTTTGGTGCAGGTGTAATGAGATTAATAGTACGGCGCAGCTGGTGGAAAGCCATGAGCCAAGCATGGCGCCCTCCTGATGAGGGGCTATTGCATGGCTCCTACCAGGACCAAGGAAAACTCATCTGTCCTTTTAGTCCAGGTAGTTTGTAATGTGCTTTGGGATTTTCTGAGGTGAGAAGAATGTCTGTCACTGCTGTTCAGCCGAGGAATGTTTTAGGAAGCAATTGCCATCTGTCTACTGTCTGACGAGGAAGAAAACCAGCAAGTTCTGGTAATAACGTAATGATCACAATTTTGGGTCACAAGTTTTCAACCAAACCTTGGTTCAGCGGAGGAGACCATTAGGAACTATTTAACATGGCAGTAACTCTAATTACAGCATCTTCAATATTCTAGTGAAGCCAATGGCTGTCCTACAATTCTCCCATAGCAGCAGCATCACCAAGATGATCTCTGCTCTCCCAGCTTCCCTGCAGTAAGAACCCCTGTGTCCTCAGTGATTCACGGGTGGACCTGTGTTCCACAGGACAGAAGTTTTGCTCTTGTGATTTATCCATCCTAGACCAGTGCCAATCACTACAGTCTCAAGGCTCCTTCTGCAAGGACAAATGACTTGGCCTTTGGTCTCATAAATATAATAGCTCGCTGGAACTAGGTTATTACCCCATAAAACCTTTCATCCCATTAATTAAGAGAGCATGAAGCATGTCAAACAGACAGTAATTGGTATAAGCAAGCTGGATACTACAGCCTGGCCTGATAGGGAATGTTCCAGCCTACTTTATTTTCAGAACTGTGATCGTAAAAAATATTTATGGATAGGTAGGATTTTCCTACTGTTTCTAAGGGTGAGGAGTAGGTGGCTGGTACGATCCTACTTATTTGTTTTCAAATAGTTATTCAGCGGAGTGGGATGGCTTTCTCAAAGGGGTATAGAAACATCCTTTGCTTGGCACTGCAGAGAAAGCCAAGAAAACAACAGCATATTTGTTTTTGTCTGGCTTATTTATTGCTTACAGTTCGACTGTGCTTTTATGATGGCAAGGTGAATTTAAATGCAAAGCAGCAGAGAAATCCACTGAGAGAAAGATAAAAGGAGTCTGAAGCCATTAGAGGCAAGTGGAATAATCGATGGTATGAATCTGAAGAGCAAGTGCATGTGAGGCCCAACAACATCTTGTTTTACTTTTGGGATAGTCATTTTCAATTGTCAACACTTGAGCATGGCTGGGAGAGGGTACAACAGTGCAGCCTGCTGCCTCTGCTAATCGGGACAGACAATGTCCAAAGGCTCAACACAGAGGATCTGTCAGAGGGCTCGGAGCGGAGCCAGCTACCCCAGTGCTTGCTGCTCTGCATCTGACCTTACAGGTTATTTTTCAGTGAGGTCTACTCTGTGGAGAAAGGCTTGGGTCTTCTCAGAGTGGTGTGTGCTCATTTGAACTTCTTCCATGTACTGACAAGGGGGTGGGAAAAGCCAGACGATTCTCTAAGTTTCTAATTTGGAGCCCTATGCCAGTACCAACCGCCAACATCCTAGTGCTTGTTGTGCCTCGTACCCACAGTTGCTTCGTGCGTGTTGGTGGCAACTTGTGCATGCTCCCGACTGCCACTCTCCAGCACGCTGCCCACCCGGTGTCCATCAGTAGCTATTTACATATTGCAGGAAAGCTGTTCCTACAAGTATGACCGTGGGATCAGATCAGTACCCTGGATGTGTTAAAACTGTTATAGATATAGAACTTTACTCCCACCGGAGGTCTGTTCCCCGACCATAGCTGTTTAGATGCTCCAAGGGTAACACCAGTGATTTTGCTGCTGTGGAAAAGTACATCAGCAACAATATTAGAACTATTCCAAGTGACAAAGAGCAGTGATTCATTGCAAAATTTTCTGTTGCAGATAATAAAACACAAGTGAAGAAATGCTTTCTCAAGGGATCATTCACTTCTTGCTGCTTCTTTTTGATATTAACAATCTTTTTGGTCATGCTTAATAATGTTGAATGATGTGCTATTCCGTGCAATGGGATAAGCTGCAACAGATTCAAGGACTTAGTGTGAGCTGAAAAATGAAGGAAAAGAGCTGAGCCAACCTGTACTTTGCAAATCCACCTTATGATAATTAATACCTGGCTCTCTTACTTCTCAGAGGAATCAGTCCAATTTTTCCATCCTGAGGGACAAAGAAAACTCCAGTCCAATTGACTGTTAGTGTGGATTGGCCAAAGCTGCAAAGAAAGAAAAATTGTACAAGCATCCATGAGAGAGCAAGAGCAGCTCTCACTCTGCATCTTAATGGCAGCAGAAAATGACCGGCACTTCTGCAGCAGATTACAGGGTCACATCTCCCATTACCGCGGAGTGTGCAGAAGGCAGAATACATAACTACAGATACCACAGTGCTGTCTTCTCTGCTTCTCAGAATACTTCTCCTGTGGTTAAATAAAACTCTGAGGTGCTTTGGTTGTGCTATTCCCATCTGCTTTCATTGCCTTTTTTTTTTTTTTAATAGCAATGGAATATGCTGAGCTGCAAATGCTGTTACTCGCTGCATTCTTCCTCATCCCCAGAGTTATATGCTCATTTCCAGCTTGTAAAAATAACCTGTTTATTCCATTTCTAAGTCCTGCATGAGGCGGTTCTTATTTTCCCTGTGCTGGCTCCCTGTAGTTTTATCACATCTGGCTGCCCACCTGCGTGCTTTGTCTCAGCTACGGAGTTTTCCTTCTCCAGAAAACTGCAGAGCAATTGTCTCCAGTAGCAGAGAAGTGACGGTCAGTGCAAAAGCCTCCCTGTGTCAAATCAATTGCAAGCCTCGCTATTAATTTCAGAGAAAGCAGTATAGTGCCTGAACTTATCCTGGATGATTTTGGGGATCGTTTCTTTCTCCAGTTGTCTCCAGTCAGTCAAAATAGAAGATCATATGCTCTGTACTCCCACTTCCACACATCTCCTGCGTCTCACTTCACCACTCCTGCTCCCTGCGCTCTCCGCAGGCTCTGCCAGGCTGGCCCATCTGCTGAGGAGGATGCAGGCTGTGCCTGCCACGCTACAGAGCCGAGTTTAATTTCAACAGTAATCAGCGTGGTCACCGTTGCCGGAGGGGACAGGCAAAGAAATGGTGGACTTCAGTTGTGACACAGCAGGCTGAGGATGGGTGGTCAGAAAAACACACCTTCCACTAAAAAAGATAGTGAAGCCCAGGGATATATCATTAGGGGAGGTGGAATTTTTTGTCGGTTGGACCAGCGTGTCTCAGGCCCACTGTGGCCATAGGTGACACTGTGTTGGGCTGGCTGCCCCCACTTGGCCAGCTCCTTGTTTTCCCATGGCTGTACGACTGTTCGGTTTCCAAAGGAACTGCCGTTATATCAGCAGCCTTATTGTCATTGCTTTGTTCTTTTCCATTCAGAGACTGCAAAATTGAATTACTAAGCATCCTCTAACCTGACCACTCTTCACACAGCTCTGGTCTCTTCTGAACCCATCCAGAACCATCTACTCTCAGTCAGACGGCTAGAGATGGATCCCTGGAGTATCTGTAGGACACATTTATGAGTAATTACCTATCATCTGGAAGGTTACAGAGCAGCAGCATAAATGTGACTTGCCTTCTGCATTTATATCTAACACAAGACTAAGAAACATCTCTAGCAGAGCAGAAAGCCCTCCAGTCCCCTAAAGCTTCTCCAAGATGGATTATTTACTCTCTAGTACCTATTGGAGAAATGAGAGCTTATCCAACACAGTGTCTCTTATGTCCACTTCTTATCCTTTCTCCTTTAATCCACAAGGGTCTCAATGAGGATTGATCAAAATGCTGAATGAGAAAGGGGATTTATTTTTGACCTATTTTATGACCTATTTTTTCATTTGTACACTGCTAGAAAATTGCACGCTTGGCTTTGACACCCTATATGTGACAGATGCAGAAATGTTTCCTGACTCACGTATGACAAAACCTTTCAGCCACTGGGCTGTCAAATACCACGTTCACTCTGGTCGTTTGCCATTCACAGTGCAGGACTTGCCCACACAAGGCAGACAAGCGGCACAGTTTCTGTCTGACCTGCAGGACAGTTTCATGAAGATGACAGTCCTTCCACAGGACCTGTTAGGACCCTCTCTGCTAACCTCACCAGGAGCTGCACAAATGGCAACTGTCGTCCAACCCAGCGGTAACAGCACAGCAGCCCTGGATTGGGCACTTAGAGGCACCAGAGGGGTTACGAGCCTCAGCCTGGACAGAAAGTCAGGAAAAACAGACGTGTGAGTCTTTGGATTCTTTTGAAAGCCTCAGCTGATTTTAGTAAAATTTCTGGAAGTTTTTCTGTTATTTAACTGAAGTATGTTCACTTCTATTCTGTTCATAATAACAAGGTATTTTTTCCTAACCCATCACTGGACACAGCCCCTTCAACCCAGGGTGCAGGGCTCAACACCTTGTACTGCAGTTGGGGTCTGCTGATGGAGTTGCACAGTATACTGCTGAGAAAGCTGTAGAGATACTGTCACCCTTTAATCCAATTTTACATTTCAGCAATTCATGAATATATCTAGCAAAAAAAGCAGACCGTTTCCATTGGTTTCTAGTTGCTACTAAAATACAGTTCTGGCGGTCTATTCTGGGTGCATTTTATGTTAGGTGCAACAACTGTTAAGATTTCAGTTTAATCCACTTATTATAAACTAAATATTTCTTCCTGAGCAATAAATAAAGAAAAAAAAAAACTTTTCAGTCTGGGCAAGAAGAAATTTATCAGTGAAAACCAAACCATAAACAAAGCACTGTTGTCACTTGTCAAGGCCTCAAACAGAACAAGGCATTAAGTCCCAGCAATACCTCTTCACGGTGGGCAGCTGGCTGTTGATGCAACTCAACGCATTCGCTTTTCTATTTATAATACCCCTTTATATGCCACTGTGGCAGAGACGGAAAAGACAAGCTTAACTCTCTTTGGCTTCAGTTGGAGACAGACATTCAATCTGGATGTTTGTCTGAAATGTCCTCTTTAGGCTGGAAACTGCTGATCTGGTGAGCAGAGAAAATAATGTAACAAGATAAATGAATTTATTGTATTTCATGGGACTTCTCTAAACAGAAGAGGCGTCTGTGGTTCCTGGTGCAGGACACACACATTGCTCACTACGTGGTGCTTCACTCTGTGCTAGCTCCAATGCAGAGCTACGCTGCTGCTTCGTTGCTGTTTACTTCTCCCAATTGCAATGGAGTCATCCAGATGGAAATCACGTGTTTGGCTCTCTGTGAACAAAGCTAAATCCTCTTGGAGAGTTTCCACCCGTCAGTTTGTAGGCCTGGCACAAATTTGGAAGTACAGAGGAATTTTTTTTCCATTGTAACTTTCTAATAACCTTTTCCAAAACTCAGAGGTTGAATTTGGCCTGAGCTTTAGAAAATATTCAGGCCAGAGCTCATTATGTACAAACTGTTTCGCTTCCTTTTAAACCAACATGAAAAAAAGAAGAAAAAGCTGAAGTTTCAGTTCTACCAACAGCTCAGCACTTCTGAGCGCCAGCGCAGTGGCTCCGCTCCAAGACCTCTGTCGCCTCCTCCTCCCTTCCTACCTGGAACGCCTTGAGACTGCACATCCAGAAAGCGTTTGGGGAAATTGTATGAAGAACAAGTCTTATGGAAATCTTACCCCGTAATTTATTTTTTAAAAAATCATTTGAACCACAAACTGTGCAAGTATTTGCAACAGCAAAATGAAACACGTTTTAGAGACGGTTGTATTCATTCGAAATGAAATATAAAGGAAATAAATGATCCCTCTTCAAAAGTAATCCTACTTTTTTCCCACATCTCACGAAGTCATTGATTCTTCAGAACTTCCCAAATGAATCCAGAGTAAAAGCAGTGCCTCGCGATAGGGTTTGACACTATTTTCGCCACAGTCAAAGCGAAAGCTCCCATTGTAAGCAGTAAAACCCTGGAGGGAATGTACCAGCCAAGAGAGATTACACATTCTTCCTATTGTATAACAAAAAGCGTTGTAAGGTTGATTACAATAAAAGCTTTCCGAAGTGACAGCTTTGGGTTCCTTCTTCCTTTTCTTCCCCCTTAAGCTGTTACATAGTTATAAAAAGACATAACATTTCAGTAAAGAGCATGGTCATTCAGTGTTTGGAAGCTGGGTTACATTCATTTTTCATGGACAGAGAGCTTACCGTGCCGGTCCCTGGGGGCGAGATGCAGAGCTGAACCTCTCACAGAGGCTGTGCTGCCCGATTGTAAATGGGAAAATTTGTCTTTAAAATAGTCTCATATTGTTTTGAGATTGGCCAGGTTTGTGTCAAACTTTCCAGTCTCCAGGAGGCAGTTTCATTAATGTCACAGCAATTTGATAGGAGTTACATGTCTTGTGAAGAGTGTCCGTTTGTTCGTGGCTTTGATCAGATTTTTTGCAACTCGCCCAGTTTAAAGTCAGAACACTGAGAAACTTCCCAGCTATAATCCCAAATTTACTCACTGCAATTTGAAAATCTTGCAAACATCTCCCAGCAGATAGAGTTAGTCAAAGCTCTGCTGAGATCTACTAAATCCCTCTGTGAAGCAGACAGCCTGTCAGTGGATAACCCCTGGTTTTCCTCGGACAGAGCGGTGAGATTGGATCCCATCCTCCCCTTAGAACATTCAGCAGGGTGGAAAAGTGTGGAGATGAATGGCAACGGATCACTCCTCCTTTTTCCCTTCATTTTACTTCACAAAATTCCATGAAATTTACTTTTGTTTATCTGGGGAATTCAAAGTAAAAGTCAGAAAATGTAAACTAAAGCAGTAGTCTGCCCTTTTGAAATGAAATACATGACCTACAATTCCCATGCACCACCTGCACACCTCGGGTTAATGCAGATCTGCATTTATCGAATTAGTAACGGAATGGGGCAACAAACAAGATCTCATCAAGCTGATAGACAAGGAAATATTTGAGCTGAATTTTCTTAACAGAAAACCATTCTAAGTGATATCAAAGCTTTCTTGTTTTTGTGATAACTGCATTTTCTGCGAGTGAACTATCCTGATAGAAATTTCCCAGCTATCTTTTTCAGGAATAATTGGGTCATGATAATGCACTCCCTTGAAGAGAGACTGGAAAGATTAGCCACGCTTGCTTTGGAAAGATTAGCCACGCTTGTTTTGGAAAGGAGAGGTCATGATAAAAATAATGACTGCTTTATCTAAGGCATATCAGAAATCTTTAACTGTGGTTTTATACAAGAGTGGGAAGATACTTGTTAAAAAAAGAGACAAGTTCAAACTCATAAAAAGGAAAGCAAATTTAGTCAAATTTGAGACTATTGGATGAATAGCAAGGACAGAAGTGACAAAGGTGGCACTGAACATCTCCAAGCCTCAAACTGGAGTGTAAATGTTCCCAAATTGAAAGAAATGCTGAAAAAAACCTCTCTGTGTGCAAATACCATAACCATGGAATTCCCCAAAGGTGCGGGCTTTTTGTACTGTTCTCTTTTCAGATGGGTTAATCACTACCAGAAAAATCCTTGGTTACTTGAGGAGGAAATGGTTTCAACTGAATTGAAGCTGAATTTTCAAAAAACCCCACAGCAATGCCAAGGAATCTAGCCTCACATCTGACTTAAAAAAAATCAAACAAAGTAAGTTTCCCTTAAGTGTTTGCTTATGAATGTTTTTTGGTTTTCTGCTCTTCTTACTGGGAAGTTTGGAAAAGACATTTCTTTGTGATTTTGATGAACAACTGCAGGTATCTGCTGCAAATAATAATCTTTTCTCTGAATGTTACTTCTCAACAGTCGGGTGCCAGGTAAGGGACAATCTTATAGCAGCCTGTGGACCTACAGCAATTCCTAGCTTCCTTGGCACCGTGACTTTCTTTCCAGGAGCTGAATCTACCGAGCTGCAGATGTACGGTATCTCAGTCCAGACCCTACATAAAACAACCATATTCACAGACAAGAGCAGTGAAGAGGCCATCTGGTTCATCTTCCTGCACCAAAACAATCACTAGTGATCCTGAAGTTTCTTCAGCCTTTTTGTTAACAGGGCTAGCTGATGTGAAAACATGCATCTAAGCACTATAACTCTCCTATTTGAATCACCACCATCTGCTTTCCTGATGTAATCAGAATTTTGGTTGTTTATTAATTCTTGCGTTAGTTCACAGATATCAAGAATGCTTGATGGGACAGGCTATTTACTTCCTTCTTACTCATATTAGGGACAAATCACTCCACCAGATTTTTAGGTTCTTGCTGAGTCCACCATCATTTGTAGCTGCCTGTAGATTTTCTTCTCTTCCTTGTTATCCCACTTCATTGTTGCTAACCTGTTCACTAGAGCAGCAAGAAGCAAAAGATTTCCTTCACTTTATGAAGTGCACTTCAGCTTTGATCAGCTCAGGATACCTCACCTTATGATCAAGGAGGTCAAAATTACCCTCTGGAGCCATGCATTTATCAAGGGTGCATCTTGCTGTGCCTGAATCTTATCTCTTGCCAGGAAAGAGCATGAGAACATTGCATGAATCCCCAGCCTGGTTACATCTGAAGGTGTCCCCTGGCAGTACCAGCGGAGTCTGTGCTGATGAAGAACTTGAGGCAGTGCTGGTTCCTGCACAGCAGCTGTTCACTGCCGTGTTGGAGTGGTGTGCTGGGAGGGAGAACATCTCTTGGAGTGTTCAGTCCAATGGGCAGATATGTCACTCTTGTCCTTGCAAGGAGTTTCTGTTCCCCCCTGGAAATCCTTCCAGGAGTTGAGAATCTTGCAGTCTTTGGGCTACACAACTCTTCCTTCAACACCTGTAGCTCAGGTAGCCCAGAGAGTGCATGGGAGTCTTTCAGAAATTCTTTCGTTGGCCTCACTGGAGCACTAAGGAACAGTATCTGGGTCAAAGCTGAGTAAAGCTCCAAAGCAGACTCCAAAACAATGGATAAGACTTTAACATGTGAGCCCTTGCACCTCCTCAGTGCACTGCCACAGCTGTCTCAGCTCCAGCTGATGGATTTAGTGATACCTGTGACCTCCTGAAGAAGGGAACCTTAATTTTTTTCCACAATATTATCAGCTTCAACCATCAAAGTGTCATGTTTTTGATCTGGGACAGCACATTTTTTCAGAAGGCATGAGCTAACATAGAAAGTATTCTCCCCAATACGGAAGTTCTAATATATTTTGTTTGTTGCCCAGAATTGAGGCTATAAACAGAAAGGAGCAGCAAGCAGCTATTGATGACTGTGGCTTCCTTTGGACGGGTGTTCAGCACAGTGCAGGTGGGGGTCCCTCTAACCTCACAAGGCCACAGGGCCGGTGGGACCTGCTCTGCTGCTCCCTGCTTCTGCTCTGGGTGGTCGTGAGAACAGCTGAGGAGAGGCAGCTGAAATACAGCTTCATGTCTCTTGCTCATTCTATTTAAATGTAGTGTATTTGCAACTTTGATTGTAGTTGGGAGCAGTTATTTCCCCAAATCATACTGCTGCACCACAATGATTTTCAAGGCTGAGTCTCTGACTTTCAGCAGGGCAGCTGGTACAAAGACCTCCGTTGATTTCAGTCATGTAAGGCCAGGCTTTTCCTCCACTTGAAAACCACCTCCGAGGCTTAATATCCTCCTGGAGAGGATGAGATGTGTGTCTGTCTGGTCCCCTCCTGGCTGTGGTGCTGTTTCCCAGGTGAGGCAGGGGCAGGCACAGCTGAACCTGCTCAGGGCCTAACCCTGCCCGGCCGGAGGGAAGGGGAGGGGGCAGCACACAAGCTCACCTCATGCTTATAGAGGAGGAATTCAAGGCAGTCAGCTGCTATAGTGAACTCAGAAAGAGTCCTTACCAAAAGGCTGTAAGTAAACTGGTATTATTTAAGGTTATATATGTGTACTTTAAGGGAGGAAAGTGGATGGAAGCTTAGCTCTCTGCCATGTGTGAGTACTCCAACAGCCTGGCTGTGATGGTGGGGTGAAGCAAACCAGCCCTTATAATGCGCTCTGAAGCTTTTTTTCTAATCTGTTACCTTTGCATTGTCAGCCTTTGCTGCTAGTGACTTTTGTCAGTGACTGTTCAGCCTGGAGAAGAGAAGGCTCTGGGGAGATCTTACTGCGGCCTTCCAGTACCTAAAGGGGGCCTACAGGAGAGCTGGGAAAGGACTTTTTACTAGGGCATGTGGTGATAGGATGAGGGGGAATGGCTCTAAACTGGAAGAGGGCAGGTTCAGATTGAACATTAGGAAGAAATTTTTCACTGTGAGGGTGGTAAGGCACTGGAACAGGTTACCCAGAGAGGTTGTTGAGGCCCCATCCCTGGAGGTGTTCAAGGCCAGGCTGGACGTGGCCTTGGGCAACCTGGTCTAGTGGGAGATGTCCCTGCCTATGGCAGGGGGGTTGGAACTCGATGATCTTCAAGGTCCTTTCCAACCTAAACCATTCTATGGTTTGTCATGCTTCTGAGAGCTGCTACATGGGCTTGGCAGATGCAGTGGACTCAATATTTGCATATGTGGTTTATGTTATCCCATCCATGCTATGGCAAACTGTGTTTGCGGAAGAAAACTCTTTGATATTTTTTCCCCTGAATGTCACTCTTCTGGCTTATTACTAACTGAAAAAGGGATTTGTGCTTGAAATTTCCTATCATCGGTTCTCTGTGGATGAATCCAAGCTGCACACTCTCTGGACAACTGCCAAGGTATTTATCTGTTTCTCATTGGAGTTCTAGCTGGGTTTCCTTTTTGATATTCCAGTGGAGCAAATAATAATTGTAATTCTGTTTCAGCCCAGCAAATTGTATCAGCACATACTTTAGCAGGTTTTCCTTGCTGGTGCAAACAGTGCCTGGTTCCCTGTGGAGTTGGTGTGGGACCGGCATAGGATCCCCGTGGTGCTTTTAGAATGCCTCACTGCAAACCTCTGCATTGGGTGATTGCAGCTGTGTCCTACTGGGTCTCTGCTGGAGTATAATTTTGCCAACTTCTGCTTTGAAGGCTGTGGCAGGTCATGGAATACTCCTTCCTGTGAGCTTGTTCTTAGCCTCGTGACACACCTCTACATGAGGTGTGCTTGGAGTTCATCTGGCTGAAGAATAAGCTGCCAAAAGTAGTGGTCACTTTTCAATCCCCACCTTTCCTCTGTTGCCCAGTTCAGTTCAGCACACCTCTGAGGAGACAGCTGAGAGCAGCGTGCGGGTGGCCAGGGGGTGTAGAGGGAGGAGCTGTCTCCAAGCAAGGCTGCCAATGAAGGAAACTCTTATAAAATTGTGGCTTAGCTGAAGTGGATTTATCTCTAAATAGATGGAAAGCAAAGTAGGATTTTTTTTTTTAAATTTAGTTCTCCTTCTAAACCTTCAGAGAGTGTCGGCACTTGACACCTCACAGTGAGGGAGGAAGAGGAGTCTCCGGGCTTGCTGGAAGATTGGCAGACGTATCTCCTCTGATAGGGGTATTACCCTTCCTCCTGCGGGTGTCTGTGTGGCTTTTCCACTGAATTGGAGTCTTGTGATGTGTGAGTGTTATTAGCTCCTAGAGAAAGGCCTCACAGCCTCCCCTGATCAAAACTTTTGTGTATGTTGGTATATATTTTAAAATCTCTCTCTTCCATTGAACCCAAAGGAAATGGTACCAATTTGCAGCTTTCTAGAAGGAAGTAATTATTGCTTTTTTGAGTAGCTCTCTTCTGCCACAGTACCATTTCCAGTGCGTGCTGGAAAGCTCTGGTTCTGTGTTGTGAACTTTTCCCCATTGCACAGCCCTGTACTACTGGCCATTACCTGTCTTGGATCCCGCAGTGTATTGTGGCAGGTGGAGGAGCTGGTGATCCTATGTTGTAATGTAGTGTTTCTTTTAGATATAAAGATTTTTAGCTGTAAATATGGGTATATTTGTGAAAACTTAATTACTGAGTATCCAATTTCAGGCACAGATATGCTGGATTCCCTGAAGATCCTTTAGAGATTTAACCCATAGCTACCTTATTTAACTGTTTCAAATCTTTGACTTGGGTTCCCCTTTTCTTCTCCTGTGGCAAAGTCTTGAGTGCATGCGGTTGTGGTTTTTATATCGTCTTAGTGTTTGGATGTAGGCTGATTTTCCAGAGGATGGAAAATTTGTGAGTAGGTGAGAGCTTTGTGTAAAACAGCTTTCAGTGTGGTCTAGACTATTTAACAGCGATGCTCTGTGTAGCACCTTCTCATCTTCATCATGGGCCAAATGCAGAAGGGCTTTCTGTGGAGGAAGGGAGACCCCGTGCTGTTGTTCCCCATGGGGAGACCATCAGGAAGAGCTTTCTTCTCTAAAGAATTACTGTCCAGATCCAGTAATCTGGATTTGTCTCCAGGTGCACCAACCTTTTCAGCTTGTCCCATCACAAACTTGCTTTGACGATTTCTATCACTGCCCAAATCATCCAATGAATCAGCATTTGCTTTCTGTGGTATTTTCCCAGTGAAACGTGCTTTGTTTAGTGAGTCAGCAAGCAGTGCTGGTTATGATGGATGGAGGCATAAACGTAACAGTCCATGTACGCTGACACTTACTCAATGACAGACCAGTCGAGCAAAACCACCAAACGGGCAGTCGTTTGCGCCAGCACAATCCAATCATGCTGTCAGATAATGTGTCCTCAAGATCACCCGGATAGATGTAGCCTTGAAAGTCAGTGTACTGAGGAGATCAGATCCCTGGCACTCACTGTTTCCAAAGTTTGCTTGACATGTTTTTTTATCACCCTTGCCTGTGAGTGAGGATTTCCATAAATTTGCCTGGAGGGTGTTTTGGTCTTATTTGTCATGAGACATGTTATCATCACCTGCCCGGTGAAATGCTAAGTGGCAACAGCATGACAACAAATGTAGCACTCCTATTAGAAAACTGTTTGAATGGTCTTGTATTGTTATTGAATCTTTAAACTGAGTAGGATTTTTCTTTTAATGACTATATAAAAAGGAATGCAGATAAAGATGTTTGTTTTGGGGGACAAGTTGAGTTGATTGATCTGGTACGCTTGGGTTGCTCTGTGTCATGAGTGCTGTGTGACTGCTCTGAACGTCTGGAGTTGCTGTTATATCAGACCGGGCAATGTATCGAGACTAAAATTAAGGTACTGCTCTGTTGTAGCTGTACAAAGTCATTACTGCGTATTACTGTTCCAGAAAGTTTTTGGTGGGAAAGCTGGATTCCACTCCCTGTTCTGCTTAATTCATGCCTGTAGGTACCCTGTGAGCCAGAGACGCACGTGTCTGTAGCTGAAGCCCTGCAGCACCCAGCACTGCCCCCGGCTACAGGACCTGCTGTCGGCTCCCAGCATCACATTAAATGTGCTTTGTCCCCTGGGGCTGAGTGTGAGAGGGAAGTGTGTCATCTTGTACATAATTAAGATAAGATTGAAAGTATTTTAATATAGGTTTTAATGAGGTGTGGGGGGAATCCATTTACTTAAATATCTAAGGTTTTTTTATTCAAATATTTAAGGACAGCAGACGATGCCTTTTGATTTTCATGAGACTGGTTAACTCCAGGCCTTCAGAGAGCAGTTAGGTGTTAGAAATTACTTCTCCCCTATGATGCAAGCAATGACAGCAAGCTTTTAACATGACAATGGTTCCCCAAGAGCTCAGGGGGTTTTAAATAAGAGTATTGATGAAATCCATCAATAAAGTGTGAGTATGTCACAGAGTTTAGGATAGAACAGTTACATGTTCTTTACTCCATGTCTCTAATTTACCTTGAATCTGGCCTCAGCTGATGTGTGTTCTGTACACTAAGTTAAAATAAGACAGATTATTATATATGCAATTAACGCACAAGGACTTATTACTATAAGTAAGAAAGGATGATATTAAACCTGTGCTGAGATACAGACTTTAGAATGTAGGTGCCATATATGCAATTGTGTACAAGAAAACTATAACATAAGATGTCTAACATGAGATGAAGTACAGGACCTGATAGCTTATATTTGAGTTCTCATACTTACTAAGCCTGTGCCAGACAAGGCAGTTCTTTTTTTGGTTTTGTTTTTTTTTTTCTTTTTTTTTTTTTTCCAATACAGAAAATTTCCCTTACTGATTTTTCTTAAGTTATTCAGTTGATGTAGACATTCGAGATAATCTCAACATATATCATCCATATTTCATGTAGTGAACACACTTTGGCTTGGACTAGTCCATTTTGCAGCAAAACATTTGTGATATCAAGTCCTAGATCTACCCATTTTCCCTGTGCTTTTGACCCCTATGAGCTTTTCTGTCTGCAGCCTCAGTCCACATTGATGGAAAACCTTACAAAAGATCAACTTATGTGAGTTCTCTAGGGGTCTGAGGCACAATAGAATATGAGAAGGATTTATGGCATAGAGCCATCATATGTCCTGCTGAATTTAGAGGTGACTGTTGTGAACGTGACATGTAAGATCTCTATGCAGAGTGCCAGGGCTTTATCTCCCCTGAGTGGCCTACCTTGGTTGCTTTTGACAGAGATCATGTATAAGAGAAAACATTGCCTCCTCCTCTGCAGTTCAATCCGATCCTGAGCGTTTCTACTAGACTGTACTCTGGAGTCCTGGGGCTGTGAAAGAAAGGAAGCACAAGCTAATAAACGTCCTTTAATCCCTTTTATGTTAAACATAAAATCCTGTTTTAATGTTCAGGTAACAATTACTGAAAATGTTGTTTCCATTCCAACATTCTTACAAATTTCTATTATCCATGTTTATTAAGCAGAACTCTCCCTGTTTCAGTCGTACCTAAAGATTGAGCTCTTATTCAGATGGCTTTTGACTTATTCTGTAAAGAAGTACTCTTAAATAATTACAGTCCTTGTCATCACAGTTGAAGGACCTCTGAGCTGGGAATGGCAAAATAAAATGAGGTGAAATACGCAACATATTATGAAAATGTGCCTGTTGTATGTTTTTAATTTAAAAAGTGGATGACATTCATTATTTGAAATGTTTTCACCACATTTGCATATTGCTGAGTGCTGAGATGGATTTTTTTATTTTTAATTTTGTAACCTGTTCTGCATTTTTTTTCCCCAAATTATTTGTAGTAAAAGTAAGCCAGCTGCACAGCAAAGCCACGAGGTCTCTAAAAAAGCAGTGCAGAACAAGCACAGGCATTGTAGTTCTGACTGCAAGTGCAGGTGAATGCAGAGGAACCGAAGTGTCACTATTGGGTTAGAATTAACATTGCAGTTAACTGCAAGATAAGAAAACCTACCCTAAAATTCATTGCCGCAATAAACCCGTACACCTGTGGGTGGCATCATTTGCCTTCTTTTCAATTTACCGTGCAGGCTAAGAAAGCAATTACCAAACTGCAGAAGCAAGTATTGGTACAAATGGAAACAAATGATGCATAGAAGTTCAGTTTCTGACATTTCTTTCTTCGCAACACGAGGATTTTGCCGAGAAAAAGACTGGTTATGACTACTCTCTACTTCAACTTCTGCCTGGTTATTAACAGCTGCATGAGCAAGTACAGCAGTCTGGGGCGTGCTGATGAAAGCTGTTTGCACTGGCAAAAAGCAGTGAAACACCTACATTAATAAAGAATATACCTAGGTGTCTTTAAAACCTATCTACATCTAAAATAGATCCCAAAGATTATTCTGTCTAAGCTGCATCCCTACAATTTAATACATCTAAGCCACAGAGCTCTCTCTGACCTTCTTAATCCCGTGCTGTTTCGGTGCCCTGTTAGCAGGGTCCCTCTCGCCCTCCTCCTGCCACTGTGAGGGGTTTCCCCACGACTCTCTCCCACCTACTCCCCTCTTTGACTCAGACCTTGCATCTAGGTAACACCATCTGCAAGCATAAATTTGGCTCCATCTCTTAGCTGATGTTTCCCACTATCTGACCCGTGTCCAAGAGAACACCTAAGTTTCTCTGATACCTGTTCAGAGCTATCTAGCTGCCAGCTCTAGCACTGTGTAGCTACAGAAAGGTTAATCTTTACTCCTGCCCTGCTGCTGCTTTTCTAGACCAATATGGACAAAATCCTGTTAGGCTGAAGCATTGCTCCCGACGGAGACTTTTCTGTAGATGCTTTTATTTTGCCAGTGTCTAAATCTTGTGAATTCCTGCTGCAAAACACTTTTTTTCTCCACAGTGATATACTTAACCAAGGCCTGAAATGCAGCTTTAGTTGTGTCCCATTTCAGTTACTATAGCAGCTGTTTTTTTTCATCTTGGTAACTCTGGTCTTCCTTCCTTGAAGCCATTGGGAAGCTTCTAGATTGTTCCCTTAGCCTGTCCCCTTGACCATTTCACAACTCTCTTTGCGTTCCTTCGCTGCTTCCCTCTTCCCAGTCCCAGCAGAAATAAGCAGACTGTTCTTTTTTGCAGGACTGCTTGTGGCTGCTTCTCTCTTCTCCTTCTCCCCACTATCCTTCTTAGTACTGAAGTTACCAGCTCTCACCTGGTCCCTGTTAAAACTCTTAATAGTGTAGCTACTACAAGGTCACTTGAAGGTTTTCCTTTGCTCAGCAGGAGCTCTCTATAACCAAAACCACCTCCCAACTTTTCCTCTAGTTCCTCCATAAAAGTTTTCTTATTGCAAGGGGTGGGCAGCTGATGTGCTGAGGGTTCCCTGTCCCACGGACCTGCACAGGCGTCGTTCCCCCATCTGTCTGGGTTATGGCCTCTCTGGTCCACAACAGGGTTTAGTACCCGTCTCCCTATGCTATTTTTATGTCCTCTATTTATTTGTCACTTTGAAGAATGGTACTCCGGTTCAGATATAAGGTTTTCGGGCACTGCAGTCATACAGATAATTAACTGTAGCTATGTCTGATACTGCCTGTAGATGATAGCTTTTGTTTTACTGATGTGTTCCTTAACACACTGCTGTGGCCAAAGCCTGCTCGTGGCTTTGTGTACTAGACTTACCAATTTCAGTGACAGCAGGGGATTGTTAGCAAGAATATTGCAGTCTTGTTGCTGTTATTTCACTATCAATGCAGTTTATGGTATGGTGAGATAATAAGAGTGGACAGGTTTTATCTCTATTTACAATGACTGCATTTAACAGTAACTCAAAAAAGTTGGCACTGCTGACAAAAAGCATAAAAAAAAATCACATTTGATTGTTTGTGAAGGGGAATGTGATTTCATCTCTCATTGACATTAAACTTGGAAAAAAGTATAGGTTCTCTTGCCAGTGATTAAAACTATTGTTTGGGTTTTTTTTTTTTTTGGCAGACTATTTGTTTAAAGTTGATCTTCAGATCTTAAATTGGCACTTAAGGGTGACAACGGAGAATTCTGAAAAGTGTTATATGTCCTACCAGGGGATATTTCAAGCTTTCACTTTGATAAACCGAAAGAGATAACAATCTCAGCAAAAACCTCTTAGCTGTGTATAAAAAAAAAAAAAAAAAAAAAAAAAAAAAAAAAGTCAAAAGCGGCCTTAAAAAAAAAAAAAAAAGATGGAATTTATTATTACGAAAATAGGATGAAGTTAAATCCTGACCCCACAGCCCATTGAAATCTGTGATTATTTCCAGTGACCACGAGGGTCTCTGAAAGACTCTTACACGAGGATTTGTTCCATCAAGCGTTAGACACTTAACTGAGGTGCTTGAACTTGGAGCGTACTTAACCTGTGCTCCCCTATAGATAATGAGATGTTGGTTTCAGCAGGCAATTGATGTCTTGTGTGGGCTGAACTGCCCTCTGGAGACACCTGTCTGTATTCATTGACAACTCTCTTCAGTGATTATACTCTTTGGGTCCCTGAAGTTAAGTGAGATGAATGTGAAACCAGGGTGTGAAGAACCCAGACTGGCAGCACTAGATGCCAACAGGGTATTGCCCCAGAATGGGTACATATTTAACCCATAAAGGCTTTTAAAGCAATGACGCTTCTGCTAATGCAGACACTGCAAACTAGGTTTGGTGTGGGTATGGATGTTGCAGGCTTCCTCAGTTCTTCTTGCCTACAGGTTTGATTCAACATTTGAAACGAAGCTGTTGGAAAGTCTCTCCATCCATGCACATCTCACTTCAGATCCTTTCTTTCAATACCCACATCTTCAAAAATATGCATAAGGTTTGTGATTACCTTGAGGGGTGAGCAGAATCGGGTTGTCTTAGTATGTTAACTTCCCTTTTTTTGGTGTGTGGGTTTTTTTTTTTTTTTTTTTTTTTTTTTTTTGCACCTGAACACACAGTTTTGAGTTCCTGTGATAACTCTATGAAGGCTCTTTGCTGGGTGGTGGAGGAGAGTAATGGTATCAAAGAGCAATGTCTCACAACATCCAGAAGCATTGGATCTCTATGGCTGGGGGAAATCAGTCTTGAGCATCTCATCTTTGTACTGCCTCCTGAGCCTGAAATACCTTCTGCTTTGGAAGTGGTAAGCAAAGGCTTTTACAGCCTCCCTGCAGTTGTTTTGACAAACCTTTACATTTTCTTTCTTATGTTTCAAGGTTGGAAAAAATTAGCTCTGAAGTATAAATCAAAGTCTTAAGCTCACAGCCTTAGGAAAGAAAGACTATAATAAACAAAGCTGTATGAAGTGAAGGATTGTAAGAGGCTCAGAGGTCTGTCTTTCCTGCTATAAAACCTTCTTTACTCCTGTGCTTCCTGCGTGGACTCTACTCCTCCGTTTTTTCTCGCTGCTTCAATGCTTCATATCTTTCTTTAAGTCTCTCCCCCTCAGGGTTGGGCTCAATTCGTCACTGTCCTTGCCTTGTCTTCATAGCAATGATTTCTCATTTTGATTTATTTAGTACTTTGCAAACCCTTGCATTAGAACAAAATAACGAAGTAACTGTGAGGTGATGATGAATTGGGTTATTTTTCTTCAGGGGACCGATTCTTATCTCAGTAAACTGACATTGCTTCATGGCAGTGAATGCTGTCATTGCCATCTTCCATTTTCCAAATCTGCAAGCAGCAGAGCTTAAGGGGTGCTGGATGAAGTAATTTCACTGGAGAACAGCTCTGTGCTTTGCATGAGCTCAGGTCTGTTAAAGCCCTGGTTCCAGAGCATGGAGGAATCCTTATCAAGCCACTAGGAGAAATCTGAAGCCATTTTGTACTATGAAGATACTGCAAGTGCCTTTACCAGGACCTATAGTTTGGAGCATGGGTATTCCTAAGATGAAACAGAAGCAGCCAGTGGTGTCAGCAGCAAAATAATAATGTGATTTCATGTCCTAGATAAACCCTGTGGTAAATCTCTGTTTTATGTAAATCTCACTAGCACACGCGCCACAGCCCTGAGACAGAATCCATGAGGCTGTTGGGTCTCTGTGTGTGTCTGGAGGCTGCTTGCTGTCAACTCTCTGCTCTCTGTTTTGTGGGTGAGATTTAATGGCTGAGTGTCTGTGGTGTTAATGACTGAATCATTTCTGCTCCAGCACTTTATTTTATGTTATTTTATGACTTTCCAGTTGGATAGCTCCAGTACCAGCGGGGTGCGATATATTGAGGACATCAGGAATCTCCTATGTTACTGCTTCAGACTGACTGAAGCCGTATTACCTCCATGTTTATTGAACTTCCCGGTTGAGACCTCAGAGGTAAAAGTGTTAGACTGCAAAGATGTAAATAGGTCAATAAGCTACAGAAGGCACAAGTTTTAAATTGCTAATAAAAGAGCGATGTCCCCTTCCAGTATTGAAGGAGCTCACTTCTTGAGCCCACAACATGGTAGTTGATCCCCAAAACCATGTCATTAATGAAATGCATAGAGCCTAATGCCTCTGGCAGTCTGGCACCTCATGATCTCAACTTTGGCAAGGAATGATGCCCCATCCCTGGAAACATTCCAGGTCAGGTTGGACGGGGCTCTGAGCAACCTGATGTAGTTGAAGATGTCCCTGCTCATGGCAGGGGGGTGGACTAGATAACCTTTAAAGGTCCTTTCCAAACCAAACTGTTCTGTGATTCTGCAAATGCAGATTTTTAATTAGTCTTATCTGCTTATCCTATCAACATGATTAAGTTAATGTCTCTGGGACTACAGCAAAACACATGGGTTGTGTTTCCTTCTGATTCCACTGGCATTTGTCATGGCATAAGGCACTAGGAAGCACGGGTAAGGTGGAGAGGCTGAAACCACTAGTTGAGCCTGAGGCAGTCCCTGAGTGATTAAAATAACACTCATCTTTAAAAGTTTGTTTTCGTTAAAACATTTGATTAAACAAACTTAGAACATTCAGCCTCTGCACATAAAATCAGATAAGTAACAGGTGTCTTAAATACATAATCCAATAACTTTCTTAGAATACAAATCATAAGAGAGGAAATAGAACAAAATTTTAGACCTGTATGTATTAAAATTAAAAAAACTAAAAATCAGTAACACTGCTCACCAGTGATAGGGGCATGGATTTTCCACAAGGCAGCCTGATTTCTGGTCATGGTTTTGCCACAAGGTTTGTTGCATAATTCTGGTCAATTCTTTCCCTTTTATATTTTCCTCTCTGCCTTGTCTGTGCAAGACCTTGAGGACAAAGTCTAGAGTCATACAGTGTCAAGCATAACTGACTCTATCTCCTCTGGGGACCCCAGAGACTGTATTTTTCTTTTTTAAAGTTCCAGGTAGAAAATGAAATTAATTATTTACAGTACCATATCAGAAGAGACGAGGGGAGAAATTTCCCTAAGCTTACTGTTGCTCTCAAAATGATCCACCAGGATGAGATTTACCATCATGCCAATGTTAACCTTAAGCCATAGGCAGTGTTTAAGACTTCACAATACAGTTAACATGAAAACGGAGATTACAAGTAGTATTGCAATCTGGAGGTGGTTCATTGGTCCAAACTTTCAGAGTCACTGGTTTATGTAACCAAATCTGACCTCTTACAACAGGTTGAGTGCCAGCATGGCATGATTGGTGCTCACATAACAAATGCACTGCCCTTTGCATTTGAGTTATAACTGTTTTGGTTATCACTCCTTCATCTTTGGTAGTCATCAGTCTCAGGAGTCCCTTGGGCCTTCTTGTTCATGTACTTTGAGTCCATGGGAATATGGTTACCTTCTTCATCTTTAGAGGAAGACACACGGCACACTTGCTAAACATGTTCATTGTCACTAGTGTTGCCTTACACTTAACTCACTATGGCTGTTTTGTATTTTGTGTTGTGACAATCTCATGTGAAATGCATTCGCAGCACTGATATTTATTGACTTATTTTTGGCATTGAGAGGCTATGTGACAATTTCATATGTGATTTCCACTTGAGGGAACTACCAACAGGGGCATTTTATCTTTATTCAGTCTTTCGCCAAAAGTAAAACCTGCATTTCATGCAAAATCTTAAGATTTATGTGCTATAACCCTCCCAGATGAAGGTACAATGACTTATTTGTAGCAGAATGGGACAAAAAGCAGAGAAATTCTTCCGAAGCACTAGTTTCCTAGCAGTTTCTTTGACAGGGCATTTCCTAGAAGGGATAATTTCCTTCTTGATCAAGTGACATTCTCAATTGCTAAAGCACAAACAGTGAATCCTTAGGTAGCTACTTTTGTACCGTGTGAAGATCTGGTGTCTGACTGGCAACGAACATCGAGAACCTACCTGGAATAGATACAGCTTTTTTAGAATAAAGTAGTCTTTAAAATCCCTTTTGAAAACAGTGAGACTGCAGAGGTTGCACACATGGTTTAAACAGAGGAGAAACAAGTAATCCCATCTGGCAGGAGGCTGAGCACATACTGTTTATCAGAACATTTTAGCTACTCCAGGAGATTGGAGTTGCACATTCTCAAGCATCTCACATCTTAAGGTCAGAAGAAGAACGCAATTTTTATTTTTCAGAAAGTTCTGTTGTTTTATGATCGAAACTTTTTATTTTCCTGGCCTGCTGCACTGTTATCAGGCAGCATTTCAGTGGATGTTTCCTTCACTGTTTGTGAACCTGACTTTTTACCTCTTTCTTCCCTACTGCTAACCATTGAGGCTACAGCACCAGTTGCAATTCATGCGTGCATCACGCAGGTCTTGATGACTGCAGATGCACAGATAATCAGCAGAGATGTGCAATGTTCTACTGCAGCTGTCTCTCAAATCCAAAACAAATCTGCAAACTAACAAATGGAACAGTGAATCATAAGAAATATGGCTATTTTGTCTGGCATGCTAATGTAATAGCAAACCTCTCTCCACATAAATCTAATTTTTGCACTAGCAGAGCCTGAGAATGGCCAAAAAAGAAAGAGGGGGGAGGAGGGGAGCGGGGACCAGTCTCTTGCAAGTCTCAAGGAAAGCTTGAGAAAGCAAAGTATAGATAAAGGCATGACCTGTAACAAATAGTCTGTGCATATTCAGAGCCTTGACCTCCACAGGTCTTGATAATTGGGCAGGGCTACGTGCAGGGCAGGTACTGGTTGAGTTGCTCACTCCTGTCAAAGATTTCTGCTCTCCAAAAATCCTGATGGGTTTGTGAGTGCTCCTGTTATATCAGAGCTGTTATATGAGTTCTCTCAGCAGCTGTTTTCATACACAGTGTAATTAAACGTCTCTTCTATTTGTGAAATAACTGTGCTAAAGAAGAAACAAGAGTGTCTTTCGTAAGATCTTCATTTGATGTTGACTAGCAATCCATCCCATAAAAATATTAACCTCCACATCCAGTGCTGCGGATCCAGCAGATGCTGCAAATGAAGAGCCCTCCTTGTACAGGAGTGCCTGGAGAGGGTTCAGACAGACAGTCGATTACTCACGCTGGAGGGTAATCACTCCAAGTAATCTTCACTGATGTTAGAGTCTGCTATGGTATGTAACTTTAAAAATATATGATCAAGTGGTTGAAATCCAACTTCTTACTGTGTATTTGAAGTGAAGTGCCATTAAGGGGGGAATTGCTATGAAGAGAAAGGCTATAAACTAAATCCTAAATACTGTTGTGTTGGTTTTTTTTTTAAATCTTCTGTAAGCAAAAAAAAGTCTAATTGTAATAAGCACAGTAATACTAAAACATGCATGATGGATATATAGAAGCCCTCAGCGTTATCTGTACCAAACAGACTATACTAGGATCAATCAGAGTGCTGTGTGGATGCAGGACCAAGTTAACTTACAAGCTTCCCCCAGCATTTGGCAAACTGGTTTTGTAGACTTCACTCAAGTGGTCTCACCAGCACGGGCTGGTCTCCTGCTGGAATCTTGTTAACAGTTGACAGATCACTGGGCAGCTGTAGAAGTGCAGGGTCAAGGCTGAAATATCTAACTCTAGGACTGCCCCACTCTGGGCTATTGGTGTTGCATCCTCCAGATTTCCATGATTAACAGAGACTTGTCCTGGCCTCCTGAAGATATGTAATTGAGGCAACTTACTAACACCAGATTTTCTTCACAGGTGCAAGAAGATAAGTCTCCCTTATATAAAAGAGCTATTTGTAGTATCCCAATCCAGATTATTTGCATGCCTTAGCATATCCAAATACTGTTGTGAGGCTGATATTTGTGAAAGGAATACAAAATTAGCTGCATACTACTGCATTTAAATACATATGATAACCTGGAAACATCTACAGTCTGCATTTCATTCTGACTTCTTCAAATTCATTTGATTTTAAAACTGGTCACCTCTAGTGTTGACACATCGACACATTGCTTGTGGAGATGTGTGCTCACATTTGGTGCAGAGGGTGCTGAGCAAGCTGTGGGGATCGTGCTAATAAATTATTCACATTGTGGTAACGGTACTGCTGAAGCAGCCACTCAGGGGTGGAGGAGGTTCAAGGCGTGTTCAGTGGAGCTACAGCAGATCTACCCATAATCAAACGTAGCAGAATTCTGTGCAACTCTTAATTCTTTTCTTAAATACCTTTGAGCGTATTGTGAATGTTCACAGGCAGCAACACCCATACTTTGGGACCTTTGCCCAATGAAATGTGAAGGGAGAATAGGAGCTGGGAAGTTTTTTAGAGCTGAGTTCCTTGGAAAATGTACTATTCCTCAGTGGGTGGTATTTTGCTTTTGGACTAATAATGACACAAACTATGACTACACCAGCTTCTTAGGCAACAGAGAGGCTGATAATGTAAAGAAACAGGTCAATGGTATGACTGCTGAGAAAACTGCCCATTGCAAGATTATCACACTAAGCAATTTGTCAGAAGATTGAGTTCATGAGAGATTGATACGTAGACAGAAAATAGAAGACAGTTTATTTTCTTTTTTTATTGTTTTTGCCACATCTTCCTATCAAAAAGCCAGGGAACTTCAAAACTCCAGTTTGTCCAAGATCAAGAGGCACTACTATGCATGTTGCAAGGAGCTCAAAGGGTTCTTTTTGTGAAGTACTCTTGTTCACACAGATTAATAAGTGGATGTTTTGTTTTTATCTCTTTTATGAGTGAGCCAGCAGGAAATACTGAACCTTTCAAACAGAGGGCATCAGAGCTGCTGTGTGAGAAGTGCTGTTTGGAATTATCTCACTGGATTTTAATCATGCTTTGTTTTATTTTAAGTATTGTCATGGCTGAAGAGAGCAATACTGTATTCAGCCAGGGTCAAGTTTTCTTACAGTATCACCTCATCAGCTACGCCTTGCTATCCTGTGCAGTCACCAGCTAGACAGGGGTGATAGCTGTAGAGCTTTCCTGAGCAGGATGAGAACATTGCAGTAATGAAGCACTTCCAAAGTCATAGCGAAGTGTTCTGTAAATGCAGCATGCCTCAGCTCCACTTAATTTTCCACTGCATTAACATTGGCAGGATAGTATCTGCTTTCAGTGATTGGAGGTTAACACTGTAAGTAGAGTAACTCTTTTTCTTTTGCTTTGGAGTCTTATCCGCATTGCCATTTTTGCTGTATACCACCATTGTGTGTCTGTGTGTGAGTGAAGTGTGTTCCTGGGCAATAAGGAAATTAGGTTCCCCCAGTCACACTTGAGAAGATTCTTCTGAAGTGCCAGGAAGATGGAGCAGAAGAACAGAGAGGCCTTTCCTTTCTGTAATATCTTTAGAGCGAAATACACACATGCTTCCACTCAGTACTAACTTCAAGTTAGATCAGGTTGCTCAGGGCCTTGTGGCCTTTCAGTGGACTCTCCAGTTTGTCAATAATTCTTTTATTCTAGAGGACCTGAAACTGAATACAGTTTTATAGATGTTGCCTCACAAGTGCCATGTAGAGTGAAAGCTACTTCCATTGACCCACTGACTATGTTCTTGCTGATGTTGTCCAGATAGTTGTATGTAGTATGTATGTATGTTGTATGTAGTATGTTCCTCGAGGGCACGCTGCTGACTCGCATTTGAACTATTTAACCAATTTGTTTTGAAATATTCTCGGATCAGGAATTTGAAACCAAGTCTCATTTGCTTCTCCCTCATTTCAGTGTATTTGTGATATTTCTGCAAGTCTTCTCTTGGGAATATTCTGCTGTGAAGTAGCCCAGGTGGGAACCTCAGACAGGGACTCAGGTGCATAACCGCACTCTTCAGCAGTGAGCTCCAGTGGAGGAGCTCGCTTGTTCTGCTTTCCTTTTCCTTTTCCTTTTCCTTTTCCTTTTCCTTTTCCTTTTCCTTTTCCTTTTCCTTTTCCTTTTCCTTTTCCTTTTCCTTTTCCTTTTCCTTTTCCTTTTCCTTTTCCTTTTCCTTTTCCTTTTCCTTTTCCTTTTCCTTTTCCTTTTCCTTTTCCTTTTCCTTTTCCTTTTCCTTTTCCTTTTCCTTTTCCTTTTCCTTTTCCTTTTCCTTTTCCTTTTCCTTTTCCTTTTCCTTTTCCTTTTCCTTTTCCTTTTCCTTTTCCTTTCCTTCTAAAGTAGCTGGAAAGCCTGCAGTCTACTCCACTTCATCTTTGTCTTTCAGTGATTTAAAATGCTGGAGTCCAAAATGGATGAAGGTTAAGAGACTCTGTACTCCTAGTGATGTGGTTTGCTTCACTGTGGAATGTTTTTTGATACTTCATGAATTTCACCCTCAAGAAACACACACAGATCTCTCTGCTTTTATGAGAAACTCTTTTCACTTCCTTTGAAGTTGTTGCTTTGGTAAATGATAATGATAAAGCAATCTTTTACCTGAACTGCTTAGTGCCCCTTGTGTAATATGGAGAACTGGGGACCACATTAGCAGATACTTTTATCGTAAGAATTGAGGATGTTTTTTGTACCGTGTGCTGTTTGGTTGGTTTGTTTGGTTTGGTTTTAAAATGGGAATACCCTCAACTCTCCTATCGCACTGCAACACAGGCAGCAGCATGACATTCCTGGACTTAATGTACTGCGTCTCTCAATGTTATGTAAATGTAAGACTAAATCATAAAATCTTAGAATTGTTATGGTTGGAAGAGACCTTTGAGATCACCAAATGCAACTGTTAACCCAGCACTGCCAAATTACTACTAAGCCATGTCCCTCAGCACCACATCTACGCGTCTTTTAAATACCTCCAGGGATGGTGACTCAACTGCTTCCCTGGGCAGCCTGATCCAATGCTTGATAACCCTTTTGGTGAAGACATTTTTCATAACATCCAATCTAAACCTCCTCTGGCACAACTTGAGGCTGTTTCCTCTTGTCCTATCACTTCTTAATTGGGAGAAGAGACCACCCCCACCCCCTCACCCCCAACCTTCTTTCAGGTAGCTGTGATAAGGGCTCTTAAAATTCCCTTTACTGGTAGCTTGCCATTTCCAGTTTTGGAGTCCTATATTCTTTGGAAGGTGCACTTTATCAGGGACATACAATCCATAAAATAGTGTGTGGTCCTAATTCCCAGAGATACAAGTTATAACTGGAATGTCAGCTTCTTGTTAGATCAGCTCTGTTCATAAGCTGGCAAGGTGAGGAAAGGGCATGTCTCGGAAACTCCAAGACTGCCTTTGTTTGTGCAATGTCTGTTAAATATTACAGTACTTCTTCAAAGGAAGAGTGGCTCCAGTTTTATGAAGACAGGGCAATTTGAGATAAAAAGTGAACATTAGGCCACTCTAAAGATAACCAAGGCAATATACTGTTTCATCCCAAAAGAGTATATGTGTTTTCCAGCGGACAGAATCAGGCTCTCCAAGGAGATGAAAAAATTATGACCTGGAAAAAAAAAAGTTGTTTGCACTGCCAACTACCCCAGCTAGCTTCTCTCTTGCTAAATTTCAAATCAAAGGAAATTGTAGGGCAACATACAGAGGGATGACAGGATGCAGAAGATCAAATTCGCATCTGATAGCCTGGTTATCTTTTCTTCTGCAGGTATTTCTTGTGCACATAAGTTTCCCAGGTCTCTGTATTAGCAAAGATGCAAAGACTAGCTCTAATGCACTTTTGAGCAACCTTGATCTTGGCTTTATTCACAAACAAATGTCTGTTTTGTATACAGTTTGGCCCATCACGTATCGCTTCCTCAGAAAAGTTACTGCATGTTTCATCTCCCTTTGCATTAAGGGAAACAAAGGTAATGACATATACTGTAGTTGAGTTGCCCGAGATGTACGCACTGCCTGTCTGGGTGATGTGAGGGTATAGCTGTAGTGATAATACTTTGATCTTTCTGAAGAAGAATGGCTTACACAGAGGCAGTGTATTCTTCAGTGTCATCTTTAAACAATAAACCTAGATGGTTTCAGCAAAGGAACAAAATGAAACATTGTCTTTTATTTCCAGGTTAGAGTGGAATCGATTCTCAAGTGAAGGATTCAACCTGCACATTAAAACCGGAGTACAGCAGAGATCAGTAAATTTGGCACACCATGGCAGTGATAACCATCAAGGCTGCTATGCTCTGAAGTTAAATGACCATCTCATTTCAATTGCTGTTTAGTAAATAATTTTACTTTCTCCTAGAGACAGTAAAACACTGAGGGAAAGAACTTTCCCTCCTCAGAAAGCCAACAGAAAATGCTTTTCAACTTCTTAAATGTATTCAAGAAAGGCTTAAATGTTGCCATGACCTTTTTTGGTCCTAGATTTTTCACCTTAAGGAAATAAAATTATTTAATCTTTTAGTTATTTGCAAGGATTGTTCCCTGCAAACAGTGAGTAATAGTAAATCTCAATTTATGCTTCTACCCTAAAAGGAGGACAGCAGAAAAAAACTTGCAAATACTTGGCTATGAAGAATTTTAGATAAGTGAAGAGGTAGTACACTTTTGGCTGAGAGCTCTGTCTGTTATTTAATGAATAAGCAATATTAGTCCAATAACTAGACAGTTCCCTTTGAGACCTCAGTGTTCACAGGTAATGCTCCTTCACATAAGTAACAGCCGGGGCTGTAAGAGTAGGGCAGGTGGGTGTATCGGGGCTATTACCTTGGCCGTGGCCATTGACTGAGCAGGAGGTTAGAAGAGGTGTAAGGGTAAAGATCCTGCAATAAATAGCTGATTGAGTTAGTGGGGGGGATGAGTAACAAGAACTGAACACTGATATAAGGAATTTGGAATCCCATTTCTGGGTCGGTCCTTCTGTCTCTGCTTGGCTGTTGGGTTTAGCTAATGCATAGAGCTTAAAACTGTGTCGGAAAGGTACTGTGGACAATCCTTGAGGAACGACAATAATTTAGGGTTTAAGAATAATTGATTATTTCTTTTGCTTTTCTGTATAATCTGAAAAAAAAAAAAAAAATCTTGTTCCTGATATCTTACCTCTGCTAATCTAGGGAATATAAGCGCTAATGCACCTTGAACTTTGTCTGCATAGTCTGCATTATTACAGTATTACACCTGCTGCTATGGGAGCTGGGATGGGCTGGCTGCACAAACATTTATCACGCCTTTCGATCCTCTAGATGTATAATACTTTGAGGCTGTCTAATACAAGTCAAAGCATTCAATCTGAAGGGAGCAGCTCTGTTTCCTACACAAACTAAAATTTTCTGATTTTGACAGAATTGCCTATGGCAGCTGTTTTCTCCACCACTTCTGAAAGTCATAAAGCTGATTGCATGATCCTTCTTGTCAAGAATTCTTATGATAAATAAAAAGAACGTGGCACTTTATCAATCCAGGATTTTCTAAATCCCACTGGGAGCAGCTACATAAACAAAAATCCCAACTAAACAAAACCCTAACTCCTATAAAAATCAATTGGATTCAATCCATACTTCATCGTTGTTGTTTTTTACATTTAGCATTTCTGAAGTATTAGACTTTTGTCTTACTTTCTGCAATAAGATCTGACAGGATTCATTTTTAACCTGAATGTATATCTAGATAAAAATCTAAATGTGAATTGTATTTCATTTACTCAGAGCATTTACAACATTAGGAGGTCAGTGTCACCTATAACACCTATAAAAGCAGATAGAATTACTACTAGGCATTTGGTGTGTCTATTACCAAGTTTAATTTGATGGTATACCTCTGGGTAGAAATTCACATTATGAAATCTTCAATTCAGATGACCATGCAAAGCCATAGTGTTGCCAGCCACCATCTGATGAGCAATAATTGTAGATCTTTGAATTTTTCAAAGAAGTCAAAAGCTGTTACACTCGTCTGGAAGTCAGAAAAGTAATGGGAGCTCAGCTTTTAAATACTTTTTTTTTTTTTTTTAATTTTAATATCAGCTCAAGCCTCTGCATTCTTAACATAATCATGCCAAAGAAAGCCTGGGCTCAGCTTTTTATTTATCTAATTGGGAATTCTGAAATCAAAACTATTCACATTTATCTTCATAAGAAAAACTTATGGCAAAGACTGCCCAGACCTGCCTGCTGAAAATGATGGCAACAGACTGTGAGGGGAAGAAAGCTGCTTTCTGGGTGTCAGCAGGAGATGCAGATCTTCAGGTGCTTCGAGCAGGGTTAGGGGAATAGTGCCATTCCAACCCTTGTAGAGGGCTCAGGCTTATTGCACTCTGCATAGCATATGTTTATAGCTGTATACTTCAGTAGGTGACAATCCCTACAGCAAGGCAGCCAGCTGACTGATACTCACAAATTAAGCACTGTATATAATACAGGTGCTGTAACATGCAGAAGTGTATTAGATGTAGCATACCTGATACATTTTTCCTAACTTGCAATATTGGGGAGGGCATGGAGAAGAAAACACTTTCAAAATACTGAGTAAAGTGTACAGAATAGATAATGAAGTTCTGAGAACCTTTCAATGTATCACTTTTTTTTTTTTTTTTACACAAGTAACATAAGCTCTTTGCAATAACTATTTTCTGCTCTGAGCTTAGGAGCTATGTAGTTTGCCTGTTACAATGCAGTAAGGAAATGCACCAGCCAACATGTAAATGCTGCAGTAAGAACCTGGTTTTTATTCTCAAGTTGCATGCATGTGGAGTTGTACAAATCAAATCCAGCCTTCAGTTTCACAAGATAACATGTCACACGTGAGTGACCTTGGAAGCAGAGCTGGCATAGGTGTCTATGTACTCTGGTGTCTACCACGAAGATCCAGATTACTGTGAAATCTCAGCAAAGGTCCCCACGAAATTGGTTAAGAGTGTTTTAAACTAAACCTAAAGCCCTCTAATTGAAGGGAAACACTGTTAACTTCAGCTGGAAGGTTGTACTAGGGTTGGTGAATTATTTTAGTTTCCTCATGTTCCTGTGCTCTGCTTCTGTTGCCGAGAAGCTGACCTGTGTCCGGGCAAACCTCCTGCCCCCATGGGCAGGGCAGGGATGGTGGCCTGGGACAAGGCAACTGTATGAAGGGTAAGGATGGGGAATTTGTCTACAAACTGCCATTAAGAGAAAGAAAAGCTTCGAGGAGGTCTTACAGGGAAGGACAATGGCAATAATGTTTCCTAAGTTGCTGGTGGGTCCTGTAGGCAGAGATGCACCGCAATGAGCACAGGCAATGCTGGAAGCACAATAGCAGTCAGAGGATTGATCAGGCTGGCACTGAAAATCAGTGTTTTCCCTTTAATATTTGATGATATATAAGGCTAGTGAGAGCTCTTCACAAACCTTGTAGAGTAATATAGTTGAAACTGGACAATAGATGAATGTATTTGCTATTTTATGATTTCCTTTTCCATACAATGGCCGTGAGTGAGCACAGCAGGTAAGGGGCTGCCTCTTCCTCGCTCCCTCCTGGCTGCGGGGCAGTTGGAGGCAATGGGACAGCCTTCAGGAAGGGGGAAGGCAGAAACCTCCCTTCTGCAGTTTCAGCTTTCAAAAAAGTGCTTGTTCAGAAACAGGACTTAGAGATATTTGCCAAAAAAGAAGTTAATTTTTGCAAAGCTTCCTGTGATGTAGAAAGCGGAGCCAGGACAGCTGGCAAAGTGTCAGTGAATCATGCACAGTGTTCAGCTGGATACAGCAGAGATGCTGAGGTGACAGTTGCTTTGCAGACTGACTGCACTAATATGTTTTGGAAGAGGTATGTGCAGTACAAAGGGAATATGAACCTCAAATAAGCCAAAGTTTACAGAAGTGTCTGCAACTCTGCAAATGAGCAGTGCTAAAACTTGAGAAACAGGAAATATGTTTATAGAAGTGTATAAAGTCTGGAAAAACACGAAGTGGCAATTTTTATTTAATTGCACTTTATAAAATTAACCCCTCTGTATCTGGGTTTTCTCTTCCTTACACATCCTCTGCTCCCAGTTAAACATTGATATCCAGGTGAACTAGTGGCTTAGTTGTGGAGTAGCTATTGTGAGTACCGTGGGGCTTCAGCTGCTCCATATATTGTTGTTATAAAACTTCAAATGGTAAATCACTCCAATGATGAAGACTCTGTAAAAAGCCATATAATAAGCACAGCTTTCAATTATTTACCATACTACTAAAAAATCTTTTAAAATGTCACTGGAACTAGCTATAAAAGTTTGTGGTACTAATTTAATGATGTTATAAAATCCGTAATATATATTTTGAGTTGTAGAAGAAGAATTGAATATGGACAGATTTTGTGCAGGGTATTTTTTAATGTCTGCTGGTCTTGGACCTGTAAATCTTTTACTGAATTATGAAAATCAAGAATTCAGCACAGTGTTAACATTTATATTTTTTTTTTTTTTATGTGGCAATCACTATGAATATGGAGTTACTCTTTCACTGCAAAAGAAACCTGCTGCATCTTAGCTAGAATAATATAGTATTGGAAGTTAGAACTAGTTCCCGGGCTTGATTATATCTACTTACATTAGAGGTGGTTGCTGTGGGGGTGAGGCAAACCTCCTTTTGTCCAATGACTTGGTAATGACACTGGACTTTTATCCAATGACTCAGAACTGAGTAAACATATAGTGACTACAGACTGTCTCCTCCTGTCCTCCAGACCCCATTATGACTTTCCGAGAAAGGTTGGCACTAGGTTGTATCTCCTAAAAAGAGTGGTTCCAGGATCTCTTTCTACCAGTGACCCCTTAGCTAGAACCTGGGCAGCATGGCCTTCTGGGGTGCCTGTGGAGGCCTGTGGGTTTGAGGGAGCTACAAGGTACACGGAGCTCGGAGACATCTGGTTGTGCTACTTCTGTCACGTGCACCAGTGGGGAGGACCGAGCACTCCACAGACCAGCTCTGGCCACAGTTCTGGGCTGTGGTGGATTTCCCAGCAGCGGGAGTTCATTAGAGCTGAGCTGCAGCATGACTGTAGTGCAAGGCAGCCTCAGAGATTTCTCTCTGAACGTAGAATTTTGTAATTATTTCATAATCATATAAAAATCTGTTGTGGAATGTGTTTAGTAGTGTCCAAGGATTTATGTCCTAAACATTTCACAGGACAATGAAGTGAAGAACAATTTTTTGGGTTACAAATTAGTGTATGGCAAGATGATACAAAATTTCTTCATTCATGTCCAGTTGGTCTACAACTTGCAACACATTTATCTTGTGATATATAGTCACAATACAACTCTGAAAATAACTCAGGCTAGCTGTGGTTGTGCCTCAAGATGCCGTATAACTTAAAGGATAATTAGGGCTAAAATTTCAGTGGAAGATAAATATTGCAATAATGTCACCTTGTACTTGTAGAGCAGCTTTCATCTTGGAGGCTTCCAGCTTGCTTAGAGAGCTATGCCCACAAATAAATGTGACCATGCCAGCAAATAAAGGCAGTCAGGTTCACAGTTGGAAAACTGCCTCTTCTTTCTGTAAATGGAAGATTTCAGAGTACTGCAAAGTGGACTAATCTACATTTTCTCATGTAAATACTTTGTTTAATGAATTACGATACATATTTAAAGCAGACATAATTATTAACCTTCGTAATAAAATAGCTACATATTTTCTTCCTGTCACAAAGATACTTATTTCCTGCTATCTATTAAAAAAGCCCAAGTAATTAATGAGTGGCAGCATAGTCCATTGACTTCTGCTGAATCTTGGGCTCTCAGTCAGCTGGAAAGGGTTTTGTCTCAGCTAATTTTCTCTAAGCTCGATTCCCTTGGTAACTGAGGAAGAAGTAGACTGATCCAGGGTGCTCATTTCAGGTAGGCATTTGGTGCAGACCACATAATGTTGGAAATGTGCCAGTTTAATTCAGTTGGCCATAAAGGCAGTCAGTAGGCAACTGGATGAGAAAGTCTAAAATGAATCCCACTAGTATAATCCTACTTCAGTGGATCAATATCCATAACTATATGTTTTGAAAAATAACGGGCTACTACCGGGAGTAGCAAATTCTGTGAACGCTTGAAATACAGTGAACTTTACTCATCTGAGCGGTTCTGCAAGACTGAATATACTTCCTTAACTCCTTATTTATTTGTCTTCTGCATACCTGAGCTTCTTGGCATGGTTTGATTGGTTCCAAACCCATGTTTCATGTGGCTTAGGATAGAAGGCAGAAGCACTTCATAGCACAGACCAGCAATCACTCATTCAGAATGGGAACAGATACTCAAGACTTGTGTGTTTGGTAACAGAAGGCTTCTCTTATTTTCATATACTGACAGTGAATGCGACTTGGTCTACAACTGGGCAGTTCCCAGATATTTGTTTATACTTAACTGTATTTCTTACACCACATTCATTCTTATATCTCAAGGTCAGCCTTTTGGGACTCACAAAACCACCATTTTATTCTCAGCCAACTTCCATATAGAAAATGCGAGAACCTACTAGCTGCACTCTGCCATGTCACGGTGTCTCGTGAATGATATAAAACATACAGGCAAATCAGATGGATTTGGAGCGTCAGCTGGGGTCTGAACACCACACACACGGTGAGAGCTAGAGGCAGGATTTTGCCCCTGACTGTGTGTTTGCCATATAGAGCTGCCTGTCCTCTGTAGCTACTGCTCCTCACATTGTGCCTGCTTCTTGGAAATGTTCCTGTTTGGGCTTGTTCTGAGTGACTAAGGAGATGGACTGCAAAGTAGGTTTTTTATTTCAAACACTTGAAGTGTTTACCCCTGGTCACATTTCAGAGCAGAAAAGAAGTGTAATGGAATTTCAGAGTGTGATGCCAATAAAATAGGCAGCAGATGAAAGCAAAGCTTTAGGCTGTATGTGGGTCTTTGGGTGGTTGTTTCCCAACAACTGGCAGTGAGGGAGCCCTCTCTGCCCTTTGGCAGTCAGCCATTTCATTAGTAGTGTTTAAAGGTCTACTAAGTGCTCTACCCTTATCTGTGCAAGACGCTGCTTTGAAGGCCCTGCTTCCTACGTGATGAATTCTACAATTATTTTCTAATGTATTCATCAGTTAGTTTCCTTGTCTTGCCTGAGAAGGGGAAAATGCTGCTGAGAGTTCTTGTGTTTCTCACTGGTGCAAGAGCAGCTGCTTCTTGCTAATTTTCTTGTGGCACTTTGACATTTTAAGGTGGTGGAAAGCTTAATGTACAAGGTATTTATTAAAAACTTCCACTTTTCTTACCTTGTAGATCTATAAATAAAAAAAAATGGATTTCCTAGGGCAGACTAGAGATACTAAAATATTCTGGACTCTGGAGATTCCAGACAACATTCATTGAGGTTAATGCTTATTTTTCCTGCTCCTGTGACACTGAGATGCGTTTGTCAGTATAGCTCTGCTGAAATTGGTGAAACCCTATTGATTTGATTTGCACTAAGTCCAAGTTAGTCCAGCAAGCAAGTTACCCTGATTTCGCTGTAATCAAAAATCTGAATTTACAACGCCTGCAATACTACTATTAAGCATCGATGTCAAAAGCATCCAGTTCTTTTTTGAGAAGTTATTACAGTATTGATAATGATTCCTACTTCACTTAATTGCTTTTAAATAACCCTTTGTCCTATTTAGAAATAGTCTCGATTTTTGCCAGAATTTTTTTGCCAGATTTTGCTCAGAAAAATCAAACCAAAACAATAAACACTATCCACTCAAATACCACTTGGATGAGCTAAGTATTGACAAGGGCAACCAAACTGTATCAGAAACAAAATGTTTCGTTTTCCACTCTTATTAGTGAACACTTTTGGAAAAAGACCTAAAAGGGCTTAAAGGATGCATCTTCTTTTTAAAGGTTGCAAACATGTCTATATACAGATAATGCTGTGTGCATTTAGACACTCACCATCTTCTCCCCTTTTTCCTTACACTTTGATTGTGGCTTTTCATCTACATTACCCAATAATATGCCTGCAAAAAGCTGGGCAGCAGGTTATCATGTAGCACCAGCCCCAGAGCAAAGCATGCTTCATTCAGTGCTAACAGCAAGATAAGCAGTGGGGTGCTCGACTGGGTCCCAGGCACAGTGATATACTCGCTATGGGAAGAGCCTTATAGGGGACCCACCTGCTGCACTGCAGAGGATGCACAGCATGGGACATTCTTCCAGAGACCACATTGCTTTTCTTTTTCTGGCTGGCCACTAGCAAGTTTTCCCATTTGTTTGTTTTATTTTTCCCTGAAGTAACTTTTCCTGATAGATTTGATGTACACTATGAGTTATACACTATGCAAATAAATCTTTTGTGCATGTCAACCTGTCTCAAATCCTTCATGCGAAACATATTACTGCATAGATTACAGTTCACATCATCAAGAACTGGTGTGTGAGGCTTTATACACAGAAATAAATGTTAGCCATAGCTTCTGATTCTCCTTCTTCAGCTCTTTGACAGTATTACTTGTCAAGAGTTAGACAATCAGTTCTATTATTCAATAAACCTCAATTTAAACTAGGCCTTTGCTCTACTACTATGCATTTCAGCAAGCTAGAGAAAATCTCCACCAGAGATGGAACAAAGTTCTAGGGAAGCAACTGCCAAAGAGCCAAAGGCTGCCCCTGGATGGCATCATGAAAATTTGAAGTGTGTTTCATTTTGGAAACTCTGTGGTGCAATTGCCATTTGCAATAAGTTATAACAATCTCCTTTATTCGTCATAAGCAAGAATGGATTTGCTCTTGGCCATAACTAAGCCCTGGTTCAGGAAGTGACCTCCTTAATTTATTCATCATGAAGTATGCAAGATACATACATGTGAGATGAAAAGGCCAAAACAAATCCCCCCTGACAGAAATGCATATGATAACATATTGGAGAAAGAATGTGTAGTCACATTTCAGAAACAATAGATAGATAGCCTTACAGTACAGGTGGCTTATATGATTTAAATAAGTGCTCAATTAACAGAGTTTCCCATTTAAATAAATGTTAGAGAGGGCAAGACCAGTATGATATACACTTCTCTCTTTCATTTCTCTGTTACCTATGCAGTGGTTTAAATAGTGTAGCTATTGCAGATAACAAAGCCTGAATTTTATAATAAGAATGCAGCAAGTACTTGGTTATACAGCGGGGGAACTACAGCAAACCAGTCATGCAAAAAAGGCCTCTGAAGGTGAAAATACAATGGAGTTGTTTTCACTTTTCATCTTTAACCTTGGCAGGAGCCGTTGGCTTTGAAATCTTTTGAAGCAGCGTGGGACAGTCCTCGTTAATTCTAGCCCCTAAATATTCAGAATACTGGGGAAGCAGAATGAAAAGGGGAAATGAACACAAAAGAACTCTAAAAGGGATTATAAACAGATCACAGGCCAATTCCATCTTCAGAAGAGCACCTCTAATAATGTGTCTAAACTGGCAGCTGAATAGGTTGATTAATGAATGTGGAATCGTTTCTTACTAAATCTGTGTCTAGATGAGCATTTATTTTAAACGCTTATATAAAGCCAATTTAGGACACTTTGGTTCTTCTGCAGGTCATTTACATCCAATTTAAGTCTTTAGACTAGAGCAAGCCTCAAAGAAAAGCCTTTCAATAAGGAATAAAAAGAACTATATTTTAAATGATAAAATGGCTGTATTTCTGATGTGCACTCCATGTCAGAATAAAATTGCACGTGTGCCAAAAACCAAGCTGTGATTTGAAGGATACTAGTAGGAAAAGCAAAGCTAGGAAAACTTGTTCCTCCTTTCAGCAGTAAGTGGTTGGGAATGATATCCATTCATGCGCTCGGTCTATCTCTGTTCATCCCTTGGTTTGAGCTCTGTTTAGGTGATATCGTGGTTGAGAGTTTAGGCTGGAATGTAAGTAGAGCTAGCTTTGTACTGCATGGCCTGGCATATTATAGTGTAGAGGAATTCTTCCGTCAGAAATGGTATAAATCAGATGAAGATCATCTCTTCTCATAAGAGCATTCCCATATGGGGCTGGAATCTCTCCAGATCTTAGCTCTTCAGTGCTGACTTGAGTGAAGAGAACAGGAGGACACGAGGAGGAGGGCAAACATATAGGTATATTATAGGACAAAGGAGTGCTTGCAAAGCTATTGATTGTATTCAAGAGGGAGAAAGGTTAATATATCCTTAGCTCTTTCTGGGTAGACTAACAGTACCTGAAATAAGCCTTTTTCAGGCAGGTCAAGGATAAACGATGGATACTGAAGTTCAAATGCAATTTCCTACTGTGAATCTGGAAACATCTACAGTTCTATTTTGACCTGGTTACTTGTGGAATATGGTTATTCCTGTCTATGTGCTATAGTATTCCTAAGTAGGCAAATACAAACAAACCAAATAAATATAACTATCTCCTCCGCTGTAAATCATGCAAACCTGCACATGCCAGCTGGTACGACGTGGCCAGCGGCTACAGGCTTTCATTTACTCCTATCACAATTACATATTACTGAATTTCACTCTTCAAATTCTCTTGAAGGTCGAAGATGTGAAATCTGAGCACATGTGAAATCTGAGATGCTGTTTGTAGTAATGTTAAACATATTCTGAAGTAGGACATGTTCTATCTATTTTTAGCTGTAATCTTGGCTGAGTGGCAGAGTTAATGCACTGGTTGGAATTTGAATAATACATGAGACTTGTACTATGAGAACAATAATTTAGCTATAATCTGATGCATGAAGTAACGAGTAGTAATTTTCTCTTGAGATGCAGTAAGTCGCTGTGTACCTTAGTAAACAAGTGTAAATGGTTTGGCAAGCACATGGTATTCATAATGGACTCATTTAGCCTCTTGTTGAAATCACAAGAGTGATGGCAAGGCTACACTCGTCCCACTGTCTTGCAAAAGATTTGCAGCCGGAAAAAAAGAATGAAGCGCCCACCAGTAAATAAAATGTGCTTATTTCAGAAAAGTAATTGAGAATATTTATTTCTGTACTTTATGGGAAGTAGCTCTCTAGAGACAAAAGCTATTGTGTTTGCAACAGATTCAGGTTTTACTAAAAATTGCTTGATTGCATAAATTGTGTTTGTGTCCGTTGGCTATTGATCTTTCCTTCAGCAAAAGTAATGTTTTGCCTATATTAATTTCTGATTGGTTGTCCTGACAAAAGAAAACTTAAAGCAAAATGTAATTTTACAATGGTTTACCTGCAAGATAGGCATTGAAAGCAGAACAGTGACAAACATTCCCTGTCTAACTGGCTCAACTCTAGTCTTGGGCTAAGGGACTGCGTTCACCTCAAATCCACAATCTGCTCATTTTCTGTGATGATCACATCTGTGGAATGTGAATGAGGTCTGTGTACCTGATGTTTCCGCTGGTCTTCCAACACCCTAATGCTTCTTATGTTTACTGAAGGAATTAACAGACAGAATTTTGCAGAGGTGTACAATATATCCATATAGAATCATAAACACAAGTCTTACAGCTCAGAATCTCTATATGATAGTTGCTTTGTATACCTCTGGCATAAGCTTCTCTCTAAACCAGAATTTCAAAGAAATTCAGCGTGTGTGATGGGTTTACTTTAAAGTGCAATCTAAACTCTTTCAAAACTCTAGTCTCAAATTCTCCATTACTGCCAAATTCCCGATGCATTTGATGGTCTTGCTTTCTGTTTTTTTTTTATGCTTCAGGTGTCAGGGTGCAAGGCAGTGGTGGAAGTCTCAGCCAGCTCTGAATCATCCAAAAGAGAAAGAAAGGAGAGCCTAAAGATTTGTAGAGAAATTAATCTGTACAGTTAGGTCAATACATGCAGTTGTTGTTAAAGCCCTCCCGAGATGTAAACATTGAGCTCAGCTTTTTTCATGGCTTATTTAATGTTGCAATGATTGAGTAATGGTGAAGTGAAAACATCCTTTGCAGGGAGTGGAGAAAACGAGATACCACTCCACTCATCTTAACTTTTGGGCAACAGAGAAAAAGTCTAGATTTTTCCCTAATTGTAAAAAATAATATAAGTGGAACTCAACTGTTCAATTTAGTCAGGTCTATTGCTTCTGTTGCTATACCACTGACTGACTTTACACTTGCCATTTCTTTATGTCAGATTGTCAAATATTTTTATTTTATTATATGCACATTGTTGCTCTCAAACTTGTAATAAGATGATATAAAAGTGACAGTGTTAAATCTGAGTTTGACCGAAATGTAACTTCAAATTCTTTTGATCAAATTAAATAAATAGAAAAATGTTGCTTAAGTAACATGACATTTTTATTTAATCCCAGAAAAAAAACTCTTTTGTTTTTGCTTTTTAATGGAACAGTATAAAAGACTGACAATTCTAAATTTGTGGCAGAACACAATCACAGTGGAAGTTAGAAGTTAACTGCTTTCAGCATCCTTTTAGCTGTCTTTTGTAAATGGCAAAGGGATAATGTGATCTGTGATAAAGGATAGTCAGTATTGAATCTGATTAACTATCTTGGTTAACATTCCAGAATCTGTGGTCTGTGATGTATGTGAAACTGTAATTGTGGCTTTCCTTGCTTGTGTTACGCTGTTTTCCTTATTGTTGGAATTTCTGCAATGGTTCTCTATGGCAGTGCCATAAGGGCACTAGGAAGAACTGCAGATCAGAGAAAGCAAGTATGAAATTCAAGCAATGAAGGAAACACTGCCAACTCAGTTTTATTCACCATCTAAATAAACTTAGTCTGAAATTTGGTAAAGGTAGGTGTATTTGAAGATCGAGTTTACTCTCCTTGCAGCAGTAAAAGTGCAAACCGAAGTCTAAGCTGATGTAAAGCAAGACAGTTTCTTTGAAGTCAACAGAGCAGTGCTAGCTGAGAAGTTCTCCTTGCTGATGTTTGTGCATATGTATATGAATGATTTTAATGAGTGCACGCAGGCATGGCTCTCTGAGTCGCTCCTGAGGTTGTATTTGGAGCCTGGGTTAGTGACTTTGGGAGTTTCAGCGAAGATGCTGGTTTCATCTCATGAAGTCCGTGCCCATCTCCAGTGTGGTGATGGACTCCCCCAGTGCCACCCAGGACTCTGAGAACACTCACGGGGCTGCCATGGGCTTAGCATGTCCTTCAGCCTGGTCACTCTGCTGGGTGTTTTAGCCATTCCTCATTCCACTTAAGTGCAGGCTTGTATCAATACATCTATCAGAACTGGAGCTAAATTACTTAATTGTGAGTTAAGAGAAGTAAGAATCTCATGGATTTGAGTAGTGTCCTTAATAGAGTAGTGGAAAGTCTGCTCTTGCTAGGCTAGAGAGCTGGGCACTGCAGGATGAAGGCATGCATTACTCCATAGTTTCTTTAACAGTAGGCTTTTAGTATTCTAATAGAATAGCACTTCCACAGGTAAGGAAATTATTTTAGACTCCTCTTTCTGAGCTATTCTCCTCAAAACATGGCAAAAAAACACCCCTAACTCTTTCTTCTTCTTTTTCTTTTCTTTTTTTCCTTCTTCTTTTCTTCAGGGTAGGAAAAAAGGCATTTTAAAATGTACCGCCCTCACGTTTTCACCAAAATCAAAATTAAGGGGAAAAAACTTGAGTGAAAGATTTTTGCTCAGTTCAACGTGGGATGGAAAGGTCCAAGGGCTGCCTGGAGCAGGACTAGAGTAGATTTTATGCAGGTGAAAAGGTGAAGCCAAAGTTCAGTACTTTCTGCTCTCCACAGCTATGATGAGAGAAACCCAATATTGAGACTTCATTTGAAGAAGTTGATTACATCCAGAGCCTTGGCTCATCTATGTATTCATTAAGTGATACTTTCACAACTTGAAAAGTACAGAAAAATTACTACTAATCAACAAATTCATTTGTTATGAATTATTCAGTTAGCTCAAGTGATGAGGATTGTGTTGCCCATGTGCTGGAAGGAGCCCCTGCGGGGTGGGATGAAGCCCATAAAAGCCAGAAAACAGGAAAGGCCATTTCCCACCTGGCTTAAACCCTGAGGTGAGATGTGTCCTTGGCAAAGAAAGCACCTGTCCAAATCTCAAATTGGAATGAGACGTGAAAACAAAACAAAGCTTGCTGCTGATTTGGTCTGCATCCAGTGAGAGTTGCAAAGCCCTACTTATCTTGGGTTTTATTCCTTTGAGGTTGCCTTTACCTTCTTTCTTTTAAGTGTCAAGGCTCAAGAACCGTTCCTGTGACCTCACAGACATCTCATCTCCCAGAATATAGTTTCTTATCTTTGACAAATGCACCATGTTCAGCTCATAGAAACTGAGCAAAACAAAACAAGTCTATCACCTTTAAAATATGTGTATGGAAACAACAAAATCTTCTTATCGGCAAGATTTCTTCAGTTTTTACTTATAGTTTTAGATCTTTTCTTTATTAAAGAGTTTTCTTTCACATAGTGACACAACCAAACTGCAATCAGGGAACTACTGGAGGAAATAAAAATTGCAGATAAGGAAATATTGCAGCTGTGTCACAGAAGGAGATACTTCTACTGCGGTGTTTTGCCTAGCTCAAAAACTCAAGGTAGTGCTAAGTCAGAACATGCATCTTGGCAAACTTCAGCTGCGCTTGTCCCGGAACAGCCGGACAGGCCTGCCAAGAGGAAAACCTGCTGCCGAAGTTCTCGGAGCTGACGAAGAATAAAGCCCTGCTCCTGGCCGGGTGGCAGTTCAGTCCTGTCGGGTGCAGGGTGTCAGTGGGACAGTGAGGGCAGGGCAGGATCTGAGTCTGCACAGGGTGATGTGATGCTCAAGGGCGCACGAAGAAAAGCTGTAAAGGCACATACAGGCAAAAAACCTGAGAAGAGAGACTGAAAGGGGATGGTGAGGTAGAGCGAAGAAAGCATTTAGAAACCAAGAGCAATGTGTCAAACAATAAGGAAATCTCAGAACTGGAGATCAGAGAAAGGAGAACAATGAAGCCAGAAGGCTTCAAGGCTTACTCGTGCACTGTACAGAGCAGCACAGGTCCTGTGCTGAGCTTTCTCAGTGGAAGCACAATGTGAAAGAATGGAAAATAACCAAAGGAAACTGTTTATGGCTTAACTTTATGATAAATAACATAGAGAACATCTGTAAGTATAGCTCAGTGTGGGTTAAGGCATGATGCTTCTTTATGCAGATCCATAACAGCTCTACTATGTGTCAGATTCCCACTCTCAGACTGTTTTGGTCCAGGAGTAGGTCAGTTCTGTGAAGTCCATGCTTGTATTACCAGGGCAGAGTGCTATCTGGACAAGAGTTTTGCAGTGTTGATGTAACTACATCTACACCTGTACTACACTGACTCTGTTCCTTTTTTGCTACAAGACAGTGATGATGAAGATTAGACGGTTTTTAATGACTCCACAGCAATAAAGTTTTGTTTGACCATGCAAAGGTAGTTAAGTATAATTTATCCCTAGTGCATCTATATGTATTCACTGGAGTTACACAGAGGAGAAGCTGTTGTGCGGTATTTATAACAGAAGCAATTAGCACTGAACCACAAATGTTTATAGCAGACTTCACTGTGGCTCATTTTTAATTATTTTACAACTTATGTACCAGTTTAATTATATAGTGGAGTTAAGCTGTATAAAAGTGACATTGTTATGATACAGTCACTTGAGATTCTGGCTTTTACAGCTTACAGAACCAAACATCATCTTTGGAGAGCTCCCATTGTCATTAGAGCTGTGAATGTTTAGCATCTTCTAGGAGCGTAGGAGCGTCTTGGCTTTTTATAGGATTTAACCAGTACTGGTTGTCTTCAAAAACAACATGATGGTGACATAATGATAAAACCTGATGTAATATGTTCTTCGAATCTATCTGTCTAGTTCTACATGTTTCAAGCAAACAAGTTAATGTGTTTTGTTCCCTGTCTGTGTCCCGTCCTCCCATCCTCCCCCCCCCCCCCCCCCCGCACTATCTGCATACTGCAACCTAAACACAACCTTTTAGGATTCCCCATTAACCCCCTGCTACCCGCTGCATCCAGCTGCTCTGTGCACCAGCTGAGAACATGCACATCTGAGCGGAGGTCAAGAGTTGAGAGATATTAAAGAATGAATCCATGAAGCTAATTCTAGTAGAACAGTTTCACTGGAAAAGATATGTTAGCTTTATGATGTCTACATAATTGATTCCTAGAAAGAGTAAGGAAGAACTGGAGAAATTTATGTCTCTGTATCTTTCTGATGTACAGTTCACTGCAGGGCCACCTCAATGATCAGTATGTATTTCTTATGAGAGGGACTTTGAATGTCTAGATACAGTTAATAGGTAATATAAAGGATTTAATTAGTGTCCTACTTAAGTGAAGAGTATTACTGAGCAGATTTAGAAAAGTTGGGCTTTTATCATCAGTTTCCTAGAGTGGCACGGAGCAAGATTTCCTCTGGGACTGAGTAAATTAGCAATGTGCTATCAAAGCTTATGGAGCTGAGCCAATCTACTGCTGCTGAGCTTTCTGTGGACCATTCTCTCTGAACTTCTGAGCTAAACAATGGTGTTACCAGTAATTTCTCCTTGTCCCATCCAAAGCAAGAATGGGACAAAGCAAATCTACTGGTTTTTGTTTTAAGACCTGTTCCTAGCTGCCTTGATGCTGAGCCTCCAGCCCTGTTGGAATGGAAAGCAGCACAATGCTCTTGACTCCGCTGAAGGGGCCTGTTGGGTCCTGTTGCAGCTTACACTGGGGTGGGAGCAGTGACCTGGACTGAGCAGCACAGCACTTGCACGGGCACACCAGGGCAGCCAGAAAAGCTGCATCTGCATTTTGCTGCTTGTTCCTGGAGTGTTTCCTGAGGCAGGTGATCCTCTTAGTGGGACTTAGATGAAGCTGGCTGAGCAGTCACTGATGCACAGTGGAGTCTAGGCCAGGAGAGACCCCTTTCTCTCCTGGGAAGACAGAGACGAGTGCTGAAGGGAAGTACCTGCATACAGCTGATGGCTTCCCTGGTGCTGCATATCAGGGACACAGGCTTGGGAGAGGTGAAAGGAATGAGACTCTCCAACTTTTGTCTCCTCCATTGGAACAATTAATTAAGTCTATAGAGTACAATTAAGAAGAGCTTGTGCCCTGCATCCAAACAGCAGCACCTGTCCCTCTTGTGTATGAAAACACGGAGACTCTCAAAAGGTTTCCAACTGTTTAAGTTACTTATCCTATTTCTCTACACAGGAGACTTTTTGCCTTTGCCCTTTCCATAGTCTATTGCCAGTGAGGTCTATTTAACAAAACTATTGTCAAATATGCATATCTATTAGTTGCCACATCATGTTAAGTCGCAGCTGGTCTGTTTTCCTCTGTCAAACTTAATTACAGTCCAGGAGACAATGTAACATGACACAAGCGACAAAAATTGACAGGACATGCCACAACAAAATGTGTCAGCCTGGAATATCCAGAAAGCAGTTCCTCAAGCAAAGAAGTGATCCCACCTGTCCCCCAGCTCCTCTCTCAGCTTCCTCTCCTACACAGATGAGTTCACAGTTCTCAGCTTGACCCACAACATGTCTAAAAAATTAAATTGTTTTCTTTCCTGATTGCCTGTCAATTCAGAAGTCACGACCTATATATCATTTGTTAAATGTCCTTTTTTGTATATTATTGTTCTACAGGGCAATTCCTGCAGCCTTGTTTACATCTGGCCTCATTTCCGACTCTTCCTAGTTCCTGTCCAGCTCATAGCTGCCTATATCAAACCATCTTCATCAGTCAGACATCACATCTGCTCTCCTTGTTCAATGTTGATGAAACGCCCACCACTATTACATTCCTTTGGGCTTCATTCTTCTTGTCCGTGTAGTAAATAGTTTAGATTCTGAAGAGATAACAAAATTATTTGCTTGGTTTTGGTTGATATTCTGCAAAAGCTACAGTCTTCAGCTGAAGGTTACAGCCATGTCCTTACTAAGTAGAACAGTCAGAGTAGATGTTGGGACTAGCATGAGAAATTCTCTGCTAAATATATTTGAGAGGGGGAAAGATTTTCTTTAATCATCTTAATGATGTTCTTGTGATCAAGAAATATGTGAAACAGGCAGTTTCTCCAATAATGGTTCTCTCCCTGAGATAAGTCACTTCTAGGCTTATTTTGAAAAGTTGCATTGTTGAGTGAACATCAATTCAATCTCTTATACTGGCCAGCCTCCACTGAAATTTTGTTTTATTATGTGATGCCATATTTCAGAATGACTTCGGGAACTTGTATTTGTTTGACTAAGTGTCATGGAAAGGTAAGAGCTGAAGAATTGTAATGTGGAAGGGACATGACATGTATGAGTGATCATACTTATGAATTAACTCCTTTTCCCCGTTAACAGAAAACTCATGAATCAAAATTAATTGATTCCTCTCTCACGTTTTGGTTGGTTATATATATATTTTTTTTTAAACTATATAGAAGAGGAGAATTTGGCTTTGTGAACTGATTGCTTTATTGATTTACTATTGAAGCTGCTGAATCTGCTATCTTGTTAGTGTTGCTTTTTAGGCAGCAAAAATAAAGAGGTATAATTAAATCCAGATAATGCATTGCCAACCTCATGCAGCCATAGAGCCTAGCTATATCTATACACTGCCTCTTTGTATAATATATTGTTTTGGCTTTGGAAAGACAGAAGGCTGGGTTGTCGCATTACTTTGCTCTTCTAAATAATTGATTCAAGCAAGTGATATAGTGGAAAGTACAGCTAATGTATTTGCCTTAAAATTATTGAACTGAACAAGCTGATCTTGGTTTTCTTTAATTTAAAACTGAACTTCAGAAATTCTTAGGTAAGTATTTTCAAAGTTATAAGATGGAGATCTGGAAAAATGCAGATAAGAAAAGGTAATTGTGAACAACAATAGATAACAGACAATTGTTTTGACCTGGACATTTAAAGAAAAAAAAAAAAAGGAAACATCTGGAGTGGGTTCAGTGAACCCCAGGCACATTTTGGTCTGAAAGGATGGTTGTGCGTGTCCATGTGAAACTCTTAAGCATGCCTCCATGGAACATTTTGCGAACAGAACCGCAGAGAAATAAGAAACAGATAAGAAAAGATGAACAAAGACAAAACAATAATCTGAACTTAAAATAAAATAAAAATACTTAAGCTCCATCATTACTTTTTTAAGCTTCTAGGGTGAAAGGAATAAGGTCTGTCTGTGCTTTGACACTTAGGTTCTGGTCGCAAGTGAAGTTGTGCTTCAGATCTGCTTGATTTACTCTGATGTTTCATTTTCAATGTCTATAGCTGAGTCATAATTGCCTGAAAGATAGTTCTTTCCTGTTTCAGGTAGTTTCTCCTCTCCTGGAGAAATATATACATTTTTCAAGAGGGAAAATTGCTTGTCCCACAGGGCTTCCACTACATCCCACTGAGCTCCTTTTTCCTTTTGAATCTTCCGGTCATTCTCCCTGAAAGCAATAGATTCTTCCCAGAGAATCAGTTTGCTGTTTGAGATGGCCAACTCTTCCTCCCAGAAGACCTTGTCCTTCTTCAAGAAGGCCATGTAGTCCTTCCAGAAAGCCTTGCTCTTTCCCTGCAGAGCTTTATTCTTTCCCTGCAGGATTTTGTTCTTCTCATACATGACTTTATTCTTTTCTTGGATATCTTGACTCTGTTTTAGGAAAGCCCTGACTGCATCCTGACCAGCCTTATTTCTTTCTTCAAGAACCTTGATCTCCTCCTTAGCAGCCTTCATTTTCTTCCAAAATTCTTCAAGCTTTTCCTGAATGTTATCAACTTGTTCCTGGAAAACTTTTTTTTCATATGGAAGTCCCTAATATTCTGTAGGAAGTTGTTGCTTTCTTCTAAAACATATTTGATCTCTTCCCTGCAAGATTTGTTCTTTTCCTGAAAGATCTTTATATCCTTCCATAAGGCTTTGGTCTCCTCCTGAAAGGCTTTGATCTCTTAATGGAAATTCTTATTTGCTTTGCAGAAGGCTTTAGTTTCCTTCTTGAACTCCCTTTTCTCTTCTTTCAAAATCCCACAAAGATATTTCTTCTGGAAGCTGGGTAAATTTGCCTGGAAGTTCTTATTCTGTGTCTTTGAATAGTAGAAAGCAGCTATTTTATTACTTTGTTTTATTTGCTCCCTTGTTTAAATAGGTTTTTGCTTTCTGTCATTTGGATTATATCTGACACTATAGAAACTGGATGCTTGGGTCTGACAGTGTGAAGCAACGAAGTCTTCAAGTACAAATGCACTGTTATGCAGGATGCTGCCTGCTTCTCCCAGTGAAACAGAGAAAGCATTTGTGCAAAGACACTGGTAGGATCCCTAAAACAAACTCAAAGAATACAAAAGCATGTAGCATTAGCTATACATTCCATGAAGTTTAATTAAACTATGTTACATTAAGTAATTCTAATTGGGTCGTTCCATGAATGTGGTATGAGTCAGGTTATTAAAAATTAATGGCGAATGATCTTCTGAAGTGAAAAATTATTTGGGTACCTCTGTTTTTCAGAATTGAATGTGATGTACTTAAAAGGAGCTTGTCATACAGTGTGGCATTCATTGTCACTAGTCACAATCATTTTGGGATTATTGTATTATCACTGATTCTTTACTGAACAGCTTACAACTGTGCTGCTGTTTGCATCGTGAAATTTCTTCAGTGGTTCCTGGCCACTGTGTGCCTTAATTTTGAAGGAAATTGTAACTATCATGAATACTTGTCCTCTATACTTGTACTTCTAGTTTAGTAGTACCGTGAGCGTAATTCAAGGGGAAGAACAGTCTTTGTGAGGAGTTATGAATTCTTTGCACAGATGTTTGAATGTGCTTTGTCAGTTTTGATCATACTTTCAGGAGCAATTTTGTATCTTTTCTGCTTTAGACTTTATTTTGTAAGGTTTATGAATTAATGATTCCATGAAATACACTGAACTCTTGCAGCTAATGACCTTTTTTCACCCCATAGACTACTTCTGTTAGCATATGTGAGTGCGTGTGTTTGTGGCTATACAAGGCCTGTTTTGTTTGTTACAATAGTATGGTAATTAATGGTAATATAGAGGTGCAATACCATGTAATTTACACCTCAGCTACTTCTTTTTATTCTGTGTTGTTTGGAAGGTGGAGTTAACAGATTCAGTAATATTATATTGTTTTAAGGGATAAGAAAAAAACAACTCATTACTTTAAGTAACGTATGACATAATGGCTGTGAGGAAAATCTGGCTTTGCTAACGAGCGGTGAACATCTCGGATACATTCCTGAACTCTGCTTCTGGGAAGAGAGAGTGAACACCAGGCAGATACAGTATTAAAGTCTGTTTGGCCCACAAAGATTTGAGGGTGCGCTTCCCTAAGAACATGTGTCATGAGATCTTTCTCCAAAAGACCTTTCCCAGAATGGATTAAGTGGTTAGCCGGTTCCTTTTTGCACTCTATATCTGTTGTACCTTGTGATGTTACATGTCAATGATTAGTTTTTGAAACATATTAAGATACTTTGGATCCCTTTTTTTGTAGACTCATTTACTTACTTTTTTATCTATAAATCAAATCTTCTGTATTAAATGATGAGTAAATATTTTCTGTATTGTAACTAATCTGCTTTTCTGTCATGCTGAGGACTCTTGTGTTGCCTTTGTTAGCAGAGCTCACATCCTACAGGTGAGGAGCTTGGAAACCATCGCAGCCAGTTCTAGCATGCAGAGTGGCTTGCTAATCATTCCCAGTTGTGAGGTCACACTCTATGGGTTTCACTTCCCATCTGTGGGCCCTAACCATCTCTTGGGACTGGATCCAACGCGTCTGAAGGCAAACACAACACAAGATAGGAGTATCTGAACCTACGACAGAGTTTGGACACGGTGGTCTTCATTCACCACAGTTTCCTATTCAGAAAATCACAGGTCAACTCTAAAACTAATTCAACATTAACCATTAACCTTCATGACTTAAAGCAGTTGAAGACTGCTTTCTAAAAGGAGGCACTGTTTCAACACCAGTTACTGATTTGCTGAAGTTTACCAAATGATATTCCTCGGGCTGTGTTATACAGGAGGAAAAGCTCTTACTACATGATTGTGTCCCATCTGACTATAAGGCTTCTTATGTTGGTTGTTCTCAGTTATCACAGAATCACAGAATTTTCAGAGTTGGAAGGGACCTCTAGAGATCATCTAGTCCAACTCCCCTGCTAAAGCAGGATTGCCTAGAGCGCATTACTCAGGACTGCATCCAGGCGGGTCTTGAAAATCTCCAGAGAAGGGGACTCCACAACCTCCCTGGGCAGCCTGTGCCAGTGCTCTGTCACCCTCACCGTAAAGAAGTTTTTCCGTGTATTTGAACGGAACTTCCTGTGGTCTAACTTGTGCCCATTACCCCTCGTCCTGTCACTGGGAACCATTGAAAAGAGCCTGGCTCCATCCTCCTTCAACACACCCTTTAGATACTTGTAGGCCATAATAAGGTCTCCCCTCAGCCTTCTCTTCTCCAGGCTAAAGAGTCCCAGCTCTCTCAGCCTTTCCTCATAAGGCAGATGCTCCAAGCCCTTAGTTGCCCTTTGCTGGACTCGCTCCAGCAGTTCCCTGTCCCTCTTGAACTGGGGAGCCCAAAACTGGACACAGTATTCCAGTTGTGGCCTCACCAGTGCAGAGTAGAGGGGGAGAATGACCTCCCTCCTGGTCCCTTACTGGCCACACTCTTTCCTATGCAGCCCAGGATTCCATTGGCCTTTTTGGCAACAAGGGCACATTGCTGGGCCATGGATAATTTACTGTCCACTGATAATTTACTGTTATTGTGTTTGGTTTTTTGTTTTCCTTTGTCATTTTGATTGTTCACAGTGCTAAATGAGTATTGTTTTTTAACCCTTTTTTTTTGGCCTAGAAGTAAACAAAACTGTCCTTTCCTTTCATTGCAATAAATGAATTACCTGTATTTTATTTTCTAGCTGACTTAAGCAGTTTTTAAGTCTTAACACTTTCTATGGTTATGTACTATTGACCCATTCTCGGGTTTTCCTGCATAATTTTTACATCTTCTTCATGTCTAGATAAATTGACTGTACTGTTCAGGAACTTTGAACCAGAAATGCATAGTGGGACAAATTGGTAAGAGGACTAAACCTGGAATTAAAATGAGAAAAACATGAATATCCAGTCAGTGGTTTGAGTTCAAGCCCCCTCCTGAGTTGACACTGTTTTGTGTGAAGTACTCTGTATGACATGATTAAAGAATAATCCCACAGAACAGCGACCAGTGAACACAAGTCTCTATACCATTGTACAGTCATCTGTGTACCTACAGACAATCTTTCTCTTCCATTAAATCTATTTTCCTTCTCCCTTACAACTTGCCAACCTTTGATCAAAACAACATCATTTTTTCTATGTGAACCTTCAGGAACTCATTTCTCTGTTGCTCTCACATAGCTCTGAAGAAATCCATTAAGGTCTTGAAGTCAATGTACGTAACTTTTATTTTCCTGAATAATAGGGAGAAAGACTGTGAAGGAAATAAACTAGTGCATTCATATTTTTTTCTGGTGCATGCTCATGGCGTGAGTTTCAGCATAATCAAAACCTGATGAACTGTGTATGATGATCTTGGAGAATATTCTTCTTAGTACTTCTTTGAAATCTGCCCTAAGGTGCCACGTCTCTAATACTAGTTTAAATCTAATTTTGAAGTTGGCCTTGCTTTAAGCATGGGATTGCGCCAGACAACATCCAAAGGTCCCAGCCTAAACTATTTAATGATTCTAATGTCGGTTTTAAGATATTCTACAGCGTGTTACTGCAGAATATTTTTGTGCCCATCAAAGACCTGCTGATCCTAAAAATGTTGTTGCTTTGGCAGCTGATCAGCACAGAGGTTTTGGAGCAACTTTTGGATTAAGTCATTATGCGTGACATCTGCATCACCTCAGGCTAACATGAATGAACAAACACTAAAAAAGCAATGGTTTACTTTCTCACTGAAAGCAACAGTTCATGGAATTATCCCAAAGAGAGACACAGTACATACATGAGAGAAAATGGGCTGTTGTGTATCTGCGATGTTTACTCTGGAAACTACAGTATTAGTGCTTCATTATCTGAGCTCATTTTGAGTACAAGGAAGGGAGAAATTGACAGCCGTATTCCTTTCTTGAAAGAATAGATATGATTTCAAGGGAATATGTAATGCAGTTGTATGAAGGTGTGAGTGTCCAGACACTGCAGAGGTCAAAGCACCCTCTGCAGTCAGCTCAGCTTTACAACAGAAAAGTTTTCTGCCTCTCATTTATGTGTTTATCAGGCTGGCTTGCCTTCTTTCTTCACTGCCCTCTCTCTCCTCTTCTCTACCTTTTTCACTTATTTCAAAATACCTTGCCATACCTAGGAATTGTCTGTAGAACATAGTGGGAATGCGGATTCAAATACCTGATTTCTGTAACTTCCTTGAAAAGGAATGAGTGATGTATAAATGAGTATTCTGATCGCTTCTAGAGAATGAATGCTGTTATGGCACTCAGAGGAGTGAAACAGTGATTATTTCTAAGAAGTATCCTCTTCCGTTTCAATCACTCAATATCTGCTAGATTCCCTCCCTTATATACACCTTGGTGCGCGATGGTATGTATGTCTCGTGTCTTTTTGAGACCGACAGTGCCCCAAACCTCCTCATGTGCAAGAACAATCATAGATCCAAAAATTTTTGGAGTCAATTTTATTTTTCAATCTAAAGACAATTGACTAAGTATATTCACTATTTTCACTGATTTTTAATGAAATAAAATTGTTAAAACGAACAAAATTTCAGTATCATTTTATTAGGAGAAATAGAAATTTGATGGTTAAGGCTTATCCTTGACAGAGGTAAAATTTAGCAACATTATCCACCTGCTGGTGAGTTAGGACCAGGCAGTCAAATGGTGCTATCACATCAGAGAAAACAGAGACAATTAACAGAGGTTTGAAAAGGTCAACAGAGGAAATCCGGAAATAAAGGACTAAGGATTTCAAAGACCGATCAAGCCTTTATTGGCTTAAGAAGACAGATGTGACTCTTAAGCATGAAAGTGTCTCATCTTTGGTTTCTGGCTGTGTTTTCTTCTGTGAATGTTTTTACTCTTCAAGGAATTCCTGGTTCTCTTTCCAAAGCTCCAGTTCCTTCTCCCAAAGGTCCAGTCTAATTGTCCATTGGTCTAGATCCTCTCCCCAGACCTCCACTTCCTCCAGTAGTAGGGTCTTGCCATTGCTACAAAGGGTCATGGTTTTTTTCCAGAGTGTGATATTATTTTCCCAAGCAACTTTATCCTTGTCTTGGAAGGCTGGGATCATATCCCTGTTTTTTTCCCATAGTGAACTGTTATTTTCTCTCCTGGCCTCTTCCCATTTCTTAAGGCTCTGGTTTTCTTCCAGTAATGTTATAGCCTTCTCTTGTAAATCTGTGATTAGCTGGCTTGCCATAATCTTGAAATGAACCATTAGCTTGTAACCAAAGAGGAGAAATGATCTAGCAAATTGGGAAACTCTGAAGTACCACCTTGAAAGTGACATGACCACAGGCCAGTTTGTGATGCCAAGAAAGATCCTATAACGACAATTACAAAACTGAATTAAAAGACAAAACCATAATCCCGTCAATGAGTTTGCAGCATAGAAAATAATTACATAAGTCTATTACCAAATTTATTTTATTGCAACCTCAGTATAAATTCAGAAGAAATAGAGTGATGTATTTTAATTGCCAAAATCTAATAAGGACTGGGAAAGTACAAAGTGGCCAAAGTAATCACTGGAATTTTGTATTCACTCTATGTCCTTTCTGTAAACACCTACTATGAATTTAAAGCTTAATTTTTCTTAGGGTAGCAAAAAAAGAGAACTTCGAAAGACTACTTTGATGAAAGTTTTCCATGTGCCTTGCTATTAGTCCTCCATCAAATCTGCAAAAGTCAGTGTAAGATGTAATGAGAGTTTTCTTTTGTGACAGAAAATAGTTTGCTTTTTCAGTTGGTTTGTTGTCATGGTTGCCCCCATGATGTGAAACATATAAGGGAATGAGAATTAATTTGGGCATAGTTCCATAGTGTCAGTATTGTTGTATCAACATATATCTAAAAAATACACTTTTGTTTAAATAGGATTTAGGGCTTGATGTAGGAATTACTAGATGAAATTTTTATGGCCCATCATAAATGGGCCAGTTTAGAGGATAATGGTGTTTCTGCCCTTCAAGTGCATGGGGTACCCACAGGTGGTATGGTGTCTTAGTAAAAGGAAACCTACTTGCAACATGCAAATAAACCTCCCAGGATGCCTCAGACATTTCTGTTCTGGAAGCTGTCAGTAAAAAGCCTGAGAAAGTGTCCTCTGATTTGCGTAAACTTTGTATGCACTCTTAGCTGGAGCTGGACACGTAAACAATTTTGGAATTGGTGGTGGAAACAGAAAAGAAAGAAAAGGAAATGAAGCCAGACCTTTGAGAGGTGCAGGCTGCAAAAATTAGAAAATAGATATTCTCCTTCAAATAGAATTACATATTTTCTCTCACAAGTACACTTTGTCTTGGCTCTGTGTTTTCCGGTATTGCTCTCCTGATACATATTCCCTTTTTCTGTGAGTCACTTTTTACCTGTCATATCAGTAGCTTCTTCCGCAAGAATACTTGCAGTCCCTGTGACAAAAAAGTCAGTAACAGAGAAAATGTCTCCTGTTTTGCTTTTAACATACCTTGGATCCCCTAAAAGTCAGAGGAACATATCGGTACCCCTCCTCCCCTTATGTCTCCTTTTATACCCTCATGTACATCCCAGTCCCATCCCCATCTTAGCACCTCTGCAACTGTTTCATGAGGTCTTTTATAGGCTTTTTTTTTTTAATATGAAGGAAGTTCTCCAAACTCATAATTCAAACTCACTTGTGTGCTCCCTTGGAGCCAGCTCTGTGCATCTGGTACTGACAGAACTAACGAACTGTTGGGTCATGTCAACTATAGTGATGTCGTATCTCAGGCTGGTGATGCCAGTGTCCCATTACTGAATATGCCTGGGATGGCTCCTAGCATGGGGCATAGGTGTGACAGGAGGAATGGCTCTGGGGAGAGTCGACAGTCCCTTCTCATCGGTTTTTCTGTTGATGCAGGCGGTGCTGGAGGGCAGTCTGTTTGCCCTGACTGTTTTAGGTTGGTTACATGCACAATTTTTATCCTCACTGACATGGGCCTTGAAGTCCAGATGCAAATTTCCAGGGGGTTGGTGTAATTGGAAATATGTTTCTTCTGAAATAACGTACAGCTTGATCAGATCTCACAAGTGACCTTAGTCAGCTGTCTTCTTCCTTACCTTATTTTGGGATATCACAGGGATTTCCCTGTATAATGCAGCAATACTAAAGAAGAGATAAACAACCTGCAAACTGTGAAATGATTGCACCTTTTAGGACCTGCAGGCAACTGCACAGAATGTCAAGGACACATTTAGAGCAAGAAAGATAAGAGGATAATATAATAATAAAATAGATGTAGGCAAGATTAGTACAATCTGTTCTGTTTGAAAGTGCTCACAAGAAGCTTGGCACTGGGATTCATGTGGGATATACTCAGGAAGCAAAACTGTCAGAGGTTATTTTTTAGAAAGAAAGAGCCTGAGAGGCAGACAGAGCTGGAAATGGTGGAGCTGACATTGTCCCCTCCTTCTCTAATGCCATTGTACAGGTCTCTTGGCTCTGCCTTTCAAGAAGATCACAGGCTCCAGGTCTGTGCTTTCCCTGATTGACTCAGCTTCTGACTCAGGGTGAACGGGGACCTGTTTATTCAACCCTTGTTTTACTGATCCCAACTTCAGCAGCGACACAGGCGTTTTCTGACGCCTTTCAAATGCTCTGGAGGTGGGGAGGTTTGCTGTGCTCCCCACCTTGTGCCACAGAAATGAGCACCAGCAGCCCCCAAAATATGGATATTTATTTTACTTAGGAATCTTTGCTCTTGTGTTGTGACAGGGAAATGGGGGTAATTACAGGCTTGTTATGTTGTTTTTATAGATGAAAAATTAGTGAGGGATGTCTTTGATATATGAGCTTGGTTTGGCCACCAGCATATACATTTTCCCCTGAATTAAGTGCTTTCTAGTGCAGCGTGCTAATGCAGTGCTATGCCACTCTGAGGGATAGCAGCTTGAACCACTGAAAGAACAAAATCACTCTCTATAGACATCTCAAATTGCACTGTAAAAATGGCATTACTTGCTCTCCAGGTATTTCTCTAAGTCAGCATCTATTTTGCTATTTTTCCCCACAGGGTCATTATCAGCTTTCTTACAATACATAAAAGCCATCAAGAAAACACAGTATGTGTATGATTACATTAAGGCCTTCAGATTAATGGACAGTTTTATTCAGTATCCTTCAGAAAAGAATGAATTAAAATGCCTCCTTGCATAAGATCATCTGCACCTCTCCCAGTGCTGACGGGTGGTTCCCACGCAGGTTCTCCCTGCTCAGATCCCAGGACATCTCCCCCCATTCCCTGTGTAGTTATTTATAGCTGTGCAAATGAATACATACGTATAATGCAGGTTCAAAAGCTTTGTATAAGGAATTAAGGTCAATTATCGAGGTAGGCTTTCTGTCTTGTAAGTATTGGAAAAACATTGTCGCAGACTAACTGTATTTCAAATTTGGCAACAAAGAGCTCTCAGCAGATTTTTTTTTTCCTTCCCTCCCTCTTTCCCCCCACATTTCCTTTCATGGTGCAAGAATGTGGAGAAAGGGCTTTTCACTGCTGGTTGGCAAAGCTTTTCACGGTGAGATGCTATTCCAGCCCTATGAATCATGTTAGCAAATTTAAGCAAAGAGACTGATTTCTCAGGGCGATATTTAAGCCTTGGGGCTACACAGCAGTCTTCCCTTCTCTGCTGTTGGAAGATCTTCTGTTTTTTCTCTTCCTCCCCCTTTGTCCCCTCTGTTCAGATTGTTCTTTGCTGTCACAGCCTTTCTTTATTAAATCTCAGCCCTGTACCTGATTATTAGTCCAGCCTCCAAAGCACCTCAGTCATAGGGGTCTGTGTTTGGTCCTCGTGTTAGTTGTGCCTGGGAAAAGGGTCTCTGCCAAAAGAGATGGGAGAGGCTCAGCTGGGAAATTGAAATGGTGTTCTGGAATCAGTGTGGGAGACTGCATCTCTGTGGGTATGCTCCATGTATTGTTTTTACAGGTTCTGTCCCAAATACCTAGCTGTCAGACAGTACTTCAACAGCTAGTAAAACAAGTGTAGTAAAATCTATGAAAAGTTATCAAAATTCCTAACATGAGCTTGACAAGTGAATTAAAATGTGTGGGCTGACATGTACCCCCAAACTAATCCTTAAACTTTGACAAACCTGAACAGTTCACTTACTTTTCTATTGCTTTCTTTTTCTCAGTGAGGATACAATTAAGATATAAAAGGTGATCATGTTAAGATCTGACCTATTCATTAATATTTTGAGGTGCTTGAAACAAAAATAGACAACATAGAAATGACACAAAAGCTTACAACTTTATTCCGTGTGCCTCCTACATGATATAATGTCACCTGCAATAAGAAAGCGCGTTGGTTGCATTTACAGACAGGCAACGTCTTTGGAAATGGCCTGACTGCCTATTTAGGCAGAAAGGACCAGACCGATAAAAACCCCCACACTGCCTCCCCTCCCCAGTGGCCCCTCCTGGCTGGATAGCTGGAGTGCTTTACTTTCTTCTCCAGGCACTTCATCCCTAGCACTGAACTTCTGCCCAAGCCTGTGACTGCCCAGCTACGTTTAGGCAGTCGGGCAACCTTGTTTGGCTACTGCAGGTCCTCGTGCTGCTTTGAAACACCTTCTAATCCATTATAGGTTCTGCACTGAGCTCCTAGCCCCACTTATCCTTCCCTCTCCTCTTCTTATAGGACCATTTCTAATTCTCTTTTGACATCTCTGTCCTATTGAGAGTAAGAATTTTTTGGGTTGTTGTTTCTTCCATCTTCCAGCCAGATCCCTGATCAAAAAGTGATATATGTTATTGAGATCTAATAATCCCTTGTGCTGTGACCACACTGTAACTCAGGCAGACCAACCCTTCCCACATACGGATGGGCTGCATAGGCAGAAGGACCCAGTGATGTAGTGATTCCTACAGAGACAAATTTATAGCATCATTCAGAATTTATAAGCTTTATGCACAGATCCTTCCAGTGACTCACATGTGTATGCTGACCAAAACCAAAGATGTGCTTTGGAAGTTCCTTTTTTGCTTGCAGTGACTTTGGTTTATCAAGGCACTAACACAGTGTTTAAATAAGATGATGTTGCACTGGCTGCTGTGCTGGTTTCTGTACTGCGTGTTTTCTACTCAGAGCAGGAATAACACTGCCTCAGTGCCCTGCAGTCGACCACAAGCATTGCATGAGATAGTACTTTGTCTAGGGCTTCTCAGCATAGCAACATGATGTTCCAAAAGTCATGGTCATATTTTATCAGCCAGAGTTATACAATGCTATGTTAAATATTTCAGAAGAAATTAGAAGTTAATTCAGTGGCACTGGTCATCTCCTTGTTCTGGTATGTGATTAAAGAGGTGCTGTCAAAGTGGGTAGGCCAGAAATTAACTTAGTTTGACAAGTGTCTCATTTAGTAGCTCTTTTCTTGAATATTCTGCTCCTGCTTCCTTGACTTTTAATTCAATGCTAAGCCAAATTACAAAAGCAACTGATAACAGCTTTCCTCGTGGTGTTGTTTCAAACAGACCTTCAGAAAGTTGCAAGCTGCCTGATGGTGATGCATCAGGAAACAAGTTTCACAGGCAGTTGTTTGCCTCTTAATTTTCCTTGACTGTTATATAGACTGCTGCCACTTCTCCTCAGCTGATGGCAGCAGGGCTAGCTTGGAAGTCTGCGTTTGCATTCAGCTCACAGAGCCAGCCCCTTGGCAATGACATCCTCTCAGGCCCTGGCTCCTGTCTTGGCTGGCAGCAAGTGACTTCTGTTGAAGATGCTGGCTGAGCACACATAAGCAGTGTGTGAAAATCCAGTGAGTCGCGCTAGGTGTAGATGTTATTTCTGCTTCTTTTAGTTCCTTGGTGCCCCCACTTCTGGAGGAAGGTGAACAATTACATTACTGCTGGAAACGGTGTGACTCAGCCAAAGATTCATAGGAGAAACCACACTGCCCAGGAGAAGAAATTGCTCTGCTTATAATAAAAACTGCTAAAACTAGCTAGCCTTTTCATACAGTCTCCTAAAATATAGCCGTCACAGTCCACGATGGGAGGGAATGAGAAAGGAAAGGTGGCTGAAATAGAAAATGCTGAAAGGTCAAAACAAGGTGTTCACATGGAGGGTACACGACACATTCAGACAGCTAAAGCTCATGCTCATTGGAGGCAGGACGTAGAAGTTGAGTGGTATTCGTTATTGCCTCTCATGCTGGCAGTAATTGTGATGGGAATCATCAGTGACACTGAGCTAAAACTCTCTTCCTGCAGTCTCATTGTAGATTGTAATCTTGCTCTCTGCTTTGAATGCTGCAAGGAGTCTATGCACAAATGGGAGCAGGGCGAGGAGGAAATCCTTGGTCTGAGAGGGAAACTCAGAGCACCAAAGTCAGTGCAGACTTCGTTTTCTTGTTTGCAAGTGCAGTAAAGCTTAGCTTGGGGCTTCTCATGATAACCTGTCTGAATTGCAGTTGTGTTATAAAGCAAATAAAAGTTGTGATAATCATACAAACTCGCTGCTAGATATCCCAGCCTCCATCTTCTTCCAGGAACAGGTACTAGTAGCAGTTCAAGTGTGGTCATGGCTGTACTTCTGTCCCCTCTGTACACCATTGATAATACAGCTTTTTGCTTCCTACTGTTTTTCATACTGGCGGTGATTACTACATAGCCAGCCAGCACCATTTTCCCCCTAAGTATAAATGCTCCTTTTTTTCCAAGATGATAAGCTTGAGAGGTGTCCTATAAAGAAAACTAACACTTGGTTAACTATTCAGTTGACGTGCACAGCTAGGCTGGCATTTTCAGGGTGAAGCTAACATTGAACGGTATTAAATGGAGACGGAGAGGAAGAGAACTTCTTTTCTGGACTCACAATAAATGTTCACCCTCTCCTGTATTGTGCTAAAATAAGAAACATGAAATCCACTAGGTATTGGGTTAAGACAATTATTCTTGAAGATTTGTGCTGTGGCTTATTTGCCTATAAAAACTGTTTTGCTTCTCGCCTTATACTGTGTTGCTTGCTCAGATCTGAGAAGCAAGATAAAGTGCCTGTTTCTCCTGTCTTTTATGGATATTGCTGCATGGATGTATTTCTTAGTGGGATTGCTGGGGAATTTTTTTGAGGGTGGGCATGTTGTTTGATTTTTGTAAAGGGGGACAAGGCACTTCCCAGCGCTGAGAACTGAATTCCAGTGCATCAGAGCATGTTTTCCCATGTTCCTGTAGCTGTTTCTCTGTTCTTCTCTGACTCCTATTTCTTCTCATCCATGTAGATTGCATTTCAATTCTTTGGTGCTCAACATGAAGAAAAGAATATAACTGAGCAAGTGTGGGACTAGACAGCTGAACATTTCTATATCTCTTGGGTATAAAATAGGCATATTAACACTTTGTTTTCTATTTCCTTTGAAACTTTGCTATTCATTTGTCCTTTACAAATAAATTGGGGGTAGGATAATACTTGCTATTTTTAAGGTTACAAGGTACTTCTAATGTTTAAATATAATTAATTTACACTAAGATTTCCTATCCTATATGTCTGTCTCTGTCCTTTTTTTTTGTGCTGTTTTCCAACATTTCAGTTGAAATGATCAAACCGATTTTAGAAGATATGCTAGGAAAAATATGTTGTATGGAGCTGCAGGGATTTGTTACTTCTTTTCTTTTGACTATTTTGCTTGCAAAAACCTATATCCTACACCACTAGCCCACTGTACATTGCCCATGTCGCCATCCTTGTGTTTGCTCAAACCTCAGACACGATTTTTCTTAAAAACGTGGTTGGCAGAATGAACATATATTCTACCTGCTTTAGTCTAACGCAACGCCACGTTTTGTGCAGGACTACTTAGGAGTTACTGCCCATCACAGTGTTTTTTATAGCTGGTTACATGCCCTCCAGCTGTTCAAGCAAAATCATGGTATTTGTATTCATAATAGATTTTAAGTAGTTTGTGACATACATACAATACAATACCTTTTCTGCTTTGTTTTCTTTAACTTCTTGGCTGGTGTAATTTCCTTGGAATGTAATTATTAGCATAGCTGTTTTCTTTTCCATTGCCCTGTTGCTAAGACTATGCTCACAAGTCTCTCTAGTCCACAGATGGGGAGAAGAACATTTCTAAGCTTTTGGTTATAACTCTTAAAATGCCGCCTGGTTCTAAGTATTCAAAAATTCTGCCCTGAAATAATAGAATAATTTTAAGTATGTAGAGAGAGGTCCTGATCTAATTTGACCTGCTTTGAGTGCAGTGTTGGGAGTAGAAACTTTCAGAGGTCCCATCCTGCCAAAATTGTTCTATGATACCATGATTGTGACCTTTACCTTTGGGCTAACCATCACTGTGTGCCAACCATCACTGTGTGCCACTGTTCCAAAAAATGTCTTGGCTTGGCCAAAGTGTGTGAATAAACCCACCACGAGGCTGTCAAAACTTCCAGTGAGAGATCCCAACCTGCACTGAGGTCCACATAGACTTTTTATATGCAAATTGCCTTGATTTTTCTCCAGCTGGGTATGAATTCTGCAATGCCAGACAGTCATAAGACATTACATGAAAAGGAAAAACTAGGTGGAAGAAGAGATTTTGTTGATGTAAGCTGCCACTGCCTCTCTGTCCATTTGTCCCTTCTGTAGTGTTATGTCCTGGTGTGACACCCATCCCTCAAGATCTGGGGAGCATGACTTTATCAGGCTGCACGTAAACGGTGTGGAAATTGTGGAAGCCGTGGTCCTGGAAATACGATGTTGGCAGAACTGTGGAGCAGCGGTGGGTGGGGGGGTACCTCAGGGTCTCACCTGCTCCAGCTCAACAGCCATACTGGGGCCTGAGGGGCGGCTGTGGGACACCTCAGTGCCATTTCTTGCCGTGGGCTGGCTACGCCCTACATACAGGCTTCACCTGTAAAAAGAGAATCAAACCCCTGCCGCGTCGTACTATGAAAGACCGCGAGGTACGCCTTTCGATGGGGTATAAATCACAATCCGCGGTGGTCCCTGTGAGGAGTGGGTGGGGCCGCCCTCGCGCACAGCCGGTTCCGGCCCGTTCCAGAAGGTTCCGGCCGGTTCCTCACCGGCCCCACCGCAGGGCACAGCGGAGCCCCTCACGGTGGCCCCTGGTGATGCCTCCGGGAAAACACGCTCCAGGCAGGGCCAAACCCTGCCCGGGCAGCGAGGGGTGAGGAGAGCGGTGTGAGACCCGGCCCGCGGGGGGCAGGAGGGGCTGCGGGCGCCGGAGCAGGGGCTCCCCGGCAGCCCCGGGGCGGCCGTGGCGGAGCAGGGGGGGAGCCTGAGGAGAAGGAGCGGCAGAGCGGAGCTGTGAAGGGCTGAGCGCAGCCCCCGTTGCCCCGCACCACCTGGGACAGCAGGTAGAGGAGTCCGGAATGAAGGACTGAGGCTGAGAGCCTGGGAAAGAGGAGGAAAGGATTTGCTTTAAAGTTTGTCTTTTTGTTTCTCAGTACCTGAATCTGTTTCACCCCGTGACAGTAGTCGGTAAGCGATCTTCCTGTCTTTATCTCCAACAATGCACTTTATCATTCTGTTTTCTCCTGCTGTTCCCCCGGGGCGGGGGGGGCAGGTTGAGCTGATTGCTGCACATCACCATCACACTGCAGTTCCAAAGCCATGTCAGACGTTCATCCCAAGTAGCCTGAAAATGTCAAGAGCTACAGAACAACCAGAGCAAGAAGTCTTAAATAATTGCACCCTAGACTGGAAAGCAATATTAGTATGGCCTGTGCAAAGAGGGAAATGTGTGAACAGGGACAAGAATAAAACCAAGAAAAAAAACTGTTGGGTTTTATTAGTTGTGCCTTCCACTTGTTATGTCTGTTACTGTGAAGAAATGGGAACAAACTGTCCGCTAAATTATCATGTGAGTTGCGTTCAACTGTTTTCAAAAACAGTAATGCTTTTTATCTATGTCTTTGCAAAATTGTATATAACATCTTGAGATAGATAAAATAAGAGCTATATGACGCTGCTAATGTCGGGATTAATGATGACTGAAGTACCCTCAGTAGAGTCATTTGCTGGACTGGACATTACACAACTGTTGTGTTTATGTGTTTATATTATCAGTGAGTTCCCACCAGAAGCTGCTATTGGGGGAGCAGAGGGCTGTGCGCTTGTCTTGCTTGTATCCTCCAAACCCTGATGACAGCATAGTTATTGTACTTTATGGGAAAACTTTGAAGTGAAGAACCTCGGGTTGTCTATTTTTCACTTCTTTATTGCTACCTCTGCAGTTTTACCTCACTTATAAATTATGCACTGTTTGCCTTCTTGAAATTGTCTGGGTTTTGAGTTTTATGCTTTCCAAATGTTTTTTCTTTCTGCACTGCTTTAGGTCACTTTGTATGGTATGTGACTCTGAGTGCTATTTATGGGGATTTGATTTATTGCCTTATTCTCTCAAATCTAGCCAATCTATTTATGTATTTTGTTTTGTTCTCTCAGAACCACGTTCTACCCATAAACTAGCCTAACTTGGTTTTGAAAGAAAGTCCTTTCTGAAAAAGATCCACCTCGCGTATAGTCTTCAGTACCTTTTCAAAAGGGAAAAACAGTTCAGCCAAACTGATCTTTCTTACGCGTTTTTTCTCCTTTCTGTATTTCAGATAACATTCGAAGATGGTTTGCACCATTTTGGTTTCAAGATTTATTTCCCTGAGTTCTAAAATGTACGTCATACAGCAATAGATGCACTCAATTTTTGTCAGATGGCTGACCTCTTAGGTAGGAAAGATTGTCACAACTGGTCAAGAAATGTGGGATTTAGCTGCCTATAGAAAGATGTCTAATGAGGCTGGCTGATACATAGGACTTGTTAGAAACCGAACCCCAGGTTGCCACAAGTTATCTGAAATGGTATTAGACACTGATGTTTAAGCAACTGAATATCCCAGTTGTCTGTGTCAGTCTCACTCTCTGAACCAAATTACATAGGCAGAGATTTAACGTGACTGTCAAGGGGAAAAGGACCCCAATGTATTCCTTTTCTGTATCTTCAAACAGGGCATTTCCTGCTAGCAGTGATGGTTGTACTGCATGTCCATGCTGTTCTGCTGCATGGAGCCTGTGTCCACAGCTGGATGAGAGTGTGACAGCAATTTAGTGAGCCTTCGTGAAGCTCAGGAAATAGAAAACGCAGAGGTAAAATGGAATTATTTTTCTTGCCATCCTCTGTTCCTGACCCAAATGCACTCCAAAGCTGAGGTTTGAGGACGATGTTACCCATGTCTTAAGTGGATGCAATTCTACTGAGGGAATTGTAAACTCCAAGGGAGTTGTTTTCATGTAAAATAGACTTGAATTTAACCCAGAGGTAACACAACCCTTTGGAAATAAAACTAGTGGCTGTTTTAAAAACATTTAAAAAATACCCACTACACACATTGTATCTGCTTTAGGATCAACACTGAGCAGCTGCCTTTAGAGTCTAAGATTCAAGTAGAAGGAGTTATGAGCACTGTGTAAGATAATGAACCTCTGTATAAAATATCTGCCTGAGAGAATATGTTTCTACGTGTTAATAAGGCCAATATGCAGGGACAAGCCATCTTGAGTACTTTGTTTTATTTTTGTTCTGTGCCTCTTTTTGGGTTCTGTAGATGCTCTGATGAGTTCTTACCTACATTCTGGCTGTGTGGGAGTCAATTCTTCCTCCAGATTGTCTGTTGTTATCCTAGCAGGATGTTTGCCCAGTAGGCTGATGTAAATTAATGATTAGACAAGGGTTTCATACAATTTCTGCATTGGATCGTAGCTACGTGGTTTCCTGGTTCTTTGAGATTAGCTTTGTACCAGTGTAACTACATCAAGTTTAGAGAAGTTGTTCTTGATTTACAGTGAAAAGATGATGAGAAACAAGACATTATAAGTCCTTTGTCATTTAAATGAGCTGGAGAAACATGGCATTTCCATTCTAATCTAACTTCCTCCACACATACAGTAAGTGCTGTGTCTACCCTGCCTGCCTTGGTGTTGATGATGGGAGCAGCAGGATGCTGCAGAAAGGGCAGGGGACAAGGCACAGCCGACTTGCGCTCCGAGTGCTACTACTGTGGGCAACTTCATCTTTCTGCCTCTGTATCTTCTGTCATCCTGTGTTCAGATGATAAACTTCAAGACTGACTGCTGCTGTGTAAAGGCAAAGTGTGTAGCTCAGAGGGGGCCTTGACTAAGTTTGAGACTGTGGTTGTACTGTAGTACAAAACACGGTCATGGTAAAAACACTGCTGGCTTTAGTGTTCTGGCATTGCTCAGCTTGAAGGTTGCCGTGTCATAAGTGCGTGGAGAAGGAGTGTGTGCAAACTTGGGATGCTATCTCAGAGTATGAGTTATGCTGGGTATCATTGACTTTTTTTTGTGCCTGGCAAAAATATTTAAATCTTAGTGCCATGTTGTTGTTCTGTGGGCAGTTGTTCATGTAGCAGTTTTGTTATCCAGCAGCAGAAACAGCCTATTGAGCATAGAATTTGTTTCCAAGGGAATTGTTTCCTGGCCTCTAATCAAGTGGATGTTTTTTAATGCTATAATATCAGATTATTCAGTGTTGTCATATGGGTACTCTATGATGTTTTTCTATTGTTCAACATCAACATTTCATTAAGCTGAATGTTATTATACAGTTTCAATTATCTGAATCTTGCTTCTGCAGACATTTCTAACACCTCTATGTTAAAGCTAAATGTTTAATTTATATCTTTGTCTGCTTATATGAAAGAGAGGAAAGCTCCTAGTTCTAGCCAGGCAGTGAATAGCTGTCCCAAAATATGCCAGGAAGTTTACCCTAAACTATGCATATAAATCCCCTAGTAGAACTGGTGATTTACCATACCTTTGCATTAGAAGATGTGATTTGAAATTTGGGTAAAACTAGTAGTAAACATAGCAACTTGAAAAAGTAATACAGCCTGATGACTCATGGAATACCTCTGGGCAAAGCAGCCTGCTTAAAACAGAAAAAAGATTGAATAGGGTTTTTTTAATGATCTAAAAATTACTGGCTGGAGTTTAGATCAGATGAATTCTTACTGATACTCGACATGACTACCACAGACACTGCAGCAATTAGGAAAAGGAAGCAGGCAGCAAAGACTATCCACTTTCATGTAGATTTTTGTACGGACACTTCAGTCTTGTTTCATTGGAACAGTGACTGTGTCTTAAGATAAACCGTACCTAAATGGTAGATCAGGATAGGGATCAATAGAGGAGTGTATGGATTTGTTAGATACCTTATCACCCTCTACTAGTGAGAACACGGGTGCATAGCAAGTGGAGAGAGTAGATAAAAATGATGACCAGTACTGGCAGTGACCTCCTGCAGGAAAGGTGTTTGGGAAGCAGTTTGTTCTGCAGTTCCATGCACATCAGTGGAGAGCCTGCTGGAGACCTGGCTGTGTGGGATGAGTGCTGGGCAGCTAATTATCTCCGTTGAGCACTGCCTGTCAGGGCAGAATTTGTGCCATCCAGATGGGCAACTTTGTCTTGCTTGTTCCAAGATAAACCCAAGGAAGAACCTGGGGCTTTGGGGAGGGAGAAACAGTCTGATAGCTATGGCAAGTCAGAGAGGGGCTTTATTCCTGTCCTACTATCACCATTTGCATTTCCAACACCGAAAAGAGCATTTATATGAAAAAAAACAAACTAATTTTGTAACTTAAACATAGGAGATAGGCTTACTCTGAATTTCCCTTTATCGATTAGTAACTGATTGAGACTTTTTCCTGTTTTCTGACTGGTGCTCAGATGCCAGATAATTTGTGGTCCACTGCAAATCCCTTTACAAATCTCACCCAGATATGGCTTTTGTCTTCTGGCCAGTGGTGTCTCTGTAAGTCTTGCTTGAATTGGTATCCTGTGCAGCCTAACTGTCTGCACTGAATGAGTGTTTCTCCCTGGGAGATGGCCTTGATTTTCATTGTAATTTATGTTTGGATAGTGTGGGGCATTGTGCTGGGTACCAGGGGCATGAGCAACTTTAGATGTTTAGAGTAGTTTGCAAAATATTGTACCAATTTATACAGCTCTGAAATAATGCATGTAGCTTAAATATTAAATAAGCATTGCAAGCTCTGATAAAATTTCAGGTTGTTTACTTAATTTGCAAGCAGATCAATATACATGAAGGCAGAGACTTCAGTGGTGCTCAGGGGATTTAGGCATACTGGTTCCACCTTTTTTTAATTGGATTGGTGATTCAAACCGTTTAGCTGACATAAAAAAAATCAAATGCTGGTTGTGTATATCTTATATCGAATACTATGATTTTCATAGTGTTTTAATATAATAAACACTTTTTATGGCTATGCTTTGCCTCAGCTCCTACGCATCTATATGACTTCAACCCTGCTTTCAACTGCCATAACATTGTGATCTATGTAGGTTTTTATTCTGAAACTAGTATGTTAAACTTTCACAATAAGGAAGTTAAATCTCAAACCGGTCCTGACAGCTCTATTAATCATATAAAAGCCATGATTTTTTGTTGTGTGTCTTCACAGAGAATTTTATGCATAAAGAATTGCCTGTTTTAATCTGAATAGTCTTCACAGAGAAAAAACAGCTCTCTGAGAATAAGAGCCTTGAGAATGCAATGGAGCTGCGCTGATGGACTAGAGCAGACAGGCCATTGACAATCAAAGAAAGCAGCAGCAGGTGATCAGAATATTCCCAGGTAATTTTCTACATCACAGGCATTGTGATAGGTTCTTCAGTAGAAACGGGATGAGCTGCTAAACAGGCACACCACTAAAAATGCAAAACTGGTTCTGAAGTCAAGTAGACATTGTCATGTAAGTAGAAATTTGCTTCTTATCCCTGTACAGATTTCAAAATGAATACAAGACAAAAAAAGAAAAAGGAAAGGAAAGAATGTGGTGCGATGTTTCTTTGATCTATGTCTTAAAGGGAGAACTGATTGACATGGGGCCTACACCCTGTTCCCAGATTGCTGAAAAGATGTTTGATTCTTATTCAGGAGGAAAAGAAACATAGAGGTGTTTCCTGGCATTAACCTGAAAATGTTTAAAAGAATCTTTGTCATTACCGTTTACAGCCTTGTGTAGGTAAAGCATTTTGTTTGGTTCATTGATTGGAAAGAGTCTCCATTCTTGCTAACTCAGCTACTTTTATTGTTTAAGTGACAATCTGGTGGGAAATGAAACACTGTAGTTTGTTCGTTATAGTTCCTTGTCTTTGAGTATAATTGCAATTATGTTCTGTAGTTATAACAAATACTCGGAATGTATTGTAAGAAGGCAGGAGGGAAGGGAAAACCTGCTGCATTGCGGTCCAGAGCCTATTCCCAATTCCTAATATAATTTACTGACAATGAATTCTGCAAATTATTCGTAAAACAGCAGTAGGCCTCATTTAACAACATGACAGGGCTGCATGTAATTAGAATTGTTTTAGAGTGGTTTTTGCCCCTATAGATCAATTGTTCCTACTATAAATGTTGCTAAAACAACACATACAGTTTTTTGTTGTAAAGTGCAGTGCAGTCATTTGAAGTATCTGGCTCTTAGTCTGGGACTACCTGGTGAATGCTCTAGATGATTCAGTCTCCAGTGACCTGCTCTGAATATGGCTTACCTATTTCTTCTCAAGAGTTAGTAAATGTATATAGCTTTGCAGAGACATACCTGGAGTCATGCTCTGCCCAGGTTTAATCTAAAGACTGTGCAGAACCATTGTAGGTCACACGTTTCATCCAAAGGAGAGTCAACAATAACAAAATTCTGTTTACTCATCCTACTCTGACGGGAATTGTAATTTCGCTAAATCAGCCCATTTAAAAATATACTTCAGTGGTATGTGCCTAGAAAAGTCTCTCTGCTATCACTTCACTTACAACACTTCGGGTTTTATATGAGATCTTAATTTTGTGACAGTTTTCCAAGGTATTGGAACTCAATGCCACTGATATGGTAGTCATGTGCAGTCAAATTTGTCTGAAGTAACTGGTAAATACCAGATGTCTCTCTGAAGGCAACTACTTTGTTAAGTCAGCTTTAACCTACTTGACAAAGTGACCAGATCACAGATCCTGGTTCTTTTTGAAGACTGTAACTCTCCTAACAAGTACTACCAGAGTCCCAGAGTCAGGCAATGCTGATGGAGGCTGAGGGAAGAAACGACAGGGAAGAGGAACTGCTACTTCATGACCTTTCTATTGCAGAGTTTGAAATGCTATAAAAAAAAAAAACAACCCAACCAACAAAAAACACCACCCTCTAATATTACTATTCCTAATGTTTAAAAGCTTAATTCAAAATTCTGTGAAGTTGAGGGGGATCTTTGTTAACTTCAGTGGGGTTTAGACCAAGCCCTGAAGGTTTAACAAATGGCTGTTATGTTCCATTTAGCAAATTATCTCTTTCTTTCTCCCTTTTCAAATTATTCAAGTTTGCTTTGCCCACAGCATTATTTTGCATGTCATTTGCCTTTCTATACTGTTTCTACACCACTGGCCTAACTATAAATGGGAGTTAGATTAGCTAGATAATTATGTTTTCTGAGCCTATGTTGAACATTAATTCATGTTTACAAATCACAATACAGCATATGTGCATTTAAGTCAGATAATGCCATACAGACTTAGGAGGTCAGTCCTGTATAAGAGAAATGATAGGTTAAATGGGTGGGATATTGCTGATCTTCTATGCCCAATTCAGCATTTCCTTTCTCAATCCCCACCTTGTCAAGCCTTTGCAAATGTTAACTACTCATTATTTCTCAAGATATGGGGAGTAAGACTAGTGTATCAGATGGAAGGAGTGTATCTAATCATGAGCACAGTAGATGCTGAGAGCCAAATTCTCAGGTGAGCTTAAACCAAGAGTGTACCGTTAACTTCTGCAGGCTTTGGTGATTTATGTCTCCTGGTGACAGGAGACAGGTCCAGGCAGTCTCCAAAGTAGAAAAGACAATTTATAAAAAGGGGTGAGACTGCGAAGGGACAGGTCCCTTGTGACTTATTTCACAATTTGTGCACAAATATGCTGTTCCATAGTCCATTTAAAATTACAATTGGAACATACAAGACTTGATTTCCATCCTTGAGATACTGTTAAGAGTAAACCACGTGATTAAAAATTTAAAAATTCAGTTTTCGACAGAGTTTTCTCATAAATGAATCATATTTGATGAAAGGGGAATTAAACCCAGCAACTTTCATTAGCACTGCAAGTGTTTTCAGTTCATTAAGTCCTTAAAGTAATGCCTGGAGGTTGAAGAAGTCCCTCGTGTTTCCTTGGAATCTCAACAGGTGCTTGTAAAGCCCATTTGGAACCATATGAGGTTCCTGGGGACTAACAAATTAGTATAAAGAGACATTTATGGGGGCTGGATTCTGTCCTGCACCTCAGTTTAACACTCCCTCCGCCTAGTCATGGCACTTAAACACATGCTTTAATAGGCTATTGCTTATGCATGTGTTTAAGTGCTTTGATGAAATTGTGCAGATGGGAGGAGAGGCAGTGGAAGACAGGAAATTACAATACAGGTAGAAAGAGGGAAGCAGATAATCAGAAATATGGTTGTTTGTAGAAAGAGGCAATGAGAAAGAGGCAGTGCTGTATAAGGGAGCTTTGTTAATTGGAAAACATGTTGCAAAAATTCCAAGGCGGGTGAGGCTTTAATCAGGCAGGTTTTTCCAGAATGGTGCAATCTTTATGAGAGGGGCAGGGAGCTCCCCTGAAGTTCTCTCTTTTGAATGGTTATGTCCACTGTAATAAGAAAACCTTACTTTCTTTCAAGCTGAGATGTCTAATTTTAGGACTGGCAAGAATTTAATGAGAATTTTTCATGAAGGTAAAGTTTGTCCTAAAGAAAAAAAAAAAAGTTTTGAAAGTAAGTTTTCAATCTATGGAAATGAAACTTGTCTAGAACTTCCAGAACTGTGTAATAGAGAGTGAAAGCAAACCTTCACAAAGCAGCCACCAGTTGGGAGCTCTTACTTGGCCAGCAAAGACCATGGCTCACACAAAGATCCTTGACTTGGGTTTTAAAGCACTCATGACAGATGGGTACCCTGAATAGCAGGCATAGATTGACCACTGTTTCTGGACTAATGAACATTTAAAACAAGACAGCTTAACAAGAGAAGCTGAAGCAGTAGGTCAGGCAAGGACAGTTGCCTGAGATTTCTGCTTATTTTTGAGTAGGTATGTATTGCCTCTTTTCTTCTAATTTTGATCAAAAAAATCTACTCTGGACCATAAGAGATGCTTGCACAAAAATACAACAACATTTATCCCCACTTTTGCAGAGAAACCCTTCTATAAGAGAAAAATGGCATCAAAACAAATTCACTAGTAGTTTCTCCCTGCCCATTTATATGCATAACTAGTTCCTCACTGAGCAGTCCATCAAGAAACAGTAGCACAAAGGCTTGGTAAGGAAACTCATCAAAAAAGAATCCACATTTGTTTTTCTTTACAGCCCTGGTATTCAGTTATGTGCAGCATTCAGCTGTTGTCTTTTTCAACAGAAGCTCTTTCAAGCTGTTGAAAGAGAAACTGTGAGACAGTAAATGCTAACAAAGAACTATCCAACAGTTTCCCATATTGATAGGGAAATCCAGCTGACTTCTGTAAAAAAAAAAAAAAAAAAAAAAAATCTCTTTCTTTCTAGAAGTTTGCCAGCATCAGAGCTTTGGAACTATGTATAGTAACCATTGCTGCAGGAATCCAACTGGCCTTTAATGAGGGATTTTAACCTGTAATTTCCTCTCATCTGTGGTGTTCCATGAGTGTGGGAAGGCAAAGAGGCAAGGTGAGCATTCCCCTCCTGTGCTAACGAGGTTGCTCCAGCTGGCATAATAGATGAGCAGAACCAGGGCTCCAGTCCTGTGTCTTTGTGCAACCACTTCCAGTCCAGACAGTTCCTGTCTTTCTGCAGGCTGTGCAATGTGACCCTTCAAAGAATGTTCTCAAGGTGAGAACCACTGAAGGGCTAAGCCATAAGGCTATCGGTAGGAATAGTAATGTAAATGGGAGTCCTGGTGCCCTTGGTATTAAATAAAGCTAATACTTTTATGGTGGCATTTGCTGATAGGCAAAACTTCTGTTGAGAGATACATATGTACCAAATTCTTTCTGCACAGCCTTGCTCATAGAACACTGAGATACTCTCCCTGGCCCTGCCTGTCATCTCTAAGGTACCTTAAATGACTCATCTCACGTCTGTTACTCAGCTTCCTTACATCTAAAATAAGATTAAATATACCTGTTTCCTTTGTGATAGAGTAGCTAAGAGCTACTAGTAACAAGCACTATGTGAGAGTCACAGATTTCTGTTACCATTAAAGGGAGGAAAAGGCAGTTTCAGGAGAAGGTTGGAGTGCAGCCAGATAGTCTGGGATACAAGGCTGTCCTTATGAAGGAGGCCACCAGCCCATTGCAGCATAGGATGAAGATGAGATAGCCAGAGGAGTTTCTCCAAGCTTTCCTTCCAATGGAAAGGAAGTGTCTCTATTTCCTTGATCCTTTGACAAACTGAGGTGCAGTTTCACGCCCATGAGCCTCTGACATACAGCTTCATCCTAAATGTACACGAAAGGACTGACAATCAGTTGTTCTGTTAAGAATGAGCCATGTGAAGTACTAGCATGATCAAAACCTCTCCTTACCAGTAGAGGTGTTGGTGCTTCAGTAAGGCTGACAACATCCTCTTGTACTTGTATGACAAAGGAAGAGGAGGGAATAAGACTCTGCAAAGTATTGGAGGGAGGGTGACGACTTATGATGTCTGGCTCTGACAATGTGCAGTTCCAGTGGACGATACAGATCAGCATCTTGGAAAACTTTCAACTGTCTGTTTCCATGGTTCTCCGTTCAGTAAAGCACAAAAGCATGCCTTATTTACAGTCAAATGCTTGTAAATAGATGTTGGTAATGCTGATTTACAGTTGTGTTTATAAGTTTTGTGGAAGAAGGCTGAGGAGTTCAAAGCAGACACGTAGGTCTGTCTTGTGGTAAGTGGGAGGTGGTAGAAGAGCTCAGTGACAGATAAGTCTCTGCCATGTTTCATTTGCCATAATGGCTGAGATTCTTTGCATACCACATATTTCCCAGAGACATAGTTTATTACACAGAGTTTCCAGGACAAAACCATAGCCCACAAAGAGAAAGGAAGTTTAATTTTACTTTCAGGTAGGCTTTTATTTTGGCAAGTTTCTTTTTAATTTTTCTTTAACTGCTGTCTTCGGAACTCAAAACTCTTTCCTCTTTGGGACTATAGTCAGACACTTAACACCATATCAACATCATATTTCTACAGTTGAATACAGCCAGACTCAAAAGTCCTTGGCAGACCAGAATCTTCTGGGCTCAATTAGTGTGAAGTGTAGTACTCAAAAGTTGAGAAGGATGCTCAAATGGAAAGCCCTAGGTGACCTTAAGATACTCTCTCTAGTAGTTCTGGTTCCTCAGCATCAGTCACAGATGCTCTCTTTTCTTTTAGCTTTTCTCCTTATTTTCTTGAGGAAAGTAGTAGTCCTCTGAGATGACCATAATACTTCTCATTCTAAAACCTAAGCTCAGTGTCTTTCTGTACGTTGTACAACACCAGACTATTACATACGGATGGAGGCACTGACCCGCAGTAAGGTTATTAAAATATTCAATGCAGTAGATTGTCCTTGCCTTTCTGAAGGAGAGTAGGGGAAAGAGACAAGATGGTAAAAAAGAGCTTTGCTTGTCTGGTGTGCCCACTTCAAGCCCTCTTGTGATGGAGCCTATGTTGGGAAACTCTAGAGCTCCTTAAGACCTGAACAGGAGATACAGTGCTGCAATAAAACAGTGTGGGGACCCAGAACTGTGGTAGGCATGTTTCCTTCAGTTAGTTGCAGCTGTTCCTGCTCTGTTCTGCACTCACGGGTAGCAAATCACTTAGAGTAAGGAAAAGACAGAATTGTGGCTCCCTTTCTTCTCTGCATTCACCTGGAGAATTTATTTGGCATTGAAAAGCATTTTGGCTCCAGTGCTTGAGAGGTGACATTAGAAATGAGATTTCCCTGCGCATGTGGAGGGATTACACCTCTACTCAGGCTATGGCTAAGGAATAACCAGGAGGTAAGTCAGGCAAAAATGGTGTTCCAAATTGCTGCAGTGGGATATTCATAGCAGCTTCTTTTTCAGCTGTATCTTCACTACAGTATGGACTGTGAAGCATATACTGTAGAATGGGGGGAAATTTACATAAGACTGGTGGCTACAATGCGCACAGACACGTAGGACAGTGTAATCAGTCTTTAAAAGCAGTTTTTCTTTAACTTCTGGGAATTTTCTAGATTGATTAATTCTAGATTTTCTGGGAATTTTTGTTTTGCGTTTGTTTCTCAAAAGGAGCTGTGTAACCACTGTAGCTTTCCCTGCTATCTATGCATTCCTGCATTAAAAATAAACAAATAAATAAAAAAATAATCTAGGTATTTTATCTTAAAGTTTTGACTTTTCAATTCCAAATCAACCTATGGCAATAGGGATTCATGACCAGTGTACTCTTGAATATGGCCTCAGTCCAGCAAAGCACTTAAGCACATGCTTAATTTTAATTTTGAACTAAATGGGGCAGTGCTCCAGTCTCAAATGAGGTTAAAATTAAAATTAACCATGTGTCTATGCTTTCCTGGATGAGGGCTGTGTACACTGTTTCCACTTCTTGCCAGCATTTCCATTACTGAGAAATATTAATTCTTTTCACTTTTTACCATCTATTTCCTCATTTTCTTGAACAGTTTTCTTTGCCTCTTCATCACATGGATCTCATTGCTGTGAAAACCTATGATATCGATTTGGTGTACACAAACTAATATCAAGATGGAACCCCAAGGCAATTGCCCAGTGGATTTTTTTTCTCTTTTTGTCCTTTTGAGACTCCTTTAGCTTATTCCCCATCACAGATATATAAGAATTAAAAGCCAATTTGAAACAGCTAATGCTGCCTCTTGTGATCAAAGAATTTTAAAATAATATTTGCCATATTGAAAATACCCTACAGACTGGAAGGATTTGTGGTGATTTGCAGTTGTCTGATTAGAAGCAAAAAATCAGAAATTAATTTCAGTCAGTTCTACACACAGCATCTTTGAAAGATGGAGATAAGGTGATCTCATTCCTACATCTTCTGTTGTAAAATGTTCAGCTGGAGAATATCAAAATGATCTCCATCCCTTTTATTAATATGACACAAACTCCTTGATATCTATCAGAATAATGGGGTAATGTGCAGAAAGAAATGGAGGGAACGTGTAAGTGGCTGACCAGTCTAGTTGTTTGTTTTTATTTTATTTTAAAAAGTTATTCTGTGCAGGAAGGGCCATGTTTTCAGCTTCTTGTAGTTGGCCTAGAGCTTTGGGCCTTTTGATATCTGAGGGATTGAATTGTTTTGAATTGAATTGTTTTACTTGTGTAAAGCACGTCTAAATTAGTAAAGCTTATATCAGGAAATGTCACTGTATGCAAAGGCCCCAGCAGTAAGGTACGTTTCCTCTCACAGGTGACCGGCACTGTAAGAGCCCATGTGTGTTTGTAGCAAGCACAAATGTTAGCTGACAGGCCAAGAAAGGAAATGTTGAACCTACTTAAGAGGTCATCCTAGAGCAGAGCTTAATTACATGGGCAAAGTTGCTATTTATGTGTTTTCATATTTGGTAAGAATTAAGAAAATGAGGGCTGGGATTTCTTTAAGGGATGAAGACATCTCAGTCAAGACAAGTGAAAAGTGGTCTTTAATGCTCCAGCCAGCAGCTGTGTTCAGAGCTGAACAACAGGAGTTGTTTCAGATATTCTCAGACTCCTACACAAATGTCCAAGGGCTTAATCTTGTAATATGCATGTATATGCACTATTGCACCTGGGTAAGCCTTTTCTCCACCGTGCTCTCCCACTCTTTTTTCTGTCTTTCTCAGATTTTCCTCTTTGATTTAAGCATCTTTTGCCCTCTTTCCCTTTTGGTTCTTTGGTTTTTGCCTTCATTGCCTGCCTCTTGCCAGTTCCCTGCAGTTTTTTTCTAATGCTGCTGTGATCCTTTGGCACTGCAGCATACCCTGACTCTTTTGGTGTTTGGGAGGAGAAGGGATGTGTCCACAGACCCCCAGATCCATGCTTTCATTGCCAGCTGCTTGCTCAGACTCTGCTGTGTCACATCCAAGATGCTGCTCTTGAACAGTGTCTTAACGCTTGTCAGGCTGGCTGTGACCCAACCTGAAGTAGTTTATGCATTGAGAGAGAAGAGTTTTTCTCTATGAAAAGATTCCTTTATGGCATGACCCAGAGCCATGGGCAACAGATGAGAAAAATCAGCAAAACCAACCAAATGGAATATCCTGCAAGCTCAAGGTGAGCTTGCATCTGCACAAGACTGATTCTTCCCACGTTGCCTAGTGAATGGTGTGTTTTAGCCAGCTTTAAGAAAAAATGTAAAGATCAAATAATGGAGAAGATAAGAAATCTGATTTTGTCACAGAAACTAAAAAAGGTGTTTCGTCAATAGAAGCTAATCCCAGCTTCAACTTAGAGCAGGGATTCAGGGATTTTTATTTGTGATACAAGTGAAAGTGAATTTCAACCCTGGGAACTCCCAAATTATCATTGCCTGCAAATCTGATGTCAGAGCCTTGATGCTTTCTCAGGACTGGGGGCGTACACTTTGTGATAGCACAGCTTCACTTCCCAGTCTTCGAGGGACTGTACAAACAAAAAACCTGTAGGTTACACAGTTTGAAGATCACTGGTACCAGAAGAATGTGCTGGCTCTGTCATGGACATGCTGTCTCCCAGACGCCCTGGAGACTGAGGCAGGGGCACGCGCTGTCACAGCAGTTCTCAAGAAATCAGAGTGTTGCCCTGAGATGCCAAACACCACTTCTGTGACTCTTGTTTCTGCGCATTGCATCCAGACTACATCAAATTAAGCTAAATTATTTCCACTACTAAGTAGATTTTACCAAATTACGTGGAAGAATGACTACAAAGACTAATCACCAGAGAAGGGGGCATGAATTCTGAGGTAAGGAGAAATGACAGCACTGTGTCTGACATGAACTTAGGTTATAAATCTAGAAAAAAACTCCACATTTATTATCTTCTTAACAGGGCTACTGGGACTCCAGATACTCTATACTCCGATGATCACCTGTAATGTTAGATGATGATTTTGTCAATGGTTTGCAGAAATTGGATGTACGTGGGTTTTTTGTTAATGGAGCTATAGAAGGAAAGGAAGAATATTTATGTAGAAACTGTGATGTGGTTGGTTGGGCTGACAAGAAATAGGTCAATGCTACAAGTGTAACAAGGAAGAGCTACAAAGGTCACTCATTAAGAGATCCATTTTGATTTTAGCCCAACTAGACAGAATTTAGGCAGGACTATTAGAATAACAGCCTGGCTTTCCTAGCTTTGGAAATCCATTTGATAGTGATCATCTGGCAGTATAAATAAAAGTACAAGTAATTTTTTGACTTAGGGAACAGGGAATCATAGAATAATACAAACTTGAAGGAACCTGTGGAAGTCTAGTCCAACTGCTTGAAGCAGGCATAATTTCAATGTTAGTCTGGGTAGCTCAGGACCTTGTCTGATGAACTTTTTAAAATCTCCAATGATGGAGACTTCACAGGCTCTCTTGGCAGCCAGGCCCAGTGCTTAAACATGCTCACCATGAAAAATGTTTTCCTTATATCCGGGTGGAATTTCCCTTGTAGCTTGTGTCTGTTGCCTCTGCTTTCTCTGCATATCTCTCAGAAGACTCTAGTTTTGCCTTCTCTGTCATCCATCCTTTAGGAAGTTGAACATGGTAGTAAGACCCCTCTCAAGGCTTCTCTTCTCTAGGATGAGCGAATGCAGCCCTCTCAGCCTTTCCTTGCAGGATAAGTGCTGTACGCCAGCCCCTAGCCATCCCAGCAGCCTTCTGCTGGTTTCCCCCAGTTGGTAGAGATCTCTCTGGAAAAGTGTCGTGTAACTTTGAACCTTCACAGAGGAAGTGAAGATAGGTTCTTGATTTAATGTAACTTCAGAAAGATAAAAGTTGGTGTGGCCAAATTCATCCCACTAAATTCTAGCTGGTACCTACTGGAGGCTATTTCTATGTGCACAGAGACACCTCCAAATTCCTGGTCAGATGCATAATATGTAATCCTTTATTTTTACAAAAATAAAACAAAGGAAACTCATGAATACATACCAGAAACGTTGCACAATAGATTAAACTGTTGGCTCTATTCACTCAGTCCCATAGTCTGGGACCTTAACCTTGCGAGTCCAGTACAACTAAACCCTTACACCAGATATCTCTATATCATGTCAAACATGATGTGTGCCAAAACTTTGTCATGGAGTGGACACACCACAAAAGGTATTTAGTATCCAAAAATTTCTGGTTTGTTGGTTTTAGCTGGTTTTTCTCTTTGTCCCAATTAGGTGCAAAAAGAATAAGGAGATGGTTTCTCTTACCTATTTCTCCTCCTCTTTGTAGTGTATTGATTGCTTTACACTTGCTTAGAAAAATCAATATTCCATTAGGTAGCAGAGGAGTAGCACTATAGCAGAAAACAGCCTGGCTGTTGCCAAAATTGAAAGCTCAGTGTTGAAAGACAAAAGTGTGTGGTTTTTTTTTTTTTTTTTTAAAGTGGAATGAAAATCTTTTGGGTAACTGAGCAAATGATGGTATATTTTTACCAACCTGCTGGTAAGGTGTAACTGTTATTGTCAAGAGAAATTGTTTTGCCCACCTCCACCAAATCTTTATTAAGTCAAGAAAATACCTGATAGATGTGCTAAAGGAAACAATCTAGCAAGATCGTACCCAGCAGGAGTTCAATACAAGAACCATGCAATGATGTTCTGTTTAACGTCACTGCTACATAGTGCATGGAGAGCCACAGAGAGATTGTCACACCTAACACCATTTTTTTCCTGAAGCATGTGTTTCTCTACTGTGAGACTTCTTCTGCAAGTTAAGCCAGCACAGTTAGGCCTTCTTAGTAGCTATTTTCCAGAGTTTTGGAAGGTGTATGTGGTGGTGTTCTTTTTTCATTTTCTTAATTGCATTTTCATAATGAATAGGAACCTGTATAATCATATAATTTAGTCATTGTAATTATGATGGTACAGGTATAATTAAAAATCTTTACAATATATCATGAATAAATGCAGGTTCTCTACATTGAAGACTTTTAAAAATTAGCAAGGGACTTATTTGTGTTTGCAGGTTTGGAGTAAAATGATTTACTATCTAATGGGAGGTACAAACATATTGATTTCTAGCGCTTCGCATATTTAGTGAAAAAAAATTAGCCTGGCATTCCTGGAAATTTTCATTATTATTTCCGAGCCTCAGTGAAGCCCAGACTTCTCCCTGTACAACAGATGTGAGGACCCCTTAAGAAATTTCATTACTGAGGCTCTGTTTCTCTGACATTTAGAAAAAGAGGCACCCACAAATTTCAGGACTGGCCTCACTGTGTTCTCTAAGGAGTAACACTGGTGATAAGTAGCAAAATTCTGTGCATCAAGATTGAAACACTTGTTTAAATGCTTGAATGGGCCCTGGAAAGACTGAATTCCTGTAAGTCCCTTGTATCAGGTGCATGTTTTAACCTTAGGGCACAGTGGCATCCTTGGCATAAACCCAGAATTCTTCCATATAATTATTTTTAAGAACATGTTTTTGTAAATATATATATAAAAAAATTAATAATGAGCTCATTTTACAGTTCATTTTTTACTAGAGGAGAATAAATTCCTTTAGATATAATATTGAAATTTGATTTAATGTAATTGTTTTTAAAAACCCAAACACTTATAGTAGAGACAAAGTGCATTATGCACACCTAGAGCTTCCCTTTATCATATGTGGGGAATGTTCTGGGTAAAAAGACCCCTTGCTCAGCGTACTGTACTCTTCATTATACATACCAGAAAAAAACCCATAGATACTATGTGGGTTGGATTTTGACTCTTAATTTTGACTTTTCTCCTCAGATAATATCAATGGGGATTATGCAGCTAAATCTCTGCACACTTAATGCCATGAAACCATTTATTGTGCTTGAGGGGAAAAATGGGAAAGCAGAAAATTGTTACTCAAGGACATAACATTTGAAATGGCTGTAAGCCAGTAGAGTAGATGTAGTAAAGCCTGGAGAGTGGTGATTAAAAGTGAATACAGTGATGCTGAGCAGAGTTGTCACTTTCAGTGACATGAAACGGTTTCGGCTGAAGGTGAATACAAATTTTTGCCAAAATAACTTTTTTTGCTAGTATTTCTAGAAAAAGGCCACAGCTGACAGGATACTGATGTGGATTGTTTCATTCTCTGATTATTTTGGGGTTTTAGTTTTGATATTTTTTTGGTGGGGAAAAGGTATTATGATCTGCCTTTCTAATAAACTATGCTAAATTTGGAGATAAAGGGAACAGAAATTACAAACTTAGAGGAGGAATTTCTCATACTTTCATAAATTCTCCTCTTCAGTCCCATTGTTGTTAAAGCTTTACCCTTCTTGGCACAAAGTAATTTCGAGCACTTCTGAATTACCATTTGGAAGGACACTGGCCAACATCGAGTGGTGATGAGACAACACTGAGGACACGAGGAGGGTGGGATTAGTACTTCATGCGGGATTTGTGGAAGTATTTAATTCATTGGCTGGTGCTATTTGGGAAGGGAATAGTTCGTACTTCCGGTGTTTTCCAGTAAGCAAATAAATAGTAACCAATAACTGGGGGGGAGTGATGGAACATGATCCTAGATAATATACTAGACTTGATTTGGGAGGGTGGACAGAAGGGGACAAGAGCATTTCAGCAGTTTGTTGGAGGAAATGTAGACATCTCACAGACTGCTGTCCTTTCTGCAGAAAACAGGCAGGAACAGAGAGGCAGAGGTAATGTTTAAATCAGCCCTGACTCTTGAAGCTTTTCCAATACGATGGCAGGATTTTGCAAAGCCATGAGATGGGATTTTCCTCAGCAGCTGTTTTTTCTTGACAAAACTGTCCATTGGGTCTTGCTGTAGCAGATACTTTGCAGAGGTGTTGTTCCAAGGGCTGAGATTAGCATGGCTGCTGCCAGCATGGGCATAGCAGCAGATGCCATCCGAACAGGCCAGGCAGCATCTGTGCCAGAATGGCAGTTGGTGACAGAATTTTCTCTCTGTTCTGTGGTCCTTTGGCAAAAAATATATTTATTTTTTTTTGCCAAGTTCATCATTGTGAACCTTCCAAACTTTTTTTTTTCCAAAGCAGCTGGGCTTCAAATTCAAAGCTCATTAACTGTTGAGTTTTGTTACTCTTGCCTTGTAATAAAGAGGAAAAGAAACCTGGTTCAAAAAGCTGAAACAAATGCCATATATGATTAATTAAAAAAACATTTTAAGAATCTCACTTGTTTTTAAGTGAAAGCATGAAGCATACATCTTTCTCTTGCATCTCTTACCCACTGATTTTGCTAAAGGTGCATTCAAGCACCAGCTGCTAGTTTACAAATCCTTTTTTTTTTTTTTTTTCTTTTTTTTTCTTTTGCCCTCAGAATGGAGGATTCCTGCCCTGATGTGAAAAGTAGGATTATACTAATTGCTCAGTTCAGTGACTTCAGGCTTATGCTTGCACCACAGAGAGCAAAGCTTGGCTTCTGCTTTCCTCCAGTTTCGGTCCTGGCTGTTCTGCGTGCAGATGAGAAACTGCGGCCCTTTGGCTTGGGATCTCAGCTCATCTTCCCAGTATAGTATTTCTTGGTTTGTGGGCAAACTTCTCCCAGTCATGAGAGTAAGGAAAGAGTAGTCTTGGTTTTTAGTAATGTTGAAGCCAGTAGTGCCTTCTGACGTTACCCACATTTACACTGTCAATACATATGTTTGCTTGCTGCCCCTGTGACGGAGTCGTGATCCGGGGCACTGTCTGTGGAAATACTCTAGGCCTTTTGTCTCTAATTAATCACAGAATATATATGTGAAATTATTAATAGAAATAAGTTATGCCCTTCAAAGGCACAAATTATTTAAAAGGCTTTTAATACCTTAATCCCTTTCTGTCTCTTGAATAACTCCTCCAGAGGCCTCTTACCCGTTTCAATGTTGGAGACTTCTAACTTGCATTGGATTTTTTGTCCCCTGAAGTTGTGATTGCATGTGAGAAAGTGTATCCTTGTATTTTCTACACAGTGTGACCTGACAGGAAAACCTGAAAATAAATATGTGGAGAGTGGAGATAATAGATTTTTTTTTTTTTTTTTTTTTTTTTTTAAGGCCTATGCGTTGGCCTTTGTAGGTCCGTAAGGGCCCTTGCAGATTTTCAAAACGGAAGCTGGGCATTTGAAATTAGATCATGTTGGTACAAATAGGCATATGCAGACATTAAATCCTCTGCCCGTATTTTTGAGGTGGCTGAATATGAGGCAGCTCTGGTGGTCCAGAGGCCGCTTATCTGACTTGTCGTGGCACTGTGCCGGAGCGGCTACACTGCCTCGCTTAGCACTCACAGCCATTGCCCAGGCACAGGGTCTTCCTTCAGTAAGTTCAGGGAAAACAGATGCATTTAACTGGTTACTTTGGTGTAAATTACTTTCTTTAAAGTCACATACCAGCTAACCTTATGGGAACTGAAGGTAAGACAGGATGTAAGGAGGTAAGACAGGGAGGCCAGGTGTCCCCAGTAGCTGATTCGACCTAACCTTTAACCAGGAGACTGTATTGCGTGATAGTGAGGAAAGTGGTGAAACCTGGATAGCAAATGGAGGGGATGATCCTATGTCTGGTGGCTGTGACGCCGCCACAGGAAAGTGATGCCATCAGGGATCATAGATGTGTGTGATTTCAGCACTCTCACAGGAAGATTTAATCCACAGATTTAAAAATGGAAAGTTACCTGAAAAATCATTGCAGGAACTTTTTTTTTTTTTCTCTAAAGGTGATATTTATGTGTAAAAATCACATAGCTAAAATCCTGATTTAAGGTATCCATGGGCATTATTTTCTATGCATTTGGCAAAGTATTTCCAGAAGGGGCTATAATTAACAACGTTTTAATTCCACCGAGGGGCATTTTTCTGCCTACATTACCATTAAAGTAATTTTTCTCAGTGCTCCACTGCTTAGGAAAAATCAAACAGTTAGGAAAGGACTAGCCATCAATGCAGAAAATCAGCAAAACCCAATTAAAATTATTCCAAAGGGGTATAAATCAGTAGAAACCAATTCTCTTGCATTATTTGAAGCCAGTGGTTTTCCCCATTAATAAAGTGACCAGAACACTGACCCTTTAATGCTGCTGAGCAATGGTTTGGATTCCACTGGAGCAAAATTTATCCTGAAAGCAACCTCCTGAAACCAGAGGCTTTGCACCTGTACTAAACTTGTCCAGCTCGGCCTGTAAGCATTGAACAGTGTTTAGTACATTCATACCTTGCCAAGGCACTAGGTTTTCTTCTACTCTGTGTTAAACACATCACCAAAAATCCACCCACACGAGTACAATTTGTGCACTTACCTAGGACAAAAGCTGTCCTTAGTTTTATAAATCTTTAGTCTTAAAAATAGGTTTCCTGTGGCTGATGAGTGCCAGGGTTTCCTTAGCATTTGGAAAAGCTGACATTTTACATCATTTATTCTTTCTTTGTTGAAGGAATAAAATGGTATTTTGATTTATATATAAAAAGAAATTATTAGGACGTGGAACCTGCATAACCACAAGATGGAAGGTAACTCCCACAAGAGTTGGGAGGTTGCTAATGTTTATGAATTAAAATAATTGTTAATGTACAAGCTGTAAAAAGGTATGTTTTAATATTATGACTCAGCCTTTGTAAAGAGACAAGAATGCAGTACTGTTTCTTAGCTTTGCAGAAGAGATGACAGCAGCTTTTTCCCCATTTTCTGGAGTAACTTTCACCAGAAAGGAAGAAAGTTATGGGAACTTTTTTATTCTTACTAGATGAAATTTGCTCTGTGCAGGCGGGCAGTGTTGGGACTAAATATAGAAGAAGGGAAAAAAAAAAAAGGCAAGGATTATGTGAGGATTCCCGTTACACATATGCTTATGGACAGGACTGAAATTCCTATAGGGCGTACCAGTAGTTCCACCACTGTTCTTTGGGTGATAGACAAAACGCAGACTACTGCTCTGGGAAACACATTCTTTTTCAACAACTAGCTTGTCATGGTTTTGGAGAAACATTTCCAGCATGTTCATCATAAATGAAGCTGCTCTTTAAATTTAAAGCCTTAGCAGCTTAGTTCAAGGCTTATTTTGCAAGCATTGAAATACTAGGGGCAGGAAGGGAGATTGGGTAGAGGAGAGAAGCATAAGAAAAAAAAAAAGTCAGCTAGCAAATGGAACAGCTTTTCCTTTGTACTGTAATAGTCATGGTTCTTTTCAGTGTAGCTGCTGTATGCATGGGGAGATGGGTCAGATTTTATGTAGCATTCAAAACTACTGAAGAAAACCAGTGTTTTTGTGTGTTACCTCAGCTGTACATCTGTGATGCACTCATATCTACCTGTGCCAATAGGGTTTGGCTAGAGAAAAGTTCCTTTCCAGCAAGAAAAAGAGAGTATTAGGAATTTCTGGCAGAAACTGCTATTGCTGAGTCTTTATTCAGGCATGTTACTGCTTATAAATGTGTTTAATTGAATCTAATTTTGCTTGTAAGCTCTCTGGGACTGGGGCTGCCGTTGGTACAGTCCTTGCACAGCATTAGCCGCTTTTATAAAGTGTCTGTCTGGATGGGAATACAGATGTGATGAAAAGAATATATTCTGGTCCAGGAAACTGCAAAGCGCCATTAAAAGTAGTGATTGTGGTCTCTTTGGCCTAGAAATGGCTGGGAATGAAAAAAGATTTCGGATCCAAACATTTTTTTTCAATGCATGTTATTTTAGATTACCAGAAATGGGAGTAAAACTAATGCTTTTTAGTCATTTTAGTGAATTATGTTTTCTTTGAAAAATGTTTTCTATTCATTCATCTTTTATTGTACAGTGAAATAGAACAAGTGTCTATAAGCTGGTGACTTCCGTTTCTTTTTTTTACCTTGGGCTGTTTTCTAATATTATTATATTAATATTATTATTATTATTAAACTTTAGGATTACTCCAGTTGGAGGAAGTAGATTTTTATTTTTACCCTTCATAAGTAAAAAAAAAAGGCTTTAACTTTTCAAAATTGTACTGAATCAGAAGGAAAAAATAGAAAAAAATGCAATTAACAATTTTCCTCTTTTATTCTGTGTGAGAAAAGGACAGAGGAAAAATATAGTAAAAAAAAAAAAAAGACAAAAACTAAATGGGCTTTACTGAAACAGTGTGGAAGCAACCAACACTGCTAAAAAGTTTTCAGCTTTAAAAAATGTTTCATCTTCACAAATAGAAATGTTCACTAGCTCTGCTTCTAAAGAATGGCTGAATTAGGTCAGACCAAATTGCCATGGTATAATCAGATTGACTGAAAATTGGATCTAATAAAACATGAGAAATTACATTTTTTTGCTTCATTTGTGCATGGTTGGAGCTCTGACAATGCTAGCAATAGTAGATGCTTAAAGAAAGAGCATAAAAAAATAAAGCAAATATGGCTTGTGCTCTACTTGTTATATTCTCCCCTGCTTCTACCAATCAGCAATTTAACGACTTCCCGAGCCAGAGGTTGCATCTCTGCTTTGTTGTGTTTAATAAACATCAACGGGCAACCTCACCTCATAGTTTTCAGAGGCCTTCTTTGAACACTTATTTTTATTCTCTGCAATACCCTGGCACAATTTTCTATGACAAGAAACAAGTGAACAAGGCATTTGTTTAATTTTTCATAGCTGGTCTATATCTTTATTTCAAAATGACCGTGTTTGCAGTTTACGTCAGTCTAGGCTGATAAACCTTCTCTGTGCCCTCACATCTCACATCCCTTTGCTCCTACCACCTCTGCATTTACTGTCAGTCCTGTGATGCTTTCTACTAAGATAAACCCACTTCTGGCATTCTGTCCAATAAAATAGATGTGGACCAAGCAACAGGTTCAGTCGAGTGACAACAATGATAACTAGGACCTTTTGAATCAGTGTATTGAGTTTCTCAGGACCTTGCAGTAAACCTGGCACGTATTTTTGTATGCTGCACTTCCCAGCCAAAGCAACTACTCCCCCACCTTTCTCTCCACAGGCGCTGGAAGCCAAGGTCAGAGTCTGTACCTGACAGTTTTACAGTGCATCAGACAAGCCTGAACTTCAGCTGATGTATTTTGAATTGTTTGTCAGATTAACACAAAGAGAAGGAATGGATATCTTGCAGCCTGGGAAGAACAGTAAGCATACCTAAGGCTGTAGGTTTTTTCTTCTCCAGCATCTATTAATTTAAAGTAAACCTTGCAGGCACAGTCCTCGCATGATCCATTCCTGCTCTTGGGAGGGAGAGAGCAGGAGGAGCAGAGAGCCAATATAGGTCACCGAAGTGATTGCTTCACTTACTCGGTTCTGCAGGGCCTGTTTGGCCAGCAGGTGCTGTTTTGAGCAATCAAGCCTGCGCATTGTCATTCCTGCCAAGGTTCTCAGACTGGAAGTGGCAGTCACACAAACATCTCCCGCCTCACACTTTCCCTGCAGCTTGGCCTCTCTTGCATGTTCATAGTTCTCTGCTATATCCCCTTTCCCCTGTGGTGTCTGCCGGACTCACCTGGGACACAGCTGAGGGTGACTCTGTGCCCCAGCCAGGAGACATCTTCTCCTTGGCTCCCTGCAGCTTTGCTATGTAATCCCATCTCTCCCGTTGACTTTACCTGCATCCTCTGCTCTACTGATTTGAAAGCATTCAATTCAATCTGCAAATTCCCCATGGCTTACTAGACCTGAGATGGTTCATCCTGCCTGTGGATGGGGCACGTAGGCACCTTTCATGCTGATCTGCTCTGAGAATTAGCTGTAAGACGGGGTAAATCAGCTGTTCGGGAATAGGCACTGCGTTCTTCTGCAGCTCTGCAGGGTTGTCACAGCATGTGGCAAGATGGTGTCAGTGGCCAAAATTTACCCCTATACAAAAAGCCTGTGCAGTAGTTCAAATCCTAGTTTAATTCTTAGATCAGGATTTTCAGGGTATGTTTTGTCCTGGTCCTCTGCAAATGGGGAGACTGACCTTTAAGTGAATGTGAGCTATTGAGTCAGATGCTCCAGAATTAAATGCCTGCAGATCTCTCAAATGAATGCAGTTTGTATTATATAATGACTTCAGATGATACTAAACTGATTTTCAAGAAGATGAGGAGAGAGTATCAGGAAGATACTTAGTCCAAAGAAAAAAAAAAGGGCTGTGTGGAATATAGTATTCACAAGCCTTATTCCCATCTGAAGTGTTCAAATCTTGCTCAAATTTCATTGTGCATTTTGTTTCATTGAGTTATATAGTTACTTCTAATTACAAAGGTATATCAGCATCTGAAACAGGGAACTGGGGAAGAAACTGAGTTAGATTAACTGTTGTTCTTTATTTTGATGTGTTAGCTTCTGTGTTCCTATGATAGAAACCTTTTGTCTTATCCAGCACAAAATCAATACTAGTTCTAAATCCCTGCTTCAGAGGACTTGGCAAATACGTAACGGAATAGCTGTAATTTCTTAAATAATCCAAAGCAAACTGAATTTTCCCATTACTCCTGCATAATCTTTCCAATATCATTAAAACAAGCAGTTCACTCTGCCATAGGAATTTTCCTCTTTTCTTTGTTTTTAATAAAAGATGATAGGTTAGAGAATAGTTTTTCTTATCTGTTTGCTTTGTGTCTTAAGCACTGTCTCTTTTTAATAAAGTGTTGGAGATAGGCAAATAAAATACCTCATGAGTCTTCTACCAGTGATTAGCTGAGAAATTAAACATTGTCTATCATTCACACATATTCCTAGATGACCCTTCTCAAAAGCTTTGCAACAGAACCTGAAAGCTTTCTTTCTGAAGCCTTCAAGAGCTTAATGAAGTAGAAATCATACTTTTTTCTTCTTGCAAAAGAGGGTGTATCATATGTGTATGTTAGGAATTAATTAATTTGGCCTTCATTAAGGAGAAAAACTGTACGACACTGACTGGACCTTGGCATGACACGGAGAGGATATCTGCAGAATCCTCTCTATGACTCTGCTGGTGCAGCTCAAGCCCAACCCACGTTACTCCTGTTGTTCTCACTTTGACTTTCTTGTGAGATGGGGCTGTCAATTGTGCTGAACTACAGAGCAGTTTTGTGATGCCTGTAGACATCCACAGGGGATGTAGCCACTGCTTCCACTTCTATGCTCTCAAGTTAGTTTCCCAAAACTGAAAAAATTTAACCCACTGAGCGGTCTTCCCTGGTGGGAAATCTATTCTAACATCCCATGAATCCAGGTTAGGAACAAGAAGTGTCAGAAACGTTTAGTCTCTCCTCTGTCTTCCCATGTCAGATCATTGTTTTTACTTTATTAATCACTACTTTCTAAAAAGTTTATTTTCCTTCTTAGTAGCAGCCCTACTGGCTGCCTCTGAACTGCAGGTGTACGTGCCCTGCAATGTGACCCCAGTACTGGACCCCTGGCTCAGGATATCTGCTAGAGCATGCTGTGGCTGCTTCCTTGCCATGTTTCAAAGGAAATCAGGCTGAAGCGGGGAGATAGGGCAGGAGAGATCAGGCAGATAAGTGGTATGGACTTAAGCAAATGATCTTGAAGCAGGGATGTTCTTCTCCATCTCTTTGGACATACCCAGTGATTTCATGATATTCGAAGTAAAGGAAGCTAAAGATAGGGAGGCTTCCCATAAGTTGAGAGAAAGAATAAATTAAAAAAAAAAAAAAGGAACAAAAGTCCTGTCATGCCATCACAAGCATGATGAAGATGATGGACTGGAAGTATAATATGCATATGTTAATTTTAGTTTTTTGCTTTTTCAAGATATCTATAGCCTTGAAGACCTTTCAGCTCTGCAGCTAAAGGTTTGTGTTTCTTGCACAGTATTCAGCATGCTGAATCTCCACCAAAGTGGCAGGATGGCTTGCTCAGAAAAGGCATGATTTTAACCTGTGGACCAAATAAACAGGCCCTGCTCCTTTTGACCTCTTGCCTGGAAACCAGTCATTCTTACATGGATGTAAGTATGACCATCATGTGAAGTAAAAATTTTTTCCTTCTACATCACCTTTCCATTCCCCCTTCCAAGCCATGCATGACACTGTCACAGCTAATCTCTCTGACAAGCGGTTGGCAGTTGGATTGCCAAACAAACATGTTTGACATTCACCATAGTTCTTGTTTAATGCCATTGCTACAGCGTGTAAGACTTGAGTTGCATTGTGTTTGATCAATGAACATTCAGGTTTTATCCATAACATGTAATTTTGCATCTGTTACTTCAGTTGTATCACAATGTTTTTCATAGGAAGTATAGCATTAGCCTGTACGAACTGTATCTTTAAACTGTAATATGAAATTATTTAACTTTCCAAGCTTAAGAGCTCTTGGCATTTTCTGCAATGAAAACTCTACAGAGACTGTGGGTAAGGCATCTTTGTGGCTGCTTGTACTGAGACAGGCCCTGCCGTTAATTTCCTGCCTTCTCTCCTTACTGAACTCCATTAACTGGAAGAGCAAAAGAGATTCTATGATGGACATTACTCGAATTTAGGAATAGCTCAAGTGGAAATACTTAAATGACACTCTCTTCTGTGCCTCAAATATTCAGAAAGAGTTTAGGGACTTTGGAAATATTGAGGAGGCAGAATGGCATAAAGGAGCTGTGTTGGAAGGGAAAACTGAATTTAGTAAGTGCAACTATTTCTTACAATTCTTGAGTGGTGGTAATTTTTTCTTTTGTTTGTTTCTTTTAGCCTGGTAGATAAGAACTCTAAAGGACACAAAATAAGTTTTCCAAATAAAATTTGGACTTTATAGGATGTATGGAAGGAAGACATTAAGGAGTTTACTGACTTCTGCTTTCCCTCCATACTGTGACAGATTCCTTACTTGATGTGAACAGAACATCTGCTCCCTGCCCAGTATCCGTCTTCATTTAATTTTGTTGTGCTTCATGTTTTGCAGAGGACTCAAAAATTTTTGCAGTAATATCATCTACTGAACTCTGTTTTGCCAGGTATTCTGGGAATGCAAAATAAAAATGTTTTCTGTAGTTCCAAGGTAGCAAGCTAAATGCCATACAAGAGATACCAGGGTTAGTAAATAAATTTGGATAAAGAGATGAGCTGGAGGAAGCAGTGAGATAATGTTGGTTAAAATGAGACTAACATTGTGAAAAAGCGGAGTGTAAAGAGGTGTTTGGAGAAGGATAAAAGGTGGATGGAAGGAAGGTCTTCTGGCAGTCTGAGAATTCTGTGGAGGATATTGCTTCTCCACCCACCACTGTGGCTGCACCATGAACTGCTTATGTGCACACTGAGAGGAGAACCATTTCTGTTTGGAATATGTTTTGTATTTTCTCATTTCTCTTAGTATTCTTTGTCTGAGATTGCCTAAAATCTTTCTTTCTACCTTTTTTTTTTTTTTAATTACCAAGTTGTCTTACATTTTGTAAGCATCAATTCTTTCCAACTTGTCTTAGTGCTCCAGGGAATACCTCACATCTGTCTTGTCCATCATATTGCAGTTGTAAATGCTCATGTGTTGTTATTTCCCTAGATATTAAACTGAAAGAGATGGAGTGGTTTCATTTCCTGTTTGTTTTCACCTTGACTTCCCTCTGAATGCCCTTGGTAGATGTATTCATTAAGGATGCACTCATGAGCAAATATAAATAAATGATATGGAAAGAAATAACCATCCCCTGCTTCTAGAGAACATAGTATTCCATGTTTTGTACTTGACCTGGCAGGATATCGAAAAAAAAGTTTTTTGGTTTTTTCCACGTTCATGAATGAATATTGGAACCCAGAAAACCTGATTTGTTGGTAGTGTCGTGAAATAAATTCATTAATTTTGTCTAACAATGATATTTTAATATGCTCTCTTTCTGAAACGTTCATGGAGCCATTAAAAATCTTTTCCTCTTTTAGTTATTCAACAGTGTCTTCACTGAAGTGCTTTCAAAGCAATGAGAAAAGGGGTAATGAATAACATCAAAGAAAACCTTTGAGGCTCTTTGTAGTAAACAATCACGCAATGTCACAATCACACAAATTCATAAAAGAAAAAGCTCATGCTGAAAATATATAATGAAAATGCCACGCAAAATCACACAAACAGAATTCCAGCCCAGTTGTTCTGTATTATCTTTTAACGGCAGCCTTAGGAAGATTATTAGTGGTATTCTAACTAGCGTGATGAAGAGAGTATATGTGCCTAGATAAAAGAATAAATAAAATATTTTTATACAACATAAACCATGAGACCAGCTTTTTTGAGCTCCAAAACTACATCATTTATTCTAATATGAAAATGATACGGTAGCAAACTGAATATAGCAATAGTACTAGATTTCTGACTTCAGCAGATTTGGCCTGAGATATGCTGTTTCATTTAGCTTTCAGCTTTTGGAAACTCTCTTTATTCCTTGATTGTGAACCTCATCTTGCATAAATCACAGAGCCAAAGGGTGCAGTGGTACAATGCAAATTTGCTTGTGGTATGGAGAAAGGGTTCACAGTTAAAGTGTGTCAGCTTTTATTACTGTTATTATTAATTACTATTACTATCATGTGTTGACCTACTCCAATCCCTGTTCTACTGTTTGCTGATGCTCGTTCTAGAATATCAGAAAACCTGTATCATTTTCAGAGGCTTGTACTGTTATAAGTTGATCTTTTTCTTTATACAAAGAGACAGATAGCAAGATCATTCAGAAGTTGTTCCGCATATTTTTTTTTTGCGATGTTGCACAATGCTTGATTAAAATAGAAGCCTAATCAATTTATTAAGGTTCTATTCAGCAGAAATATTGTATAATATAGGTATTCTGCTCCTTTTGACCTGTATAGCAGAAATGTAGCTTAATAGTCCGTACCAGGGCAAGGATGCACAGTAAGCACTGCACAATTTAATAATCTTAACTTGCTGAGACACATCTCAGTACAGTCTGTGACACGTAAATCCAGCTAATGGAAAAATTGACTTTTTCAGTAAATTTGAGGGTAAAAGCTCCATGGATCTAGTGGAATCAGGATTGGGTCTTTCAGTCACTATAAACTGAAGATCACGTGGCAAATCCAAGCCCTCCTTAAATGCTGTGGTGATTTTTTTTTTTTTTTTCTAAATAGAGTTAAGCTGCAATTGAATACTGGGAACATTATTTCTACAATAATGTTTGAAAACTTTCTGTTGCAAAGTATATGCTGTATTATTTTCATATGTAGAAGATGCCTTAAGATGAAGAAATACCTATGAATTTAAAATTGGTTTGTATTCTCAGTTAAAGTTGAAAGATACCTAATAGCATCTCTAGAAAATTGTTAAGATGATGCCTGTTACATAAACTGAAACTATTTAAATCTACAATTCAAATCCAGGGTATGCAACAAACATCCCACTGTCATTGGATTGTAAGTGCCTATCTCACTTTCATTTTATAATATTGGGGATGAATTAAATTTAATGTAATTCAAGTTTAAACAAAGCTGCACTTTCTCTGTAATCTGGAGATAAATAGAAACGACTGAAAACACGTAGCTCTTTCTACCCTGTTATCAGAAAAGCATGCAAATCACTTGAGATGTCTTCTACCATCAGTTATTTGCAAAACATGGCTGACTATTTATTTTCTTTCACATTTCTCTATTAGCTCATCACTGATAAAAAATGTTTATCTGTAATGTGGGTAGTGTTTAAGACTGGAAGTCGAAGTGGCATATTATTCCCTATTTTTATGAGTCGTTCAGTTGCAATTGTCTCTTGTGTGGAAGTTCTCAAATCCTTAGGCAGATGGAGGGGAAACTGCAAGCTTGACCCTAAAAGCACACACCGGGAGCTTGGTTCCTCTCATCACATTTTCAATTAGCATCTGTAGGTGTTAACAGTGTGTATGTGGTATCCCAGGCACAGCTTTATCTTACATCCTTCATGGTAATTTAAGTAGGGAAAAAGTCTGATGAGACCAGATGGCATTGGGCAGTGATGTCTCTTCTGCTCTTCTGACTGTTCGGCATCTGCTTTGAGCTTTGGACCACCACTGTGGTTCCCAGAAACATAGTCATTAAAGGTAAATACAGTCCATTTTCATTAGCGTGGAAAACAAGAGTAGAAAACTGCTTTCTTATACTTCTTAGTGTAATAACAGAACTAGAGGAACAATTCTTAGAGACAAAGGGTTTTTTTCTTGTTATTGTTGGAGAAACATTTAACTCTCAAATGGATTCTTCTGAGTTCCAAAATTTATTTCTTACTTATGTAGCCTCAATAAAGTCATGATCAGATGAATGTCTTGTGGGGGTCCTTCTGGGTTCAACATACCTAAATAAATGATCCTGTACGGGGGGGCATCTCTGTAAGGGTGGTATCCCCTTAACCCTGTAGCCAACAGCAGGCCATTAGTATGCTCTTGTAACTCCGAATTTCTCTCTTACATTATGTCTACATTCTAAAACCCATCTTGAGTATTCAGAGGGGAGATTGGGCTTATGTCTTGTTTCAGAATATTACAGATTTCAGAATCTGTGAGGGTTTTGATGTACCACCAAATCTAAATGCATTCTTCCAGTTTGTAGAAGTTCAGGTGCATTTTCAAGGTCATGTTAACAGTTAAGTAGTTTCTTTAAAGCTATATAATAGCTGATGTAAAAGATGCCTTGATGCAGAAAGATGTGAAAAAGCTCAAATGTTTCACTGGGATCAAGAGGACACTTCATACAGTTAAGGAACATGGGTAAGTACTACATTGCATTAGGAGAGGATTGACTATGAGAAAAATGTGGTGTGCAATTTTGGGTTGAGGTGATACATCCAGGAAATAGAGATTTTTATCTAGGAGTTCTGAAATGGATATCACTAGAAATTTTTTCTTCTTAGCCAGGTCAGATGAAAATTTGTGAAAATCAAGTAAACTGGCAAGGCTTTCGACACTGTCTCCCACATCATCCTCACATGCAAGCTTAGGAACTGCGAGCTAGATGAATGGACAGTGGGGTGGATTGAGAACTGGCTGACAGATAGAGCTCAGAGGGTTGTGGTTAGTGGTGCAGAGTCTAGTTGGAGGTCAGTAACAAGTGGTGTCCCTCAAGGGTCAGTGCTGGGCCCAGTCCTGTTCAATATATTCATCGATGATCTGGATGAAGGGATAGAGTGTACCATCAGCAAGTTTGCTGATGACACTAAACTGGGAGGACTGGCTGACACGCCAGAAGGCTGTGCTGCTTTACAGCGTGACCTGGACAGGCTGGAGAGTTGGGCAGGGAGGAACCTAATGAAATTCAACAAGGGTAAATGTAGGGTACTGCATCTGGGGAGGAATAACCCCACGCATCAGTACAGGTTGGGGGCTGACCTCCTGGAGAGCAGCTCTGTGGAAAAGGACCTGGGAGTCCTGATGGACAACAGGATGACCATGAGCCAGCAATGTGCCTTTGTGGCCAAGAATGCAAATGGCATCCTGGGGTGCATCAAAAAGAGTGTGGCCAGCAGGTGGAGGGAGGTCATCCTCCCCCTCTACTCTGCCCTGGTGAGGCCGCATCTGGAGTACTGTGTCCAGTTCTGGGCTCCCCAGTTCAAGAAAGACAGGGATCTGCTGGAGAGGGTCCAGCAGAGGGCTACAAACATGATTAGGGGATTAGAACATCTCTCCTATGAGGAAAGACTGAGGCACTTGGGTCTCTTTAGTCTAGAGAAAAGAAGACTGAGGGGGGATCTTATTAATGCTTACAAATACTTAAAGGGAGGATGACAGAGGGATGGGAGGAGTCTTTTTTCAGTGGTGCCCATTGATAGGACGAGGGGTAATGGGCACAAGCTTGAATAAAGGAAGTTCCATCTTAACATGAGGAGGAACTTCTTCACTTTGAGGGTGGCAGAGCACTGGCACAGGCTGCCCAGAGAGGTTGTGGAGTCTCCCACTCTGGAGATGTTCAAAACCCGCCTGGATGCTGGCCTGTGCAACCTGTTGTAGGTGACCCTGCTTTGGCAGGGTGGTTGGACTGGATGATCTCCAGAGGTCCCTTCCAACCCTGACTATTCTGTGATTCTGTGGAATCCCACTCATTTTGTTAATTCTACTTCTTAATTTTCTTTACTCTTTTTCTCAATCACAAAAGTAAGGTTATGGCAGTCTTTCTGCATAATAGCTCCTTCTCTCCTGTAGATACCTTGTGGAAAGCTCAAAATAGAACAATGGAGACGTAATAAGGGTAAAATGTCAGTTTGTTTGCATACTGAAAATATAATCAGTGCAATTTGTCAGACTCATCTGCCCTTCACTAGGTAAATGTTGATAAAGATTCATCCTTTTAGAAGTATGAGTCCTTAGATTAATCCTTATAGATTCTTTTTTTCCAGAATTCTTGGCTGACAAATACAATTTTCGTGCTGCTCCTTGCACTGCAATTTTTGATCTCTTGTAACCACCCTATAAACAAGTCTACGTCTTCTGACACTTCCTATATTTCTAGATCTATTCTTAGATATCCCTAAGTGTCATGGAAGTTGGTAGCAATGCTTCAGAGAGCTAACCACCAGGTCCTGGGAACTTCTGCACTCCTTATACATCACGTATTTAGACAAAAAATAAATGGTTATATCATCCCACATGGTTGCTTCCACTAAATTCCTTATTGTAGAACCTGGGACCAGAATGAAGTGAAACATGGAGAAACTCTTATTGATAATACAAAAATGAAGCACATCTTAGACCTTTGGAGGGCTTTGTTTCAAAGACTAAATCAGATGAGCTACACCTGAGTCATGTCCACACAGAATTTACTGTGAAAGTTGGACCATATATCAAAAGACTTAAACATATGATATACATGAATGTGACCTTTAAACTATTTGTCTAAGTTTCCACATGCTGCAGAGCTGAGTAAACAAAGCATAATATTTACACTCAGCAACGTTTTGAAGATACTTCTATTCTTTTCAAATCTCAATGACACACATCTTTTTTAGATGAATTAATTTCTGCAACTTATACTGCCTAGATTATTCCTGGCTGCAGAATGAAAGCATTGACCTTGACTCAAGAAATCCATAAAGATAGAAGGAATCAATTTAAAAAATAAAGTGCTTGTGAATGAGATAAGTCTGCTCTAACACTTTGAACTATGTGGGCTTGCAGATCATTACTGCAATGCTTTCTAACTCTGCTAGCACCTTTGCCTTGCTGACATTTTCATGTTGACCTAAACTATAAAAACCCAGTCATGTTTCTTGCTATTATCTAATAAAAATTGGTGCAATATGGCTATACAGCAAAAAGTCATTAGGTGTGCAGATAAACTGAATTTTTTTTCACTGATCAACAGACATGTAAATCAGACAACAATGTCACGATGATTTCTTTTCCGTGTATTTTTGTCCTCCTTTAAGCTGTACTTTTCATGTTTCAATAACATTTTTTTTAAAAGCATGAATCAGTAAGGGAAAACTTAAAAAATACAAATTTTAAAATCTAGCTATTTCACTTTTTAATTGTAAAATTTACTTTGAAAAAATCCTTCTGCCATGAAGCCATGTGCCCCAAAGGATTAACCAAAGAAATGAAAATAATAATTTTGTTGCACTGGGGTGTTAGTTGGTAAATGTTGTCAAAGCACTCTTGAGACTTTCACAGGTTTATAATGTGTATGTTTGTAGAGGAGTGATGTCAACAAACAAATATCCTAGTGCTACATCCAAGGGCTGCTGATAAAGTGCTCTGAATTATTTAAAGTACAAAAGTGTAAAGATGCCTTTTCAGACTCCCCATGGACTCAGATTTGGCGTTATTGCTACTGTTGCTGCTCTTTTGTGTGTTCTTTTTTTTCCAATAGATTATTTCAAAGTACATTTATATTAACTGCATAAATCTCACTGTGCTCCCAGGAGCTGTATTTTATGGTTGCATTATATTTACAGAGGATAAGATTGGGGCACATGGAGGTTGCTGGCTTGACCCTCCTAAAGTAACTTCCATTGAGGTTAAGTTGGCGTCATATCCTGAAGGCAGACTGTAGGACTTGGTAACAACAAAGCCACAAATGACTCGTATCCATCCCTAAGGCACGAGAATCTAGTCCAATACCCACTTAAGAGATATACCCCTTGGAGCCTTTTCACAATTAAAACCAAATCACTGTGCTCTTGCTCACTTCTGCAGCAATTAATCCAGATGACTTCAGAGGGACCACTTGAGACAGAAAATCGTACTCGAGGATTGCTTTCTGGCCCTCACAGGTCCCCCATGGTTGTTTGTATCCAGGCATGGTAATTTGTAGAGGTATCACAATTTACTACTCTTTCTGGCTGCTGTGTTTCTTTGGAATCACCAATTTCAGAGGCAAAAGGAAAAGGCTGTGTACAGCAAATGCCGGCCTGATGGCTCACGTTGGCTTTTTGTTTGGACTTCTCAATAGAAGAGAAATAGGAAACTGTCATTCCTGAGGTTGTTTCCCTCCACGGGACTATTTCTGTCTGAGTTACTAATTCTGCCTCTAAAACTACAGGATAGAAAGGTAAATACACATTTGAAATAGTGTCCTGGTTCCGGTGGGGTAGGGTTAATTTTCCCAAGGATCCAGCCCTGGGACACAGGTATTCCGTACCCTGTGAGCCATGCCCAGTCGATAGGTGGGAGCTGGCCGGGGCAGGGAGTTGCCGCTGGGAGCGGGCTGGGACTTCCTGGGTCCTGTTTGGTGAGCGGTGGTACCGTAATCACATCTCTACATTCCTCTCTCGGTGTTACCGTTGTTGTTTTCCTCTTTCCTTTGCTGTTCTGTTAAGCTGCCTTTATCTCAACCCATGAGTTTTGCCTTTTTCTTCCGATTTTCCCCCACTGCTGTAGGAGGGTTGAGTGAGCGGCTGCGTGGTTCTTTATTGCCGGCTGAAGCCAAACCATGACAAATGGTTAAAATGAATGCCTTATGCTATAGGAGCACATAGTCAGCTGATGCAGCCCTCTTAACCTCCTCAGTGACTCCTCCATTGAATCCTTCACTCTTGTTATGAGAGTAGGTCTTTGCAAACATGGGAAGGTCTTCAAATGTTAGCAGTCAGCCTGGCAGCGGCCCTTTAGAATCACAGAATCACTTCTCTAATGCTGTCTAAACTCAGGTGCTGGGTAACTGACAGATTTGGCTTCCTTGAGTGCAGATGTGTTTTTAGAATGAGATTCAGATGGGCTGTTATTCCAGGACCCGCTTTAGCAAAGCTTGCAACTGTTAAGTGACATTAATGCAAATGAGTCACATTATTACTTATATTGTAATAGCTCAGGATGCCCTTCCCATTTGTGACAACAATGTGCATCCAGATATGGACTGTTGCCATCATAAAGAGCTCTCAGCCCAATAACTGAGCCATAACCAGGTTATGAGGGACCTGGGGTTGTTCATCCTGGAGAAGAGAAGGCTCCGGAGAGACCTTATTGTGGCCTTTCAATACTTAAAGGGAGGCCTTCAGGAAAGATGGGGAGAAACTTTTTAGCAGGGCCTGTTGCGATAGGAGAAGGGGTAATGGCTTTAAACTAAAAGAGGGGAGATTTAATCTAGATATAAAGAAGAAATGTTTTTACAGTGAGGGTGGTGAAACACTGGCCCAGGTTGCCCAGAGAGGTGGTTGATGCCCCATCCCTGGAAACACTCTGGGTCAGGTTGGACGGGGCTCTGAGCAACCTGATGTAGTTGAAGATGTCCCTGCTCATCGCAGTGGGGTTGGACTAAATGACCTGTAAAGGTCCCTTCCAAACCAACCTATTGAACTATTATATGATAGGAGAGAGGACCACCAAACACGTGTGTGCATTACATTGTGCCACATCTTCTGTATTTAGCTGTGCTAGGGAACCCTTCTTCACTCCCTTGGCTCAATCTGTTCTGTGATTAACCAAGCAACATCTCATTTGTATGTGAATAATCACAAACACTGTGAAAGGATGAAAGCCATTGTGCTGGTGTCAAAGTCTGATGGCAAGCAACTCAGGAGTGGTTTCCAGAATTGTAATCATTTCAGTCATTTCAAAAGTGTTTAAAGTAGTTGCTAAAAGGAAAGCGCCTCATCATCCTGGGAAATAGAGACATTCTTGGCCTTCAGTCAGGCATTCTTCAGAGCTAGTGACGCATTTATGCGATTATAACGCCAAATGACTTTTCTGTCCTTATCTGTTTGTATAATAGATGAGATGTGTGTGTTTTATAGGATGGAAGGAATAAGGGAGGATGGGATATTTACATTTCAAATATGGGAAATTGCAAAATTCCCTCATTACTAAAAAAAAACCCAAACCCCATCAAACCCAGGAAAACCAAATTGCGATTTTAACAGGTTCTTGCATCAGAATTGGGCAAATGTAGCTGTCCAATTTCTTGGCCAATCTGGGGCACATCAATTCCCGTTGTAGCTATTATGTGCCTGTTTTCTGCTGATTTTGTCAGTCTACTCAAAGGACAGGTAAAGCTATTCTGAAGCCAGCTGAAAAAGGTCCAATACCTGCCATCAGCTAAACTGGTGGAAATCATATTTGATCAGATATACCTCAGATCTACAGAGAAACTGAGAGCAGAATTTGGCCCATTGTATTTTGTCAGTGCAGGGCAATAGTATGCATACAGATCTCTTGTTGCTCTTGCCGAGTGTTCTGATTGAGTTAAAATCTTTACCAAATTAATAATCGTGATTTGTTTCCTTTGCTGTATATATTTCACAAGAGCATTTCACATTTTCAGAGTAAATACAGCACTTCAATTAATTGTTTAACAGCCCCAGCTGTCCCCCCAGAATTTGTTCAAACAGTTTAATGGGGAAAAAAGAGCTTAGATTTAAGGATTCTGCAATATATAAATTTAAATTTTGATTTATAAACTTGGCAGTCAGTCTCTACCATTTAAAAACATGCATTTTTTTTTTTTTTTGTCTTCTCGAAACACCAACTGTGTTATTACTTAACTGGTCTGCTTTGTCAGCAAGTGCCAGGCCCTGGCTCTGCCGCCGTCCGGGAACTTGCCTTTGCACCTGTCAAGGCCCAATCTGGAAATTGGTGCATGATAGAGAGTCAGATTGATAGTCCAAAATTGTTCATGCAGCAGCCTTTAAATTCTTGGAGAGACTTTTCTTTTGTGTTTTAACTGTACAGTTTCAGTTCCAAAAGTCCTGTTTTCTACGCCAAACAGTTTTCAGCAACAAAAATAAAGGAAGTCTAAGTTTGTAGGTAAACCCTGACATTCAAGTGCTGAAGTTCCTCAGAGTAAGGCATGTTGAAGAGTGGTATCACTGAGACATTTTCTGTTGAATTTATATTGTAAGAGATGGACTGCTCTTTCAAAGTTCAAATGATCTGGAAATACAGGAGAGTTACCATTTGATTTCTGTTTCTTTTTAACAAGGGTGCCAGCCTGGAAGTGGCCCTGGCCAACCTGATTTAGCTCACCCTGCTTGAGCAGAGGGGACTCAGTCTCCAAAGGAGCCTGCCAGCCTCAGCTGCGATGTGATACTGCGCGTTTCAACAAGATTTACACCCCGTTTATGCTTGGCTAGTGGACCAAATAAAATGAATACTCTAGCATAACTTTGTCCTTAAACCATGTATTACAGGTTTATGAGTTAATATAAATAAATGCAAGAGAAAGAATGATTCATCTTTCACCCCTTGACAAACTGTAATAGCTTACACTAGATAGACTGTCAGTATAGAATAAGGTATTTCCCATATTGGTGCCTAGTTCTTGGCACGTTTTTTTATTAATTCCTTTTACAGCACAGAAACAAATCTGAAATTTTAAAATGGCACTTTGCTTAGTATGAGAATTAAGCTTCAGTGCCCTTAGGTGGAAATAATTGGTGTAGTTTTATGATACCCAAAAACTAATGAGAATTGAATCTTTTTGCTTTCAGGAAATTTATCTTGTTTTTATCATCAGAACAGTGAAAAATGAGAAAGAATTACTACATTGTCAAAAATATTTCTATATATGCAAGTATATATATACATAAATATATGTATCTACTGCTAACTAACAATGGTAACATTTTATATTACCTATGTGCCAGTAACTTTGGTAGTATTTAGACAATACTTCAGGATACATGCTGAAAACCAGTATGTTCTTAAATGCTCCCTGTTAAATGAGCCAAATAAATGAAACTGTTGTTATGTTGCAAAAAATTGCTCACGTCAAGGTCATGAGAGGGAGTACAATAAGAGCGTAAGAAGAGCTGACTGGATTTTTAGATGCCAAATTAATATTTATGTGTGGGGTTATGAACTCAAACGGGACTTGTAGCAGCCACAACCCATTCATTCAGTCTCAGTTCTGCTGAAGTTTTACTATCAAAACCTTTTTCAATGTAACTAAAATGGTCGTATGCCAAAGTGAGTAAATCACATCCTTCCAATGTAAACATGAGCAACTTATTACAAGTAATTTTGGTTAGACAGTTTGGAGAATGTCTGCAAGTGCTAAATAGATCACAGAATGGCCACACAGTGAGATTTCTATCTTGTTTTTCATCTTAAGATTTGAGTCCAGAGAATTACGTCACTATATTCATCAAGCTTTACTACTGGCGAAATGTCTTCCTGGTTTTTACCATTTTTTCATGTGCTTGTATGTTTATAATCCATTTTTCTTCCAGTTGTTACGGATAGCTATGCTTTCTACTACCCTGGGACTTCTGTGATCACATTCAGTTGATACTGGATGATCATTTGGCAAATTTGGTAAGGATACTGACTGTAACGCAGTACAAAACTAAAGAAATGAAGACACAAGTACCCATTCCTATGGCAGTCAGAAGGCTTTCCATTAGGATCCTAGTTTATTCGTAAAACAATTCCTTATTTCCAGTCAGCATCACTGAGTTTATTATGATGTGCCATCCTGCCCTTCCTAATGGACGTTTCCATCCACTGATGCCTTTGCAGCAGATGTGTTCTGTCCAAATTAGAAATTTCACGTGGAACTGAGCCCAGAGGATGTTTTAACACTATTTAATTATATTACAGCTGACACAAGTTGAACTGCTTATTCTTTTAACAGCCTATTTTTCCTATCCCATATGTGTGATTTTTCCCTCTTCTTGACAATAGTATGATTATGCAGAATTTGTGACTAACACCCGTAGTCACTCCTTGTTGAATGGATTTTTCATACAAGTACAGGACAATCATTTAAAAAGAAAAGCGTTTTCAGTCGACTGGAGTGAAGTCCTGTTGCACAGTACAGGAAAGCCTTATTTTTTTTTTTTTTTTCATTTGCCTCTATGACTCTCCATTCTAATTCTGGTTTGTGTATTTTACTGTCAGAACAAGTCTTAAAAAAATTATTTTATTTAAGCAACACTAATGACAAACTTAAGCAATATTATTTTACATATGGCAACTAGAAGATCATAAGGCAAAACTAACCTTTATTGGATTTGTATAAAACATCAATTATGTATAAAATATGTTTGTATAAGATGTTCTTCCTGTTAATTCATCTTTCACTTCAAGTTCAACTAAGGACATTGAATGAGTCTGATTCCCAGTCTTGGTATTGCAGCAAAAAAAAGTAGTGGTATGGAAGGTTACATGCATATGGGGAAAGCCAAGGCCTTTTACTTTTTAAATTTTTGCTACTTTTATAACCTTTTAGGTTGGAAGTTATTCTTGTGATCATCATCTAAGTGTTAATATAAATACCCCCCTCTGTTATAGTGCTTCTAGAATAGCCTCTCTTTTCCCTGTCCAGAAAGAAACAATTTATAATTATATCAGTGCATTAATTTGTTGTTGCTTTTTGAATTATTCTAATTGCTAATAGGAAGGCCTGTGTTCCTTCACGTGGAGAAGATACGCGAAAAGGCTGTAAGGCCTGTCCTGCTGCTCTTTATCAATAAAGCAATAAATATTTGAGTAAAATAATTGTGGTGTCTCTTTTTCTCTGTACTATGGGATGGCAGCAATCTGTGACAGATCCAATGTCCTGGAATAATGTTCTTCTCTTTCAGGTGAATGATGGTGGAGCTAGAGAGAAAGAAGAGAGACACCTGCAGGAGAATACATCAGGCATAAGAGCAGCTTTTGCTGGAGGGAAGCAGATATAGCATGATGTAATGTTGAAAATATCCTACCTAGAGAGTTTCCTGAACGAAAGGTAACTTTCAAATGTGATTGGAGTCACTAATTAATTGTTCTGGTGTTCCATCTTTATCTGCAGAAGCATGTCTAAGAATCCATAGGCTTTCAGAGTAAAATGGAGCTGCCTTAAGACAGTATAACTTAAAAAAAAAAAAAAAAAAAAAAAAAAGCTGTATGCTTTCTTCTTGGGTTTGCACACACTATTCTGTCTTCAACCCATAAAAATTAGGTTTTGCTATGAATAAAATCAGTGGGATTTTACTGGATGGTCTTCACTATGTTTAGGTTAGGTTTGACTGGTTTGTGTTCAGTTTCTTGTGGTTTCTTAAGATAGATGATCAAAGGATCTATTTGTGAGCTTTATTTCAGACCCATCAGGAATATTTTGAGAGCAGTTATTCTTATGAGATTTTTAACTACAAAATGGTAGAATTGTGTCAGAAGCTGATCTCTTGCAGATTCCAGTATGATGCGTTAAAGACTTTTGAGCTTTTTGGCACTATTGATTCTGAATCCAAACTTAAGTTTTGGCTAATCTTTATTCTGATAGATGTAAAGCAAATTAGTGAATTAAGCGTTTAAGAATTAAATAAGCATTGTTATATATCTCAGATAATCATAATACCATTTCTGTATTTTTAGATTTGTCTCAAAAAGTTTTTGTAAGTGTAGGAGTTGAAAACATTGGGGATCATGAAGTCTTAATTAGGCATCAGAATTCTTCTCACTTGTAATACGTGGCAGAGGAGGTTGTTCTGCAAGCAAAGAGAGAAGTTTGCCTGTAAGAACAGGGTTTCATACTATGACAGCAATGACCGCTCACAACAAATGAAGTTCAGAAAAATCTTTATAGGTTCATGTCATGAGAATACATTGGGGAGGAGGCTCAGTATCACAGTAGAATTGGATATTTTTTTTGAGGAAAAACAGGCCTGTAGTCTTCACAGCTGTAAATTTGGTCACAGTAGATATGACCTATGTAAATGGTGGGCAGTCCCTATTTAAATTAAGAAGGAACATTTACAAAATGTATAAGATATGGAACGCTCAGAATTAGCAGTTTAAAATTTGTGAATCCATTATATTTTCCCTTCAGTGTTAAGCCACTGCTTTGACCATTTATCAATTGTAACTCTCCAGAGTGTGTATGAAGTATAATGAGTTTACACAATGTCTGCTGTAGTATGTCCCACCTAATGGTTAGGCCTTCAGCAATTCTGTAATAAGCATAAATAATAACGCTTAATAAATTGAGGCACAGAATAGTTGTATGTCAGAGCATATGTAAAGTGCAGGCTTACTTGAAGTGTAGCACATATTCTGAAATCACCTGTGTGGCATAGCAAATTTGTTAGGTTATTATGTTAGTCTGCTGACAAAGAAAGTGATTTTTTGTGAAGATGAGTTTTCATTCAGTAGGGAACAGCTTTTTCTAGGTTTTACTAGTCAGCATGTATTACTAAGCTTAATTTTCTTACTGCTTCCTACAACTAATTACAATGTTTACATAACTTAGTAATTAAATCTGGGTCATCTGATTGTCTTTTGGCACTTATCATTAATTTCTGTGGGGCTAAGCCGCTTGAGACTGTCTGTATGTGATCATAAACTAGATGGTGAAGGCCAGAGAGAGAAATTTATGCCTCTGTGATCTAATTATTTTTTAGGTAGTCCATGATGCATTTTCCCTCTCTTCCTTGTCAGCATCCAAATCCACAATAAAATAGAGATTTAGATTCTCCACTTCTGTTAGTTCTAACAGGAAAATTATGTCCAGTGAATAATAAATGTTTCATGTTTGCTTGCCAGTCCACCTTTTTCCCTAGAACAGGTAGCCACATGTAAGGCCCTTCTGAATGAAAAATATAAAATACAGCATTGTATACTGAAGAACCATTCAGAACTCTAACTGAAGTGATAAGAAACTTTATAGAACCACTGTGGACAAATTTATATGTAGTCTGAATCAGACTACTTCCTCTGAGAAGGTTGTATCCAACCTGTAGAAAGCAGTGTTACTGGGTATGTGCTTGACAAACGTGGGAGCATACCTGAGTGCAACTTTCTGAACACCTTTTAATTGTAAATCTCTAGACATAGCTAAAGGCTTCACCACTTTTTATCCTTATTTTCACAACAGCATATTTTCATGCTATTATTACGCTTAAACTTTATTTTTTTCATTATAAAGAGGGATAGCTCAAGATAAGAAACAGCAGGTTGCCAACTTTCCAGACAATTTTTTTTCAAACTATTTTTATCCACAGAGGTTAAAATTACTCCTGTGGAAATTTTCAAATACAGTTAAGGGAATAGTTTGTCAAAGATTATTTATTCATCTAATGATAGATTCGAGTATCTTCCAGGATTTTAGGAAGTGCCTGAGCAAGTTGGAACTAATGAAGTTTGAGCATCTAATATGTTTAGCTTATATTAAAAATTCTGTGAGATGCTGGTGCAAAATTACAAGAGAATTTTTTACAGATGGACATAAAATATTTTAGAACCAACCATGTTGTCAAAAGTGCCTTAGAGACAATTAATTGTTTAAATTAGAAATAATCCACCCTAGTATTTAAAACACTGAATATAAATATGCAGAGGAGTATTGTTGCATTTGTGAATATTTAAAGTTGTGAAAGAAACAAGGCTGTAGGGAGAAGTGGCTAATACCATTGAAAAACAGAACAATTTCCAAATCTTTTCATCATATCTTCTTGGTGTGTCTGACAGCCTCTTTGCCTTTTCCAGCAGTATCAACTAGTCTATTAAAATGTATTGCTTCCTTGAGAAAACCTTGTATTTCAACATGAATATCAATCTGTTAGATATTAAAACAAAAGAGTTTGAAATTGTCCCTTACTTTGTACTGAAAGAAAAAGCTAAAGCATGAGAAAACGTAACAAGGGCTCACCTTGGGATTACGTGCAGTGACAGTAACAATAAGTACTTCTTAAAGCAGTGCTACATCTTCCAAAGAACTAACTCTTTCTGTCTGAAAGAGAGATCAGAAGAGCCTCCGAGTAGCATAGAAGCAAACCCAAGCCCCAATTATTATTCTATAGAGACAGAAACTGCAACTCTTCACTACTCGTGATAAAGGCAGCCAAAGCCCCTTGGGTTTTATGAGAATGCTATTTGATATCCTCAAGCAACCCTGTCTCTAGAGACTGTTTATTAATCCAAGCGGTACTACATGCTGTACTTAGCTGCTAGCTAAGTATTCAGGCCAAACTGGCATTTGTATTAGATAATATTCTGAAAGTTCAGGTCAATGTTCTCACAAGAAGTACGGTTGAGCAGACTGAGGCCAAAGGAGTTCAAATGTAGTGCAATTTGACCTTATTCCCATCAAAGCTGCGGTGGTAGACATGGCACACTGAACTCAAGACCCATACTGACATTTTACTTGCCCACTGTGCAATTTTTTAAGCAAAACACGAGTGCTTGCAATAACTTCTCAGCAATATCCACAAGATTGCCTTTGCATAAGGCAGTGAGCTTCCTTGGTGCTGTAAATCACCTCTTGAGACACCTGTATTTCTACGTTAATGCAGAGGGAACAGAGGGAGACTAAGTTCCTGACTTAGCTGCCTCATCTGAATACCAAAAATTAGGCTGAAGTTGCTCATGTTTACTTTCAACTTGAATGGAAATGCAAGAGATTCATTTGGTGAAAGAATGGGAATATATGTCCCGAGCTGCCTCTGTAAGACTGTTTTAGGTCTTCTTACAGGAGCTAATAGGTATTTGTATCTCTTACTTGCGTTTGCAGACTCTTCAGATCTTACTCACTCAAGCTGAAAGGTCCATTTGTACCAGGTTTTCAGTATTTTGTCTTATTGTCCTGAAGGACAGTTTGCCAGTTATGTCATTTCAATAAATTGCACATGCTTTGCTATATTTTTACCTTCTGTTCCTTTGCTTTTGAAGGCTTAGCTGGAGAGTGAGAGCTGCCAAAATTGCAACTGTGCAGTATTTCCTGGCCTGGCAAGTTTGACATTTCTCCCTTGCTGACAGTGCCATGAATAGCTGAATGCTAATGTGGTTGTTGCTTTTTAAGCCTTTCTAACACCTGTCTTTGTTCGTCTGCAGAGATTTCATGTTCTCTTTTAAATGACTAAAATGGAAGCATTTCCTAAGTAGTAGAAGGAAAACATGTCTGCAAAAACTCCTTTCCTTTATGCTGCTAAGGTACAGGCCAGTTAAAAGTAGCTTTTACTGGAACTGGTCAAAACCCTTTACGCACGGGAAAACAATCATAATGTGTAGTCCAGAGCTGAAATTAGGCCTGAGTTAGTCTAAAAGCTACTGGAAACCCCAAATCTGGTGGTTTAAATACCATCCCGTCTCTTCCACTGTCAAAACCATACAGTTCAATCCTCTAGTTGAAGCACCAGGGCTCTGTGGCATGTACCTACCTCCTAAGGAATTTACTTGCACACATAAATATTTTTCCAGACATGAACACTTTTTCCACCTTCTGAACTTAGTGAGAAAGAACATCGTGGCTTGTCATTTGAATACCAAAGTTACAAGTTGATAGATTGTAGACAGTTATAAATTGAGAAGGAGCTGAGGCCACATCTGTTCTTCCCTATTGTCCCATTCCTGCATTGGGTGACTAGAAGAAACCACTGACAATAGCAATATACATCTACAGGTCTCCAGAGCGCCTTGCAGAGGGAGCAAGTGTCTCCTGTGGAGAGCTCTGCACCTCAAAGTGTGTGGTAGTAGTTAAATTACTGCTAATTAAGTTGAGTAATGCAAAGGCTCAAACACTAACCGGCTAAAACAGGAAATACGAAAAAAAGGAAATGCCTTTTCTGTAACTTTTTATGTTTTTCATCTCATAATTGCCTAACCTGCACTGAGAATTGCTTTTTGTCACATCTCCTATCTCATTTGAGTTTTTTATTCTTGGATTTCTTTTCCTTGGGGGCATTTTGTTTGTAGTCGCTGTTTGCTTACAGCATTGGAAATAAAAATAATTCACTGCCTGTCATAAAACAATTTACCTGAGAGAAAACAATAACACCACTGAGGTGACTGTACGGTTACATTTCTTGGTAAATATGTGTTTTTTACTGATTGCTTTTATTTTCACAGTTCCTCTCTCACAGCCCTTGACAGCCTCTAATTTCAGAGGATGAATTCCTCCTTGTTCCAAAGCAGGATACATCAATTAGACTGATAAAGGCAGTTGTATTAGCAGTGGGTAATATCATAGAATAGGGACAAACCAACAATCAATAATGGTAATAATCTGTCATTAAAAAATAATTTTAAAACATCAGCAGAATTGATATTTTTCATTTTTTGCTCTAAGTCTTGAAACCACAAATCAAGATTTTTAAAAGCAAGCAACTGAACTTAGTTTGTATGGGGCCCATTTTAATTATATCTGGGAGAGTAATCAGTTTTGTTGCTTTACATATTTTAAAAAGCTGTTGATCTTAACTGTGCTGGCTAACACACAGCACAGTGGCCTTGTCTCAATTTTCTACAAGTTCTGCCTCTTGATTTATATGTGTTATTGTCAGTTGTCCTATTTTTGTAATTTATTAAGTATTGTTTTCTTATTACTTCACGGATTCTTTCATCTCTACAATGAATCTTTAAAAATCAGTAGGTCTCCTTTATTATTATTTTGTAGTGCTTGGAAAAATAATAGCATTGTAACCTGTTCTCACTCATGCTTTTGTGTTAAATTCACACCAACAATCTGTTTTGTAATTGTTTCTAGCTTTCTGGAATTGGTTCTTCAAAAGCACTGTGGTTTAGACTTTATTTTGCTTGCACATAAGAAATGTAGTAGGATGAATGGTTTTACCTCAACTATCACAATTTTTAACTCTAGGAGAAATTAGTCTTTACCTCTCACGGTAAAGTTTAATATAGATTTCCTAGCACATTGGATGCAGGCCTTTTGATTTAGGAAATTATCTTCTGGACTAGAACCAGTCTTTTCAGGTACACATTTCATATAGTAGACCTGTGTGCTAATGCAACATTTTTATCTAGGTAGAAGCTATAAATTGATATTAAGAACCCAGGCATCTTTTACTTTTTCTGGTTTTATGATCTGTAAAAAGTGTGGTTTATATCCCATCCCATGCTTTATCAGTTATCATACTGAGCATTCGAGATAACGTTAATGTTATTTTTCAGTGAATCAGAGAAAGGTAATTCTATTTTTTACAGAGTTTTCTCAAATGCAAGTAACATATTTTGGAAATCTCTAGTTTCTGCTTATGAAATGGATACAGAATCTACCCCGTGTTTGTTCTATAATGCAACATCTTTCTCAGATATTTTTTCATAATGTTTTCTGTACTTCAGGTAAGAAACAGTAGCTTATATCTAATAAATGTCAGGCAGAAGATATGCCAAATTTTCCACAGCAAACTGCAGTGAAGTGCAAAGCCTGAAAGCTGCAATATATAGCTTGGATTCACAGGCTGGCAAGGACTGTTAGATATTTCCTGATCCTTTTATGGTAACATTTTTGGTTGAAATGAAACTCTTCAGATTGAACCAGGTATTCATCTTGCTCACTTATCCTCAGATTTCTTGGACTTTTTTTGTTATTTACAGTGCTCTTGGAATAAGGAAATTTAAACTCTTTGAGCTCTCTCATTATACCTTGCTGGAACAAAACCACTACAGACAATAAATATTAGTCACTTATTTATGGAGAAAATAAGAAATCATGTCTTCTTCAAAAATCACTTCCCTTTGTAACCAAGAAACGGTGCCACCTTCCAACGCAGGAGAAAAATTTGAAGCTTGGGAATGTGTATTTCTCTTACTGACTTTTCTCCATAGCAAAGCAGCATCATTTACATATGGGAACACAGTTGGTGCCATACTCCACAGGCTGGTAAAGAATGGGGATAGATTTCAGGGTTGCCAGAAAGATATCTGAGGGCTTGTTGAGGATCTGTCTGAATAGCGCTGCTCCAAGGGTAGCCCTTTTCTTTTTTCTTCCTCTGCACATTGTCATTTAAAAATGTATCCTGGTCTGAAAATAACAGATCTTGTTTTTGCAAATTTGGACAGGGGTATTTTTTTCTCGGTGCTGTTCGGTATTATCACATCCCCACTGTTTTTATTCTTCGCAGTAGACATTTTAAAAATCCAACTTAAAAATAAAATTTCCTGGCTGCAGCAAGGGAGGGATTATCACACATTAATTCGATATGCTTGCTCTGAGTGATTTTGTTGTTTTATTGCTTTTCACAACATTTTAAAATTTTGGTATTCATAACCCATTTTAGAAATTATCATCAGAGGATATTAGTCTTATCCATGAAGGACAGATGATATACATTTTTACAGCTTATTAGGCTCCTAGATTTACCCTGAACACAGACACGAAGTCTGCTTGAAATATTGGCCTCCTACATAACTACATTCAAATTACTGGGTAGGTGGTCCCACTGGGGTTCCTGTTTTGTACCCTGTAACTATCAAGATTCAACGTGCCAGTGAGGATCCTAATGATAGCTAAGAGTCCTGAAACTTTTGGTTTTCATGGCAACCATGCAGTCTGTTGTACAATAACTACTGCTTTGCCACTTGTTTCAAGTTCGGCTTTGAAAACAGTTGGCAGTGGAAAAGCATCTTTTTACGTCTTCTCTCTACAGAGCCTGATATTTTTGCCTGATGCATTTTGTTCGCGCACAAGATAGATCTCTTTCCGTGAAGTTAATTGGCAGGGGGCTTTCAGCGATATTAATAGCTATGCGATTAGCTTGCTGTTCATGGCACTATGATAATGAGAGTTTCCTTCAGGGGAACACTGATATGATCCTCAGCTTGCATGCTCTTCACCTCAGAGGTGTAGCTGAAGCTCACGAAGGTTATAGTCAGAGGTGAGGAAAGGTGTAATGTCAGCAAGGAAAATACCCATTAGCTGCAGATATCCAATTAGATATTAGGTAGGTGGGGCTGATACTAGGGGGAGAAGACGCCTTTCACAAATACTCCTCTCAAAAGTCGGTTCTCTTTCCACAGTCTGGACCACAGACCCAGTGTGGTGCTGAGGCAGGAGCTTTTGATGCTGACAGTAAAAAATCCCACGGTCTGGGCCCCCTGACTGTTATCCCACAAATAGTGGTAAATTATACAGATCTGTTTAAAATATCTATCTTTCATCTGCTACTCCAAATGGCGGTAAGATCTGAACTGATGCCTGCTGAAAGCCATGCAAATGACCCAATAACTTTTAATGGGCTTCAGATCAGCCCAGGATATTCATTTTTGCAACAGTCTTTAGGACACGGTTCTGCAAAAGCACACAAATGCATGCCTGACTTTAACAACTAAATATGCTCCGTCTGAATAGGGATGTTACCTTGAATCAGGGTGTGGCTAATTGTTATGATACTGTTATTAATAAGAAGCAGTCTACTGCAGATGTGGCTGTGCGTTGGTAGTCAGTAGAGTGGTGCGTATAGATCCTTAGGTTTTGTAAACAGACTGAGGGGGGAATTTTCCAAATGAATGGCTTTCTCAGATGTGACAGTAACAGGAATGGTTTCAGAAGGGTGACCCACTTCAGGGTGAGCCTCAGTATAGTGGAAGTTCTTCTTGAGAAGTGTTATGACAAGGGAGTTAGGTCTATTTCATTTTTTCTTATTTTTTTTTGCATGTGCAACTATAGCTAATTTATTCAACAGGCAACATCTGGTACATTTCTGTGTCTTTATGGTACCATAAAAATCTCTAAATGATTAAAGAGAAGCTGTCATTAGAACCTCTTTGATCTGGGTGAGGAATTAAATTGTTTAAGACCAGAGAAAGGCAGTTAGAGCATTTGAACTGACCTTCTGGGTATCACATTTTGCTTGGAGATCAGTGTGTAAAACCCAAATATTTAAATTATGTTATTGAGCTTTCAGGGCGCTGAACAGTGTGCCACGTATGGGAAGCAGATAGCCTACCCTTACTGCTGTGTCTGGTGATCAGGTGCAATTTACTGTGGTAGTCATGAAACATGTTCCCTTGTCACCTGGTTTGAAGAGATACATTGTATAAAAAAAACAACCCAACCACCAAACAAAAACCAAAATGATTGATATAATCCTTAGCTGGTCAACAAACTAGATGTCAAGACAGCAGCTTTGCCGTGCTCCCTTGTAGCAGATGTGCATCCCACGTGGTGTCTCAGCTCCAGTTGTGGCCAAGCACTGACTATCAGAAAAAAAAAGTGAAGGGAAAAAATTCTGGAATAACAACTCCCTTATCTAATGCCTCTGCACCAGAATATGCTCTTGGCCTTCTGCAGACTGTGCTGCCATGGTGCAGATATACCTGACTCATTACCACCGATCAACGTCATCTCCAACGAGAAATTATTTCTCAATAAGAGCTCAGTTACTGCTCCATCAGCCTTTAAAGCAGGCTGCAGGTTCTGGTGGTAACTAACTCTTGTACCTGCCTTTGAATGACTGCCCTTTTGCTTCATGCACTTGATCTGACCTACACGTTTTCTTTTGTTTTGCTAAAAATAGGTGGTCTAAAGCTTTCAGCAAAATGAAGTGACCTGTTCAGAGACGAACTGCAATGTTAAAGAGTGCAATTGCCTTTTAGCAAACGTAATATGCATCAAATCAATTATCTCAATAAAGGCTAAATATCATTTTACTGTACTGACCAGGGAGCTCCAAGCTTCTGTTGTCTCACACAATGTTTTCTTTCTTTGAGAATGGTTTTCTTCATAAAAGAAAACAACACCGATTAGGAGTTGTTTGGAATTAAAATACTCAGCCAGGCTGGTGTTTTGGATGTCAGGTACAATCATAGAACAAGAGCAATTGGAACAGGAAAAAGTAATTTTCATTTTCAATGTCTAAATTGAGCAATTAAGAAAGAATTAGGTTGGCATGGACATAACCAAGAAATGTCAATAGGTAACAAATGTCAAGCAAATCACAGTAACACTGTATTTTGGGCAAGTCTTTAAGTATATGTACTTGCTCTCTCCCTAGCTCCTTCATTCATAATTTGTAAATAATTGATGGGATGAAGAGACACAGACAGACCTTGGAAAAATACGACGATTCCTCCAGTCTCAAGATTTGGGGTTTCATGATGAAATAGTCAAAGTATCTATATGATTCAGGAGGCCCGGTCCCGTTCTCCAGTGGAGCACACAAACACAGCTGCTGCTCTGAAAAATACACAGCCTACGTCGATGTGACAGAAAAGGGAGGGAGGGAGCCAGGAGGTGTATAAGGGTTAAAGGGAGATCAGGGCAGAGCCAGAAATAGATCTATTTTCTATACAGTCCTGTCTTTCAAGACATACGTTGCAGGATGGACTAAGTGTAGATCCAGATGCACATTTTCAATGTGGAGTTTTAGACCTGCCACTCTCTGAAGTATTGCCCCACATTCCTGTTTTATTCCCTCTATGAGTGTAGTATGAATGAACAGAAAAGGCAATTGCAGTCTCTGAACATGCTAGTCTGTTTATATCTTCGCTTGTTATTTACATGATGTTTTGAAGAACTGCTTTGGGAAGAGGCTTTCATTTATGGAATTTCCCCTAACACTGTCACTTGAAAGTTTGAAGTACTGCTGCAGATATTTTGACAAAACTTATCAACAGGAGAACTTTCGGTGCCGTTCAGTTCCTCTTGCTGTCTCATCTAAGTTTAAAAGAGCCGCAGATAGAGTTGTTTAACTGCATTTTGCGGGGGGCTCGGTCCTGGGGTGATGGCTAACCAGGAAGTAGGTTTTCCCATTCACAACAGTAGTGTCTCAGTCACATTCCCAGTAAATTTCCAGATGAAGTACATGAAGTAAGAGTCATATTTTCTTTGGAAATCTTCCTTGCTGGCCCTATGGATTGCATGTCTTGCTGTGACCTCCTTGAGTGCAGCTCTGTGGAAAGGGACCTGGGAGTCCTGGTGGACAACAGGATGACCATGAGCCAGCAATGTGCCCTGGTGGCCAAGAAGGCGAATGGCATCCTGGGGTGCATCAAAAAGAGTGTGGCCAGCAGATCGAGGGAGGTCATCCTCCCCCTCTACTCTGCCCTGGTGAGGCCGCATCTGGAGTACTGTGTCCAGTTCTGGGCTCCCCAGATCAAGAAAGACAGGGATCTGCTGGAGAGGGTCCAGCAGAGGGCTACAAACATGATTAGGGGATTAGAACATCTCTCCTATGAGGAAAGACTGAAGCACTTGGGTCTCTTTAGTCTAGAGAAAAGAAGACTGAGGGGGGATCTTATTAATGCTTTCAAATACTTAAAGGGAGGGTGCCAGGGGGATGGGAGGAGTCTTTTTTCAGTGGTGCCCAGTGATAGGACAAGAGGTAACAGGCACAAACTTGAACATAGGAAGTTCTATCTTAACATGAGGAGGAACTTTTTTACTTTGAGGGTGGCAGAGCACTGGCACAGGCTGCCCAGAGAGGTTGTGGAGTCTCCCACTCTGGAGATGTTCAAAACCCGCCTGGATGCTGGCCTGTGCAACTTGCTGTAGGTGACCCTGCTTTGGCAGGGTGGTTGGACTGGATGATCTCCAGAGGTCCTTTCCAACCCTGACCGTTCTGTGATTCTGTGTGATCTAAGAGACAGTAATACCCTGCTCAGTTTTCCCAAAGCATCAACACAAATCCTGGTGGAACTTCTGAAAGCTCTGACTGGGGAGGAGTTAGACTTTCTTGTTTCTGCTTCCCTTGCTTTACTTATCTGCTGTCACGGGAAAACAGGTACCCTGTCTCCAGGGTCTGGGTTCCCCAGAAGGGGCCACCTCCCGGGTATCCATGTCTGTTATTGATTATTGCATATTTTGTTTTGCATTTTCATTTGCTTTGTATTTGTCTTTCTGGTATACAGTCGTTATCATCAACATTGACTTTAAATCAATTCCCTGACGTTGACAATGGCTCTAATTGATTTTCAAAAAGCAATTATCTTTGTTGTGGAAAAAGTCCAGATATAATTCACATTAAACTATACTGAAACCTATAAGCCAAACCATTGGAAGTCTGTGTTTTAGCAAGATTAACCCTCTAGTTTTAAGTGTATGTCACTGCAACATAAAAGGCACTTTCACAGAGCTGTGAAGTAGAAAATGAAAGCACAGCAATTAATTTGAGAAGTTTGATATGTTGTGTTTGGAATACACGGATAGATTCACATGTGATTAGATCCTTCCATGTACAGTGAAATGTCACCCCCCGTCACCTCCCCCCCCCCCGAACTTAACATCAGGTACACACTTTAAGAAGGGCAGGTGAATTTTAAATCAATTAGTTTTTCCTCCACTCTGTGTTTGCAGGCCGTCTTTGAGGCAGAAATAACAATGTGCACAAAGTGCTGATACCTAGTGTTATGGAAGTCATATATTTTTACACTCTTCTGAGTCCTAAATGTTCCCATTTCCTTATTAGAGGTGAACTGGTTTAAGTTCTATATCTTTCCTGAATGAAAATATTGGCTCTTGAAAGTGATACAATTTCTAAATACTGACTCTCTAAACATGATAAGCAACGCAACATGGTGGACACAGCAAGGACTGTTTGAGTGAATATTGCCACGTGAGGTGCTCATAAAACTGAGGCTGTGTTTACTCAAATTCTCATGACAGGCTCATGAGTTTAATCAGGTAGTTCAGCCCAGTAGCACAGAACTCATGATGACAGTTGTTTAAAATAAGCATGCAACCAATGTATAGCTCAGTCCCTCATTACCATACATGTGAATGGCTTATACATATATTTTTTTTAGAAAGTCTCAAAGTTGGCAAGTCTGTCTGTAGAAACTCAGCAGTTTCCTCACTGTTGCCTGGCTTCCTTGAAAAGATCCCAGGCTTCATCCTCTTTTCATTCCAAGCTGCAATTGTACCATGCTTATCATCTGAAACGCGTTCCAGTGTCATGATCAGCTTGAAACATAGGATGAGCAGTGAAAAACCTTGTAACTCAATAGCTTTATCTCATGTTTTCATTATATTTCAAGACTTCAAAATATCACATCCAGTCATACCCAGATATTTTCAGTTAGGAATAAATTAGTTTTAAAAGATGGTTGTATCTTGGTGGCCCAGTAGCATTTAGAATAAGACATATTTTGTAAATGTGTGTTTTTTGTGCAGAAGTAAACTTTAAAATTAATCCCAATGAAAATGGAAAATACTTGTAGGAGAACTTGTGTATAAAGGTCTAAACCTTAGAACTTCCCTTAGCTTACTTCTGAGTAGAGTGTCCAGCGCAGTTACAGAATAAAAATGTGTAGTATCCCACTCTTCCTTTGGAATACGGATTTAAGCTTAATTGCCCTTGGAATTAACAGCCATGTCTTAAAGTAGATGCAAAGAAGGAAAGAAACCAAATCTTTAGGATGTTTGTATTAAAACTGATGAATTACGTTTTTTTTTTTTTGTTTGTTTGTTTTTTTTGTCATTTAAAAATAGGCGTCTGCATTACTCCAGAGCTTCTGGTGAGCTTATGATCAGTGTCCATTTATTTTAGAATGTCAAGATCGGTTTAACCTCAAGATGGTGCTAGATGGTTAAGTTGGCTGTCAACAACTATTTGTCATTTAAATTTTTGCAGAATGGAAAAGCACTGATAACATGTAATTGGTTAATAACCAATAAGAAAGGATAAAAGGTTCATAGTAAAGTGCATCACTTTTATAGATTAATGTGTTTATCTACCTGAGCAAGACATGAATTGATTGAAAAGGTATTGATTATATCAATGTCTGAGAACAAAACAGTGCTTGGGAAGAAACAGAGCATATATAAAAGTCATCAGAACAACGGTGACAGGAGATATACAATATGTAGTTTGACAGTTTACCTAGTTATTAGAACCAGACAGTCTGGGAGTAATGGGAGTGTCTTTCTGGTGAGTTAAAGTAATTGAAACCTGCCAGATAAATAGTAAATTAGTAAATACTTAAAGTTCTTGAAGAACTTAAAGAACTATTAACTCTTTCATTCAGAATAAATAATACATAGAAATTTTAATTATTCCAAGTCAAGCAGTTTTTATGCTAGAAGATGGTTATCTAGGGCACGGCTGTAGTATTTAAGCTATAACAGTGCTATGAAAGTGGTAAGATCCTGCTAGTGAAATTACAGAACTTAATATAATGTATCGGTATACCCATTCTTGGATCAGCAGGGAAATGAGCTGCACTGATGCATCAGTACCATTATTCTGACAACTTCCTTAGCACAAGCAGTTGTAAAGGTGATATAACTGCAGAATAGAAAATGCAGACTGCTGTTGAGGTTTTCCCCTTCAGTTATGGCACCAGGTCTAATTTTCTAGTAGAGCCAAACAGTAGTAGCCAGATGGTCAGAAATTCATCTTACATCTTCCTTCCTTGGGAAACAGTTAAGGGAAAGATTTTCAAAGGAGCCCGTGATAATGTTGTTAAAGTTTATGGCAAAAAGGTAGTGCTAGGTTTGTATATACTGCTTATAATTCAATGTGGTGGTCACTAAAAAGGACCTACTTACTTTGAAAAAATCTTTTCCCAAGATTTCAAGGGTCTGCTTAAAGATCCTGGTTCCTGGGCACGTCTCCTGTGATTGGTGGGTGTTGGAAAGCAGGGACTCTCTTCCTCGCAGTGGGGATTTTTGTTGTTCTTTTTGTTTTCTTTTCTTTTGTCTTTTTTAATGCTTGCTTTTTAGCAACAAGATTTAATCTTTTAGAAAAGCTGCAAAATAGGAACAATTTATGTGTCAAGTTTTTTATTTATTTTTATATCAGAAAGGCCTTTCAATAAGATGGCTGTTTAATATATAATCTTATAAATGAATCAGCAAAATAATATGAGGACTTGATGATGTGCAGTGACAGGAGGCTTTTTATTAAATTTTATTTTATTTTGAGTTTTGAATTTTTCAGTTTCACAGACATTTGCCTTGATATCTTCCAGAGTTTTTATAATTGTTTAATGCAAGCAGTTGCTAATGAGGAGGCTAAATCAGCCAATACAACGTCACTGAAATGTGAAAAACACTGGCATTGAGAAGGGCTGCTTGATCTCCTTAAATAATTGGAAATTTGCCACCATTCCTTTGTAACCTTAAAAAAGAAGTTTTTACAGTCCTCCTCATTTGTAAACCTGGAATGATATAAATGAACACACCACTGCCTATACTGCTCAAAGTCTTAGTTTCTTTATTGTTTATATAATGCATTTCTTGGAGAGAAAGAATCAGTTAAATGTAGTTGTTTGGCTTTATAAAGCAGGGAAATAGAAAATAGGCTGTGTGTCCTACCCAGAAATTTCTGTCAGATAGAGACAAAAGTATAAATAGCCTGGGAGACAATGTCCTCTTAAATGATGATCCTAAGGTTAGTGGGGCTTCTTGAGAAGATTTTTCTTGTCTAGACAGTTATAAAGAAACTAGAAGTTGATTTAAGGTTTTATTATAGAGAATGTAATTCTACATCACTCATATTCAGTATTTAAGCAGGAAGATATTTTATGTATAATTTTAGAAAGCTATTCAGAAGGAAATATCATCCTGGTCATCCCAGCTATCCAAAAATCTATTTTAACAAGTATTTCAAAAGGAAAATAGATGACATTTTTTAGAACAGCGGGGAAATCAACATACTACACTTTTTTTTATTAGATTAAATTCCAAAGTGACATTCCATCTGACAGGAGAGAACCAGTAATAAAATTCATGCTTACATGGTTCAGGATTAATCAAGGGGAGAGCTAGGGTAAGACTGTTTACCTAAAAGTCATTTTAAGTCACAAGTACATAAGGATAGAGGATTAATTATGTTGTCCACTTTGGGCAATGACTGTGCAGGACAAATTGCATTTGAACTTGGTCACAAAAGGGTTTAAAAAATAAAAGTACTGAGTGACAATACAATATTTGCTTGCTCTCAAAGTGTTGTATATTGATACCGGGAAATTATTACCTTTGGCTTCACAGAGGAATTTAGGAGAAAATTGTCTATAGATATTGATCCTGACACGTGATTCTTCCAGTAACAGTCTCAGAGGTGCAGCTTGCTGAGATGTAGAGGCCGAGTGTTTGCACTGACCTCTGCCACACAAAGATCATAGTCAGCATCTGGATCTCCGTATGGAGGATAAAACTTTTTGTATTACAAAAAAAGCTTTCCAACAACTATTTTGGCAGGGACAATCATAAAGAGAATATTTGAGCATCTTATTACACTGTTAATATATTCCCATCAGGAAGTTAAACTAATTAACTTCTCTCTTATGCATACCTTGGTGATATTTTTACATTTCCCAGGGCACATAACCAGTCACAAGAAAAGGAAAATGTCACCTTCCAATAGTCACTCCAGAGCGGCGATGGAGGACATTCTTAAAGAAAAATATTTTGTGTGCTGTTAAGTTTCTTGATGAGGTAGAACAAGAGATCACGGTCTCACCTGACATCTTTGCTTCAGCATGATGTGTATCTCTTCTTTGTCTATTTTTTTTTAATTTTTACTTCTGTGTGCTCTTCATTTCAGTTGCTTATTCTGCTTGTGTTTTTCTGATTGCCAGGGAAAAAAAAAATGTATTACTGTAGCTCCAAGTTAATTAAGGGACTGGAGCACCTCACATATGTGTAAAGGCTGAGAGAGCTGGCACTGCCCAGCCTCGAGGAGAGAAGGCTCAGGGGGGGTCTCATCAACATGTACAAATGTCTGATGGGATAATGTGAAGAACACGGAGCTAGGCTCTTTTCAGTGGTACTCAGTGACAGGACAAGAAGCAATGGGTACAAACTGAAACACGGGAAGTTCCCTCTGAACATCAAGAAATGCTTTTCTACTGTGAGGGCTGATCAATTATTGGCACAGGTTGCTCAGAGAGGTTGTGGAGTCTCCATCCTTGGAGACGTTCAAAACCTGTCTGTACATGGTCCTGGGCAGCCTGCTCTAGGTCACCCTGCTTGAGCAGGAGGGTTGGACCAAGATGACCTCCAGAGGTCCCTTCCAACCTCAGGCATTCTGTGATTCTGTGAGTCTGTAACATTGCTGTTCAGTGTTTCTTATGTCATCTGTGACTGTAAAACAATGATGTGGGAATAAAAGACCCGTGTCTCTTTAGCCTTGAACTAAACCTTCTAACCCACTTGCCTTCTCTTTTTCATTTCTTCATCTACCTGTGAAAACAAGGCCTAAGAAAAGCATCCTTTGGAAGAAAACAGATTTCAGCAATGAACATCGGTCAAGTAGAGCAGAAGATAATTTAGGTGAGTAATGAATGACAAAACACAATACCAGCGTCTGTATGCAAACTCATCCTCTGATGGCAACCCTGTCATTTGCATTATTCTTCCTATTGTGAGGGAATATATTTTTTAAAAAGTATTATTGTCAAAATATCGTGGAAACCAACAGTAACACGGAAGGACAAGGACCATTGTCTACATCTGCCTAGTGCTTCTAAATGAGATATTTTTAGTGAAATGGAATCTCAAATGGCTTATGTGTCAGTCAAGGTCGTTTTTTTTTTTTTTAGCTTGTCTGATGCACACAATGAAGCTACTGTATTAAATGCAATTCAGCATAATATCCCTAATTTAAGATGTAGACAATTATGACAGATTAACCAGAGATAATAGCTGTGAACCTGATTCTTTATTACCTGGATCAGCGATGCTGGAAGAATAAATGGAAGGCATAAATGAAATAATCTGTTGCTGGGCAGTTGAAGAACACAGTAAATCACCTGGCTAACCAAGAATGAAGATTATGTTTTTGAACTGACAGAAAAAATCATGGTAAGGTCACTGTAGATTTATTACCCAAGGAACATTATAATAAACTGGGTTGTCTTTATATTATAATTAGCTAAAAGGAGCCTCAATCTTCAGATGATTCTCTGTTGCAGGCACATGAATTTGTACCAGAATTAATTAGATGACACTGTCATCTGATCAAATTGATGGAAATCGATTGAACTGCATGAACTATATGTTTTCAAAAAAAGGCAGTGAAGATGTTGGCAGCACTTCCTTGTCTGGCTTTTAGGAAATTCCACAGTTGGATAACTTCATGTTCCAAAGCCAGTATGAGCACAGGGCTTGGTTTTGGTTTCATTTGGACTTTTTTCTTTTTTGGTTGTATTTTTTTTTTTTTTCCCAAAGCAAATTTTATGAGAGGAAAGGAATTCTGGTTGATTTAAGTATAAGGTTGCACCTTCTATTTTAAAATCTCTAGATGATTCAATGGATAGTAAATGCAATGAACTTTAACATCTATTATATGAAAAAAAATAGAAACACATTCTAAAAATATTTAAAACTATTATTCAAATGTTTATCATTTTAAAAATGCATTTTAATCAAAATCCGTCTTTAGATGAAATTTCAAATCCTGTGAAGACACCATTGCTAAAAAAATTTGGATGAAAAACATGCTGTAAGTCCTATTCAAGACTATATGTCCCCTTAAATGTTATCTTTCTGTGGAACTCAGTCACTTTGGAAAACCGAAGTCCAGATTTATCCCATGTAACTTTCACAGTTTCACTGACATGCTGGGCAAGGAGCCTCTTTGCTGGTAAGGCCCGTGCAGAAAGATAAGTAGCTCCAGGGGTGCTCTATCCCATGTGGCAATGCCTTTGATAAGAGTGCCAAGGTTTTTACGCCTCCAGTGCTTAGAAGACACAGAAACCAGAGGTAATTTAGTAATTGAGTGAAGGACGCATGGTTTGTTCCTTCTGGTAACCCTAACAAAGACTGTTGCGATTCTTGGCCATTATAAATGAGACCATTTTTGTGAAATACAAAAGGATCTTCTCCTAGCACAGGTATTGCTCTGGTCTGTCTGAGGAGGCTACTTCCAATGCAATTCAAGCTGGTCAGTTAATTTACACCATAAAATTGTGTCTTAAAAATGAAACTGAAAGCCTCTGGTTCAGCCTCTCCTCTGGGGATCCCAGGGCAGCCATAGAAACAACACAGAAGAAAAGGATTTCATACCAAATCCTTATTTTCTGTCAGCAAATGCACTCAGAATTATGGGCTAATAATTCCAGACAGATTGAGGAGCTTCATGGATGTTTTGAAGTTATATATATTGCCCACAGATTTTCAACTCAGTGAATCTGAGTGTGTAATAGCCTGTGATGAAGCGTGCCGGCCTATCAGTGCCCCTGGAGAGGACTCTGAAGCCATTTCACACTCTGAGCTGAGCAGGGTCTATTAAAGGAGATCCTGCCAAGCCAAGTCCCCAGGAGTTAAATTCCCAGCCAGGGTTTGAAGCTATTCAGGGTGTTGCTAACAATGGAAACATCATTATCTGCAGCCAAACTCATTTACATGCTATGTTTTGAAAGAAGGGAATTGGGATTAGTTAGGAGAGGACTGTTCTTCCTCCCAGCCAAAGGGGTGAGCACTGGGGTAATCAGGTGTTGCCCGAGAGACTTTTTGATTTCTTGTTCTCATGTTTATTGATTGTCAGCCTACATGGATGACATGTAGTTACAAGCATTTCCTTGAAATAAAGCTTTGACAGCCTTACATGCATCTTGTTTGGATTTTAATAATTTAATAGCTGTAGTTGTAAAATCAGCATACTAGAATTTGTGTGTTTTTCTGCTAGACGCTGAAGTGGTAGTATGCATGGTGTCTCTGGACAGGACAGTTTGGTGCAAGGTTAATTCCTTAGCGCCAGCCATACTCACTGATTTTGTTTATTTTTTGTGTGTGATTCTCTCAATTTTCTACTAAATAAGGATGGGGTTTTGGTTTTCTCTAAATTATCACGAGGTATAGATCAATCAGCATCAAGAAGGTAAATAGTGAAATTAGAAGTATGTCAACATTTCGGATACTCAAAGAATCTAGTAATATGAGGTAGCAGTCAGAGAAACCATAGCCACCATGTATTTCTAGAACCAAGCCTGCAAATGTTTCCAAAAGACGTGAACTACTTCGAGTGGAGGTTATTTGGCTCGAAGAAGCCTGAACGGGTTCAATTTTGTGGCTCATACTATGCTCAAAGCCACACTAGATGGCAATAATGGTCCCTTGAAGGCTTGCAATAGGACCCACAGAAGATGGTTTAATTTCCTACTTTGTAAAGTGAAAACCACCTTTTACTGTCCAGCTCTGCCTTTCTCAAAGAAGTGAGTTTTGCTTCCTCCCCATCTATTGTTAAAAGATAAATCCAAAGTCAGTGGTTTCATTTTCTACAGGAACACTGCTTGTTCAAAGCACTAATCTGAGAACCAGCAGCCCTGTTAACTTCTTGTTCACATGCACTCCTCTCCTACCGCTAAGAACAAAGTATTGGCCTTGGGAAATATTATCTCAGCTCCTGCAGCGGCCGTACTGCTCTGTCTATCTCTGATGGCCCAGAGTGCCAGCGTGATTTCAAATATCATCCACGGTGAGCTAATATTGCCAAAGAGATTTCAAATACCAGCCTGCCTTTGCTGTTCACACCCGAGTAGTTTAAAATATCAGCACTACAGTAGCCTCATAAATTAACAGCACATTACATCTTTTTGTTACAGATGTGGCAATGTCATCCAAGAAAGTTAATGACTCGGGCACCAGGAAATGGTCTTCCAGGTAGCAAATGTTCAGCAGATCACGGTATTCCATTTATAGCACAGAAGATGATCTGAAATGTCACCATTGCTCTGGAGAAAACAAAGTACTGCATCCAAACATGCTGGAGGCTATGTCAGTGAGAAAAGTGTTTCTCTTTCTAGCTCAGGTAGTTAACATTCATGCTAATCTATTACATTACACGTTGTCTTTAGCAACTCTACAGCTCTATGTAATAATATGTGGTAATTTTCTTGTGATGGACATTAGTAGTTAGGACTAGAACAGAGGGTTTTGGGTTTTTTTAATGTTTCAAGGCATACTACAAATCTTAGTAATTCTTGCTGCCTCTCTGTGATGTTGGTCTTGTTTAACTATCTCAGGAGCACATAAATTGAGATAGACAGAAAAGAGTTTGTCCAAGGTTACCTCCATGGCAAACAGGTTGGAGTCCCTCAGTTCTCGGTTTGCTGACCTCCTTGTTACGAAGTGAGCTGCTGCTTCTGGCAAAATGGGATTTTGCATGCCTTCACATTGGGGTATCTGTGATCCTATAGCATACTTGGGTGATACAGTTTTATGTTAAGCTTTACAGCAAAGTTCCCTAAGTAAACTCTGTGGCATTCCGATGATGTGGACCTAGAGTATGGGGATTGACTAGTTGTTTCACACAGAGATTAGAATAGTGTGAAGTAGCCTGAAACAAAGCAAGGAGTATGTAATGTCAGAGTGTTTTCGCAAGTTTGACCTTTCTCTGTTAGATTCACTGATGTTTAACTTCCTAGGAGCAAATTCTAGGTGAGTTTTGGATGGATTTTGGATGGATTCACTCTTTTGGGTAGTTAACTACAACTTTAACATGGTGGGGGATCATCGTCTGTTTTAGACTTCCTTCTCTAAAGCAACTTATTATTTATTTACGCTTAGTGTCCACTTTCACTTAGTTTCACTTCATTACAAGTACATCCCTAGGCGTGGCGTTAGGAGACTTTCCAGCTGGAACGGAGGGAGAAGAAGAGAGGGGAGCTTTGCTCCTGCCAGATTTGTGGCAGGGACATAGTTCCTGAAGTCCCCAGAGCTACTCTTACTAGTCTGGACCAGAAGCACTTGGGACTCAAAGCCTTCCAGCAGTGGGGCTCCTCCAACCTGCGTAAGAACTGTGCTTGCAGAAGCAGCTCACTGAGTGGCCAAGTTTCAGTCCTTCCAGGACTGAAATAATAAGTGCCCTGGAAATATGGACTGCCTGGGCAAAAAGGAAATGTCTGGCTTTAGGCCCTTGGATTACTACATTTCCCCCAAATGTTCCCAAAATATTCCATAGAGAGTATTGTCCAGACTGACTTCCTACTTGCTCAGACATTTTTTACAGTCTACACCTCACAGTGTCCAGGCACATTCAGAACCTGAACATGCTTCAAAACCTGTATGGATAGATTTTTATAAAAGGAGGAGAAAAGAGGGGAATGTATTAGTCAGAGTTTATCAGCTGCTTTCCAGGAAAATGTCACATCTTTGTAAGCTTGAGAGTTTTCCCTGGGTACTGAGTCATTTCTGCACAGAGTTATTCTGGGCCATCCAGTCCATGATACTGAGTTGTATTCTATACACGGTTGCATAACAAAAAAAAGTTATGCCGAGTTCATTCAACATCTTGTGGATGATTTGGGAAAGTATGTGACAATAGCCACAGGTCAGGATAGTTGAGAGTCAGGTTACATTATTACAACTTGCCAGAAACCAGACCAGAGGGCAACATTCAGTATGGCAAAACCCATTGTGGAGATTTTTTTTCATCACAGTCTCCTGTACCTAACATATCTCCTATTCTTGCCTTTATGGAACATAAAAACGAAATTGTTCTAGACAAGTTAGAATCAAAGACTTGAGCTCTAAATAATGTTTTTGTTGGTAACAGATTGGGAAGAATGGTTTAGTTATACGGGTACTATTACACCTGAAGGGGCAAAGCAGCCTGATCTCCTCCAATGTATGTAAATCCGATTGGGTCTTTGTATTTTTACACTAGGGTCACAGAGGGAGAATCAGTCTTGTGTGTAATTTCAGCAGAAAGTCACCTTGTAAAGAAAAAAAAAATAATTCTAAGAGTTCACGGCCTTGCATGAGAATAGAAATCAGGTCCCTGCCAAGCCCTTCTTCTTTCGTCTGTCACTGACCCACCTTTGCTCTCACAGATTTCCCCATCGCTGAACGAAGCCTCTGGATTTCTGGCAGTAGAGGCTGTCTTTGAAATACGCCTGCCTTTTTCTTTCTTCACTGTCGCTATGTGTTGTCCAGCCTTCAGTCAAGAGCATCAGTTTTAGCTCAGTACTAACATCTGATTTGTGCTATAGCTAGCCAGTTTTCTTCACTCTTCTCAGTTTGCTGAGCATCCCAGAGGCTGAAGGGCTTGTGTTGCCATTCACTCTCCCAGCTTTTGGCACAAAGATCTCTTATGCTCGACCCCAAATACTCAAGACCTTGTCGCATGGAAGATGGTTATCATGTGAAGTGGTGACTGGTACATACAGAAAGCAGAAAAGCTTGTGAGAATTATTGGAAAACTTATTTTAAAGTAGTATTTCTTGTACTGTATTTACCATATCAAATGATAAAATCTTGGTTAGTGGTATATTCCTTCCCTTTCACACATACTCTGAATCAGGAAAATATTGAAGTAAGTTTCTAAATGGAAACCTGTGAAGACCAACTAGATTAGGCTGACCAGATGTTGAAAGCTAGGAAAACCTTGCTTAAAATGTAGTTTCTGCTGCTTAGGTATTCAGCATTGCACCATTTCTTAGAAGGTAGATGGCAGTCAAACTGTGTGCGCTGTGTACACAGTAATAGTGAAAATTTAGTGTGCTGTTGAGTGCTGTTCACAGGTCGGGGAGTGGCGTGAATCTTATAGATATCATGTAGGTCTTGATATCATCATAGTGGTCTTGACTAAATTGTAGAACTCACTCAATAATATGTTGCTTCGAGGTCATGAATAGATTAGAAATGGCTTTCTCACCGTTTGTAAGTGAAAGCTTTTCTGCATACTCATTGCACATGCCTACGTGGCAAGTGGCACCCCAAGAATCTCCAAATCGGGCGTCTGACTGGCTGTACTGTGTTAACTTCTGTAGAAATTATTTTTGTTATTCCACATAAAGGTATCGCAAGGAACAGAGTGCATTGTACTTCCTGCTGCCTTTTTGAAAACAGAATTCAGAGAGTGATAGGGGTGAGTGATGAAAGTGGAGAAGGTTTGGTACCAATTCCTTGTGTCTTGTACTCTGGACAGTTTCATTCTTGTATTGTGAATGGTTCATGGGCAGGAACCCATCAAGGGGGATTTATTAGGAGGCAGAAGGGAAGGTAACTCTGCCCTTCAATGTGTGATGTATTCATCTCGGGTCTTGTGATAAGAAAGCGGCTGTGCTCGCATGCATTGTATAACAAAACTGTTCTAGCATCCGTAGTCAGATGATTTCAATCACATCCCTTTGTACTGCAGTTAGAATGAGGCTGGTATCTTGCTTTACAGAGTTTTAAACCAGCCAGTGAGGCCTTTTTCAAAAGGGTGCTTACAGCTGTTGAATCTACTTGACATCATGGAAGTGTTATAAAAGATCCTTTATGTGATGGAGAAGCTAACCCTCCCATATTAGTGTAGAAAACCAGATAAAATATTGTGAGTAAATTATTTCAAAAGAAATAATGATAAAAAGAAAAGGAATTGAGTAAAGATTATACCAAAGTATTAATATAAGCTGCACTTCCGTTTCTATCCAACATGTGTCTCCGGAAACAGTCTCTGAAAAGGAGAATGGCTGAGTTTGTAAAAATCCACTAGTATGCAGTAAAATACCTTTGAAAGCCTGCCTGTTGAGCAATATCTTACAGTTTATTTTGTTGTTTCAAGCTATTTTTACATGAACTAGAACAGCCTCTAGTTACTATGACCCTTGCTTTGTAGAATAATTTGGTATAATAGGATATTGTTGAATATGTACCAGTTAAAGGTGAGCTTTCATCATTTAAAAGGCAGTGTGCATATATTTCCAGTGATGTGATTAAAAGAAGCTGATTAGTATTTTGTAACAAGCTGCTTAATACTTTTTGAAAGAAAATTTTCTATCACGTTCCAGGAACACTAAAAGAGGATGCAACATTTGGTTAAGAAGGATTTTGAGACGAATGTGCAACGGTCTATGCAATGTCCTGGGCTGCATTTATACCTGCCATTTCTACGTCGTCATTAGCTGGCCATGAAAGGTTTTCAGGCACTCAGAGACACAGAGTTTGATCCATCCAGAGAGTGGAAGAATTGATTTATGGGAAAGTGATAAAAGAGTAAGTATAAGAGAAGTGAGATTTGAAGGCAGAGAGAATATTTTTCATTAGAGGAATGGAAATTAGGAAAAGTGGAAAAGTATTTGACCATACAGTCCCATTATCAGGTTTCTGATTTTCTCAGCTGTTTTAACTGCTTTGATATAAAATATGACTCTTCTCTACAATCTTGCTTTTCTAAGTCAAAGCTTATATCGTGGTTGCAACAGCAGTGTTACTACTGCAGCACTGAGTGAAATACTTGCTACGGCATGAGCTGAATGGCACTAAGAGCAAACAGATCAATCTGCAAATGTGGGAATACCAACAAACAGCAGCAGAGCTGTGGTTTTCTCATAAGCTCTTTGCCAGTGTCAATGCACACTTTGGCTGTGAATGGAGCAAATCTAGTATGAGAGAAGGTATTTCATTACCTGTTGGAAAACACAATGTGCATTTAAGCAGTGGAAAGGATTTTATCTTGAATGAATGTTGGTGTGAGGTAGTATTTGCTTATGCATAACACTGTCAGATCCAGAAGTCTGGTGAAGTGATCTTCCCTGCTGGTTTCCCTCAGAACATGTCTGTCCTTGAGGGAGGCAGATCCAGGATGTTTAAACATGAAGACTGAGGTGTCTCTTCCAGGCCTTTCCTCGCAGCCCTGCTGCCTCACCATCTGATTTTCTTTGCAGTGTTGGAGGAACACCCTGATGTTCACTTTACCTATGCACCCTAATGTGAAAGTACACGTTTCCTTTGCCTTTATTTGCAGTGGCAAAAGTTTGACATTTCACTGTGCTCGAGAGTGTCTCCATTTGTGAGATAGCCTTTCGCATGTGGTGTATTGATTGCGATTTCTTAACAAGTGAAGCATTGTTATTAAACTTCCATTTTCCTTAAACCATCTGCCATGAAAGGTCAAAATACTGTAATTCTGAGGCAAGGCATCTGCCAATGATTGGCTCACTGATTGACCCATATATATTGTGTTTTTTCCCTGACTAATCTACCTATTCAGTGAATTGAAAATAATTGATGGAAGTCCTGTGCCAAGTTTTCAGTTAAATGCACTTGGTTGCAAATATTTTGGCAGGATATACAGAAGGGAGAATTGCAATATCTGTAAGAAAACATATCAAATGTCAGTTTGCTTCTGTGAGGCTTCACATAGAATAGATGCTCTTCACAGCAACAGTTAAAAGCCCTTGGTCCTGTCCAGTGGACCATTGCAGGTGTAAAGAACAGAGTCCCAGCCAGACAGTTTTGTCTGTGGGAAGCTGTTTCTGTTCAAAAGCTTGGGAATGCATTGTAGCTCTCAATGGGCTTGCTCCCTTTTCAGCCTGCTCTAGCGTTAGAGTAGGACATTGGGAAAATCCTTTCACAAGGTGAGAACAAGAAAGCTGCTGAGACCTCGGAGGGGGTCCTGAATGTGTCTGTTTAGATTGCAGCTCTCTTGGCCATCCTTGTAAAGGCACTGTGAGCCCTTCTGCCTGGGGTAGGGAGCTGTCTCTGCCTGCCAGAAATACTGCCTTTCCAAACAGGTAGTGCCTGGGCATCTGAAATGATGTCTTAGCAGCTGTTCCCACATACTGACTACTCTGTTACTCGGCACAATTAAGAAATGTCAAGGAAGTCCTCATCGGGATGTATCTCATGGCAGCAAACCCAAGAAACATTGTTCTTCTCTCATATCTTATTTTACCAAGCATGAGATCACATCTAGCCAGAGCACAAAAAAAACCCGTAATTTTTGTCCAATGCTTTAGTCTTCTGTTTTGTTTACAAGTGAGCATGATTTAGAGCTGAATGAATAATGGGCAATATTATTTCTCAAATAGTTCAGGCATAAAAACATAAAATTTAACAAATGAATAATTCACTGAATATATTTGTGAATTATTTAACCATCTCTATATACTGAATAAATACAGCCTGATGCAAAGCTCAGGGGAGTCAGTACCTTTCTAATGACTTTAGCATATTTTGGATCAGGCCTTACAAGGAAAAAGAAAACTGACAAATAATTTATTTGAAAGCAATTCCATAAAATCTTGACAAGTTGTTCTCATTTTGTGATGTGTATAAATTGCATTCAACCAATGTCAAACACATTTTGAAAAGTGTATGGTCTGTTCAAAGACAGTTTGTAAACAGAAGATTTCAGCCTTTCCACCCACCTGTTGAGTGGGTGTAATTTTTGGGCAAGTCACAGTTTGGAGAAAGCCAACATTTTTAAGGGGTAAGAAATTAAAACTACATGTATCATATTAAGTTGATTTAAAAATTAATTTCTAACAGGAAACAGGAACTTAAGAAACTTGAAACTTTTCAATCTTGAGAAGACTGATTTATTGCGTTTAATAACTAATAACGATAATTATAGTTGCATGAAAAATGCAGCTTGTTGAAAGAATTTCTTTTTTTTTGTAAGATTACAAATTTGGCTGATACATGAGGAAAGGTGACATCACATGGGAGCCTGACTGAACGCATATGTCTCTTGGGTTTAAAAAGCAGACAGACACAAGATAAAATATACAGTAAATGGATTAAAACATCTTCAGAAGTGTGTATTTTTCTCCTGTAGCCCTGAAGTTCAAGGATGGATGAATTAACGGCAATCCCATTACCTTTTTTTTTTCCCCACAAAACTGTGCGACTGGTTGATCATGAGGTCTTGTGCCATCCTAATTTATGAGTTTGATGGCAAAAATAAAGAATTACTAGCATTTGTAATTTTATTGGCAATGTACCAGCTACCATTTTGAATGATTTTTTCCTGAGAGTTCTGCTTAATGACTGAGCAATCACTGATAGAGTTGGAATTTTGGAGTTGCTCTGAGATTTTGGATTGCCTTGTCTATAAAAGTATTTTTGCCTTTCTGCTAATGAGAATTTTTTTTGAAAGCTTGAATAGCTAATTTATTTTGCTAGGTAAGAGGACATGCTTTTCTTATTTTAAGGAAAACTGAGCCAGATTCTCAGCTGATACGCCAACAGAGCAGCATAGTTTTATCCATTTCGATGGGACTGTATTGATTACTATCGATCATAGCACAACCCTGAGTCTATGTGCTTTTTGTGAAATGTTCACATATAAGGCATTCTGAACGGTGTTTGCTTACATCAATTAACTTGTTTACAAGAGGCAGTAATTGCATTTGTCCATGGAAGCATATGGATCAGAGCACAATTTCATGCAATTAAGTTCTATTTTTGAAACTCGCTGTGTTATAGAACCTGAAGTTCCTTTCTCTTCTGATTTTGATGGATTAATTGATTTGTCCTACTTTAATCTTAAAGTAAAACTGTATATATAATATAGGTTGTATCTGGACCACTCATTTAATTCTTAAGTATTCATTCTGGTAAGTTAGAATCTATAATATTTAGTTGGGATGAATGATTAGATGTTATATGTATAGTTTGCCCTCCGCCTGTCTTCTTAGATCTATCAGTTTTAAAATAAATGTCAATGGGGAAAATGCAGGATTATACAATCTAGGTTTTACGATTTGCAAAATTTCAAAAAATGCTGGTTTTATTCTGTTCAGAGGCTCAGCTGCATACGTCAGTGCTGTCATTGTTGATTGAGAGCAGTTCAGGACCTTGCAGTTCGGCTTCTCGTCACAGGAAATACCATGCTCAGACTCTGGCGCAACCCTCCATGTTGAACAGTACAGCTGGGCAGGTATGTTAAAATGCTGATGCATCTGGTGCACCAAAGGCTGACAGGAAGAACCTGGTCTTCATAAGGCACGTTCAATGTGTCTGAGCTCAAACCAAAAATCCTTCAAGAGCTATAAAGGCAACAGCTTTTTCATGCTATTGCATAACTCAAAGACTGGATAGAAAATGTTAATGTTCCTGGAGTTCTGGCATGAGAAGGAGCAGGAATTATTTTGACAATGCAGTTTGTATGGCACTGCCTTTGTCCACACTCTCTTTCAGAGGCTTTAAATAGATGCTTTCAGCCACTGTCTCATGTTCAACATAATGCACTTTAGCAAAGTATAGAATATTACACCCCAACAAATGTTGTTTGGTTGACTGTCTTAAATTGTTTAATAGGGTGCATAGAATCTATAAGAAGAAACGGGGTACACTGTTGAATATCAAAGGAGGGAAAGAGTGGGTTTAGGTCTGAATGGTACCCATGCTCAGGTAATCACCCAGACAGGACAGAAAGACTCTTTGAGGATGTGGGCACTGTCACAGAAAATCAGACAAAGGTACATTTAGCCCAGTATTCCTTCTCTGTTGGTGACTAGCAGCCGATACCTTCAGAATCAGGTGAGACAGATCTCTCAGCTGTCAGGTTCCCACCCCCATACAGTATTCAAATATTTTTGATTCCTGAAGAGGTCAAAATAATTTTGACAAAGTCTCAGGACTTCCACTCCATTAGTACACCCCCAAAACTAGCAGGGGGATTAGGGAGAGGAGCTAAGACCTACTGGTACAGCAGGCAGCAGGAACTGCATCTTTCTCACCCGTGTCTGGGATTGTGCCAGCCACACAACGTAGAACGGACACTATTATTGCAGCCTAACCATTACTTTCATTGCTGCTTGTTGTGGTTTGGGCCAGACTTGTTCACCTGTGAAACCTATTTGTGGCTTCAGATGGGGCAGGAATGCCAGGACAGTCTTGTCTAGGTCCTCGGCAGGGTGTTTGGGGTTTTCAGAAGGACAACACTGCTCATACAGAAATGTCCTCAACTGCTACACATCCACAAATTATAAGAACAGTGTGACTGTGTGCAGGCCATTTTGCCTGCATGTTACTAGAAGCAGGATTGGAATGAAGGTGCAATATTCATAATGACTATCAGAGATCATTTAACTTGTTTCTCCAGGGAATGAGAGGTGGCACAGACTATTTTGTCTATTTCAGCTTTTGTAGTTACTAAGACAGTTTAGGGAAACAGCATCACTTCTCTGTCTGTGTTGGGACACTACTAGATAGATGGAGTTTGTGAGTAATCCTGCCTCAAGGACAGAGTAACATTCCCCAGTGGAAGGATATGTTGCCACATGAGATATCACAAGTTTGGTGTGTCTGGTTTTTTGTTGCAGTTTCACTTTCTCACTCATCTTGTTCTCATTCAGCCTCAGGAGAAGCACAGTATTACATTTAAAATGCAGATTTACATAGCAGCATTTTGTCAGTTAACCTGAAAGAGGCAGGTGTGATTCTTCAGCTCATAACAAGGATGTGATTCCTAGCCTGACACACTTTTAGCTGGCTTGTTTACACCACCAGCACTGCTGTTTCAACAGCCGCGCTCTCCAGTATCTCATATTAATTGGGAATTGCAGCCAGAAGGTATCAAGTGTCGCTGTAAATTGCTGGTTGTTGAATGACACATGTGAAACTGAATCCCTACCTTAAATGTGGTATAGTAAGAAACACAGCGCTTAGCAGAGAGACCTGTCGCTCCTGCAACTCCAGCTGTGAAAGAAGGAATATCCCCCACAAAACACTGCACTACTCCATTGTCTCTGGGGATTTCTAAAGAGAAGCTGGGGACGCTGTGATTGAACGAGCAGCTGTAACGCAGATGTACACTGCAGTAAATACAGCACTATCAGCTGGTTACCAGCTCTGTGTACTGCCTAGCTACTAACTGTAATGTTGCAAAGCAAAACAGCTCTCTTAGTTAATAACAGATCTTGGTGTATCTGTCTCAAGAATTCACTCCCTCCACTTCCCTTCGCTCCTAGGTGTCTATTTCCCTCCTTTTTCTGTCTACCTATCACCTCTGGTGCCTGTCATTTTCAGTCACCTTAAAGGGTTATGCCATCATCAAACTCAGTCTTTCAAGCATTTTTGTTCATGCTTTCACTTCTTTATCTTTGATTACGATGCCAGTCTGTGGTCTTTGGTTGATTTTTAGGTCTGTTTTAGTTTTCCTCCAAGTTTTAAATCTCTGGTCCATCTTTCAGACCCCTTAACTCTGCACTTCTGTAACTTTCATGCTTCTGAAATCCTGACCTGAATTTTTGCATCTCATTTTGACAACTGCAGTCTTTTTTGTCTTTTAATTTTTATTCTTCTATCATCCTAAAACAATAGCAGGAAAACCCTCTTCCAAGCCTTCTATTCCAAATTTAATCCTTCTTGAATATCTTTCATTAAAACTAATCTGAGATGCACTATAGTCTTTCTCACTAGCACTGGGGATTTCATCGTTATGACGCTCTTCCTACTCTTTTCATCCCATCCCAGCTATTACTCCTCTTTTTTGAGGCTTAAGTCAAAATGCAGCACTCATTTCATGGGCTTAGTGGCTTTTGGTCAATCCCTACAGCCCTCTTTCCTGTATCCACAGAGAACTTCTTTCCCAGCCTGTTGTAAATGTCACATCTGCATCTTGTCTCTCTTACGCAATAAGAGAAGGGAATGTGTGGCTCTGTATTTGTTAAGCCTTGTGCACCTCTTCAAACTATACCAGAAAATCCCATATTTATCTATTATTAATAGGACTGAATCGCCAGTCCCCTTGGCTCACCTCAATATAAATGCAACAGAAAATGCTCAATATATTTGCTTTGTCAGGATGAGAAAATTAATATTTTATTTCTTTTATTAAACAAATAACATTTTGCAGGACTACCAGCCTTTGAGGTGTAGAGGTACTGCCTTAATTACCACCCCAGCCCTATTTCCTTTAATCCTCCCAATGAACTAAAGGAGAATCACTGAATCATGGAATCACAGAGTTTCAGAGTTGGAAGGGACCTCTAGAGATCATCTAGTCCAACTCCCCTGCTAAAGCAGGATTGCCCAGAGCACATCACTCAGGACTGCATCCAGGCGGGTCTTGAAAATCTCCAGAGAAGGGGACTCCACAACCTCCCTGGGCAGCCTGTGCCAGTGCTCTGTCACCCTCACCATAAAGAAGTGTTTCTGTGTATTTGAACGGAACTTCCTATGTTCTAACTTGTGCCCATTACCCCTCGTCCTGTCACTGGGAACCATTGAAAAGAGCCTGGCTCCATCCTCCTTCAACCCACCCTTTAGATACTTGTACGCCATAATAAGGTCTCCCCTCAGCCTTCTCTTCTCCAGGCTAAAGAGTCCCAGCTCTCTCAGCCTTTCCTCATAAGAGAGGTGCTCCAATTCTTCAATCATCTTAGTTGCCCTTCGCTGGACTCGCTCCAGCAGTTCCCCGTCCCTCTTGAACTGGGGAGCCCAAAACTGGACACAGTATTCCAGTTGTGGCCTCACCAGTGCAGAGTAGAGGGGGAGAATGACCTCCCTCGACCTACTGGCCATACTCTTCCCTATGCAGCCCAGGATTCCATTGGCCTTTTTGGCAACAAGGGCATGTTGCTGGGCCATGGATAATTTACTGTCTACCACAACCCCCAGATCCTTCTCCTCTGAGCTGCTTCCCAACAGGTCCGCCCCTAACCTGTACTGGTGCCTAGCATTCTTCCTCCCCAGGTGCGGGACCTTGCACTTGCTTTTGTTGAACCTCATTAGGTTCTTCTCTGCCCAGCTCTCCAGCCTGTCCAGGTCACGCTGGATGGCAGCACGGCCCTCTGGGGTGTCAGCCACCCCACCCAGTTTGGTATCATCAGCAAACTTGTTGAGGATACACTCTGTCCCCTCATCCAGGTCATTAATGAATATATTAAACAAGATTGGACCAAGTATTGACCCCTGGGAGACACCACTGGTTACAGGCCTCCAACTAGATTCTGTGCCGGTGATCACAACCCTCTGAGTTCTGTCCCGCAGCCAACTCTCAATCCACCTCGCTGTCACCTCATCTAGCCCACACTTCCTCAGCTTCCTAATGAGGATGTTATGGGAGACAGTGTCAAAAGCCTTGCTAAAGGCAAGGTAGATGACATCCACGACTCTCCCCTCATCCAGCCAACCAGTTATAACATCGTAGAAAGCTATCAGATTGGTCAGGCATGATTTACCCTTGGTAAATCCATGTTGACCACTTCCAATAACTTCCTGTTCCTCAACGTGTTTGGAGATGACATCCAGAATGAGTCTCTCCATTACCTTCCCAGGGACAGAGGTGAGACTAACTGGTCTGTAGTTCCCTGGGTCCTCCTTCTTGCCTTTGTTGAAGATCAGAGTGATGTCAGCCTTCCTCCAGTCCTCAGGCACCTCTCCTGTTCTCTATGACCGTTCAAAGACGATGGAGAGTGGTCTAGCAATAACATCCGCCAGCTCTCTCAGCAGTGCTGAAGTGCTTTTGCTATTTCTGATTAAACAAATGTTTTGAGAATTTATTTCAACCTCAGATGAATTTGTGCAGTTCTCATAGCTCTGTTATGAGACTGCTCTTTCCCTCCTCACATTTTTTTGGATAAACATGTGCACTGTAATGCAGGCTTGCACACTGGTGGTAGCTGTGATATAAAGCATGGCTTTGAAGATGGTAAGAGAGCAATTGTTAAGTCTTCAGCTGTTGCAACTTCTTTCTCTAGCTCTCTTTTTATTTTGACCTCTTTAATAGCTATTGTTAGCATCTTTATCAAATCAGGAGTGTCATTCCAGTAAGTTCTCCTCATGTTCCTCTCCTGGCTGCTCTGCCATGTTAATCTGCTTTCTGTAATGAAGATGACTGGAAGCTATCTATCTATCCACTCTGTGCAGCACTCCAGAGTCTCACGCAACACATTGGGGAGCGTATTTATTTAAACATTACCATAAATGCAAAATGAATGTCATACTTTTCACAGAATAGCCTTGAGTAGGTTCCTTTTATGAAAAACTCTCTGTGAAATCTCACTACTTGCTAAAAGAACAGCAAATTGTTTTCTGGGGAAAGTAGACAGAAGATGGGGAGTCATCAAGCACTAGGAAATTAATCATAACTGCATTTTCCTAGCTAACCAACAATTCAAAAATATCAGTGCTTTTGCAGAATTTCTTTACTTGTAAACCTTGGGTTTTATATTTTTTCAGTAAGTTTGATTCAGAGCCCTTTGGTGTCAATAAGACGACTTGTAGTAATTGGTGAATGCATAATGTCTCTTCATAGAATAAAACTACTATTGCTGCCTTATAGTTAGGTTGGAATTTTCCTGAAGCAGATTATCTGAAAGCTAATAAAGTAAAGTTCCATTCATTCTCTTCAGAAGAATTTAAGAATCTGCTTCCGGAGACAAGATGCTGTGCTAAGGTGGCCCCACTCTGATACAGCACTGCAAAAACTGTAAACCTCACTAGATTTCTCTTAGGGCTGCTGGCTCTGCTGTGTTCTGTTTCTGACCACAACCTGGGCTCAGATGCTCGAGAAGATACATCACAATGTGTGCCATTCAACCCAGTGGAAAGTTGTTTAGGAAGAGTTAAGCCAGGAAAATAACGGAATACAATTTTTCTACCTGTTCTGCAGCACAGTGTTTAAACTTTTAAGTCTATTAATCGTTGTAAGTCTGGTGGATGGGTTCAGTATCTCATGGATTAGAAAGTCAGCAGCACATTTTACCAGGGAGGAGGACATAGTCCAGCTACTAAATATATGTCATGCCATCCTAAAGAGTTCAAGGTTGCACTGTCAAACTTGAATATATTTTTAATAGTACTGAAAGAATCACACAGTGTGCTTCAGGTCTTAGACTTCAAGATTATTTACTCTTTTTGTATGAAGTCATGCTATATGTAAAACCAAAGCAGTAATCAAAGGAGCAGAAATCAAGTTCAGGACTCTCCTGTTTTCTGCAAAGGAAACTCTAGGGCTAGTTTTACCTTTCTGCAGGCTCTTAGTTTCCTCATCTCTAAATTTCTACAGGAGGAGAAGATTGAATTCCCTCAGACTATGAAAGCCCTGAAAGCCCTGAAAGCCCTACGTCCAGCTTCTTGGCCAAGTGCTTAAGCTACTAGACACCATAGTCCTGTATTCCTTTGCTGGTTTTAGGACAAAGTTCCTGATTTGGATTTTTCAGTGATTCTTGGTCAGTGTTCATCCAGGAGCATGCTCCCAGGTATGTTATTTGAGAAGGTAAGAGCGTCTCTGCTGCTTTGCTGACTGCTGTTGTGCTTAATAATTCTTCCCAACATCTCTGTATTCATCATACAGGCTTTCCTAGTCTGTCCCAAGCCACCCGACCCTCCTTAGGCAATGTATGAGGAAAACGCATCTTTTAACGTTTGGTACGTGGTGCCTAGTTTGAAGATTAGGTCTGCTTGCAAGAGGTGTCTGCCTTCACACTGGCTTGTGAAAGAATGAGAATTTAGTGTACAACTGGTGGTACTGCATTGCTCAGAGAACTGAGCCCCGTGTCTTTCTTCTGCTCTGTTCAAAGTTGAGAAAAGTTAGACACTTGCTCATGATCTTGGGTATTAGAGGAGGGAGAAACACGGGCTGATGCAACGCAGTAATTCAAGAAAAGAAACTCTTGGGGCAGTCTTAGGCATGCTGCTAACTTTAAATGTATGAATCTGTCCCATTTAAATCAAAGTTAATCAGAAGCTAGGGGTTTTGGGGATTTGGGAAAAATTAAGCATGCACTTGAATGTTTTCCTAAATTAAAGCACTATGTTTTTTTCTTCAGCTAAAGACTGACCTTTTGTAGGAAGCCAAATGTTAGACTATGCATAGTGGAACATTTAATGTGATCGTATGTCTTCACAGATGAAACGACACACATTGGTGGCAAAACTGAGAACATACTCTTACTTTCCGCTTACACAACAGTTTTATCTTGCTTTTATGACACCCCGTGAACTTCTGGTAGTTATTTCTAATAGTAATTAGTAGTAGTTAGTGTAACAGCTGTACAGTATTAAATAATTAGCCTGTATATAAAGTATCATAAATTTCACCATAATAAGATGTGATTTTAATGAGTTTTTCTACCTCTCTTCATTATTGTATGATTTGGTAACTTGATGTAAGTTAGTTTCCAAAGTGTATGTATTAAATCTTATCATTCAAACAAATGAAAATTATAAAAGGGAGACTTAATACTGTTTCTTGGCTGGGAGTTTTTACAGCACTTGTGAAAGATTCTTTATGACAGATATGAAGACATGTTACTAAAATACTTTGTCTTTCTGGAAACCTATCACAGTCTATAAATGTCTCCCAAAATAATGCTGAGAGCATTCTGATGTTGCCATCCCAGATATACACATTTTTCCCTTGTCTTGAAACAAACCATAGAGAATCTTTGGTTTGAATTGTCAGGAATAACAGTCACCCCTAAAGGGAGATATTTGACTTCCATCTGTTTGGGGGTTATTTTTTATTTGTTTCTTTTTTTGTGCTTGTACTCTCCTAATTTTTTAACTAGCTTTTTCTTTTGAAGAAACCTTACTTAACTTTTGTTTTGAGTATTCAAGCAAAACGCAAAGAACTAGCAAAGTACTAGCAAAAGGATTAGCATAATTTAGAAATACAAATTCGTCCTCTCACTCTAATGAAAAATCTGCTAGCAACAATTTGATGTCTTTGTTCATATTGTGTTATCCCTCATGTAGTTATTAGGTTACATTGCTGTGTGTATGAGCATGAACTTCCTAACTTTGTCATCTGGTATTCCTGCAGCAGAGACCCAGCTGCCTGCTGCTGATGTCTGTTGCTCCTGCATGTGGAGGGTCACTTGCAGTTTGCAATTGTGTCTTTCATTCTCTTTCATTCATTTGCTAAAGATCACACTGTCTTCTGGTAATATATTGTGACTCAGGATCAGAAGCAGAAGGCCTCTGTGGGCAACTGTTTTCTGCTATTTCTATTCTATACCTTAAGCCACTTGCATATTTTGTGCTTTATTTTCCATTTATAGTTCCATTTTACAAAAATGGTTTGTTTTCAGCCACAGGCATGAGTAAAATGCATATATTTCATTAATTCTCTGTAGGCTTTTTAGTTTGGTAGTAAGGCATATTTTGGTAACTGAAATGAAAAATAATATTTCTAAAATATTCTGTTGATCTGAATCCGGTAATAAATATGCTGCTATTAACAGAAGCAAGCAGTAATGTTGGGAACCAAACATAGCAAATAGCAAAGAGCCCAACTTCCAGCAGCTACCAAGCACTCTTCAGGAAAACACAGGTTTCTTAGCTTCAACATGTGGATCTAGCCAGCCAGAAGCACTGGTCCAGCCTGCGGTGCCTTCTTTCCTGCCTGAGACCAGACCAAGAAGGAGCTTCATAGAGCGATCACCTCTGATCCCAGGTTCATTCTCCAGACTGACTGTTAATACTAGTCTTAGTTCAGTAGTTTCATTGGTAATGCTTGAAAGGATTCTCAGATTGTTTATCTTTCCATAAGGTGTTATGGTTTGGGGAATAGATATTGCGGGATATAAACAGTGAGACATGTCATTTCAGGGAATACACTCATTATAGGAAGGTACCTGAGAATTCTTGGCGTCAGTGTTTTTTACCTGCAGAAGGCTGTGTAAAATACCGTATTTTCTATTGCGTAGGGTGCGTGTTTTCTTATCACACTTGTTTTTTAAGGCTAAGAGACGAAGAAGGGCTTGGAATGATGGAGCTTGCGGGGAGGGTGAAACAAAGGTTGAAACAAAGAAGTCTGGAGAAATACAACTCTAATATACAGTAACTAATTAAAACCAACGGAGCAGGAATTTTAAGAAAAGGCCTTTGTGAAAGGACACTGAGTTTGAACACCCACAGTTTGCTCAGAAAGAGCACTCTGGCCCAACAAACACCAGGTGAAACAAATAAGAATTAGTTCCCCAGTTGCTGGGAGGTTCAGGAGAGGCAAGGGCCAATCAGGGCCAGGAAGGCAAAATAAAAGGGGTTAGCAGCCTTTCCTAGTCTCTAAAAGAGATTGCAAAAAGAGAAGCTACGGTATTCATGATCCTTTTCCTGGAAAGGAAATCCAGATGGACTTAATTCTGGAGCATGACATCCCGTTCTAAGGTAAGCTAATGACATGTTTTTCTGGATTAACTGTGTAACTTATTTTGTTCTTGGGAGGAGCAAATCTGAGTGGGAGGTTTGACTACCTTCCTAATTCCTTTTTACTTCTAGACAAATTTTAATACTGTCTTATGCTAAAGTTGCAGGACTAGCTTTTCAGTGTTGTTAGTTTGAGTAGGCAATACTTGAGTGAGCATGTGTAAATATGCTTACACTAATGAAAGGTAATTTCAATCCCAATATTGGGACTTATCATGTAAGATACGCTTTAGCATTTATTGTGTACAGGAAGGGTAGAGGCTGCTGAATGTAGGGTATCTGTATGGTCACTTCCATATTTCTACTAGAAAAGTCACTTCAGCAGTATCTTTCACTTTTTTATTTTCTACCTCCTTATCTTCTGTCTGACATGAAACTTTGTTTGGTTTTTAGAACTGAATATGCTGGGAAATACCTCAGAAGCAATGAGGAAAAGCATGGTTTGATAGTACCTGTGTCTTTAGTTAGGTTTTAGTCTAGTTTTGGACTTAATCTCTGGATGGAAACGTATGCTCTTATGAAAAGGTTTTGCTACAGAAACAGTGGCAACTTCATAGTTTGTCTCCTGAGATGTGACTGCGTGTTGGCTTACAAAGTTTTTTAAGAGATTAAGCTTTAGTCTAGAATGAAGCATGCTAGTACATGTTTCCCTTGAATCACTGTGATGTGTCTGAGTTGATGTTGAAAGAATTCAACTTGTGCTTTTGGAGTTATCTTCCATAGTCTCATGTAAACTGGGTCAATTCACCTTTTAGCTGCACTGGAATGACTCCTCTTTGTGTAGGAGGGGCATGATCTATTTTGGAGGTATCTTCCTCTGCTGGGGAACTGATAAAGTACCAAAGGTGTTTTCTTAACGGAGCTTGCATTTCACCATCCACTTGTGTAAGGAGAATTGATACCTTTTCTGACAATCTGTCATGAGGTAACACTTCTAAAAAAGTGCCAGTGATCTTTGAGCACTGATGTAAAGAAATACATACTTCAGCATTTGAAATAAGGAAGAACAATCTTCCTTCCTGCAAAAAAAAAGACATCTTGGAAGAGCATAGTGCTTTGAACTGAAAATGTTTCCTGCCCTTCGGTGAGCATATACTACTGTACAGCAATCATTAGGTTCATTATCAGAACTGTAAAACTGTGATGTTCTGTCAACTAGCTCTACTTTTTATTTCCCTTTTTTATAAACCTTTTCATTGCTTCTCCCAAGTAAAATAGTTTTTGCAACTCTCCTGTATTCAGGACCCAATGAAATGAGAGACTTACATGTACTGTCACAGTTTTACTGAGTTTTGCTAGACAGTGGCAAGAAATAGTATTTGTTTTGGATGTGGGGTGTGGCAATACATCGCTGCTTACAATAAGTATATACAAATTTACAGCCTTTGTTGATTGCATTGCTGTCTCTACTACTTCTGCTGAGTTCTGTTCTCCTTTACTTCACCATGGAGCACTACAGATGCAACTGGCTGCAAAACAGGACCTGAGGTTAAAACTAGAAAATGCTTGCAAGCTTAGTCATGGGGTTATAATACTGACTAGGGAGGAAACTTGTGTGGAGACCATCAATTAGTGTAGTTTCATTAGCATTTATAGTAGGAGCCAAAAAGAGATTTCTGAAAGTCTTTGAAGAGCTAATATGGTAAAATCTCTTCCCTAGTAGCACTACATGGACTTCTTTTGTAATTCTATGTAACATAAAAAACCTACCTTGTCTTGGAGTCCAGTGTACTGTCAGTAATAACATGGCTTTGGTTAATTATGACTTGTGTCTCTTGTATTCCTGCCCCTCCTCTTGCTTTTTGGCATTGCTAGCGTTTTCTGGCTAACTTGCTACTTGATTAGGGTATAGACTGGCTTTGTGCTAAAGGCTATGTAGCAAGAGTGAAAGGCAATGCATGCTTCCTTGCATGAATACATACAAGGTCTTAAGTTCTTGTTTCTTTAGCAGTCCCCCTCCAATAGTGATTTTCGTGCTTTGTTCCTCTAAAGATGAGTCTTTTGCCACTAAAAAAACCCAAACAAATTCTTGTTGAAACTGCCATTAAATATCACATCTGCAAACTTTGTAGTGAAGCAAATGGACTGGCAATAAACTCCTGTTTCTGTATGATATCCTGCATTCCTATTTTGCTAAATCTCATCATGTTTCCAAAGCAGTACCTGCTGTTCTCAAACAACACATGCTGTTAGTGGCTCCACACTAGACCAGCTGGCATATTCATGACAGAGGAGACTGGCTGGGCAGGGCACTGGGGAGGGAGGAATGCCTGGTGTAAAGGGAATTGACCTGCAAACATACTTTTGACCGTGGCTTGCTCCATAAATAACCTTATGCCCTACTGCCTCCTCAGCTACTGGTACTTTTGTATGAGCTCTAGCATTGGAGCACCATCCCACTTTAAATATTTATCTTTCCAATACTGCTGTGAAGTTGGGAATTACTTCTCTCCCTATTCGTGCAGGGAATAGAGCTGGTAAGACTAAAAGGCTGTGCCGTTCTGTATGCAGGAATGCGATGACACAAAACTAAACCTATATTTTCCAAGTTCCAGTTATGGTTCCCCAAAAAATAGGAAGCAACTTTCGTCTTTTGTTGGAGTGCTCCAAATGATAAATGCCTGGCAGGCTCTTAATGCTATTAATCACGTATTTCCCTAGACTCAATTCAGTGCCATGTCATGTGCAGCAAAGCCATGGCCAGAATGCTATATGGCAATAAACTGCTATATCTTTGGATATTGCCGGGGAAAAATCTCCTTTCCATGGATTGCAAATAAGTTTTTCTGGCTTCACTTTCAATTTCAGTGGCTAATGCACGACTGCTTCACTGTAAACTAGATACTGATATTGTACACAAAATATGGCATGCACAGAAAGGTGCAGGGCTGTGAATTATAGGTGCCTTTTCATGCAAACAAGGCATTGGTATAATGTAGCAGCAAAATGAAGTACAAAGTATTATTGGTTCTCTTGTATATTCTAGATTAATTTCAACCCAGATGGTGACAGGATTGCCAAAATTGCTCCATGTCCTTTCTTGATGATTAATAGCTTATCTGCACTCCTTTCACTCTAGAGTAAAGCAGCACTAATAACTTAAATAGTAGAAAGTTTCCTGTGGAAGTATTGCTTGCAAAGCAAAGATCCAATGCATGATGATAATACTGTGGGCAATGCCAAATGGAGTTTGGACTTACTGGAAAGTCCAGGACCTTTAAGAAACTTGACTTTAACACCTTGCATGTATATATACACACAGATTTCTTCTCTGAATGGTTTGTTTAACAGGCTGCAGTGATGTGAAAAGTGTCTTATTGGGCGTCAAGCTCTATAGAGCCTGGGAGAGAAATTTACTGTCGAGATGAACAAAAATCTGAGTGGCTTCAGATGGCAGATAAGGCTAAAACTGCTATATTGCCCTTGTTCAAGTCCATAGGATAAAGCTTAATAATCTGGTTGTTCTAAAAGCAGCTTCTATGTGTCTTGAATAATGGATTTTTGAGGAAGAAGCAGGTTTACTACTGTTAAGGACTTTTTCTGCTCAGATTTAGGGCCCTAAATATTCTGTGAAGTCAGAATTTCACAAGGCTAAGTCTCCTGGCTGTGGAGAAGACAGGAATTAATTGCAGCTGGTGCAGTATCTGCCTCCCAGCAGAGGAGGTCCCTGCCAACATATCTGTCACCAAACTGGGCAGAGGGGAGCAGAAGGGGGCACAGCTGCTATTGTAGCCGAAAGAGGGGTCAATGCCAGGATTCTCTGCTGGCTCTCATTGATTTTGAGAAGAGAGGCCCTAACTGATTTTTTTCTGTTTTTTGTTTTTTTTTTTTTTTTTTCCTGAGGCGGTCTAAGGTCCCATTTTTCTGAAAGCAAGTTAAACGATTTGCATTATACAGGAGCAAGGCAGTGTGCTGTGCAAGACCTGCTCACCATACAGATAACCCAAAGGATCGTCTTTTAACAAAGATCTATGCATTGGTTCCCTCCCTAGTACTATCAGTGACTCTTACTGAGGAGGGTTGACTACCCTAGAGAGAGTAGTATGAGCCTAAAGCAATCTGACTTTCTAGAACTGACATTAAAGGATGACTGGACTGGGTCAGAATGTAAGGTGACGATGCGCTAACCTCTTAAACTGAGTGAAACTACCATAAATTTCTGGTCATAGTATAAATGTACTGTACTCTCAGCTAAATACCCCGCAAGGCTGAAGTGAGACAGATCACCCTGAGCCAGGATCATGTTTTGGTTTAAAGCATTCTGTAGTGCTGCTTTTTGCATCTCCCCTTTTCAGATTTAGAAGAGGCAAGGACAAGGACTGGGAAATCTTATTGATTCCTGAATAAATTTAATGATGTTTAACTTTTTGGCCTAAGGGATAGGGAAATGCTCTGTTTTAACACAACTCAAGTGGGGAGACATTTCACAAATGCAGGCCTAGTGTTGTCAGACCCCTACAGAATTATAGAAAATCTTGTTCTGTTAGAGTCACAAACTTATCCCATTCCTTTCAGCTAGGAATATGTCTCCATTCTGTTACTGAAATGGCTCTGTTGTGTCATTTATCAACTCTGCAGTGCATGAATCTTTTATCATGGATTTCTATGTGGTCTGAATTTCTGTTAGACACTGCACCTGGTACCCTACTTTTTCAATGCTGCTTAGAGCTACTTGTGCTATTTTGAAGTTATATCCTCCTGCTTTCACGCTTATTCTTTCAGAACTTCTTTTGAACAGTTTTCTGAAAGGAGCCCTGCAGATGTGAGACTTGCTTGATGTGACTATCTAATATTGACTGTCTCGCCCCATATTTCACCTCCTATTGATGCTTCTGCTAAACTAACAATGAAGAAATGGATACATAATTCATCAGACCTAAAGGAGAGTAGGGAATAATGGGAAGGAATATCTCACATCGAAGGTTCAAGAACACTGCTCATTAGTTGAGTTTTTCTTTTCAAGCCTAATATTTTATTACAAAGGGAACTGATTTTAAGCTGTGGACCTCTGGCATAGAGTGTCTCTTGTGGTTTCCAGGCAGCAGTAATGTCATCTGTCGTGGCATTATAGGTGGTTATAGTAAGGTTTCTGCCCTTATACTTAAGTTCAGATAACTGATTTACACTAGAACAACTAAGAAATTACCCAAATGTTTCCACAATTTATCCCCAGAACCGCACAGCCACTGGTACTTGCTAGTCCTCAGTCTCACAGCACTGTGTGATTTCTTCTGGATCCTCTGGCTGGGAAGCAGCTGAGTCTAACTTCCAGATTCGAGCCACACTGAAATGGTTGGAAAGTTTTGTAAGGGAAATGAGTGCTCCAGACAAAGAATAAATGATAATAGAAAGTTGGTCAGTTCAGCCTAAAGTAGCTCTCCGCTCAGAAACCTCACGCTCCATCAAAAGCTGAAATGTTCAGTCTTTTCTTGCTAGTGGCTACCTCGTATTCAGCTGGCCGTTAATATCTGTACATGATAACTTTGACCATGCTTGCTCATACAATTGTGGGGTTTTTGAAAATAGTGTCTGAAATTCCTTTAAAGACCTTGTATTTGAGCTGTGTCTAAGCAGAATAGAAAAAGGCTAGTCTAGGAGTTTGTCCCTTTAATACTGAAGACTTGGCTCAGCAGCTTCAAGGCTGAGCAAGGTCTCCTGGAAAAGCAGAAGACCAATTAAATGGCTCTTTTTGCTTCTGGCAGCACAGCTCTTCCTCAGTATTGCCCACTGTTTCCATTCATTAAAGACTTCCAACATGACACTATGTTTTTGCCTCCTGCTATATTACTGTACATGGCCACTTTGCCTGCCGTCATGCCACCAGCTTCTATTTCTGCTTTCCTTGTTTGCTGTGTAGAGGCTTCTTGCGGTCAGAATAAGGATGAGATGCTGTTGAGCAAGCTATTCACATATGCATCCAGGATTCCTTTAAAATTGTTTCATTTGATCTGGCAGCTGGTTCAAGAGTTCCAGGACTGCAAAGTTACCAGAGTGATTGCTTCTTGTTTGGGGATCTGGTAGCGGTGTTACTGGCTGTTGTCATATAAAACTTTTATCAGACTAGTCAATATTAAGTGGTTGTCATGCAGTCATCACTTCCTAGTGTTAAGTCCTTTTAAAATCATAATGAAGCAAAACGACTCTTAATTTCTTGCTAAATCATTCCTGGTTTTGTTTTCACTACATTCAATGATCACAGTGTGCATGAGGCCTAAGGAAAAAATGTGGCTTCCCTTTGGGTGGGACTCAATTATCTGTCTGTCTCAATGTGGTGATGCATGTGCATTGGGTAATGTTAATGTGATGTCTAATATATTACACTTCTCTAGCAATATGACTGCCATCACAGAAGGTGATGAGGGTGGGGAAGAAGTGAATGGATTGCTACAACAGTGCTGCATTTATATTTGGAACCAGCATTGCCATGCCATTATCAGGATGTCTTTGAGTAAATTTCAGGATTTAACATCCATCAAGCTGCCTGACAACACTAGGCCTGCATTTGTGAAATGTCTCCTAGCATAGAGGCATAAATCTGAGTTATCTACATAACAGGGATATTGAATTATGTTACACAGGAGAGGCCATAAACATAGCTGCTCTGCAAAGCGTATCTAAGAATAGAGACCTAAAATACAACTCATTGTACTACAGTAACACTGTTTTTATTATAGCTCTATCTTTCAGCAGTAGCAGAAGGAAAGAAATAATTTTAGAATTATCCCTTCAGGCCGACTGCTTAGGCCGCACACTTATGTGACATTTTACATCTATCAAACATGGATAAAATTGGAATAGCCACTTCTATCATCCTTATTCAGAGGACAACTTATTCAAGCTTCTGTTAGCTTAACAAGTACTAACTAGGGACATGTAATTCATTGAGCAGGAGATGAACAAAGCTTTAGCAGATCTTGTCTACTGCTGAAATTCAAAGAACTGCGTGCTTAGATAAACTTAGTTGAAAAGAATTGGTCTGGCCTTGGCTTGTTACCTGGGATACTTAAAAACAAACTGAACTGTCAGGTTTATTGGATCTGATTGCTTTTCATTGTCACTACAGCAATTCTAGTGTATATCACTTCCATGCTGTAATACCATCTGGAAATTAATGGCATCTCACCAGAATAAAACAGATCTGACGAGGGAATCAAAACTATCACTGCATCTTTCCTTTTGAGTTGTGTGGCTGTTGTGAATTGAATAAAATGTTTGTCTGTATTTAATGTAAAATATCTAAGATTCTGTACTGGTACATAAAGCTCAGGTTTTCAGTAATTATATGGAGGTGATCTTTCTGTTTCTATAAAATGTATTGCTTTGGAAAAAACTTATTTCAATAGAATGAAGAACACTTTTAAGCCACTCTGGGATACTCCAAGTCATTCTGTCTTTAGGACTTTCTGGGTTTTTGTTCAAAAACTTGGAGTGGACTGGAGTAAATCGTGATGTGAAACAACAGCACTGAGTTGCAGCTTGTTCTACAAAAGAATTGATGAAGTATTTGCTCAAAACACTGGTGTTCTGGATGTGTAATTTATTTATTTAAAACATGATGCATTACTTTGTATTTCACGTAACATGCAAATTATTTAACGGAGTGGAAAGTGGTATGACCATACACTGACATGGCTGATGGCCAGTGATGTTAGAGGATCCATAAATTATTACCTCTCTGAAAACAAAGCATAATGGAGAGCCCAGATCTCTCTGATCCCTGCTTTGTCACCTAGACTGCTGCAGGAACATTATTTGGCTCCTTGACTCTAAGTACATTAACATCTAGAGCAATTAACCCTGTGCTTTTTTGGGGCACCATCCATTTCAGTTTGTTGTGAATTAGATGTTCGTGGCGTCTCATAGATGCTTATCTGAGTCAGGCTGAGGGCACTTCAAATACTCTGACTTCAGAAAGAAGTGGGAATGCAATTGCTGTCAGGGCTGCGTGAGCTTAGCTTCAAAAACATGCTTAAGTTTCCCCTTCCTTTTTTAAAGCCCTTCCTTGGCCTTTCACATGGAAAGACGTCATGGAAATTATAAGAGGAGGAGCAGACATGAAGTGAAAACAACCTAGACTTCCCATTACCACTGTGGAGAGGTCTGAATACAGAGCTGAAGCTTGTGGTTAGTGTGGACTTTAAAACGAAGTGCCCGGAATGTCATTGGTTGTGAGCATCCCTCATTCAATGGGAGAAAGCAGCAGAAGAAATGTGAATCAGGAATGTTTGTCTCTCTGCCTTTGTATCTGGGCTAGAGGACTTGCCCCGCTTTGCAGGGGATGGGAGCATAATGGACACACAACACTTGCAGTCTATCTGGAAAAAAGGAACTGAGCAGCCTGGAGACAAGCTTGCTCTTATGTAACTTCCACATTGAAAACATCTGGCTTTATTAAGATTGAACTATAATTAATTAATCTGAGTGATAAAACCATGTCATAGTCAAGGAGAATATGCTTTGGATAAAAATGACCAAGATATAATATTAAATAACATGAACACACATGATCAGATAGATGTGCATTTGGTTGACTTTTGGGTCATTAATCTACATTCCTTCGCTGGTGGGAAGTAATCCCAAATCCTTTCAAACTACTGAAAGGATTTTGTGGAATAAAGGGATCCTTGCCTTGGCATTTTGAGTTTTTAAACTTCTGCTAGGATGATAATGACTGCTCTATGAAGGGACAACAGATTTATACCATTAGACAGAATGTAATGGAGGTTGTCTCATAGTGGAGCCCAGTGTAGCTGTGATACAGTTTTTAGATGATGTTCGGAGTGTGCAGATTTCTTTTAAGGGCTGTATTTGGCTGTGTCTTCTAGGTGAAACCAACATACAATGCAGAAACGATGATCCTGGAGATTGCCTAGCAGTGGCAATACAATAAAGTATCGCTCTTAATGAATGCTACCAGCAAGTCAATGCCAGTGTTTCCCAGGCACTACCTAGCATCATCCATCCCTTCACTTCCTAGAGACTTAGAGAAAGACAGGCCCAGCAATGTGCCCTGGAGGTGTATGTTTTAAGTGTCTGTGGACCAAAGGAGACTGCAGATTGCCAGGGATGTGATTAAGCACACCAAGCAGTGATTTGCCTCGTGTTCTTCTCTGAGACAGCATTGGAAGTAAACTGAGTTGGACACCTGGTGTACATAGAGAAGGTGCCATAATACTCCATTTAAGCAAGGTGGAAAATGAAGCTTAGAGTAGCTCTGCTTGCAAAAAGGGGCGAACAATAGGCTTAAATGCACGGTTGGATGTGCCGAAGAAGACTTGTCTTAATTTCTGGGAGGGCAGTCTCCTATATGTTATGAATGGGGTACCACATGGTAGCTGCAGCAATAACCACCTTTTTTTTTTCTAAAGAAACTTGTCTATGCAGGGCTGAGATAAAGGGTAAATCCACTTATTGGTTATACTGAATGGGCAGGGAGTGGTGTGATAACCAATTAATTTAATACATTAGAAAAGGGGGAAAACCAAAACCTTTATAAATGGAAAGAAGGAAAGCTTTGTCAGTTACTAATGCTTTCTTTTCATGCTAAAAGAGCAAATGCAACTTTGCCGGGGCTTTTGCTCATAGATAACGAGGAACTCAACAATTTGTAACAGTCTTATCCTAAAAATAACCTTAATTACCGCAAAACTGAAGGCAGAACATACAGAATACTTTCTAGAGTCATTGCTGCTTAATTCATTATATCTAATCTGTACCTGATAGTTAATTCCAAGCCTTTATTTACACTGTCTAGATGGTAGCCTCTCATCTGATGGGACAAAATAGTCTGTCTAAAACTGAGCACGTTCAACAATCTGGTAGAGCTTTGGAGCTGTGCTTTGAGTGGCTGGTGCCTGGTGCTGATGGTGTCCCTTGTGTAGAGGTTTTCTGCAAAGATATATCATTACGCAGTCAATATACGTGAGGTGGAGAGTGAGGTGCAGTTTGCTGAATGGAGATGCTGGACAGAGACTTGTATTCAGTACCCTGTTCCTACAGGAACCCCCGCTATGTCAGAGATCTGTGAGTTGTCCCAGTGGTATGGCTTGCTTTGACTCTAGAAAGCTGAGTATGAATGTTGGTGACACAATCTGGGGCAGCCCTGCAGTGTTTGCTGTCTTCATCTCCTGTACTAGTGAAACATTTGCTCTGACCCAAAATAAACAGTCCCGTGATCCTACACTGAGCCACAATAACCAGACTGTCGTGCTTCAGACTGTTCTTATAAGCTCATTTGGGACCTAAACAGGTCCCAAAATGAGGGAGGAACAAACAGAGTTAAAAACCTGTGCTCTGCCCTTTGTCTGATATGAGCAGAAAGATCACTGCAAATGGGGGAGCACTGTGGCCTTTGAGTCCACACAGAGAAAAAACATTTCACCTGGTGCACTGTTGTTTATTCTCATTGAAAAACCTCATCCCACATAATCACCATATGAATTGAGTCAATCAATTGAGTCAACACAGTCTTTCTCCAGGGGCTGTGGAATTAGTATCACAGCAAAGTGAAACGTTCCTTTTCAATTCTTAATGTAACTCAGTATAGCAATTCTCCCTATTCTCTCGTCATGTCCCTTCTATTTCCTTTTCCGCTTAGTGGTTTCCTTATTGACAGAGCCTGTGATTGCAGACAGCAGAGAGATAGAAGCAGCATACTTGGAAAGTAAGTGGAGTCACTCATTATCAGTAGCTGTACGACGTAAATTTGTGGAGTTGCAGGAATTACAAGATCTAGATAGGATGCTAGAAGGTGTTTTCTCTATTTTAGAATAAAATGGCTGACTCAGAGGGACCGTCTACTCCATACAGTAAGAAGTGTCGATATGTGGCCAGGTCAGCATGAATAGATGTATTTGGTACATTAATGGAAATAAGCAACTTCATTTCCAAGCAGGAAGGGGTTGTTGGTTTTGGATTTTTGGGTTTTATTGTTTTAAAGAAGCTTAGATCAGTTGTTCTGTGAAGCAGATTTAACTGACAAAGAAATAGGCCAACTACATGAATATGTAATTTTGAGTACCAAAGAGCCCAGTATATTAATACTTCTGCTAAGTATAATGATGATGGAATAGGGCCTCAAATCTTGTTTTTACATCCTTTATTTACAAATAAAGAGCAGTAGCGCTTGCAGAAAAGCAGATATTTTTGTGGATTGAACAGAGTCTCTTATGAGGGGAAAAAAAAAAATGGGGGGCAACCACTCACAAACTAGGGCAAGTCTGAAAAAAATAAAACAGTAAAGCTGCCAAACCAGAAATGCACAGGTACTACTGAAATCTGAGTGTTACAGGAGGTTGTATAATAAGACCAAACTATGAGTTTAGTATATGCAAACTTCAACTCTAACTTTCTCCCTTTGTAAAGTTTAATTTTGAAAATGAACTTTGGTTGCTTCACTTGCAAGAGCAGTTGTAACTGGTGTGCAATGCATAGCTCAGGCTAGTTTGCTTCCCAAAACTGCAAAATATTTGAAATGACACCACAAAAGTAACGTGGCAAATGCAGGTCTAAACAAGGGTGTCAGTGTTTACAACCAATGCATGAGGAAGTTGGATTATTTAAAAAAAATAATAATTAAAAATTGTTTTGATGTTTTTGTTTACAGGCCACTAGTTTACTGTATGTTATGCAGGTGTACTCAGCTGTTTGCTAGAAAAGTTTCACTTGCATAACATGAGCTTTTACTTTTATTTGAAACTATTTTATCTAACTTGAAATTTTTGGTTTTCTGAAGCTAGCTGCTGATTTTTCAGTTTAAGGCTAATTCTCAAGTTTTATAAAGTAAGTCATTGTCTCTATTAAGTAGAACTACTTAAAACATGTAGAAAAAACACCTACTTTTCATCCTCTCTGGTTTTTGGCCAAACTCCAGATTAGTAGCCTTCCAACAAGAGTATAGGCTGGCAGAAAGCGTAACACCATGCAATAAAAAGAATACTCGTCCCTGTCAGCAGATGAATGAAAGTGAACTGTGCTTGCTAATGAGAGGAAAAAATAGAAGTTAAATGGAAAAAGGAAACATCCTTTGATGCTCTTAACAAACTCTAAATCTTTGGTACTGCCCATGTAGCACTTGTGTGCCCAGCATCGTGTTGTTTTTTTTCTTCAGATGAGGCAGAATAAAAACAATGATACATTAATACAATTAGAGGATGTGAAAACTATAGTTTTTTGGGTGGGGAAGGGAGGAGTTGAAAGGGGAAAACTCAATGTTCTTTTGCTTTGAGTTTGACCTGGCATAATTACTTCCACGTGAGCAGATTTCCCTTCTGAGGAAAAAAGAGGCTGTAATTTCTGCAGCCCACAGTATATACTACAAGAAAGGAGTTTCACAGCTTTACTGGCTTCCCAAGTAGTACTTCCTGGCTGCTGAAGGACAGCAAAATGCAGCCCTTCCCCTCTGTCCTGAGCATGTAGTCTTCTTCTGGGTCATGGTGCTGATTTGAGGTATGTGGAATAGATGGAAAAGCCCTAGGTGAGAAGGAAACAGTGGCTTTCCCACAGCCAGACTCACTGACTGCTGCTGCTTTGGGTTTCCCCCCCCACAGGAGTTCCAGAATCATAGTTGGCAACAATTAACCTCTTATCAGCATTTTCATATTCAGGAAGGTACAAATTCTATTCTAATGAAACGTAGGTAAACCAAGTAGGGACTATGCCTTCTATTACAATGCAAGGGCATGTCTTTTCTGGCTCTAATACTTAAATAAATAAAATAAGGCTGCTTCCTAATGGAGGAAAATCAAGTAACTTCTCAGAAATTAATCAACACTTCAGAGGCGAAACTGGAAAGGGAACCTGTATCTCCTGACTCCTGGCCATGAATTCCTTGTAACAACGTGGCATCATCAGGACCAGAGGTTGCAGAATGACATCTGTTTCAGCAAGGCTTATAATCTGTGCTCCTGCCAATGCTGTTGAGTCCTGCACTTGTTATTTCAAATATAGGCTATATAAAACAATCAGCGGTGTCCATAGGATTTAGTAGTAAAAGTGAAGAACACAGCTATAAGATTAAAAAAAAAAATCAAAAAGTGTGTTAGAGTGGAAGAGGCTGCTGTTGTAGGGAACTAAGTATTCCTGGTTAAAAAGGTGAATGCAACAGATAACACTTAACAGGTAAATTCATAAGGAAGTAATGATTAAGCATCAGCGTGTTAACAATCACACTGAACTATGACACGTGACAATTGATGTAATAAGTTTTAAATAAGATAAAAGGAAAAAATCCTTTGAAGTGCAGCTTTTATTTAAAGTATTTTTTAAGTGGTCGTATTATGATCCATCAAAGAAAGATCAGTAAAAAGGAGTATGGTAAAAGTTATTCTTGAAATGTACTTCTAGATTATTCAGCATAGTGATTCATGCTATATGCTATATTATGTTGTGCATGAAGCATGGCTAGGGAAACTTGTGACTAATATATCAAATGGACCCAATCTTGAGAGATAAATGTCTTAAAGTATGAAATGAGTGTTTGTGTGTAGGTAGGTAGCTTCAATGAGCGACCTTACCTTTGCTTTATGGGACAGATCTTGTAGCTGTTTAAACTGATATTACTCAACTGAACTCAGGATAGTACTGACTCATGCCTGTCCAGCGTTTGCTTCTAACTCTTCCTAAAAATTGTCTTTTTGGGTAGCATGATGGCATGGCCCACAGTACAACTGTCTGTTGGTTCCCATTTGCCCCTTAAAATAAATCTGTGTATTGAACTGCTGTAGCAATGGCCAGTTTTGGGGGGCTGGGCAGTATTTGTGTGTGTCTATATATATAGCCTGTATACAGTGTGTGTATAGTATATAGCCTATGCCACCCTGCTTCTTACTAAAGATATAAAAGAAGCAGGGTGGTGTAGGCTAGATACTATGGAAAAGTATGAAAGCTGTTACAGAAGACACTTTAGTGGTTTATTGATGGAATCCTGTAATTACAGCAGTGATGGAATTGTTTCAGGCAGCTTAGATGCTATTTTATACACCAATGAATTGTAAAAATGTGGAATAACAGGGAAGAGGCCCTCTAGTTTGTGCTTACTTGTGGTTTAGCTTGTGTTCCTCATGCTCAAAAAGAAGGGATTTCAGTTGCTGAGTCTTTCATCTTTTATCTTGTGGACAAATGTGAAAAAGTTGAGATTGTTTTCCTTTCGTATCTTTGCAGACATTTGTGAGAGAAGAGTAAAGTGGCTTTTCAGTTCACCATCAGCCTCCTCAAATTAACAGGAATTGATAGCCACATACTGCATATGACTGAAAAATCTTTCAAATGATAGTTGTTTGTGCACACAAGGGATTTTCAACTTTATACACAGACACCAACCTTGTGTTAGTAACATCTTTTTTTAATGGAAAAAATATGTAAATGTACTTTTTTCTAAATCCTTGTTATTAGTTTCTAATACGAGCAGGGCTACTCTGGGGAAAACTGAGCAACTACATCCTTATAAGAACTTAGCTGATTTGGATTTAAGCCTAGGCTCAACACACCTAAGGAATGCCGACAACTGATTGCCTTGCAAAGATACTATTACAAGTACCTGGCTTTATTGTGTCATGCAAACCTTTAATGTGCTTCTGGTACATTTTGGTGATATTTGTGCCTTAGCTGTCTAGAAACCTTTCTTTTAAGCTTCCCAATGGAAAGCATAAGAAAAAATCTTTCTTAGTGTTTCCCAAAAACCTTAGAGACACCCAGACCAAGAAGATAATTATCTCTGTAGCCCATAATGGTTAGGGACAGGAAACCTAATGGTCCTTTAGCGTTTAACCCTGTTTGACTGACAGATCTATGTCTGAATTCCAACAGGGATTTTTGGTGTGATTTTAAAAAGAGGATCCTCTGTGTACTTCTAGGTCTTTTGGGGGTACAAACCTGATGAGGATCAAGAATGATCAAATGGGACCAGGCACATGATGGAGCTTACTTCAGCTTTGTTTAGGTAGTCTGCAGAAGTTCTAGGGGCATATGGTCCAATGTAAAGCTGCTCCAAGTGTCGAAAAGTGGAATGAGATTGCATGGGTTTGGCACTCTGCATCAGCTGCCCGAATTTTGCTAATCCAATAGCAAGACCCAAAAATCTGGATTTGCTCTTGTCAAGCTGCAATGTCCTTCTGCTGCGTTGTGTCTGGAAAAACAAAGCAAATCTACTGGGTAACAGCTCCATGCCTTCTGGAGGGGCTGCTCTTTCTGGTATTGAAGTGATGGGTGGTACCTCTGTGGATATGCCTTCTATAGGTCTGCATCTTTACACATTTCAGTGCCCGGAGAGCACCTGTGGCTGCCAGAAGTGCTCAGCAAAGCGTGTGGGAGAGTAAGGGCATTGCCAATGCCTCTGCCACAACCTGAAGTCTGATGCGTGGGACTAAATGAGAAATGCTGAGAAATAAGTATGTTTTGACTTCTTGTCAAATGGAGGGAGTCTAACAAAAATCATACGCTGTTTCACAGTCAATAGGAGAATAGACAGATCTCCATTTCTAAGAATGGTGTGAGTGCTAAATATTGTACCTCCAGCAAAATTTTTTACATTTCTATGCAAATGGCAATTAACACAGATGTCTTGAATGTCATTACTATTGCATCCTGGTAGAGCTCAGCAAAACCTATACAAGGGCATCATCAAAGTAGGATTGTGTAACTGTGGCACGCTTTCTCTTATTCCAGTCTGGCTGATAATAAGATACAAACAGGAATGAAATCCCCCCTTGTGGTAGAGAAAGTGGTCCCCATGAGCTTTCTGAAAAGGGGGGGAAGAGCTGTCTTGTGGGAGGAGAGCTTGACAACATCTTTGTCCTTTGTGATAGCTTGGAGGGAGCTCCCTTGTCAGTTTAAATCTCTCTGCTGGTGAGGATCAGTTACATTCCTGATGGACAATCCTCAGGATATTCCAAGAGTTTGTAATTTAGACTTTGGGACCAGGGGCCATCTTTGTTCTGTCTGTCCTCATCCACTGTGGAGGAATCTTGTTTGCTAGCCTATTCTTACAACCTCATAAATGGTTGCAGTCTTGGAGAGTCCGCTGAATTAGCTTCTCTTTAGAAAAAAAAATAATAAATGCATAACTCTAAGCGCTTCCTAAAGTTCCATTAAAGTAGCAGTATTAACACATATTGCTGTGTTGGAAAGTGATAGACACAAGAATACTGTCAGCTGCTTTGCTGAATTAGGGCTGCAGCCTTAACGCAACTTTTTGTTATTGGGTGGTGTATGCTACGCTTACTTGCAGGGTTAAAACATGTAGTGATAGGAATGAGGAGAAAAAGCTTATCTCGCAAATGTTAGCTTAGTTAATCAGCTATTTTCCTAAACTACCCTTATTCATTAAAAGCAAATGATGTTCCACTAATAAAATCTGATCCTTGCTTACATAAATTTATTCTGACATAACCTTTAATAAATTGGAAGGAGAAAGTGCCAAAAAAACTCAGTTGTGTGCATCTCTGGTGTACGATACTGATACACTTTGACACCTGCACATTTTAGTTTGCATCAAAGATCACTTTAAACAGGGAGGGAAAAGGAGTTTTGCATAAAGTCAGCAAATTTACTTTAGTTTTTTACAACAAAAGTACCGCTTAACTTTTTTTTTTTTAAATATTTCTTAAATTTTGTTGTGTGCTTCAGACTTGTGGGCCTGAAAAGACAGCAGAAAAAGCTCTTTAAAGAAAGATTCTTCTACAGAGAAGCAGCACATGGGGATTGCTATACCCCATCTGACCCCAAAATTGTTACCTTGGTTGTGTCCTTAGTTGATAACCGGTGATGAAAATGCTCTATAATAGCCAGAGGTGGGTGAAGCATCTCTGTGTCCTGTCTAAAGCCAAGAAATGCAAAGCAATATGTATTAGAAAGGGCTTTGGGTCCACCGTAAAGAAAATGAATTACGTTTTTTCATTAATAAATGCTAGATTTATGATACTAAGGAAACAGGTGGGTTTTACTCAATCTAATGAAAGACAGTGTGAAATGTTGACTCTGTATGCAGCATCGTGGCAGTGGCACTTCTGGTTTGTTTATTAGCAGGACTGAAAATTAATTAAGGAGAGAGAAGCTTTCATCTGAACCCACAGAGATCCCCTCTACTTAAAATAGCACTTGGTAAATGGCCAGCTGCAATTAGTGCCCAATAAGAGAGATGTACTAAAGTTTCTGTAAGATGTCTTATGTAGCTTAAGAGAAGACTCTTAACCGGGGAACGCCTGAAACTGGATCAAAGGTAAACAGAAGAGCAGTTTCATGTTGCTGAAGCACTCATATTTAGAACAGTTTGTTTTTTTTTTAAATCTATTTAATCTCATCTCATTGTATAGTGAATTGATTAATTAAACTCCATGTGAACTGGGGTCCTGGTTCTGCAAGCATCTCTATCTTCTTATTAATTATAAATTAACTACTTTAATAATTAGCCAGCAGGTTGAGGAAGGTGATTCTGCCCCTCTGCTCTGGTGAGACCCCATGTGGAGTACTGCCTCCAGCTCTAGGGCCCTCAACGTAAGAAGGGCATGGACTTGTTGGAGTAAGATGAAGATGATCAGAGGGCTGGAGCACCTCTCCTATGAAGACAGGCTGAGCTGGGCTCTGTGAGACCTTAGAGCCCCTTCCAGTACTTAAAAGAAGCCTACAGGAAAGCTGGGGAGGGACTCTTTATCAAGGAGTGTACTGACAGGATAAGGGGTAGCGGTTTTAAACTGCAAGAGGGTAGATTTAGATTAGATATTAGGAAGAAATTCTTTACTGGGAGAGTGGTGAGGCACTGGCACAGGCTGCCCAGGGAAGTTGTGGATGCCCCATCCCTGGAAGTGTTCAAGGCCAGGCTGGATGGGGCTTTGAGCAACATGGTCTAGTGGAAGGTGTCCCTGCCCATGGCAGGGGGTTGGAACTGGATGATCTTTAAGGTCCTTTCTAATGCAAACCATTCTATAATAAATATGTGCTGGTGTTGGAAGACAATACAGTACACTATGTCTGCAGAATGGCCTGAAAATCAGCCACTTTGAAAAAGGCAGGAAACATAAATGGAAAATTCAAAAATTATGTTTAGGATATTCTGTAAACAGTTGTTCATCTGTATTGACAGGGCTTTGGGAGATAATCCTGAATAATGTGCTAGGGCAGATTACTTTAACTTCCTTCACTGAGGGAAGAAAATTTGAAAAATTATTTTGGAAAGAAATAGAGACAACAATATGAGGCTGTGTGTATATGAAATGATATCTAATAATTTTTTTACAAGAAAGCGTAAAGCTTCTATTCTGTTAAATTCATAATTTTAACAGGATTACACCTTTTCATAGGTCAAGAAAAAGACCTGAGCCTATGAGATTTTCTACACGACTTGGCGTCACATAGCTTAAGCAGAGGAGCTCTGTGGTAAACATGACCAAATTATAGGCTCTGTTACCCTTAATTTCTGCTTATACATGAGAAATCATGTACCACTCTATATACGTTATCACTTTAAGCCTCCAAAACTTGCTTTATTTTTCCCTCTGATCCCTAATGGTTAATCAGAAGCACTACATATAATTGAGAAACATGATTTTCCTTAAGCAAAATAAATGCCATGTCCAGGAAAGAAATTGAATTTAATTTCCTCACTGGTTACCCAGGAAGATATCAAAGGCAAATTTGTCTTGTCTGCTCCCTGTGTGTTTATCTCTAAAAAGAGGTGAGTGAAATCTCTTGTGGGATGACTATTTTACTGTTGCTTATCAGATTTCAGCTCTAGTCTCAAAGTATTTAACTCCAGTTCTTGTAGTCTCTATTACATCTTAAAGCAGAGACTTGTGATGAAGATGCGAGTGCCTGGGTTCAAAGGCAGGATTAGAGATGTTTTTCCACTTCTAGCAGCTGGAAACTGCAAATACAAATTTCTTTTTCTGGACACAAACTGCTTTGAGCTTCTTCTCCAGCACTGCCATCTCATCTGATTCCTGTGTCCTGGAGCATCCTTTCTGCCTCGGGGAGATCTGTGAACTTCCAGTTTCCCTCCTCAGGCCTCCCTAGGAGGCTTTGGAGAACTCTTTCTTTCTGTGCCATAAGTCTTTGCTTGTCCCAGAACAATAGCATTAGGCAGTAGCTGTTGGCATGGCACTGGCTCTCACTGTTGCCAGTCCTGTGACACAATATTGATTTACTGGGATGGAAATGATGGTGAAAATGTCCCGATTTCATGTTGGGGTGAGAGGGCTATAGCTTGCAGCCATCTGACAGAAGCTGTACTCTGAGGCTCAGTTGACAGCTCTCTGCTCCTGTTATGGCAAAGTGCTTCAGCATGGACACCTTGTTGAGGCACTGCCTCAGCTACCTGAAGTCAATTTCAATCCTACTTAAACAGCAACCCCTTGTTTTGGGTGTCTTTTTACCTTTGATAGATCACAATTCATAAACTCTGCATTGGTCTATGTGATGTAGCCCCACAGAGAGGGCAACCACTGTCAAACTAACTGCCCTTTGTGGAATGAGAGGCACTCTGTATTTAAAATGCTGCTTCTCTCTAATAGAGCCTGATAGATGGAGACTGCTTCACGTTTCCGTGCCCCATGACCTGATGGAGTCGACAAGACCCTATGCCTACTGATGAAAAGCTTTCCGAGATGGGCTTTTGTCCTGCTTCTGATATTCACCCTTATTTCTTTAGCAAACCAAACCATTAGGTTTTTGACCTTAGCCATCCCTCCAGTCTCATCTGTTTTTAATGGGAGGCTTAGTTGAGGTTTGAAACCTATAAGGGAGTGATTTACCTTTTTTTACCCAGCAGTTCAGGCAGTTTGTCTTTCCAAGGTGGTCTGGATTGTGCTTGCTATTAGTTTATTGGATTAAACTCCTCCTGTCTTATTTCTATCCAGTAAAATAAATAAGTATTTGAGTGGGGTAAAGAGTGGGAATGTTAACACTGACTCCTGTGGAGTTATAAGTTCAACCCCTTATATTTGATTTTTCTGAGTTTATGAAAGATTGCTACTGCTGTTTTAGAAATAGGAGGCTAATGTAAAAGTAGAATGCAAAAATAGGAATTCTTCAGAGCTTTCATGTATTGTACACAGCTTCTGAAGTGCTGGACATAATTTGAGCAAATGTAATTCTCTAGCTAACGTTGCATCTCCTGGACATCTTACTATCACTTCTGTTTCATGTCTTCCTGTCTCTTAGGAATTCATAATATAAAACTACATGTTGAGGGAAATGAGATTACTCCTTCCTTTGGCAGGTTAGGTATATGAGTTCAAGATTTATGCCTTTCAGGTTTAAAGACAAAATAATTTCCTGTTTATCTTTAGTTCTTTCAGGAAAAGACAATAACTTTTTTAGTAATCGTTTGCTTGGCAGGGTTTTGGTAGTGGGGGGCTGCAGGGGTGGCTTCTGTGAGAAGCTGCTAGAACCTTCCCCTAAGTCTGACAGAGCCAATGCCAGCCAGCTCTGAGACGGACCCACTGCTGGCCAAGGCCATCAGCGATGGTGGTAGCACCTCTGGGATAACATATTTAAGACGGGGGGGAAAAAGTTGCTGCACAACAGCAATTGCAGCCAGAGAGAGGAGTGAGAATATGTGAGAGCAACAACTCTCCAGACACCCCGTGGAAGGGACCCATGCTGGAGCAGTTCGTGAAGAACTGCGGTCCATGAGAAGGACTGATGTTGGAGAAGTTTGTGGAGGACTGTCTCCTGTGGAAGGATCCCACGCTGGAGCAGGGGAAGAGTGTGAGGAATCCTCCCCCTGAGGAGGAAGGAGTGGCAGAAACAACGTGTGATGAAGCGACCACAACCCCTGTTCCCCATCCCCTGTGCCACTTAGGGAAGGATGTAGAGAAATTGGGAGTGAAGTTGAGCCTGGGAAAAAGGGAGGGGTGGGGGAAAGGTGCTTTAAGATTTAGTTTTTATTTCTTGTTACCCTACTCTGATTTGATTGGCAATAAATGAAATTAATTTTCCCCAAGCTGAGTTTGTTTTGCCTGTGGCAGTAATTGCTGAGTGATCTCCTCGTCCTTATCTCAACTCACAGGCCTTTTGTTATATTTTTCTCTCCCCTGTCCAGCTGAGGAGAGGAGTGATAGAGCGGCTTTGGTGGGCACCTGGAGTGCAACCAGGGTCAATGGACTGCAGTAATGCCTGATTTTTGAAGTTAAACTGATGCTGTACTTCACAAATAGTTGCTTTATTTTTGCTTTTGCTTAACCTGAGTCAGAACGCATGCTTTTTTTTTTTTGTGTCTAAAAAAAAAAAAAAATTAATTCATTTATCACAGGAGGTTGAACAGTGTTTTTGTAAGTATGACCTAGGGGATCATGCTGTATAGCTGAGCATTTATGTACATGGAGATATTTAGAGATGTTTTGAAAGTCTCTCTGTGACAGAACTTTACCTCGAGGATTAGGTGATGGACAGAATTTGTGGTCTATCACTGCAAATAGATCCAGCAATAATTGTAAATAACCTGGCTGTTCAATTGTATTACACAGAAGTTGAGAAATGGAATAGTTCTGAAGTGTTTTCTGTAAGTCACTTCGAACATGCATCAATGATAAGCTATACAGGCTGTTTGATTCCCTCTTACTACACAGTAGTAGCATCTGTGGTTGCACAGCGTGGTTGATCTTGCAGACGTGATAGACATAGCAAAGGAACTTTTCCTCTTTATACTGTTACGAAATAAATAACAGCAATATGACCCTATGACCCACTGGAACTGCCAGCCTCTTATTCATTGGGTGTGACCTTGTATTTGTATGAGATGGATCTGTCTTGATAGCTTCTAACTGACTGTTTTACAGTGAAAATACACAAAAATAAATGATCTCAAAGACAGCAAAACTGGTTCCACTTTCCCTGACTTTACGCACAGCCCAGAAAATGGCTGACGATTGATTAACCTTTCAAGATTGTTCATCTGCAAAGTATCCTACAGCTGTTTCGACCCAAATGAAAACCAGAGAGCATATATGATACACCTAGTTCCAGACTGCTGCAGAAGGACGAAACTGCAATGAAATGTGGTGTTTTAAAGTCTCACTTAATACACTACCTGTCTTCAGTCCTCACTGCTCTTAATTTTGTGGAAAGCTGAAGCTTTGAATCAAGCTGGTGGCAGGCCTCACTTTTTAGAAATGTATACAACTTGTGACCTGTATTTATATACATGCTCACAATGGTAGTTTACGGACTTGTTTGCTTTCACATTTCGCTAACTGAGAATGCTTACATGGTCTGTGACTGTATCTCAACTGCTTCTGCGCTTCAGATAAGCTGGATTCTTACCTTCTCTCTTTGACACCTTCAGAGATAGATGTATCTGCAGAGTTTCTGCAAGTGGCTTAATCCCTCATAAGCAGGAGAAATCTGGCTTATTTCAGCCTTTTCCCCCACTTGCTGGTTCACTCCAGAACATGGCAATTGAAGCCCAAGTCTTGTATCATTCTGGAAGAAAATGGGATGTAAACGGAAACTATGAAAATGAAAAATTTCTAGTAGAAGGGAGGATGTGAGTTTACTACTTAAAGTATGTAATAATCCTAAGATTGTCTTGTAGAATTCTTATCAAGATCTTATGAGGGGGAAAAATTGCTTAGAAAGCCAATAATCTGCATTAATGCACAGTAACGTGCAGCCATTGCTCTATGGTAACTGCTCCATTAATGTCACTGCTGTAGCAAATACGCTGCTGAAGTCATGACTGCAGCTTAGTTTTGAAGAATTACTGGCACGCTTTGTAAGTCATAACTAAGTAATAGAGTGCAATTGTCTCACGGAAGCATAACCTTATAAAAACTCAACTGCTCTGAGCTTGGCATATCAATTGTGTGCTAAAGATAAGCTGGTAAATAATCAAAGTATGATGAGGATTCTCACAGACAGTGTAATATGTAACACAAACAAATACATTTAGAAATAGCAGAGAGTAGAAAGGATAATGTCTGGTATTTGTATAGATTAACTTTTCAAAGCTTCTTTGTCATTTAGGAAAAATGTCACTGTCAATAGACTTGCTTACATATCAATAAAGTAACATGGAATTCCAGTAGAAAAGCAGGTACAAGAAGTAAATCCTCTAGAAGTGAGTAATGTTCAAATCCCACACGTCCTCAACAGCCTATATGCTATTCTGATTCCCACCAATTGCAAATGGAGCATTACCTGAGCAAAGGCTGCCTTGACACACTGTTTTTGCCCCTATGTTCTCTTCAACATCAAAGGTTAACAGAGTGTGAGAAATGTTCCCACAGGAGTAACCCAGCGCCTGCAGATGGGCAGGAGACTGTCCTAGCTGTAGGGAGTGGACAAGGTTCTCCTCAGAAGCGAGCCAATCCTCACAAAGGCGTTAATTGCATAAAAAGCACCCATTTACTTCAGGCTCTTCTCTGAACCACTCAAGTGATGCACAATTTGAGAATACTATGGAACCTTTATTTCTCAAACGGCTTTGTGGGCTCAGGAAAATACCTGACAGGTGGTTGCAGACAGTCAGTCCAGTCCACTGGTTCTGTAGCTTGTTTGGACTCTTCTCCTTTGGCCCAGCCAAGAGACAGAAGATCTCTGAACACTGGTAACAGTTCCCTTGATCTCCTCAGAGACATCTCATATTGTTCAAGTGCAGTTGACTAAGGCATCCCTCGGGGGTCTCGGAGCCTCTCGTATTTATCCCTTATAAGGGTTAATCTACCTTTGATAGACGATCAAAAAAGAAGTATGTATTTTTCTTTCTAACGATATAACCACCTGTTAACTTTGAAATAAATTTCTCTTCTCCAGGACGCTGCTATGAGACAAGGCAGGAAAAAATGATTTAACTTTCAATACTTTAAACGACTCTCCTCTTGAGTAGATGCCTCATGAAACCTCCCTTTCCATTCAGAGCCCTTTTCTCTAAGCTGTTTGTTAGCAGGAACTTCATACATCCTTCTATTTGAAGCACAGTATTCCTTTTCACTTGGTTAAACCAGGATTTTCAACATCTGCCGAGGGAAATACAGCTTAATTTAATCTAATGCTTAATGATGGACACAATACTAAAATTAACAGCATCTCTTCCACAGGACCTTTGGTTCTATCCTTGCTGCCATCACTTCAAGTCCTCCACCTATTAATAATGAAGTGAAAAGCAGCAGCGATGGCAGGAGTCAAGGTGCTGTTTAATAAGTCATCTGGCTGCAGAGCTGAAATTCAGGCTCCAGTGTCCTCTGTGAGTTTATGAAGCACCGAAGGTCTCTAACTCTGAGTGAACAGAGCCCTAAGCCTTCGCATGTTAAACACATTAAATGTTTCCAGTTAATTTCATCTGACATCAATCAAAGCTCCACTAAAATTACTCTTGGGGAAGGTGGTGGGGAGGGAGAAGAATGGCAATACTTCTTAGTTGGCTTTCAGTTCTGTGCATTAAGAAAAATCACTGAGCACGTTTGGGAAGTTGGAAAGACCTGTGTCAAAAGCCGCTCTTTCTGAGGGCTATGTTACCCGCTTCTCTTTCATTGGCAAAGAGTAGGAGAACAGGAAAAATGGAGGTTTTGACTATCAAAAGAGTAACAAAAGAGTTTTTTGAAAAACATCTGTGGGCTTTTTTTTCTAGGCAAGTTCAAATAAAAATACCATGAGCTGACTCGCATCCTTCGGTCTGAAGAACTGTTAAACTGGATACAGTTCCTTGTTCACAGGCTAAACGGCAGCAAGTTCACTCATTTGGAAAACAATTGAAGCAAGGTGCTCTGAGTGGCCGAGAGCTGCCCAGCTGCACAGTACTTGTAGAATGCAGTAATTCTTATTCAGCGCATTAGCCGCTCTCAAATGAGGAAGAGAGATGAAAGAGAAGAAAGGATACTTTAGTGCTTATAAAGAGAAAGCAAGCTGTAAATTGCCTTTTGATAGTCTGTTCTGTGGAGCAAATGAAACAGCGATGCATTTAGATGGTATGAAAATGTGTTTGAACTCCAACGTAAAATGGGATGCAAGGTTTGTCAAGGGTCCTTGTTATGAAACTAACAAGACGAGTGGTGGAGGTCAGCTTTTTTTGATGAAACTGCAGGAGCTTTAATGAGCTACACCGTCTGATCACCTACACTGTACAGAGAATGAATCCATACTTTCCACTAGTCTGTGGAGAGATACATTTCCACTCTGGTCACAACTTTGAGTATTTTAATGGATTTCCTGATTTTCTTATCTTATGGACCGAAAGGTTCCTTGGCCTGGGAAAATCCCCAGTGACTTCTAGCCCATCAGCTGAGTTAGCCCGCTGTGGTTCATCCTGTGGTTCCCCCTCCATTCTTTTTTCTGCACAGATGCAGTCAGACTCTGTCCCTGTGCTGTTTCATCTGTCTTAGTTCCCTTCACTTTTTTAAATCTCTCTCCCTTAAGAGAAGGGGCTTGCACAAGGAGGTGGAGTACGAAGCCTGGAGAAGAAAGCACAGGCTGCAAGAAGAGGGACCAGAGGGAGAAAAGGAGAGGAGGGGCTGCTCCTTGCCTCATTAAGTGGCTCTTGTTCTCTTCCACTGCTTCCACAGTCACATTACTCCATTACACTCCTCTCTGCAGGTGCCAGTTCCCACTTGACTGTGCCTATATTTGATCTGTTTACTGCGTTCACTGGGGCTGACAGCCATCGTGTCTTGTTGGTGCCTCATAGATCATTTTTAAGTGTTAAATGAGGTATATAATTCTATTATGATTATTCCTTTCTTCCCTCATTTTTTCCCCCTCAAAATAAAATTGCTTAACAACTTTAATCAAACTCAACCAAGCTCTTGACTAAACTAGGAAATGTTGAGAACATCTCATCGCATTTCTATTTAGTATATTTTAATGGGAAGTAGGAGGTACAGATGCTATTGAAAAGCACGAATAAGCCCTGAGAGACTTGGCAGAATACTAGCATGAGAAGCAAAGAGTTGAATGCACAATTCTGTAATCCATGCATTGCCAGAAGCAATGGCCACGTGCCACAAGCCTTCATGTGCAGCCAAACTCTATCAGCTGCACTAACTGCTATAACTAATCCTATTTACTGTCATCACTGACCCTAACAAAATAGAAAATAGGGAAGTTGCAAGGTCTGAGCTTCAAATTACCTATATGTCTTGTCCTGTATCTTCCCTTTCCAATGTGACTGTGTGGCTGAGTGCTGAGTTCTTTGCTAGATGTACTGGAGAATTTATTTGAGAGGGAGGTATTGCCCAGTAATTCTAGAGAAAACATCAACTAGCTCATCAGTGCTGAGAGAAGGGTCCTCTGTAGAAATGTGTAACATATAAGCAGAAACAACTAAAAAGTGCTAAGGAGCTATGAAGACTAAGCAAAACTAACTACTTTTCAACAGAACTGCTGATATTTGTGTTCACTCTGAACAGTAAACCAGTGTCACCTGAGTCAGCTCATAAATGATTCAAGAGCAGGAAACTCTCTGGCTGTTAAACTGGGGATATAATGCTAAAAAAAAAAAAAATCCAGTGTGGATTACTCAGTTCTGAGCCACAACATATCTAGTGTTTCCTATGGAAAAGAGAAAGTCTTGAGCAGCTCTTAATGGCCCTTTAGGTGACTACTATATTTTTATCTCAGAAATTCTTAAGAAGGGAGAATATTTAGTTTTGCATTGTCCAGCTAGTAGTTCAAGGCTATGCGGAGGTTTAGGCTGTCTGTGGAAAAGTTTCACGTGCCTTTAGTGCGAACAGAGACCCGGTAGCTCACTGCTGGAATGAAATTTGAAGCTATGGAGATTGCTACTGAAAGGCAGGAACAAGCAGTACCAGAAATCTGCATGTGGGATCTGCTGGTGAAGGAAGCACCACGCTGTGTTGGTGTAGTTGATGTGGGGACAGTTATTGAGGGTAACACTAGACTTGCAACCGAAAGGGCCGGAGAGGATGGGCAAAATCTATTCCCTGTGGCTGGTGCAGGTGAGGGCCATCTGCAGGGATTGGAGTCTCCCACTCCTGTGGTGGGTCTGTGCCTCACCCCGACTGCCCTCTTGCAAGTGGGTTTAAACCAGTCTGCAAGCGGGCAGCTGAATTCAAGGCGCATGCTTCCATTTACAAGAGAAAAGAAGTCTTTTAAGTTGTGCGCAGATACCTCAGATCAGGTGACACCTTTAACTGCCATACACTAAACCTTGTCTCTTAACAGCACTCTTAAACTGGATACATCCCTCTTTTGGCTGAGCCGTTATCTTCAGTGCAGATCTACAGCAGGGGAAGCTTATTTGGCAAGAAAGGGAGAAATTGCTCTTGTTCTAATAAAAGATTAGATATTTTCAGGTATTTTTGTTCACTGTCTGTGTGGGGAGTGTGCAGCAGCAGATCAGGCTGACCATCCTGATGGTGCATTTATATCCTGCAAGCTTTCAGTCTTCCCTCCCCATGTCTTAATAAAGGAAAGTATTCTCATTGCTCAGATTCAAAACGTGCTCAGATTCAAAACATGTTTGCGTTATATATTGAGCTATAGTCCTTATGTGCTGATCTACTGTTCTGGCTCATCTCATTTAAATTGCATTCTAGCTCAGCTTATTCAAAGGGAAAATGAGTTCTGACAGCTGGCATCTCTGCTTCATTATTGTGATTGGTGTAAATCTAAAACTTATGTTTTGAATCTTAGCAAAACTATTGGACTCCAACTACCTCATCCTATTATCCATTTAATAGAAAGTAAGTATTCTAAGTGAAACTTTGAAGAATTACCTTTTTTCCTATTTAGCTTTGTTTTTTTTTCCTCTTTCTCCATTCCAGAGCATGCCAAATAATCCACTGTTTGTGCAGTCTATGGGTGAAACTGTTATAAGACATTGCTATGCTCACCAATTTCTCTCTTAATAGAATTCAGAAAATATGCAAACAGACTACTAAATGTGCTATGCTGTTGAAAATGAAACAGGAGGTGAAAAGTTGAAGGAAAAATTAGGAACATAAGAATGGAGTAGAAAAAAGAGATGGAGAGAATGACTTTGCGGGAGATAGGAGACTGTAAATATTCTAGAAAATTGGGGGGAAGAAGGGAAGGGATTTTTAGCACTTTTTTTTTTTTTTTTTTGGTTCCTTCAGATTTCTGTGTTTGACCCTGGCAATTTTGAAGAAATACCAGGAACTGTGTACACTTGCTGTACAGCTGTGTGCATGAGAACTGTAAAGCGGTGTGTTGATGCTATTGTTCTGATACCACTATTTCTCTGCATAACATCTAAAGGCATCTAATTACACAAAATAAGAACAGCTTCCACTAAGAATCTTTTGCATTTATTTTAAAGATGTTTCTTAAAGAAATTGGAAACTTAATGAGAGAGAAAAATTCTCCATGTATTATTTAAACCTACTCCTCTGCCATCATAACAGTTCACAATACCCATCTGTTCTGCAGTATGCAAGTTTTACTCCGAATGCAAGTAATAAAAGCTGCTCTGGCACATTCATTAGCCCAATGAAGAAAACAATGACATTGTCCCAGAAATTACCCCTGGTGTAAAAGCAGGAAGAAAACCAAAACGAAACAAAATAAAAATCATCCTGTCGATATGCAAGCATTACACTGATGCAAGGTTTTATTAATTTATGCATCTGAAAGATCATCTGTGCATGAAAAAAGCAACACATGCTTATTCTTATTTTCCAACAGATCAATAGAATGACACAATCAATTACTGTTTTTTCTTAAGTAGAAAAAGTATTGATAGTACTACTATTGCTAGTAGTGGGAGTAAACAAGGAAGATTAGAGTCTTTATAGTGTCACATGCAATCTAATCTAGCATTAAATGTTTAGATAACTTTAATTGTTGCACTATAAGCTTTAAATTTAGGAAGGAATAAATTATAGCTTTATAACTTGACATTCCTTGAAACTTGTAATGGGATTATTTGAAGGAACCACTGCTGGGACACAAATAAGGAACATTTTGTTCCTTAATTTGATAGTTCACTGGGTTTTGCATGTTCATAAAGCACTGCGGTTTCAGATGAGTTTTGACTTAAACTCGTTTCATACAGTTTTAAAGCTTTATGTAGACTAGAATAAATGCGTTTTAAGATTCCTGCAGCAGAAAACCACGTAACTTAAACAGGAATGGATCTTGAGGTTGTTCAGAGGGTCTCCATGCTTCTTCATTGTATGTTTAATCTTGGGTAGATGTGAGATAGAGCTATGAACTGTTTCTGTGATGAAGAAAATAATCAGCTTTGTATAGCAAACGTTATAAATTCATGTTCTCTGCTTCTTACCCAGAAGGAAAGTGTGAACTAAGGCTTGTTCAGAAGAGTAAAGCCTATGCAGACATATGTTTACAAGCCTTTCTGCTGGACCTGAATCTTATTTTTGGAGACTAGCTCATATTATTTCTGCCATTCCTCAAATCTCTTGAGGCTGAGGACAGAGTCAGTTAATGAAGTGAGAGACAGGGATCCGAGAAGTTAAGCTGTCCACAGTGCCAGGCGAGCAAGTAAATGCTTGGTGTGGTGGCAAGGAGAAAGGCTGATGAGACCAGTAATGTTCATGAACCCGCTTTGTGTTTAAATGGAACCTTGTTACAGAGGGGTGGTGAATGGGTTTCTTAGCAGCTGCAGACCCTTCTCGTCTGTCTGACATCTGGATGCAATTCCCAGCTTTATGCATTTGGACAGAGAGAAGTGAAGTGTTTATTCAGGAGAGAGATGTAGATGTCTGGACAAAGAGCAGCTTGCAGGTGCACACAAAGGTAGTTACTTTTTGTGACTACTGTGTGAAAACTGCACACCAAGTTTGATAAATAACAAATAAGGCTTCATTCTAGTTCTTATACTTTCTATCTCTCCCAGTTAAAATCTTACTCACATTAATCTATGAAGCCTTTTCTAAAGAAAGCATGAGATGACCAATTCCTACTTAAATTCACATCCCTGAGTCTCTTCAGATAATCCATGAACTCCCACAAATTTGTTAAGTCAGTGATTGTGCAGTCAAATTTTAGATTGTATTGTTCTGTGCTGTGCTGATACTACCCTTTGGTCAGAGGGAAGGGCAAGCCTTTATGATGTCCAGGACTGAGCTTTCTGGGATAAATATTTTGTAATGGAGGGTTTAGAAGTGGAGAGCCAGCACTGGAGCTCAGACATCGTAGCAGCTTCCCTTTGAGTTTGTACCTAGTAGACCACACTTTCAACCACACTCGCTTAGGCATAAGCTCTGGAGTAATCAAGCTAAGTCATTCAAGGGTCCTGAACTCAAGTGGTTCATTTATGTCTAGAAACCTTGGTACCCTGCCTAAGGACTCACTGCTGAAGTAAAGCTTTAGGCAGAGCAGTCGCTCTTGTTTAAAAGTAGCTCCCAAAGCCACCTCTGCTACGCTACTGGACCCTGCCAGATAGAAAGGATAGCTGGCTCTTTTCTCTCTCAAACTATTTTTGTTTTCATTTTCATGTTTGTAACAGTGGTATCAGCCAAGCATTGAATTATAACCAATGAACCTTGGTAAATTTTACAAGGGACCATGTTCTCCTAAACTTGTCAGGTTTATAGAGAAATTTCTGTCCCTTAGAAATAGACTTTAAAAACAACGTCTAGGGCACTGAAGTTACAATAAAATTATACGTATTCTGTTCTTCAAAAATCTTTATCTTGTATCTCTAGCAAGGCATTTTGCTGAAAATCTTTCCAAAAGACACTTTTTCCTCCCAAAGTGTTGTATGGACCATTCCTTTGGTTTAGAAATTGTTTCACATTCAGGCATGGTGGCAGCAGATGTGAACGCAAAGACTGTCTAATAGAATATATATGAATATGTGTGATGAATTCTTGAAAACATCCTGTATTGATGAATTGCAATAGCAGAAAAAATACAGTCTTAGCTTTGGTGGAAGAGGTCATACGGATCTCGCTTCATAATTTACAGCAAAGACTCTCAGAAGCAAAATGGCTGCAGAACAGGCATCCTCCTAGGGGAAACTTATATTTGTACATAATACATTTGTGAATAAAAATTACTCCGGGCAGGGGGCAGATAGGCAAGGTTTTGGCTGTCCGGTACAACTGTGCTGGGAAGCAATCGGGGGGGAAGGAGACCTTTCTCCTCCTCCCTCAATGAGGGTGGCTACCCTGCTGCAATGCCAAAAATTTCAGTGATTGCAGTGGTCCAGGGTCAGATGCTCTTTAACGGGATGAAGAAGGACAAGAAGAGTAGGTACCACGCTGGCCACCACACTGTCTAGTAGCTCAGGGAGCACATATGCTACAACTTACCACCAATATTATAACTTATTGCCTCCCACAGAAATAAGTTTGCCTGAGATGATATTTCCTCGTGCCTGTGTGTTCAGTGTCTCTGTTTTCTCACAGGCAGCATGGGAGCCCCCATAGGAAAAGGGGTGTGCTGCATGGGCGCACCCTGGGTCACCTGGGCTAACTGCCTGGTGCCCTGTCTGGCGCAGTGTTGTGGTACGGGGAAAAACTGCTCAGCTCACGCAGTTTACATCAAAATAGGATCAGAGTGGTTTAGTGACTTATTAGTGGTACATAATTAACAGGTAATAAGTGAACTAAATATTCAGTATAGGTAATGCAAGAGGTAATATTTTGTCCGCTGCTGTGGTTTAATAAACAACTGAATCACTCATCACCCTCCTGTAACTAATCCTGAACAGCTCCAACTCCCCTTATGTGGTACCTGCACACCTCTTCTCACAGACGTGGGGTTTGCAAGCACCCCTTCTCCTGCGAGCATGGGGATGAGCATCCTGTGGGAGCCTCAGGGTCCGTAGCTTTATGTGTACCTGTGCTGCTCCCTACAGTCTGCTCACCCATGCCACAGTGAGAAAGCGTCCCACAGTTTACATGCTCAGACCTGAGATGAGGGTCTGTAACGCAAACATAATTCATTGATTCAGAATCTTATTTAAACAGTGAATCTTAATTCCTTCAGCACTCGCTTTGTAACACAAATCATCCTTTGCTAACAAGGCACATTTTACTACATCTTAATTTACCAAGATAAATGTTGGAAAGTTCAACTTTGTGCAAGCTGTTAGCGAGACAAATTTTTCATTAGTTTTAGTCAACCATCAAATTATACTGAGTGATTTCATAGTGCAGCAATGATTTAAATTAAGGAGAGAACCTGTTCACCAAAGCAGACTAAACTGGTCTGAAAATTAAAAGGTCAGAGCTTCAGCTGGTATAAATTAGCGTGGTTCTTCGGAAGGCAAGGTAGCTGGAGTCAATGGAGCTGCACCAGTCCGTGCCAGACAAGCCCACGGCACAAGGACTTCTCCTTGGTTGGGTCACAAGGCTCAGTTGGTGGTTGGCCTCCACTGTGTCCTCCAGGGGCAAGCTGGAATTAAAGCGGACGTCCCAGAGTGGTAGGTGGAAGGCTACAGGCCACAACTTTGTGAACATGCTTGAGCATGACCACAGTGTATTACTCTGATACAAGCTGGCAGGCAGTCCTTGCCCCCTTTTAAAGGTTCAGGGTGTTTATCTGAACAGGAACGATTTCAGTCCTTATCCTACTTTAAATTAACAGAGAAGCTGCTGTGTATTTCAGTGGGTCAGGCCTTGTCACTGTTACCCTGTTGGGATGGCAGCTTGTTCCACAAACAGCTATATTAAACGCAGTGAAGATAATCGGAGGTTTAAACAAGTAGATGAGGGTCAAGCTAGTCAACCCTGACACCTGTTAAGCCTGTGGGTTGGGTAACGCTTGCCTCGAGTATCAGACTCTGCAGGTAGATATTAGTTGTTACTCATTACCCACAGAAAGATAGATCTTGATCCCAACACCCGTCTTTTGACCCATGTTTGGGTGGATATTAATTAGGCATTCAAATATAGAATCCGTCTCTTGAGGAGCTTGTACATCAGAGGAATACTCCTTCCCCCACAGCTTTTTTGCGTGGTTTCTGTGAAACTGCAAAAAAAAAAAAAAAGCCTTGTTGCCTTGAGAGAGTCTAATGCTCTGCAGGGCCAGCCTTTCCCTTTGCAGGGATTGTCTTTAGCTCAGTCAGGCTGGTGGTTTCCAGTTTCAGCATTGCAAGCAAGCCCAGCAGCTTTTGGTGGCTCTGAGCCTGGTGAAAGTCAATTTTTCTATTGATTTGGGGGAGAATTTGGACCAGGCCTACATCCTGCCACTGAAAATTGATAGAATAAGCTGTTTATTCTCCTTTGCTATTCTACTGTCTTGGCAGGAACATTTTCTCTATCAAAGAAGAACCAAGACCCTGAGTTTCAACCCGGCTCTCCTGCTGGTTTCTTCTGGCAGTGACCCTATTAAATGCACCGAGAGCAGAGAGCCTCTGAACCTTTCTCAAATTACTGCTGACAGATTAATGTTCCTGTAATTACACTAGAATGTCTTGGAAACACAAATATTAATTAAGAGTATTGAACCAATTTAGAACAGTGTTCAATAGTGTTGAACAGAAATCCTGTAAAAATTAAACAAAATATAATCATTGGGAAAATAATCAGCATTAGTCACAGCAGATAAAGTAATTGTTAAAGGTAAAGTGATTTTTTGGCTCAGAATTTATATCACGGCTATGAAAGCCTTGCTACCATTCTATGATTCTATGTAACATAGCAGTAATAGTTTTTCTAAATTTAATTTTATGTCAGAGTGAGCAGTGTCAGAAATACGCACTATGTTTTAAGGTACATTTCAGAGCTCTTCTTTGAGCAGTTCCATGCATGTGCTGAGGTTGAGAAGACTCCTAGTCAGTTAAGAAGCCCGTAAATGCTCTCCATAAAAGATGAAGTGCTTACACGTGTGAAATAGCAATGACTGGTGTCTTTTCTAAATACTAGGGATATTTTGTTCTCTTTATGTTTTGTCCCATAGCTATTTGATTTATGCTGGAAAGGAATAGGAAACTACAGGTAATGGGTCAAATTTTTTACTTGTAGAGAAAAGACTCTCATTTTTAGCCCCTGGCTTCCCCTCCTGTTCACACGCTACCTGCTTTGCTGCTGCAGAATGCCCTGAAGGCCCACTTCTCCTCCTCTTAAAGGTTGAAGTCACAAGCAAACCAACATGAGTTTTTGCCTTAGTGTTCAGTAATGTAGATATGAGAGCATGCCTTCAGCTGAAAGGATTGTCTGTCTTTTTCCTTTCCATACTCCTTTGTTGTGCTTTGTACAACAAAATCAATGCGTATTTTTAACTCTGCACTGGGTAGGTGGTGAGGAGGGTTGGTGGGTCTGCTCAATGTGAGGGAAAGCAAGGACGGCTGTCACAGACTACCTGCATCTATGGGTGACCATGCCTACTCCAGAAAAGTACTCAAGTATCTATTTGGTCTAACACTAAAACTGAAACAGGTCTTATCCCTTTTCTTAAGGATGTGCTTAAGTACTTTGCTAAATTAGATTAATTAGCAGTCATTTCATCTGCATTTATTACATGTGGCCTTACTATAGAGCTTAATTAAAAGAATGAAGTAGTTAACCATATTACAATGTCAAGATTTTAAGAAAAGCTTTCATGTGAAACATTTTTTTTTTTTCGTTCATTTACTTGTCCTGAATATCCTCTGAATTTTCTAAGTTCATATTCTGCATTCAGAGCTGTGTGTCTTCATGCTGTATGTTCCCTCATTTGCAACAAACTCACAAATTTAAGAGGAGAAAATTCAGTATATGTACTAAAAATATTCCAGCATGGCTGAAACAAATGAAATCACAGCTTGCCTTGAAAATTATCAGCAGGAGAAATAACCAAAGAAATGTGTATTCTCTTACCTGCACTAAAGTTTTAAGACAACAAAATAAACGGACCATAACATTGTTTTGTGTATATTTTAAAAGCATAATCATACTTCAAATCAGAATATCTATGTATGAATTCTCATCAGATAGGTAATTAACCTTATGCCTCAAAATATTTCAAATCTCCTTGCCCTTGAGAATTTACTGATGGCATATAAACTATTTACATCTTTTTTGAATAATTTATCCTGTCCTTCCATTATGCCAAATGAATTTATAATCTTGGATAATGAAGCATTCTTGAGTGAAAGTTAATATAGAGCTGCACCTCCTACTGAGTACAAGTCTGTGAAAATACTTTTTTTTTTTTTTTTTTTTCTTTTCACAGAACTTTATAAATTCTTTAAATGTACTTATCCCAGCAATTCTAGGATCTGAGAGCTTGGTTTTGTGCAGCTTTTGCTGATATAAAACAAGGTAATGCCATTTGTCTCAAAACGGCAATTCCTGATTTTTCACCAGTGTTAAGTCAGAGAACTGAGCCCAGAATATTTAACTCTACCAGAGACATGTGGATCTCAACTTTATTCAGCTGCATATTCTATCCCAATATTACCCTTCATTTCATGACATTTAATTAAGGAAGGTCATTTTTTTCTTCTTCAGACTACTTGTAAATATTAAACCATGTTTCCCTTATGTATAGTTTCATCTGCACAAAGAGATTACAATCAGCCCAGTTAAGGTCACTTTTTAGCTAATTCTGTGCTGAAGAAAAAAGATCAGAGCAAGCACCCTAGGATTAAATTGTCCCATGCAAGTTTGACTTTGTGCCTGTGTTTGATGACTTACGAGAATTCAAATGTATATCTTTGCACATGTATTTTTGCATCCTAGAGTAACTTGCATACATGATCATAAGCCATGAGACAGGCAACCCACTTTTGTTATTTGTCTGTTATTGTTTGTAACAGTTTAATAAGGTTATACGAAAGAAAATACTACTAATCTTACATTAGTTGGGTTGTGTGTTTGTTTTTTTTTTTTTTTTTTTAAATAAAGCCTAGAATGGCGTGTAGTTGCAGGTATTTCCTCTTTATTGTATGTGTGCCAGTAGGAATGAGTTCTTGATGTGAGCTGGTGATAGGGTTTCTAAGTCGTAAAAGGAGATCTCATTCTTCCTCTGTCTTTCCTGAATGGAAGTTCCCTTCAGCAATTTATTAGCTTGTTTGACAGCAAAGCTTACCCTCTATGTTCTCTTTGTCCTTGCCCTTAATTTTGTTAGGTGTGCAGTGTTCCCCTCCTTTTTCTTTTTCCAAGTACTGAAGGTGTTTGCCTTTTTTTTTTTTTTTTTTTTTAAACGTTTGTCACTTACAGTCTCCTTCGTTTTGGCTTCAAGTTTCCTTTGCTGAAGCACATTCTGTAGGTGTCACAGTCCACTCCTTGGTGGACGCGTGATGGTTTGTTTCAGCTGCGATCCTGAAGTGCAAAAAGAAGTGGCATCAAGCCCAGAGAGTTATGCTTTCCACACACAATTACTTCATTGGTTCTGCCCGTAAAGCGGCACGCGATAGAAAGGAAGAATAATAGGAAAGATGAGGTAAAAAGGGGGAGGGAAAGAGGATAATAGCTACCACCACAGGTCCACAGGTGTTCTTATGGTCCCGAATCCAGAAGGTGTTCTGCTGCTGCTTCTTTGATCGTCATGATCTCTTGGTGGGGAAGATCTTCAAAATTCAGTTACGAAGGAACCATCTTTTATGCTAGGTAGCACACCTTGTTCCTCCTTGGACCCACCTCCACTCCACCTCTGTCCTGTGGAAATGTGCCAATCTCCGCTCATCTGGAGTAAGGCTTCCGCGCATGCCCAGAGAGGAGTGTCTGAGGCATGGTCAGCTTTGGAGGCAGGTACCTTCTTACCAGGAGGTGTGTTTTTATACTATAATGACATTATAATGAGGAAAGTTCAGCTGAGGTTCAAGATTTCTTCATCAGTGCTGGCACAGCAAGTGTGATCCATCTTCCTCAACAGCAGTTATGCGGTTTTCTTCGCTTTGCTGCTTCAGTAAAATAAACTCATACCAGGTAATGACACTCTTCGTACCTTCATACCAGGTAACGACACTGTTCATACTTCAGTCCCTTCTCCCAGGTTTCCACGTCTGATAACGGCCAGATCAGCGAGCCACTGCAAACTCATGTCAAGATGTTAGTTCAGGTTTTGGGGTCTAGTCACTGATGACAATGTTGAGACAATACTGGTCTTCTGATCAACTCTTACGGTAGGTAAGGCACCAAAATGCTCCATGCTGGTGGAAACTCAATCTGCTCCTTCATTCCTATGGGCATAGCAGGAAACAAATGATGATGTGACGTATAGAAAGTTTGATTCTACCAACTTAAAGCATACAATAATGTGCACCAAAGACAGGTGGACTGTTCCATGCTTTTCCATCTTCAGTATCTGCATTCAGACTCTCCTATTACAAGGTAAAGATTCAGGTACATCCCACGTGGGACAGTACAGAACCACCGTGTTTGACACGCCTACCCTGTTCCTTTTAATTTCTCTTTCAGAACTAATGAACAAGTCACAGATTTACAAGCACAACTTCCTGGTGTCTAATTTTGCAAATTTTCTTTTCTTTTTCTCCCTTACCTGGAAGCAGTGTACAAGCTGGTTTGTACTCCCTTTCCCCTTTACACTCACTTGTATCCACTACTGAAGTGCAGAGAAGGCTACTTGTCCTCTTTGTCGCTACTGCTCATAACCTCACATTTTGACCTGTAGCACTTGATTAAAAAAAAATTACGAAATACTACAGGTAAAACCAATCTTTTTTTGCAGCAAATGGTCAAATATTGATCTCTTGGAAGCTGTTGGTTTTCTCTCTCCCCACCCTGGAATTCCTGAAATACTACATTTTTTTGTGTAATTGTGAAAACTAGCAGAAATGAGTAACGTAATGGATAAGTAATAAAGTTGAGTAGAAAACTACATTCCTAACAGCTGAAAGAAGAGATCGCAAGACTGGATAGGAAAAGGGCTGATGCCCTACAGGAATGTGTCTCTCCAAGTGATGCAACACTTCAGTACCTGGACTCAGTTCACAGCTTCCAACAGGCTTGGATGGAGCTTCCAGTATGCGACCAAGAAACGTGATGTTAGGGCAAACAAAGGAAGCGTCTTTTTAAAGGTCACATTTGGCTTTCTGGATAACTTAATGAGATTATTTTATTTTGCCCACTTGTGAAGCTTTTCTCAAATGACTAGTCTAATGGGAGGAAATAGCTGGTTGTTTAATGATTCTACAGCATGTTGGCATTATGGTGATATTTTAGGAATACAAGTAGGCTGATGGATGGAAAGATGAAAAGAGAAGAACCTTTTTCCAAGAAAAGAGTATCCAGAAGGGTTTACATTTCAGTAATATTTATTACCAAAAATGTTTTGAATGTGTCATCTGGACTTTTGATATTTTTCAAAACCATTCCATTTATTTCATATGAAAATGCACCTGTGAGATTTTTTTTTTTTTTTTTTTTTTTCTTCTGGGCAAGTCTTAGTCCTGCAACAAAAGAGTTTTGCTGTAAGCTGAAGATACCCTAGGCCATGAGTGTGATTTGCTATTTTCCATGAAATTTAAGATTGCAGTCAGCTGTCAGACTTCTGTTTCCTATTTTACCAGAAGACATAATTCATCCTGTGAGCTGACTTAAAAGCGGCATTTCAGCAAGACTGGACAACTTGGATTTGGACATATGCTTTCCCTTTTGAAAAGGTCGCTCTGTGCCTAGAACACAATCTCTCATTTCTGTTCTTGTTCCTTTGCAGCTTTGGAAAGTTAAATATTCCACAGAGTTTGTGGGAATGTCTAGGGCAAGAAGATATGTGTGACTAATTGTTGTGCTAATTCCATCCCTACTGTTGTCATCCTGATGAAACGTTTACTATTTATGTATTTTTCCATTAGCTCCTTTAGAGTTCAGAACAATGGATTCTTCCATTTACTATTTCTATACACCATGACAAAGCCCAGGTGCACAAAGTGACTTCAAATCAGTAAACCAAACAGACCAACCCTGACTCAGAGGTTAAGTTATTTTACTCTGGAGAAAACAAGTCACCTATGTTCGTTATCTGTTGCTATGCTGCTGAAATATTATTTTTTTTTTTCCTTCACTAAATGGTGAGAGGCAACAAAACTTTTTAAATGCATACCTGGGTGATAAATGAATGTGAAGGATCCTGCACTGTTAACATTAGCTCTGTTTTTGGCCTCCAGAGTGTGTGTACAGGTGGGTGAAACTGGTGGTGATATGAAAGGGAATGATAATTGGTTTTTTTTTTAGATGTGAAGAATTAAAGGATTTCTTAAGAGGAAAGAAACCTTGGACCCTGTGAGGTGATTGCGTATTGATACAGGCTAGAGTTTGCTGATATAAACAATCTTACTGATGCGGACAATGCTATTTGCAGTCTGTGGTGCAGCAGAACCCTGAGGGCAGGAGCCTTAGCTGAAAACCTGCCCTGGGGCACAAGAGGGGGCCTGGCAGAGCTCTCTGGGGTAGGGAAAACCCCAGCCTTCTCCAGCCCCTTCACAAAGACCCCAAGAATGGCCAACGGCTAGAGCTGTCTTGCAGAGCTGGCCTTGGACACAGCCCCAGAATGCCTCTAGCGGGGCAAGGCTCAAGGCATTTACTGTTATCAGGTTCATTGTTTTGCCCTTAGTGGGAAAAAAACCCAATAATTATGACTTGTCATTCTTCTGTGAAGAAAGTGGCCAGCCTGGTGATATGCGATAAAAATAACTGAAGAAGTCAAAGGCAGTGTTTCAAAGTAATTTTTATAAAGGCAAGAGATCAAGTGACACAATCTTTCTAGCCACTTCAGTAAATATAGGGTGGTGATTAGCAAATAAAACTGAGTAATTGTAGTTTTCTGCTCAACTCGGTATAATTTGTTTAAGTATCTATGTCAATCAAAGTTATATTTAGATTGACACTGTAGGGATATGTAAAACCTATTTATTTCTGAATAAATATTTAAAGAGATTATATAAGCAGTAATGTCCAAAGCTCAGGGATTTTCCCTGAAAAGATGAAGATTAGTTATTGATAATAGTCTAATATAGAACTATTCATCTGGTTATCTAGAATAGTCTAAGCATTAATAATTACAGCCCCAGGCTTATGAAATGGAATAATTCCTCCCCCCCGCCATCCCGCAAACATTAAGGTCTGGATTTATTTGCCCTCACGGAGCATCGCCAGTGGCATTAGAAATGTCCACTCAGGGCTGTGGGATACAGTGCACTCCTAGAATGATAGCTGGAGGGCACGCAGAGCAGGCTAGGGCATCTTAACTAATGTGCTCTTAAGTATCCAGTGTTAAGAGTCTTGTCTTTAACAAAATAAATAAATGTAGGCAAGGGCATAAAAAATTGTTATAATTTGGGTTGACTTCCTCTAGGAGCTTCTGCAAAAACGGAATTCAGTAGGAAATCAACAGATTTCAAAAGTAATTCAGCAGAAGCAAGCCATTTTGTTTTAAAACATTATTTTTCACATACGTACCTAACCTGATTTTCAAAAGGGGTAGTAAGAAGATACTAATGATATCAATGCGAGCACAAAATTTTAAATTTGTAAAGAAAGCTAACATAAAACATGAACTTTTGGATTGTCCCATTTTGCCAAAAAACTTGAGTATTATCAGTACGGAGACTGGAGGCTTCTTATTTTAATATGGCCACTGAAGAAAAAAAATTTTACCATTTTCTTCCTTTTTTTCACATTGTACTGTGGAGACGTGTTCTGAAATGTTATTGCTTTCAGAACTAAGGACAGAAATGTCCTTGTAGTAGCCTACTGTCAGAAGTAGAAGTTCCCTGCTCTCAGTTATTTCCTAACACTGAAGCTTTTAATGCCTGAAGTGAGTTTATCTGAAGTTATTAATTTTCTTCAACTCTTTTGGAAGGAGAACTATCAAAAACTAAGCAGCATAACATGTGCAAAATTTGGTCTTGAATAAAAGATATCAAGTAGGTCACTTAAATGGTTTCCAAGTCAATAATTAAGCTCCTTTCAAGTCTTTTTGTCAAAATTTCAGAGCTATGTAGCAAGTGAAGGAAATGTGAGTTTTCCATTGCAGAACTGATGATGGCTTGATCCTTCCAGTTTGCTCTCATTCATGCAGAGCACTATTTTGTTCCTCAATCTGGTAGTCTCCGTGTTAGTATGTTTTATTGCTGACTGGCCAGTATCTCCTGGGCACACTTTCTTTTTGGTCTCAATTATATAGAAATGCCAAGTGAGGGCCTTTTAGTATTCTGAATGGACTAAATTCCAAATTTCCAAAGCTGTCAAGAACTTTGGATGCTCAGTTCCTGTTAAAATTAACATCTTCTGTTCCCTGCCTGTTGTTGGTATCCAGGACCTGTCTCTGAAGCTGTTTCAGAAGAGCTCTCGGTATTTTCAGGTCATTTCTACTGCCTTTTCAAGCATTAGTTGAGCCTTCGCTAGCTGTAGTGATGGTCAGATTTCAGTTTTTCAAGCTGAAATTTCTTCCTAGAGGTTCCATTCTCTGTCATGACTACATTCCCATTCCCTTTCAGGAAGATCTCTAGGGTACACATTTATTTTTTTAATTCTGAGTACAGGACAAAGCAATACAAACATTTTAACTGCTTTTAAAACTCTATCTTAATTGGCCCAGCTCCCTTTGATGGTTTACATTTGTCATAAGCACACAAAAATATCTGGGGAAAAAAATAAGAATTAACTAACTCAAGCAACACTGTTGGAACAGTTTTAATTTACAACCAGATGAAACATAACTTTAAATACCTAAGCATTATTTTCCCACATTTAATTGCATAGCATGTTTGTATGTGGAAAGGTGCATTGTTTTTACAATTGTGTCATATAGCCTTTTCTAGTGTTTTGTGGATCACAGGTGGAGAAACATTGGCCTAGAAGCTGTTTATCTGTCCCACTACCCCTCCCCTACATGCATGTGCACCTGTAAAATCTTAAAACTGCTTAATTTTTTCAGGTACTCTTAGAATTCTGTTTTTCCCATTGAAAGTTGAAATTGTATATCATTTTTTTTTTTTAGTGACATTTTTGTTATTCCCAAAAGACTTGTGTTTTAAAATCAGTCAACCAGATGTTTTGATTTTCTTTTTCCCCTAAATAATGTTATTAGCACAGTAAATTTCCTCTTTATGTGACTGTTCAGAGCTCTTTTAATGATGACAACTAGAGTCCTTGCATTTAGATAATACACTCATTTACAACCCCACTCAAACTGTCTGCTCCTTTTAATGTACCTTTTTCTCAAGGAAACTTCAGGATGAGCCTATTATTGTGATACGAAAAGGCTGATAGTTGTAGAAAACTAAGAAATCTGGAAGAGATGGCTCCGCTGGCTCCTGCTTAGCTCGCTGCCAACACCAGCCCCCAGGGCCTTTCCTGCAGAGCTGCCCCAGCCTGTACTGCTGCATGGGGTTGTTCCCTTCCAGGTGCAGGGCTTCTCGTTTCTCCTTGCTGAGCTTCATGAGGTCCCTGTCAGCCCATTCCTGCAGGGTTTGAGGTCCCTGTGAATGGCAGCACAGCTCTCCTGTGCATCAGCTGCTCTCACCCCAACTGAGTACTACCTGCAAACTTGCTGAGAGTCACTCCCACCCCATCATCCAACTCTTAGATGAAGACATCAGGCAACATTATCCCCGGCACCATGCCCTGAGAAACTGCTCCTAAACAGGAGAAAGTTAGATTTTAACCAATGACCGGTATTGCTTGAGCCCAGTGGTCCCACTGGTTTTCAACCCACTTGTAGTCTGTCTGTCCAGTCCGCTTGCCCCATTTTGAGTACTGGGTATCTTTGGGAGGTCTTGGCAAAAGCCTTCCTAATAAGAAAGACAATTACATGCAAGGGTCTCATCTACAGAGCGAGTCATTTCACAGCAGTTAGCTGCGCTGGTCAAGAACAGTTTCGTCTTGCTAAATCCATCCTGTTCCTCCTCATTGTCGTCTTGTTCATATACCTGGCAGTGGCTTCTGTGAGGACTTGCACCACAATTCTCTCAAGGAAGTGGGGTTAGACTGACCCACCTGTAGTTCCCTTTGTCTTTTATTGAAGATGGTTTGCCACAGCTTTTTCAAAGGTGATAGACATCTGCCTTCCTATGCCATCAATCAAATATATCACCGGTCTTGGATGCAGCCTGTCCAGTCCCATGGACCTATATATGTCGAGCTTGCTTCTGTAAATCCCTAACATGACCCTTGCCAATCACAGGTAGTACTTCTCTCCCCCAGACTTGGTTAGTACATCTTAGGAAAGAGCTCCATGTTAACGCTTTGTACTGTTAGTGCCATTGATAAACGCCAAGGTTGGAAAGAAGTGCTGGGATTGAACAGCTGGGAGGAGGCAGATGGAGTAAGAAGTAGTAAATGGCTGACAGCCATATCAATGAACAAAGGATATATGTTATTTATTTTGAGTTGTTGATGCTGAGACAAAGCAGATTTAAGTACTTAGGAATGAGGCAGGTGGGATGGAAGTGGTTTCCAGAAGCATGGGGAGAAGACAACATTTTACCAAATGCATATGTCAAGTCATATGCCAACACAGATAACAAAAATAGATATTTACAGTTGCAGTAAGTCTGTAGCAGATTTCTGTGAGGGGAGAAACAAAGCTTTTCTGTTGTTAACTACTGGTGAATGAATATACTCCTCTCTTCACAATGATCTGTACTTTAAAATTGTATCTTTGGTGCTGGAATTCAACTCATAGAGTTAAAAACAATTACAAGCGACACATTATTGTAATTCATCTTTTTCTAGAATCCAGACACTGCAGACATGAAAGTTTAGGATGAGTTGCAGTATTTTCCCGGGCATTGGACTAGGTAGTGTTCCAGCTTCCAGGATAAGCTGCTGCCTCTCAGCTTATCCCCTGGTGGACACCGTACAGTCTCCCTAATTCCCTAGCTTTCCTTCCTCTCATCAGCTATTTAGGTGCAGAGGTAGGAGGTCTTTCTCATGAACAGTGTACCATGGAACCTTGGTCTTGACTAAGCTGCCAGGATCTGTGACTACATAAAAATGTGTTGTTTGCCTCTGAAGTTAAACACTTTTTAGTAAGAGAAAGCACTGTACGTTTCTTCTATCTATATCTATGAAACTCTACGTTTCATCATCTATAGTGGCTTCTCCGCACTTGGAGAATACACACCGCATATAGAGCTCACAGCAGTCTTCAATGTCGACTACTACCTTGGAGGTTATAAGGTATTAATGATTGGCAAGAGAGAAGAAGGCTGTTTGAATCAACTGATCAGTGAATATTTGCTCAAAGATTTAGGGATTTGGGCTATATATGAGTGGTTTAAGGGCCTGATGTGAAAAATGGGAAGAAATTAACTGGTTAACTGTATAATGAAGATAGGAGAGAAGCATGTAATTAGACTGAATAGACATAAAACCAGCTCTTGAGAAACCTGCTCATTATTGTTTTAATAGTTGTAATGTGTGTTTGCTGTGGCGGTTGTGTGCAGCTACTGCTAAATTATTGCTACAGTGAGGCTTTCATTCAAGTCCTTGGGTTTTGTACTTGCCCCTTTTCATGATGAATTCTTTTCTGTCTTAATTTGTTGGGGTTTTTCTGTTTGTGTTTGTTTTTTTTTTCTTTTTTTCCAGAAAAAAATATTTAAGAAGCAAAGGGGAACTCAAAAAATCTTCTGTGTTAGTCATAGAGGAATATCTTATAACTCCTCAAATTGCCCTTTTCCCCTGTAACTGTTGCAATATTTTGTGGAAAGTGAAAAACGTGTTGAGGGATTGCTGCAAACTCGTAAAAGAGTGATGTAGGAGATTTTTTTAAAATGCTTTAAAAGTTACTTTAAACTATGGCCATCAGACATTTATAATGGTCTTAATGAGGCTTCATACTGAGCAGCACATTTTCTACTTAAGTTAACTGTGGTATTTGCCAGAGAAAGCCATTTTCCTGTCTATTTCTATTCATCGCAATTATATATGCCATGTCTTACGCTCTTGCAGTATAAAGAGCTGCATTTTCCCCTAGGTATATCTTCCACAACTACGGTGAAGGAAAAATAATTGATTCTCTCTCTAATTTTCTTTTTATGAACTGCAGTCTTACAGATGCAGTTGGGTTTGAAACCAAACATACTCTGCTGTGCTGCAACAACGGCAGTCAGGAAACAAGCTCTGAGTAACTTATGAAAAATCAAGCCATTTCCCTAGTATTTCAGAAAAAAAGAATGTCCTTTTTCTTTCTCAAAAGTTCAGCGACTTTTTTTGTGTGTTTGTTTTCAGTTTAGGCAAGTTCAAAGGTGTTTTGCCAACTTTGTAAACAATCATTTTGCCTTTATTAACTTGGTATTTGTTAGGTAACTTGAACTACTTCACTGAAAACACCTCTTAATGTTTTGAGGTGTAATTGCACAGCAGTTTGCAGTTAGTAAAGCACAGCAGTTTGCAAAGTGAACCTCCTAGCATCACATCAATCTTTTCCTTTCTCTGTAAGGAGTCATGGTTATACTTCGTTTGGGGTAGAGCAGTGGGTCTCCATCTTTTGAAGACAGATGTGTCGGTTTAAAAGGGATGCACAGAAAGCCCTGTGCTCTTCAAAAAACTGTATCTCTTAAGACAATAAAGTGTCTAAATCATTGCATTATTAATGATGTACCAAAAAGCCCTCTCTTTGAGTGGAATGCTCAATCATTTAAACTTTTTACTCTGAAATTATCAACAGCAATTTTAATGGTGCAGCTGCCTATAAATGGAGGCAGGTTGCCGGTGGCAATGTCAGATGGGATCGCATCAGGCTGAAGACCCTGGCAGTAATCCGGGCTGACAGCTTCCCCCATTACTGCTTTTTTCTCGCTGCTCTGTCGGCACGCAGCGTGATGCAAACAGACAGGCCATGCGCCATGTGCGCGGTCAATGTATTGGCATCCTGCGCTGTGCGCATCAGTCCTGAGCTCACAGCATTTCTGTTGTGAACTTCCACAGATTGGGTAAATAAGTTACAGGCCTAGCAAGGCCAGCAAAAGATGATTTTCTTGATAATGGGATTTAAATAACAGAAGAGGCTTGGGTTTTGTAGTCCAGGAATGGTTGGGCTTTAGCTGTACTGTAGTCTGGCTTTCCAAGTGTCTTCCCTCTAGAGCTAAACTGCTTTCAGGAGCAATCACTTGTCGAGTCATTAAAATGATGAACAGTAGAGGTAGCAAAGCTTAGCAAGTAGCTTTAGAAACACGGGGTAATCTATAACAATTCTCCTTTTTAATGAGTTTGTGTGCTTTTGACAACACCATTCCTGTTTGTGGCTCTCGGAAGCTGCAGCGCTGATTTAACTGTACTGACTAAAAATAAACCACATGGCTACATCTCACTGAAATGTGCTTTTATGTGTATTTACTGAGTTTTTTACTTTTTTCCACATAAGTGTCAAGTATTAATTTGCAGTGTTTATCTGCTTTGGTATCCTGGAAGTTAAAGTACATGGATTTCTAAGAAACTTCATGTTAATCGATAGCAAAATAACACATTCAGCTTTCCCATATTCACCTGCCACTTGATATTAACATCTGTAATAACTTCAATGTTAAATATTAGATTCTGAATAAATATTTTAAGAAAGGGATGGTCTTGGTAATTTGAAGAGATAATCATGGAGAGAAATGGGAGAAGTAATACTTTATAAATAAGGTCACAGCAAAATCCCCTCTTGTATATAACTCTATGGTCTCACAAGTCAAATGAAGCTGAAACAGGTAACTTCTAATTTTTATGAGGTAGTAATGTATGTGGTATATAATACATTGTTGTCCTTCCACGAGAAGATTCTGCCATTATTTGCGAGAGATTTCTTAAGAGCAATTGCTTTAGATTACCTTTATTTCCCCTCTTTTTCCCTCTGTCTTTCCTTTTCCCCCCCTCTGTTTTCTCTTTTTGTTTCTTTTTTTTTTTGGGGGGGGGGTGGGGGGGAGATTTGTGCGTGTTTTGTCTGTTTGTTTTGGGGGGTGGTTGAGTTTTGGGGATTTTGGTTTTGTGGGTTTTTTTTGGGGGGGTGGGGTGCTGGTGTTTTTCTTTGGTTTTGTTTTGTTTTGTTTTATTCCCTTTTGCCCTCTCTTTTTTTTCCTTTCCCCAGCATTTCTATGCTTACTGCAGAATATAGACCGGTCCCTGTGACTTATTTTTAGAGCCCATAAAAAGACACTCTAGGGCCATTGCAACACTTTGCATACCGACGGGACTATGCAAAGTGATGCTGTCTGAGGTTCTGATCCCCTTCATTCATAGATTAAGTACTGAGTAAAGTAGTACTTAAGTACTAATAAAATAACAACTCTGGATATTTATGAAAATTTACTTTAAACTTGAAAGAAATATCTCTTTAGTATTGGCATTTATCCTGCAATTTATGTCAGCAGTTTTGAAAAACTGTCCTCACACTTTCAAATAATAAGCATATTAGTTTTATTATAAACGTTGTTGCAAAGTCACTCTTAAAGCTCTGAGAACAAAAAGAGAACCTAGATTAAGAGAGGTTAATTTCATGAAAAGCTTTTATGAAATGCTGTCAACATGTCTTTATGCTGGGTATGAATGATCAACTTACTAGACAGGTGCTGTTAATTAGAAAAGTATTTTAATGCCCTGTGAGATGAGGTGGCAGTGTAGTCCCCCTTTGTTTCACGGAACAGGACTTCCCAGGGAATCTGTGCTCTGTGTCATATTTTCAGAAGGGCATTTCTGTAAGACGTACTGTGATGTGGGAAATTCCCTTTTAGTTGGAATTGAGGTGCAATCAAACTTAGTCGGGATTTATAATTAGAAGTTGGGGTTTTTTTTATTTGTATGAATTAAAGCTCTGGTTAGCTTGTGTGTTATGATTGGCAACCTTAGCTAAAGAGACAAGATTGAAAAGGTCACAAAGTTATCTGTCCTCTAACTCAAGATGATAAATCCAGGCAGTGATTGAAGCAAACAAGTAGGTGGACTGGAGAAGGTTATCTCATAGTTTGCTGTACTGTGCTTCTTATCTGGGGATACTGATAAGTTATAAATCACGAGCAGTAGAGTAAGTCTTCAGGTGATGTGAAAGTTATCTGTCTCAGCATTGTGGTGTGTCTACCAGAGCTTCCAAGAAGTCTCGAAGTCCAGAGGTAATTTTTATACTGCGAACTGTCAGGCATCGTGCTGCCCAGCATGGGGAAACTAGTGAAATCTGTTTCCCAGTCTCTTGCCTTGGGGTAACAAGCAAGAACTCTTCCCAGGGGTTACAGGCACCTTAATGTGCCGTTTGGTGAGGGTCTAACACAAACATTCTGGTTTGACCATTTGCCGAATATGCAAACCAATTGCAAAATGGGAAGCCTGATGCAGAGCATGTGTATGGTGACATCTCTTCACCAAGCACAATGTTGCAGAGTCAGGAGCATGCAGTGGTATTTCTTATAGCCGCTAGAAAGCCTGTTCCTTCCGTCGTGTCAGGAGTTTGACCTTCGCCAGTGGCTGGACCACTCAGAGAATGTGTGCTTGTTATTGTTTGCGAAGAAGAAGGGCTGTCTCTTGGCTTTGGCAAGTTTCTCTGCTGCTGCAGCAGCACTTTATGTGGCTCTTTTTTTTTTTTTAAAAAAGGATTTGGAGCTGTGGTGATTTGTTTAGTCTTGAGTAATGGTTCATCTCTGCTAGAAATGCATTACTGCTGACTACTATTTTCTGGATAAAACATACATGTTTTTGCATAATATTGAGTAAAATTGATTACAGCTAAGAATGTCCTGCTCTGTTATGAGAAGTGATGGTCTTAGCTCCCTAGGATGGAGATGTGCACATCTATATGGCAGGCACAGACAGCTCTAGGGAGAGAGAAAGGTCATAGAGGGAAGAAACGTGGCTCTTAAAAGATGAATATTTTATCTGTTTTACCTAAGTTGTACCTCACCCAAAAGCCCAGACAACACAATAGAAAAGAGAGAAGCACCTCTCTGAAAATAAAAGGCTTTCAGTTCACTAAAACTTCATTTATTATGGGCTTGAGAAGCAGCTGAAATAGGAAAATGCTGAATGGTCATGCTAGGAAGCATAAAGCAGGAAAGTAGTTTTTCACTTACTGATTCCATTTTGGTTGCCGACCTTCTCCATCCCATTAACCTCTTGAGAGCTCAGGCCAGGAGCCCTCTTCCCTGTGGCTCCGTGCCTCTGCCAGCCCTCTGGGCCCTCTAGGCTGGCTGCAATACAGATAAGACCCCAATCCGACCAATTTCTCCATTTCAGAGGACTGAATAGCTCTTGGAGAAACAGCATGCTGGAGAGGTGATGCCGAGACCAGGTATGTCTGAGGCTCATAGGGAGAGTGGAGCTCTCATAATTAACGGTGATTCCAGACTTTTCTCCCAGTCTTTAAAGGTGCTTTTTCTTTTGATGTTTCCTGAGTTACCTGAGCCTCCTTCTGCCATAATAATTTACAGTTTTTTTTCTTTGATTAAAGATTTTTATTTTTTTTAATATCTTTTCCCATCAAGACAACTTTGCTTACTTCTCACTGTGTCAACTGGGGTGTTAATATCAGAGGGGAATGTGGGCAGCTTGATTATTAGCACCTAGGTATAGTCAAGGTGGTATAATTTAAAAAGAGAAAAGAGCCATCTGAAACTGCATCCATTGAACTCATCGCAGTTACAAATTTTTAGAAGAAAATAAACAATTGTTAAAGTACACTTCATCAGAAGAGTAAAGGTTAGACATAATTGTGACTTCCACTTAACCCCTCTTTGCAATTCGTTGGTGTGCATTTGAAGCAGGAAAATGTGTACAATGCTTATTTATTTACATGTGCCTGGGTGAAATGTGTTTGTGATGTGTTGAGTCCTGGCCGGGCATAACAGCACTCAGCTTCTCTCTTGAACCTAGCCCGGCCCCTGAAATGAGTGATTTTCACCCTTCTAATCCTCAGGAGGAAAAAAGCTATATAAAGCAAAGTGGGTGGTGGTTTTTTGCTTTCCTGATTTGACTTGAAAGAGAGATACAATTTACTTGAGCTGTGGTCAGAAGGGTATCTTTCTGATGACCCCATCTGGTTTTGGAACAGGCCTTCTCAGCAGATTGATTATATACACCTCTCTGAAAAATGTAATTATTTACTGAACTATAACTGTTCAAGGGATTTGGGGATCACAAAATTTAGTGCCTCCTGTGCAGTAAGCACACTAGATGTGTCACATAAAGCGTCTGGCTGGTTCACCTCCGGCCTACCTGCAGCTCCTCCTCAGGGCGCTGTGCAGTGGTTGTGGACCTCTCAGCCCTTCTGGCAGCCTTGGGAAGGGCCAGCGCTTCTGGGGAACTTGCCTATCCAAAGGCACAATGTCTGCTTGGAAAGGCAACGCTCTGACCGTTTTACTAAGAGCTGGAATTCAAAATAAAATTCTTTTAATAGATCCTGTTGGGTGATACATTTGCATTCAGCAATCTTTCCTGTAGCTCCATAAATAGTCCACATACAGAAACAGTGCAGAAACATGTCCACAGTGATTTCTTTACTCAGTTTTCCCATCCCCCTTCTTCCCTGACCTTTTCCTTTGGAGGGTTTGGCAGATTAACCTCATCAAGTTAAACTCAATATGTACTGAAGTCTTGTGTGCTCAGAAAGGTTGTTCCCTTTCCAGCTTCATCTGTCGATCCAGTAACCTATCGCCTCTCGCTATCTCTCCCATTGCCTTTATAAATTCAATGTCACTTCATATTGTGTGCTTTTTCATGCAGATGTATTCCTACATCCTTTTTTCTAGCATTAAACAAGTAAAATAATGTTTATTTGCAATATGAAAAATAATTGATTTTAAAATACTTATAAATAAATTTTATGGACATCTAGTCAGCAATTAAGTACGTGGAACATAAATACTTAATTTTTTCATGGAGGCACAATTAGGCAGCTGACATGAGGAGCTACAGACTGGGGTGCTGCGGCGGCAGAGAGCTGCAAGGGGTCAACGTGGGTCTTGACAGAGGCAGTGACAGCACTGGAAGAAGTGGAGCACAGTTTGTAGGGGATTGCAGGAGGTCAGAGACAGAGGGAGATAGTTAGAAGTCAGCTGGGAATGTAGAAGACTCCGGAGTCTGAGCTCAGCATTAGTGTGATAATATAAGGGGGCTGAGGAGTCTGGAAAACCAGAAGTATTGTGGAAATTCCGCAATGAAATACAGAGGCAGCTACGGCAGGGCTGAGAGGACTTGGAAAGGCTAGTGAGGATGTTACTGAAGTATATTAAAAATATGTCCAGGTGAACTCTAGAGTTGTCAAACCAACTGCCAAATATACTGCGCCTTTGCTAGGAAAACAGGAAAACATAAGACCTCACAGTGCAAGATACGGGACGTGACGCTGGCACAGACTGCTGGTGCACGTATGAGCTAGAATAACCAAGACCTTCCTGTGGATTTATTGGACGGTTTCAAATGAAACTGTGTAAATAGGCAGCAGAAAATCTTCTTGTACCTTGCCAAAAATACAGTGCGGTGTGGTTACGATTAGGATCTGCAGAGGCAGTCAAGACTGTCTAGCTATTGATGAGATACCGGAGGAACCTGTATCTTTTACCCACTCCTATCCAGACTGACAGCAAAGCAAAAGCAGCAGCAAGGACTGTTTAACAGCAATAACCTCTCAGCAGCTCCACTTTCTATTCTGACAGTAACAAACACATGAATTTGCACAAAATCAGTCTTGTAACAGCGGATGCGAGAAACCATTTAAATAAATAAAATATAATAATACTGGCACTTCCCTCTAGGTAAACACCAAACCCTATCTTAATTCTCTGGAGTACTGAGACTCCTGCCATCACTCTCCCTTTCCACAGGTTTGAAACTACATTTTTCTCACAGTTATAATCCATATAATCCTAGTACATGAAGAGAGATAAGAATTAAATTAGTGGCAGAGCATTGTAAGTGGAAAATTGGCTTGTAGCATTCCGCAGAAAGACCGGGCACTGCCAATTTTAGGTTCAGTAGCCGTTTTACTGCAATATGGCCAGCACTAAGGGGTGAGGGATATTAATTGTAATGAAATTTCAGTCTTCTCAATGAGTCTGGTTTTTCACCTTGTATTAAATTGATAAATTAATGAAATACTAGTCAGTATTTGCCTTTCAACTTCATTGCGTAAATACCGGAATGCTTGAAATAAAAATTAAAAGTATTTTCGCTCCCAGTTTCTTAAATCCTTTAGTTTCATGTAATATGTAAGGCTCTTCATCATATTCTTTCTTTTAAAAGTAATATTATGTAATACACAAAGAAGGTCTCAAACAACTCTTTAATAATACAGTATTGCTACAGCTGGGAATTAAAATCCTGTAAGCTTCCAATGAGCTTGTCTGTTCCCATATGGCAAACAGAACAAACGTTTTGGAGTTCTCAAATGTGCTTTTTATCACTTGCAAGCTAGGAAATAATTCTGTAGAAGTCATCAAAGGAAACTATACTTCTGTAAATGGAAATCTTGTATCACCGTAAACATTGCTATAGCTTACTTGCTTATGTCTTTGCTATAAGCGTGTACGCAATTCCTGATCTGTTTAGGAACTTGATTTTTGTAGGCCACTGTTTTTATAGCTGAAGATAAGTTTCAGCTTCTCATTCGAGACTAGTGGTACATGATACTACAAGAAATGCTGATGCAAGGGAAATACTTGTCTTAGAAGTAAATAACCATTTTTAAAATTTAATTAGAAGCAGCATGAATTAACCGTTCTTTGTGATTATTTTTCTTCTTAGAAGGTCACTAAGAATCTGACTGTATATACAAGCTGTAATAGTTACAGTAACCGGGTTTATAGAAAAAACGTAGGCTGCAACACAATTTTTATGAAGAGCACTGAAATACCAACTTCTTAATCTAGTACTGTACATTAGGGGAAGGTGTGAGGTGCAAGATTTGAGGTAGTGGGGAATCTGTTCTGTATGACCACATAGCACGACCAACGGTCTGTACAGCAGGGACAAAATCCTGTCCTCTCTTGCAAGGACAGGGACTCGGTGTAGCTCTCCCGTACAACGCACAAAATGGTCAGAACAGACTATTTACTGCAAATCTCTCTTCTGGAGAAAGGGAGTTTGGAGAGTGGTTAGAGACATCTGAGGGGCTTCGAGTGGTTACCTTTTATTTTATCTTTATGTATGAAAGCTAAGGAACGGTGCAGCAACGTTATCTTTCTTCTGATGTATGTTGATCTCTGACAGTAGTTCTTCAGCAGCTTTAGATCTATAAGCTCTGAACTCTGTAGGGCCCAAAGCAGCACAAGTCCTGAACATGTGCTCTTTGGCTCATCAGGCCATGAAAAAGTGGTCCCAGTTCAGAAAACTACTTTGCAGGTCTGATTTTAATGAGCATGAATAAAATCCTGCTGTTTGTTTGTACAGTCCAGATGTCAGCACAGGAAAACCTTTGTAGCCTAGAAGGCAATTGAAGCCCTGAAATACATGAACATCGAACATGTGCTGAATTCCCCAATGCTCAAAGTAAAGCCTGTGGTGAAGTTTCTGTGTGAGTAGGTTGCAAGAAAGGCTGTGGGGTTGAGACTCCAAAGTGCATTTCACAAAGTACCAGTAATTCAGATTGAGCAAATGTCCAGAGGCTGCTCTGATACTGTGAAACTTGGGAGATTTATTTCCTCATTCTTTATAAACTGTGTGTGTATCTCTGGGGTTTGGTTAGTGAGTTGCACCGCAGATACAAGTAATTAATTATTTCTGGGAATTTTCTCGCATGACCCAAGACTATAATCAATCCATTTTGCAGAAGCCTTTAAATCAGGCTCAGATTCTCCTATCATCATGTCAAGAAATCCTCTGTAATTATTAACCCATTTAGTACTTAACTACTTGGCCCACTCAATGAATAAAAACAATGCTACTTCCAAAAAGTTTAGCTGGTTGCTGCGCCTGCAGACCAGTGCATAGCAGAGTCAAGCAGCTGAGCTTTTATCCTGCTGAGGTTTGTGAATGGTGCCAGAGCAGTGCAGTGACTCCCAGTCCAAAGCCAGAAGCAGGCTGCAGGCTGGAAAGTACGTCTGTCACCTCCGTTGGAAAGAAAAGCGGTGTGGAGGAAAGAGATTACAGCTGTGGCTGTTACCCTCAATGACATAGCATTAAACTAGGCTGGAATATTAAATCTGGACTCTGGTCTATCTTAAACTTCAGTGGTTTTAGGGCACCTCTGTACCTGTGAATGTATTTTTGGGGTACCCACTGTCTGCTCTCCCATGTGGTCTGGCCTCCCTGCCCAGCTGTATCATATTCTCTGTGAAACAGTAGATCAAAATCATCCTTCAGCATCTAAGTTCTTTAATTTCTAAAAGCTGCGCAATAGGGATACTTCAGAAAGTTGATTCTGAGTGTATCCTATCATGGATTTGCAGATTCAAGCTGAGAGGATACTCTGACACTTAAACTGAGTATAAGTCGGAATGTTCATAGTACGAATTCTCAGGAGTCTTAAAAAATGCAGCATGTCTAATTCAAGCCTACAGAGAACCTTTTAAAGTCTCTGCCTCTGATCACTTCCCATTCCCACTGGCTCACTAGATCTGATGTTATTGTTACCGTATCAGTTGTGCTCTCTTGTCTCCCTGCCTTCATGGAGCTCTGATGTGCACATGGCAGAAAAAGCAGAGTGCTGTGGTCTCGATACTGAGCTGAACCTGTGGTTCTGCAGCACATTTCAGTCTGGAGCAGGAAAATTAAAAAAAAAAAAAAAGAAAGCTGAGATTGTTAGGAGGAAGTGGGCGACCTGGATTATAACTGGTTATAAAAAGAAACTGTGTGTGGGCTGGATCTGAATTTGCAGTGATTAATACATTGCCAGGTTCCCTCTGCAGGTGGCCAGAGGAGTTTGTGGGGCTTCCCAGTTCCCACCTTGCTGGGCTTTCCAGGTGTTATTGTCCCTGTCAGATGGACTTCATTTAAGTTCAGGGCTATCTCTAGTGATACTGGTGCCTCTCACCAGCACTGGCCCCTGGGGAGCTGGCACCCCACACTGCACCCACACTTTCCTCTTGCACAACTGTAAGTCTGTAGTCACCCTGACCTCAATTTCTTTTACAGCGTTACTTCTTTTCTTGAGTAAGTTTTTCTGCTAAATGAAATGTCAGCAGATAATATCACTGCTACTCCATAATTTAGTAGTTCCAAATATGGGTTGGAGCCTGACTCAACATCCCTTTTTAGCAGAAAGTTTAATATTTTGATAATATTTCCCTATAACTCACTACACTGGGGACTAACAAGTACAAGAAACATGACTTCAGATGTTCCTCCCTACCGTTTTTTTGCAAACTGTCAAACATAACCATGCTTTATTTTCAATGTCTGACCCAAAAGGAGGTGGTAGTTGTGGCTGTGTCTCTGGCTCAAGGCACCCAGCTCGGCCGCCTCTCCGCTTCGCTGTTGGGGTGTTCCTGCTTGGCTGCAGCCGCTGACTTACTGCTTCCCTGCAGCCACCTGAATTTCAAGTGATTTGTCTTAGTGCTGGTATTATCTTGGCTTCTGGAAGGATGACTGCAGTGAGTGAGGCAACTTGTCTTCTCCAGACAAATTTTTTTGGTATCTTTGTGAGAGGGGCCACAGAGAAGAAAGATAAGCAGAGAAGATCTTCTTTTAATATTGCTGGATTAGGGTTAACCGAGAAAGAAAACTTAAATAATACAGTACTTCCAGAAAGAAGAATGTCTTCCAAAATCCCTGTTTTTCAGACCGGACTGTTCTGAGGATCAGAACTGAAAACCAAGAGATGCCATTTTTCACAGAGCTATGAGAAAGCTTTAGGAGAACCGGCTTCTTCACTGCCACAATGATCCTTTTTCACTGGAATTAGTGTAAAAGAACACTCTTGGTTGGATGTGTTCTCAGCCCTAGAATAGATATTATATACTTGGGGGGTTGGGGGGTGGGCAGGGAGAAATCAAAATCTGTTTTAGAGTGCTTTACCTGTAGGCCTCGCTCACAAACGCCTATAGAATGAACCAGTCTTAGTATTTGGTCTCCACGTTTCAGCCCAGGGACAGCCCTGCTGAAGCCTTTACACTCTTGAGTGTAACTTTGAATATCACATTAATTATTGTATCAGTACATTAATTATTATACTGTACCAATAACGCTATTGGTCATAGGATTCTTATTAATTCCTGTAGCTGCCTTTAGAAATCAAGTAGTAAATGGGCTGTAATAAAAGCTAGCAAGACCTAAACATTTTGTAGTCACAAGACCCCATTTGTACACTTAGTGGAAAAGAAGTTTTTGCCCCTGAAGCTCTTCCCTTCCCACAGAGCCGCTGGCCCCAGGGGCTCGCAGCTCCTTCCCTGGCCTGAGCCAGCACTTCTCTCACTTGCGGTTTATATGGTACAGCAAAAACTCTGGACAACAGGCTTTTGGGAAGGGCTCCTGAGGAAGCTATGCTTCCGCAAGGATGGAGTGCTTGTGGTGGAGTGCCACTTGTATTTTCTGAATCAACAGAGAACTAAATGGATTTTGTTACATGCAAACCACAGGGGTTTACTGTGAGCAAGTGCTGACACAGTAAATGTACCTGTAAGAAAGTGAATTGCCGGTACCTAATCCCTCTCTGTCTCTCCATTTGCATGAGACTACACTTTTACAAGGTGCAGTTTAACCTGAAACCTGACCTATCTTCATAAGAAATGAGTTAAATCAATAATTGCTCTCTACTTAGGGACTGAGGAAAAACAGTGGGGCTTGCAAAGCTGCTTTGAAATTCATTTCCAGTGAGGTGAAAGCTCATCTTAAAAATTGAAATTTCTCTCCGATTATTGCTGCAGGTAGAAGATTAAAAAACTCTCCTGGTAAGCTTGCAGGAACTTGTCACAGCAAAGAGCTTAATGATATTATTCTACTCTCCTTGTGACATTAGTCTTTCCATTAAAACTTTAGTGCTTTAATCATTAAGAGATGAACTGTAAGTGTTAGTTGAGATTAAAATTATGTTTATGTACAGAGCAGCTCACTCTGAAATGACCTTGGCCCTTGTCACTGGTGCATGACACCATGAGTACTCCTGTTTCCATTTTTAAATAGACACAAGGGTAATGTCATTTGAGGATTTGTTTTGATGCACTCCTTCAAGTGGCAGGTTTTGCCAGAAATAGTAAAATAAGCAGGTTTTGCAGAGGTCAGTAGTTGACCATCAGCTTCTGTGGGTGCGCAGGGCTGAAGGAGGCAGCGCTGGCTGCTCTCCCAGTGCTGCTGGGCCCAGCTGCAGCGTGTCCCATTGGTGTGTCTGAAGGGGGACGCAGTGCAAGTGGGGAATTCGTCTTTCAGTGGCAAATGAGCGCTTAAGATCCCTTGTTTTCATTCAAGTCCTCAAAGTGCTTTTTTAATGAATAATCTTACCATGGATTAACCACATCAAATCCACTTCAGGCAATAGCGGTGTGCCCCTTCTACCGAGATGATTCCTGTCACTTAACTTGCAGTTCCTCTCGCCTGCAAAGTCCTCCTTTGTGCTGTTAATGCAGCCTAATAAGTGTCTGCATATCCGTGTAAGTAAAGTTGCTCGCACACGGCATGAATGTCAAGAAATCTGTGCTCCTCGTAAAATCTCTCAACCGTTATAGGATTTGCTTAGATGACAGACTTTATGTGAATGGAAGATAATAAATTTATGCTTCAGCATAGCTGAGTACTTCTTAAAGAGAAAGTGGTGAAGCATGTCAGATTATTTACCAAAGTACTGTAAATATCACAGGCTGCAATTATGTGAGCGCAAAGAAGGAAAATGCATTAGTGTTGTCCTCTTAGCCAAAACCTCACATTCCTAGCTGTATGCCATGCACTTAATATGGAGCTCATTTAACACGCTTAATAATTGAGTTGCAACCTCAGTTCTGAAATTAAGGAACAGAGAATATGAACCACGATAGCAAAACGAGGGATTAGTCCCCTCTGCCTCTACTTTCTCTCATTCTTCAGTCTTCAGCATTGCCTAGTAGATGTAGCCACTGTACAAAATCAGGGCAAACAGGTTTTAACATGGGGAAATGGCTTTAGTTGTAAAAACCATGCAGCTCATGCAGCAGTAGTTTAAACTCTCATCACTTGGCTAAAATCGGGAAACTTGACTTGCATTGTGACCTGCAAAAGATTAAAATTCAGTAAAATTTGGGCAAGTCTTTGCAGCATAAGGCAGTGCTGTTCTGAAGTTACCCAAGCTAGCTCGGAGCAAGTCCAGCACTCTGCCTGGTCCAACACTCCCTGCTTCTGAACTGAAGGGATTAGCTTGGGTAAATGTTACTGTTGACATACTTTTGTGCCTTCTGGTTCCTACCCAAGCTCTGACCAAGTGACATCTAGCTTAGGTGTTGTTACATATCTCTGTGTGTGCTGGGTAGACAACAAGCCCACATGATTCAGCTGTTATGGAGCAGGAATGAGCCAACAGCAGGTTTTCAGAAAGAAATGAATCCTCCAAACGGTCACTGATGGTAACTCTGAGAAGACAAATGTCCCCTGGCACTCTGCACGAGCCAGTGGTACCCAGCCTCATGCCAACGCTCATGGGCAACCAGCTAGAAGGCAGCTCCAGTCCTTGAAGCTATTATGACCTGGTTTTGTGCTGTTGTGTTGACACTAATAAATCGTGGCTGGGTATTTTTTCAGCATTGACATAGTCGCACAATGGCATCTGTGAACAGCTTCTGACCAGAAGTGGGTCTGCAGTCAGACAACTGCACCCAGCAACGGGGATGTGCCCTAGATGTTATGTTGCAGTTGTTTTGAACACAAATTTGTGGTTGTTTCAATCAAGCCAACACACGCTGCCTGAGTGTTTCTGCCAAAAGTAGTGGGAAAGGCCAGAGCTGCTGGCAGATGCTCCTGCCGTTGTTCAGGCTCCAGCTGCCGGCTCTTCCCGGTGGGAGCAAGTGTGTTTCTGCTCAGGTGCTGGCCCTGTTTGATACCACGTGGACTAATTGCTATAGCAGTGAGGCATATGAAGCTTCTGCCCACCTCTGAAAAACTGTGTAGGCCTATTCTCTTGCAAATAAACAAGTCTGGATGAAAAACAGAGAGGTTCGGACCTTTTGATGCTGAACTGCAAACAATTGAACCAACAAATAAAAATCCAAATTGTCAAACATGCAAGAGAGCTGAAAAACAGGAGGTGTCCCCAGTGCCTTCTCCAAAACAGGGACTAGCAATTTCCCTGGTGAACGCTGGGTTAAATCTGCATTAATTTGATTTTTCCCTAGAGCCGCTTTGTCAAATAGAAGCAGATCACACCTCTATAATCCATTGATTCACCAAGGTGAAAGAGCTGAGCACAGCTCTTTTGTATGTTGTCTAGAAATAGCTGCTCAGTATTGGCAGAGCCAATCCTGCATTTGCCTGGCAAAGGCCAAGGTATTTTCTCTTGAACCCTACTTGCTGCTGGCAAATGGCGTGCAGGAAATGAGAAATCTCCATAAATCTCCCACGTGCTCTCCTCTCCTTCCCATAGCTCACACAGGCAAGGAGTGTTTACTGGTTTAATCACAGATGCCCTTAACAGGTGGCACAGCCACCTTTAGAGAAAAGATAATCTTTTGAAGCTAAGATGTTTTAATGCCAAAATCTAACAGGCTGCTTGGAGAGCGCTAACTGCTCCTGTGCTGTCTGCTTTTTCAGTAGCTTGAGGCAGCCGTGCCTGAGACACAGTAATCCTCAGAACTAAAGACATTTCTCCCCCAGAAGGTGCCATATTAGCTACCAGAATTGTAAACTTTGCGAAAACTAAAGGTGATTTGGAGAGGAGTATGAATTATTGCGTTTTAACAGGACCTCAACCAATTAATAAATAAACCTTTCTAACTCACAAAGTTAAAAGCGTAGCGAGTCTTAAGGCCCCTATACGTTCTTATCACTGTCTGAGATGCCCTAAATGTGCATCTTCCAAGTCCATAAATGTCTTGGAATCACTAGAGAGAAAACACTTAAAGTGCTGATGGATTTTCTTTTGATTCTTTAATGAAGCTAATACACTTGTAAAAAGCCTTTGGTAAGGTGGGAGAGGGAGGGAGTTTTAAAAAAAGCTTTTTAAAATCTAACATCTTCAGAGTTTTTCCCTGAGGTGCTTGGAGATTTCCTCTGTTCAGAATCACGTTGTGGAAAGGGCATCAACAAATTAAAGAGCATCAGTAAACAGACGAAAACCAGTGCACAAAGTACTGTCAGTGCAACTTGTAAGCATTTCTCTGGAATTCAATTCACGTCTATAATATTGCACAGTGACTTCAAAGGTTTCCATTATTTTTGGTGGTTGCACATACAGCACTTTCAATTAAAAAAAAAAAAAAAGCTTCAGCTTCTACTCTGTTTTAGGTTTTGCTTTAAAGCAGGCAAAGCAGCCGCCGTTCTGAGAGCAGCCCAGGTCGCGGGTGGGTGGACGGAAGCAGAGGCTCCCCCGCCGCAGCCCTTACCTTTCTACCGTTCTGCACCAAAGCTGCCTGCTTTAAAGCTACCTCAAACCGGGACACACGTGTACGACATGGACTTGTGTCTCTGGAGAGCGGAGCAGACGGGCACACTGCTTGCCCAAGGTCACACAAGAGCTGAGCCCATCTTCAGGGGCATCCCAGGGCCGCAGGCTGCCACATGACTTTCTAATTCTGGCCCTATGGCGGGGGGGGTGGTGTCCAAACCACGCGCCAAACAAAAACCTCAGAGATCCTATTTTCATACCTGATGCTTTTCGGTTTTTAGAACGGGGCAAAAACAAATGCGGGGCAAGCAAACCCGAGACATGAAAAGCTCTTAGGAGGCAACCTGGGCTGGAGGCAGAGGCGCTGCTGGGCTCGGCGGGCTGCGCGGCGGTGGGCCGACACGGCGGCGGCGACGAGCGTGTCCCACAAAGAGCTGTAAGGAAATGAGCTCCAGCCCCGGGGGGGACAGCCCCGGGGGGGACAGCCCCGGCGGTCGCCAGGTGGCAGCAGGGCGACGCGCTCCGCCGGCAGCAGCAGCTCCGCAGGCGGCGGCTCCGGTCCCCCGGTCTGCGGGATCGGATTGTTGCTGTTTTAACTTCCTGCATCAATACATCAGATCTATTTTGGAAACAGTTTCGTTCATTCAATTACTTTAATAGCAGTTAAAATACTTTATGAGCAAAACTGGAGTGGTTATGAATGAGACAGAGAATAATTTCCCCCCTCTTTTAGCAATTCAAATTTTAACTAAAGCGGTCTAAGAGGTGAATGTGTTATTCTGCCTCTCATCCTTCTCCTTCTTTCTGGCTTCCTCTATTATCATTAAGTATAATTTATGTTGCTGTACAGCAGATTACTTTGCTGCTGGATGTGTGGCTCCTGCGTGGTTATTTGGTTTCATCTTTGCATTTCACTGTATTTAACTGTCCCACAGGATGGTGTGCCGTAGCGGTAGAAGTTATCAATTGTTCATACTTCTCTGGTTATTTTTCAGTACAGTCTGAAATCTTGTAAATGAATAATTTCTTCCTTGCTCTGTTCTTTCTTCCATTTAATTTTTCTATAAAGAAGCAAAGAAATCAAAGTAGCGCCAGTGAAATCTTTGTTTGCAGTTTTTCAGGTATTCATGACAGTGATTTCTGCTCCAAGCATCCCAGCAGCTGATTTCCATTTATTATGTGGCTGACTGTGAATATAGATAACATCCCTAAAACAATATTCAGCTCCATAAATACGGCAGAAGATCAATTTGGCTGTGTCGCAACTCTTGCTTTTTCTGATTTGCTGGTATTCTGTCCCTGACCTCTAGGTTGTGTTCGGTAAGGGGAACCAAGCAGATAATGAGTACTTAAAAATTACTAATCTGAAAGCATCTGACAGATTGCCACATAGGACATTAATGACTGAAGCAAACAGTTGTGAATGGTAAAATGACTTTTAACTGGATGCTGACTTAGAATGAGAAATCAGGGTTGTTAAAGGAGAGAAAATTTTTAGTACATAATATTTGGGCTTGTCAGAGATATCTTGACAAAGTCTGGGCCTCGCACCCCACCACTGGCAAAAACCCACTGGTGTGTTTTTCCACAGGGACATACATGTGGCCATTGTGGGAGTACAGTCTTCTTCTCCAGAGTAGCCACCGTTGCTCTGACTTCCCTCAGCCACAAGGCAACGTTGGACCAATTGCTACCTCAGCCATGCAGCTGTACCAGCAGCGCTGCTGAAGCAGCTCCTGGAGCCACAGCGCGACCCTGGCAGCGATGGACGTGGCCGGGCTGGGGCTGCGTGCCCTGGGCTGCCAAGCAGGGGTGGATTGCAGGCAGGAGGTACAGACAACCCCTTTCTGTATATGCAGCTGGTCTCCAGTGAGTGCCGTCACCTTCAGCTGGCCGCTGCTGCTGGAGCGGAGGGTACGTGGGGTGCCCGCACCCCGAGAGCAGTGCCAAGTACTCAGAGTACTGGCAAAGAGCTAGGCTGCTTTGATCCAAGTATCCTACTTGTTAGCCAGATCTAGCTGCGTCTGAATAGTCTAAGAGAATGGCGTCTTTTTTTCCTCTTTTTTTTTGTATGCTGAAAATTAAAAATAAAGAGGGGTTGATTTTAGAGCTCACTCATGATCTGCACAGCACGTTACTGCCTCTGCTGCTGGCCTTCATCTTTAAATTGCACAGTACCAAACACACAGAGGGCAGATTTATTTCCCCTATCTCTTTCTCTTTGCTAACGGTATGATATAGCCACCAGGGGCTCTTCTCAGTTAATTATGTGATGTAAACAAGGGCTTTCTGCTAAATTTTCAGAACAATAGTATATGACAGCCATTTCTGCTCTGTCTTCTAGACTTCTATGCTCGCCTACATCTTGTGTGAGAAAATGGTCTGTTGAGTCCCAGTGCTGACCAAGACACAATTTCTCTGTTGAGAAATTAGACTGCAGCTAATTAACAGTGCAGGAAGGAAGGCTTGCTCCGTTTCTGGGATGCAGCCAAACTTGAGTTAATGTGGTTGTAACAGGGAAAGATACTCCATGTTGTAAATATTTCTTAAAGGCAAAACTTCTTAGCAGTTCATCTAAAAAACAGGAATTTTCCAAAGTAGTGATAGACAAGAGACAAAACCCCCTTTAAAGTATAGCTCAGAAAACCATTACTGTTTTTCAGTCAGACCTATATATGTCTTTGCTGTAGAGTACGCATGAGGTGTGTGCACAGGATGTAGCTTTGCCTCCTTATTTACAGATGGTAGAGCAATAAGTTATTCAAATCCTCCGCTATTGTCCCTGCATAATATATAAAATTACAAAACCTTTTGACTTGAAAATTACACCCCTGTGCATTAATTTTACCAGGGCTGTGAACAGCTCTTGTGTTGGGTTATGTAAACTTTCCTACATCAAGTAAAAATGTCGTTTGCAAAAACCCTAATAGCCTTTTCTGGCCATGTTCAGAACCCATTACTAGAGATTACTTTATGTAATGGCCCTTAAAGATCAATTTATATTGAAATAAGTTGAAACAAAATTTCTGTTCTTGCGGTATGAGCAGTTTTCAATTCAGTGGTGAATGGTAAGTCAGCTGCCAATTAACATTTCAATATAAGATCTGACTTACTTGCAACCTCTTTATCTATTCTAATGAAAGGCAGATTTATTGTGACCTGCTGCTCATTACAATATTTTTACTTCAGTCATCTGAGCTTGAAGTATTGAAGCAGATTTCACAGTATCACAGTATGCTAGGGATTGGAAGGGACCTCAAAAGATCATCTAGTCCAATCCCCCTGTCGGAGCAGGAACACCTAGATGAGGTTGCACAGGAAGGCGTCCAGGCGAGTTTTGAATGTCTCCAGAGAAGGAGACTCCACAACCTCCCTGGGCAGCCTGTTCCAGTGCTCTGTCACCCTCACTGAGAAGAAGTTTCTTCTCAAATTTAAGTGGAACCTCTTGTGTTCCAGCTTGAATCCATTACCCCTTGTCCTATCATTGGTTGCTATTGAGAAGAGCCTGGCTCCATCCTCATGACATTCCCCCTTTATATATTTATAAACGCTAATAAGATCACCCCTCAGTCTCCTCTTCTCCAAACTAAAGAGACCCAGCTCCCTCAATCTTTCCTCATAAGGGAGATGCTCCACTCCCTTAATCATCTTAGTTGCCCTACGCTGGACTCTCTCCAGCAGCTCTCTGTCCTTCTTGAAGTGATGGGCCCAGAACTGGACACAATATTCCAGATGCGGTCTCACCAGGGCAGAGTAGAGGGGAAGGAGGACCTCTCTCGATCTACTAACCACCCCCCTTCTAATACAGCCCAGGATGCCATTGGCCTTCTTGGCCACAAGGGCACAGTGCTGGCTCATGGTCATCCTGCTGTCCACCAGGACCCCCAGGTCCCTTTCCTCTACACTGCTCTCTAAGAGGTAGCTCCCCATCCTATACTGGAACCTGGGGTTGTTTCTGCCCAGATGTAGGACCCTACACTTTCCCCTGTTATATTTCATTAAGTTATTCCCTGCCGAAATCTCCAGCCTGTCCAAGTCTCTCTGGATGGCAGCACAGCCCTCTGGCGTGTCAGCCACTCCTCCTAGCTTAGTGTCATCAGCAAACTTGCTGATAGTACACTCAATTCCCTCATCTAAATCATTGATGAATATATTGAATACTATGGGCCCCAGTACCGACCCTTGAGGCACTCCACTGGTTACCGGCCTCCAACTGGACTCTGCCCCATTGACTACGACTCTCTGGCTTCTCTCCTTCAGCCAGTTCGCAGTCCACCTAATTATCCGATCATCCAGTCCACGCTTCCTCAGTTTAGCCATGAGGATGCTGTGGGAGACCGTGTCAAATGCTTTACTGAAGTCAAGGTAGACCACATCTACCGCTCTGCCATCATCCATCCACCTCGTTATTTCCTCATAAAAGGCTATGAGGTTGGTCAAGCATGACTTCCCCTTGGAAAAGCCATGCTGACTGCCCCTAATAACCCTCTTATCCTTGATATGCCTTGAGACGGCACCAAGGATAAGCTGTTCCATCAGTTTCCCAGGGATGGAGGTGAGGCTGACCGGTCTATAGTTACCCGGGTCCTCCTTCTTGCCCTTTTTGAAGACTGGAGTGACATTTGCTTTCCTCCAGTCCTCAGGCACCTCGCCCGTTTCCCAAGACTTGGTAAAGATGGTGGAGAGTGGTCCAGCAATGACTTCAGACAGCTCCTTCAGCACCCGCGGGTGCATCCCATCTGGACCCATGGATTTATGGATGTCCAGGTTGCTTAACTGGTCTCTGACCCAGTCCTCATCAACTAAGGCAAACTCATCCATTGACTTGACTTCATCTTCATCTGGGGTCTCAGCGGAACAGGACTCCTCAGGACAGCCCCCGACAGAGTAGACAGAGACAAAGAAGGCATTCAGTAGTTCTGCCTTCTCTGTATCTTATGTCACCAGGGCACCCACCCCATTCAGTAGTGGGCCTACATTGCCTCTGGTGTTAGTTTTATCTGCCATGTATTTGAAAAAGCTCTTCCTGTTGTCCTTGAGCCCTCTTGCCAGGTTTAACTCTAAGGAGGCCTTAGCTTTCCTAGTTGCCTCTCTACATCCCCTGACAGCAGCCCTGTACTCTTCCCAAGTGGTCAGCCCCTCCTTCCATGATCTATAAACTCTCTTCTTCCACTTGAGCTTGCCAAGCAGTTCCCTGTTTAGCCACACAGGTCTCCTGGCTCCCTTCCTTGACTTCCTACGTGTCGGGATGCTCTGATCTTGAGCTTGGTAGAAGCGGTCCCTGAATGCTGACACATTCTAAACACAATTTTAACTCATTCAAAGTCTGGTCACCTGTGACAGTAAAAATAGTAGACACGTTTGTCTTTGGCATGGGCTTCCTGAACTATGAATATTCTCTTTCCCTGGTATGCAGACTGCTCCTTCATTGGGACTATGGATGGCGCTGAACATCTAAATCCTCTAATCTACTGCAATCCAAATTCCTTTTCTCCAGAAGTTATGCAAAAGATACTTCTGTACTGTTTTGATCAAATAAGAAAAAATCCCACTAACCCAATCAGATTTAGCTGAGAGCAACAGCACGAAGACAGGATACCACAAAGTTACTCCATACATCACTGGTTAGATTTTAAATCCTACTTCTTACAAACAGAATGTGGCATAGCAAATTGTACTATAGCTATGTGTGGTTGCTAATTCATGGAAGTTTCTCATGTAAAATGTGTTACATAAAAGTCTTTAAATGTGCCTTTGAAAAAGCAAGGCTTGCTCTCAAACCCGCATCATTCTGAAAATGCTGTGACACATAAGATAGTAGGTTTCATATATGTTGGAACACATACCAGTGGTTCGTCGTCTTGAATTTCTATTCAGGTTATTAGTCATAGCTAATCTCACATTTTGTAGAATTGTATCCTGATTCCTTTTTGATGTTGAACAATTTAACGAAGTCTAATGAATGGATCTTTTGGGGTTCTTGACAACTGAACATGAACCAAAAGTGTTTTGGCAACAATTTATTTGCAGTAAATTTATCTGAGAAGAATAGTATATTTGATAGCCACCTACTATAAAATTGCAAATTATTATAGAATAGCATAAGATGTCTGCTGCGCTGTTGAACTGTAATTGTCAAAAGAGAATTTCATTTAAGCTTATTGGAGAGTACTTACAACTTATTTGATCTGAATTCTTTGATATTTTTCTTGTAATTACTTTTTGTGTCATAATGTCATTCTGTAGTCCACATATAACAGCTTCCAGAAGTGGAGATGGCTGAAGAATGGCAATTTCAATTTGTGACATCTTTTGTAGATTTTTCTTTTTTTGTTTCCATACCATTTTCCACTTGCGCTTTCACACTTTCATATTTTTGGAGCAGGATTTTTTCAAAGCATCCATTTTCCAACTCTATAAGGTCAGATATTTTATTCAGAGTCTCTTTTTTTTTTTCTGAAACTGGCCGGAGAAATCACCATAGTCCCCAGAAACCTTCTCATCAAAAACTTTAAAATCAATACCCTCCTTTAAAACAGTTTGGCTTTAGCAAAGCAACTTATTTAGTTGGGGAAAAAAAAAAAAGAAGAAAAAGAAACCACGCAGCACTGAAGACATTGCAGCCAGCTGTATCCAGAAGTATTGTAGCTGACAATTTGCAGAAGGCAGAATAGCCAGTGAAGACAAATCAATATTTATTATGATTATGTGGTGCTAAAATGATTATCTGAGTCCATCTGAAATGTGCCTTTCCATGCCAGGGAAGAGTAAGCCTGCCAAACAGAGTGTGCCCCACCATGTGATGGGGCGTAGGTCCATCTGGCCCCAGTGTTTATGGGGTCCCAGGCTGGACTTTGGATGGTTGTTTCTCCTCTAGTGACTTGTCTTGAGTCCTTTTGTGGTTCGTGGATTTCGCATCCCACTGATATGCGAATGTTTCCTCTTGGGCTCTCTCACCAGTTGCTAGAGATCGCAAAGAGCAAACCAGCACTTGTGTAAGCCTGTTGTTTTCTGGAGAAGACTTCAGAAAACCACTGGGGATCATCTCAGACATGAGAAGTTTCCTAAGTGCTGAAAACCCAGCTGCACCAGAACAACCATGTTAACATTTTCATACATTAGCAAAGATGATGAGTTCTCAGCCAATTGTAGGCCCACGTCCATTGCAAAATCTCCTTCTGCACGATGTTAATTGTTCTCAGCGTGATTAACCACAGATCTCAAACCCAGTCAGATAGGAGTTAGGATACAGATAATTATGGTAGGTTTTCAGTGAACTCCCAAAAATACAAGTCATGGGCTTGACAAGGTTATATTTGCAGTATTATGACTAAAAGAAAAACTTATGGTCCTTTCTGATGTATTATACTGAGGGTTTTTTCTTCATGAATTAAAAAATCCCATAGTCTGTTAAAAACCTCTCTGCTGCAGAAATAATTGCTATGTGTTTCTATACTGCCGACAGTTCAAAATACTGAGATCTTGACACTGGTTTAAATCACTTTTAAAAATCAGGCTTTGTACTAGTTTATAACTACTAGTACTAGTTGTAAAGTATTCAAATCAGCGCGAGGTTGAGCTGTGGCTTTTGGAGTCACACAACCAATGCTGTTCGGAGATGTGCTGAAAACAGGACATTGGTTTGCAAAGGTTTCCATAAATATTTCTGAGAATATTTCTTGATCTGATACACAGTTCAAGGTAAAAAAAGCTCAATAAACTTGAATGTGGTATCAGTAAGATAATCTGGAAACTTTTATTCAGTTTGCTGGGTAGTGCAAAGAAAGGGGATGAAGAAATAGCTGCTGCACAGATTAACTCTTTTTAGCTGACACCTTTTTTCTCTGTGTATAGTGGCAAAATATTAGATAAGAATTGTTTTATTGTCATTAAAATCCAGTGATTTATAGTTTTATGGAGTCGATGTTGCATGCTTAAGAACAAAAAAGATTAAAACCCAGCTTCTGAACCTGTTTCGAAGAGACTGCAGCTGGCCGGTTTGTTTCTGTGTATTTTTTGCTCCAGTCCGGAAAGAAATTAGAACTGTCCCAACTAAAAAAAAACCTCATCTATTTCTCCAATTGACTGGCTTGTAAAACAAACAGATCAGGGTTTCTTCACCATACCTGGTAAATGTCTAATGCTATGCAGGGACTGCCATGGCCTTCATCGCTGTGTATATCAGTGTAACGGTGCCTTTCCTCCCCTAAAAATGACAGGGAGGGAAGAAAGCCTCAGAAAAATCAGTGAACCGGCCAGAAGTGTGACGGAGATACCGAGACTTTCAAGCAAATGGTCTGTGCCACGCAGTCACATCACACAAAATTTGCTGTGTAGTTGGACAAGATGAGGAGGTGACATACATAGCAGACTTCACCGGAGGAAGGGAAATAGGTGATGAAAATAGTTTCTTTACGATGAAGGGCAGAGTGACGCCCAGTGGAGTCCTGTTGGACATTATGCTGACAGAAATCCCTTCTGTCAGGTTCGAAGGAAAGCCAAAGCCTCATTTATGTATTAAAAATTGCCTAATGCTTTACCCCAGGGCTGGAGGCCTGACATTACTCTTGTGTAATGCCCAGCGTGTGCGTGGGTCGAAAGAAAAGATGCAAAGCCCGTATCTGAGGGGATATATGATATATACAGCAGTCCCTAATGGCCCGTTGCTTCCACAGTCACTGCGCTGGGAAGCGAGGTTACTCAAATAATGCTAATGCTGAAATTAAAATATGGGACAGGGACTGAGAAGTTCTGAGTTAATTTTCTGGCTCTGTCAAAAAACAGTCCATGGGAGTTAGTTAAATCGTTTAATCTCTGCACCTCCCATCCTTAACATCTGACAATTTTGTATCTCATAGGGCTGTTACGAAATGCAGTGCATTAATATGAGTCATCCGCATTCTGCAATGATGCTTACTGCGTACACGGGGAGATTTAGGCTTTCTATTTGGATGGAAGCAGTTGTTTGCTCATGAAGTGTTAGTCACAAAACAGCACTAAAGCAAAAATGCCTATCATTCAGCAAACTGTGACTAATGTTGTTTCCACATCTGTATCTACAGTAATATGAGTGGAAATTATTTGCCATTTAAAATGCATGGATTTTTATTTGTTGCAATGAAAGGCACACAGACCCTTTGATACCAGAGAGAGAGCTCAGCCAGATGGATCTTTTTGGTCATGTTTGCTCGGCTCAAGCAAGAATGAAATCGGCAACCCCCCAAAATATTATCTAGAGGTGGCCACTAGGGAAGAGGCAAAGTGCGTTTCAACTTAAAAGATATTTTTCACTCGCTGTACTCTAAGGTTCTGAGAAACTTGGGCTGAAGGTGCCTCTTCCTGAACATGTAGCTGGATTTGTTATCCCACACCCGAAAGGCCATCTGTGAATGAGACAGCATACAGTCTGTCAGTGATATGTGCATAGAAATAGGTGCAGTTTATTTTGAATAGCAAAGCTCAGGTTGGAAAAGGAAATGTTTAGTGGCAGTTAATACCATGCTTGAAAGAACATTAATAAAGGAAAATAAGAAACAGACTATGCAGCAATTTCTGACCAAAATAAAATAACCTCCAAAACAAATACTCTTCTCTTGCTTTGTTCGCAAGCTTGGAGCTCCTGTAGTGTAATAATTACTTTGATGATTTCTGAAGGGGATTCTGTTTTTCTCTAAAAATGTTTACAGCCCCATCAGATCTAATTATTCCTGGCTTTTTCTTCAGCGTTTTTTCAAAGAGATTGAGCACAACAGCATTTATCTTTTCAAGATAGGGAGAGAGGAGTAAAAAATGGTAAGGTACCAACCCTCCTGGAATTCGGGCTCTTACATTTCCAGATAAATGAATATATCTAACTAGGTCATAATGAGTAATAAGGAAAAGCTTCTATTTCATTGCCTTGAAATAGACAATTTTGGTCCCTTGTTATCATTTATTATTTATTTTAATTAGTGTTAATTGCTGTGACGATTTGCATTTTAATAGATACTCAGATGATTATGAAGGAAACTTTCTCAGAACCATAATCACAGTATTTCTAGAGCATTGAAGTTCAGGTGAGCCGCGAGCCTTTGCCCGGCTGCGTCCCTGCACAGCCCCGCCGCAATCGGCATTTGGCTTCGGCACCGGCGTTATGGCTACAACCGCGGTGAGCGCTTCAGCCCTTCTGGCAAAGCATCGCTCGGCGCTGTTTTCCCAGTAGACTTGCTTCCCTGCAGGTGCAGAAGAGCCAGTCTAGAGTTAGCGCTTACAGACAGCTGGTTCAAGGCTTTTATTAATACTGCGACACGGCATTTAAGTGCTCCGTTTAGTATGAGTCAAGTTTTTTTCTGAACTGTCTTTATAGCTTCTCTGTTGGCTACTCTAACCCCTGGGGAATTGTATGATAAGTCTCACTTCATGCATGAGTGCCAGAGGATGGGAATCAGTTGCATTATAAGTGAAGGAGCTGTAGCTCTGTAATGGAACTAGTAGCTTTGGGGTCACTTGTGAGCTGACAGCATTTATGTTATGGTGGTGGAAAGCACAGTCAGAGCTCGTGTCGAAGCTGTAATCTTCACTGTGGTGCAGCGTTTGCTGAGCAGCTGGGTAGATTAAGTCTCACCATGAAGTTGTGAGCAGCAGTTGGTATATGACTAATCTCCTTTCCACGTAGCCTGGGTTTCCTCGCACCGGAGAGCAGCCTCCAGCGTAGAGGACAGCCCTCGGCCCTTGAGTATTAGACCCCTTCCCAAGACCCCATGGGTCAACAAGAAGACACACCGTGTCTGGACCAGCACACAGTGCACATTTTTGTCCATAGAGCCATAGCATGGGCAAGGAGTCACATGGTAAAGATGGAAATAGTTCAATGGCATCGGTAATTCTGCAGAGCAGCCCTGGGACTTTCAGGCTGGAGCCTGGCTGTCCTGCACGGAGGGAAGTGAGCTGGCAGCTGCTCCCACTGCCAGACTGGTCTGACATGGCTCTGCCCACTGGCTGCGTTCCTTGGGATCAGTTGTTATGACATGGACCCTGACGTAACTTCTTTGTAATGAAACACAGCAACACAAAGCTATTTTTCTGTGCTTGTATTTAATGGGCATATATACTTGATATGGTATACCGAAACTATTCACTATATCACAGAGTTAGGCTTTTTCAGGTACGCAGAGATTCTTAGTTCTCCCGAGTTTTTGCTGTGAACAAAATTGATTCAACTTTAGAATTGAAAATTCAAGTGAAACTGCTGTAAAATTCTGTGGGGCTTTGTGGAAGTTTTTGTTAGAAGTCTTACTTTTAACTCGGAACAGTTAATAAGAATCTTATGACTGACAGGGATTTCTGTGGCCAGGAGGAGAGTTAGTCACCCTTAAAATAATATATTTTAACAAAATTTATTTTAACACAAATTTCCTTTCTACTATTTTTACATGTACTTTTGCCATTGTACAGTAATGTTTGTATTGTAATCGTGTATCCTGTTATTTCTCTACTTTTTAGTTAATTTGGCAGTGTTGAAAGTAGACAGAAGGTGAAAAACAATACTGCTACTTGTAAAAAAAATGCAATCAGCAGTGCAATAATTCCCCCCTAAATTACTTCAGTCAAATACATTAACTTTTCCACGTTGAAGAACAAGTCTATTGTGATCAAAAGAAAGGTAAGACTTGTACTCAGCAGTTTACCGTTAGTCTTGCCTTAACAAAGCTGAGATATGAACTTTTGTTGCAATTCAGTCTATTTTAAGGAAGGCAATGAAGAAAAATTAGACTGTGTCTCCTCAATGCCTTGTTGCTATCTTTTCTCTCAGTACAGATCAAGAAAATATTTGCTAAAATATGTGGTTGTTTTTCTGATTGCCCTCACAGCACAAAGCATCATTGCAATTTCTATATTCTTATTATGTCCAGACCTGGATAGTCTGGCATTTCATTAATCTAATTACGGAAGTCAAATGATAACAGTTCAACTCTTCACCCTCACAACTTCTGTCTCTACCCTTGTCCTTATTAAAAAGGAAATCTGAGACAAACAGATAGAAATACAGTTTTAGCATTCCCACTGTCTGCATTGTGCTGTGCTGGGAACTCCCACGGTCGCTCTCCGTCCCCCTCGTGCTGCGCTGCTGAGTAGTTCAGCTGCAGTCAGGGTCTACACCCCAGCTTTGGGAGGCCTCTGCCAGTAAATAATTGAAATGCTAAGAAGATATATCACACCTCCTCTTACCCTGGGAGCAGTGTATGTGAAAGGAAGGTGGTGCCCACGGGAGTTGTGCCACTGACTCGAGCAAGGCCAGGACCTGCTCCCACGCCAGCATGCCTTCTCTCCCTCGCTGGCACCTACCAGTGGAGCTGAAACTGGGGCTGCTGGAAACTGCCATGCTCCCTTATGCATCAAACCACTAGTTCAGAATGTGACCTACATTTCTCTGAAATTATTTATAATACTCTTAATAACTCTGAAGCACAATATTAACATGCTTCTTTAAAGAAAGCTCCATAAGATTTTATATTAATATTGAGGATTTCTTTCCGTCTCAACAGTACCTCGCTGTGCTCAGCAAAGCTCCCTCTAATGCGCGTGGACGTGCTTGTGAAGGTTTAATCATCTTATTTCCTCCTTGTTTCATTCTGTGGTTGCTTTCACACAGCTGTAGTACCCGGGAGCCAGTGGCACGTGTGCCCCCCTGTGCCTGGAGGGGAGCAAAGGGCTCTGCCAGGGCAAGTCCACCTCTACTGCAGACGCCCATCTCCAGCCGTGGCTTGTTCCCTTGCTCGGAGGCTCTCTCAGCAGCCAAGCTCTAAATAGCCCCCAAATCCTTTCTTCTAGGAGATGGGGAGGGGGGCTGTCAACTCCAGCTGAGTCTTTAGAGGGAGCTACATGAGCTGTTCTTGGACTGTTATGCTGTGGAAACCTTATACCTTATTTTAAACATATGGAAATACATCCAGCTATTTAAACTCAGGGAAATACTGATATTACTAAGAACATTATGCAATACTTTATTTAGTCCAAGGGAAAGTTTTCTAGAAAACTTGGATAAACGAACGACAGAAAAAGCCCTCTGCTTTAGCTGGGAGCTGGACAAGGCGACCTAACAGATCTTTTCCATTTCTCGCTTCCAAAACCCGGTGCAGTTTATTTTTTTATGTCACTGATCAGTGGAGCATATCTGTGTGTGCTGGAAAAGAGATTGGCTATAACCATTTTTTGCTTGCTGTGACATGTACTTTGTCTTTTTATAAAAAACAAACTCTAAAAATTCATGGTTAATAAGAGGCCTGAGATTACTTACAAGCAGTCTCATCGGGCTGTGCCAGTACAAGGCACGTGCTTAAACACAGGCTCTTCTCAGCAAGGGCATGACTTGCTACTTTTAATGCATGGTGTCTTTTGCTGTTGCGCCTCTGAGCCTTGACTTATGTTTAATCTTTCAATTAAATTCCCTTCAGACATGTGAATTTTGTCAATGCTTATTTCTCCCACACAAAAATCTGGTTATATTATGCGATGTTTTCTTCAGATCCTCACTATTCTGCATGGCATTTCCCACCCCCCCTTTTTTTTTTCCTTCCCTCTGCTGGAAGGAAAAACTGTTTTTAACTATGCCTGAAGCTCTGTCTTTTATCCCTCACCAGTGTCTCTCAGATAGCAAATCTCTGCAGAGCGGGCATCCTACCCGAGAGCCTCTGCTCCCCCCCAGAAAGGAGGTCTGGGGGGGGGTCATGGAGGGTCAGGGCCTCCAGCAGCCGAGGGCAGTCACCCATGGCTGCCCAGGTCCCTAAGCACGGTGGTGTTCCTGGCCAGCAGCTGCGTCTCTGCACCACCAAGCCAGGAGCGTTGGCTGGGGGTTGCTCTCATTGCGAGTAGTCGCTGTGCCCCTTTTCCAGGGGAGACCCGCAGCCCCAGCTCGCAGTGGGCTCAGGCGCTCAGCTGCTAGATGATGCTTCCTCTTTGCTTCCACTAACAGTGAAATGATGAATTTTGGTCCGTTTTTTCCATTTTCTGGTATTTGAATGATTTTCTGTGTAGAGAAGATGAGGGGATTTTGTCAGATTTCTGATGAGGGACAATTTAGACAAGGAAGAGGGGAAAAAATAGACAAAACAAATGAGGAAATTAATGCAATCTGTTGTCTGAATGAATAAGCTATTAAACAAGCTCAGTGCCTTGATCTCAGGCACAGCTCTGGGTCATCCTTCAGCTCCTGCTTTTGATTCTGGGTGTGCAGGGAGAGGACCGGTGCATGGCCTGGGCTGAGCATGGCGGTGCGGCAGCTCCATCCCTGTGGCTAAAACAACCCCAGCCAGACTTTTCTGTATTTCAGTTTGGGTAAGAGCCTTGATTTGCAGGTTGAACACACTGTTTCTAGAGAGCTCCTAATTCGGAAATGTTTTGTGCGTTTCTGCAGCTTTCAGGAGCCATAAAAGAAGCAGCTGTTTCTTCTTCAACATAGTTGTATTTTTCTCAGAGCTGGGTTTTGATGCCCATTTTATTTGTCCTTTCAGCTCTGTCAGTGAGTAAAGCCACTTGCAGTTGCAGAACATGAAAGGATGGGTGGTTTTACAGGTCACGTTCAAACATAGGGATAGCTTTGAAGCTATGACTTTATTGGAAAAAATGCTTGGTTGGTTGTTGTTTTGTCATACCTTAATTACAGAAAGTAACTCTGACTGTTAATGAAATTTCTAACAAAAGTAAGGTCGTCTTTGCTGCAAAGGGAGTTTCACACACAGGGGGCGCAGCCGGGAGACTGGGACTAATACAAGGACCCAGTGAGACTGACCTCTGCCTTTAGCAAGTCATTCTGGTAAGAAAAGTCCTCCAAGAGCTCCTATGTACCAGTTCTTATATACCTGCACTGCAGGATCTTATCTTAACAGGATCTTCAGGGATCTGCTTCGTTATATGTTAAAGCAGGTCCAGTTAAACTGCTCCTTGAGGAGACAGAATTTCTCCTAATGTGCTACCATAGGAAATTCCCACTTTAATTATCTGGTTGAACTCCGGAGTAGGTTTACAGTGTGAATGCAGAGACCCTATCTCTTAACTGGCCCCATCCCAGAGATCTGGAAAGATAAAAGTTTTATTATCTCTCCCTGCTGGACTTCTGAGAGATTTGCTCACACAGTCTTGCTTTCACAACATATTCAAGTGTGAGCCTTGAACTAAAGGATAGAATCTATCTTGAATTCTCAGGGGAACGTAACAGGAAGAATTGGCACATTTCAACCCTAATTGTACCTTTTTCAAGTGACATAAATATAAGCAGATTCTGCTTTAAGATAAGCTGTTATTGTGGGGGACCTCCCTGTACAGAATAATTCATCAAAATTAACCACTGCATCTAGTTTCAGCCACATAGTTCTCAATCGCTGGTTTACAGATTAAAAGATCTCATCTAAGATTTAACACATTGATTCAATTACTTCGACTTGTGCTTCAAACACCATCAAAGTGTTGATTCTTTTCCCTTAATTCTTTTGAAAGGCTAATTCAGACTGACTCATTAACTAGAGATGACTGCAAATTTGGATAATGTATTTAAGTGGAGAGGCTTGATCCATCTTGATTAAAAGATTTTTTGTAGCTAATGTTTAACCTCTGAAGTTCATAAACTGAGCTACAGTTAATGAGTGTGTTTCATTCTCAAGTGTTTAAGCATCCTCCTACTTCTTTCTGCCCCCTGAAATCAAAAGGGGATGCTTCCTGAGCTGCAAAATGCAATATTTATGCTAATTCAATATCATTATAATTATTTCACAGTAACTGAAAAATCTATGTGCAGTTACATAAACAACATGAATAAATACACAAGCATATTGTTTGCTTCACTAAGTAAATCAGTACATTAGAAGGATAAACTATTCTATTACCTAATTAGCTATCATCCAGGAAGGGCGTTTTCATGAGCAGATGGGCAAAAACTGTCCCGGATCACTTGTTCCGAAAAAACTCTGCAAGAAAAACTGATTAGCACTCATTTCTGAGAACTTTCCTTGTATTTAGAGCAGGCAGAGCTGTGCAAAAAAAAAGCCTTGGTGCATGATTTTGAGCCACGGAAGGGGATTGTTCCTACTTCCCACATCATCAGCATAAATAAAAGAACATGTGCATAAAACCATACAGTTTGGGAGGCTTTATTCTAGGTTACAACTGTGCGGACCAACACTTTCTAAAAATGTGGTCTGTGGTGTTGGGAATGCTAGAAATTATGCTTGATTACAACCAAAAGGGATTACCATGTACAGCGGGATCTGCTTCCTGTGAATCTAATAGGATGCATTTTATAGTTCGTTTTATACCAAAATACTTGCTTACTGTAAAACCGGCTTTTGACTATACTGATCACGTGAAATGTGGACAGTGGAATTGGTTGAAAAAGGTTTGTAAATAATGAATTTGTTCAAAAGTTTAGCACGTGCAGGAATTGTTTGCAAATTCAAATAAATATCTTCAGACAGAAGAAAAATGAAACTGGACCATAGTCCAAAAGCTTGCAGAGAATAACTCCCCAGAGCGCGTGGGAGAAATTTTCTCGCACCCGCGAGGCAGAAATTTTCTCCTCCCTGGGGAATTTTCAAGCTTCCCTGGAAATCCTGAAAGGTTTTGAACACACCTTTCACATCACTGGTCCAGGCGCCAGGCGAAGGAGGGCTTAAGATGACTTAATGTGTCTGTGTGTCTGACTCCGTCGCAGTGGCATTGTTCGTGTGGTGTTCAGGAGGCTACGAAGCACCTTGATAAGGAGCTGACCCAGTGTTTGTACACAAGCTAAAAAGGACGTGAGCTGTATGACTTGCCACTGAAACAGCCGTCCTAATGTCTTTTTGTAATAGGAAAGGTCTGACTGATGAAGTGAACAATTTGTTGCTTGCTCACAAATGATACGTATTCACTGGCAAAGATGCTTTGGTCCAGAAATTTTATTTCTTATTTTATATCTCAACAGTTAATGCATGAAAGAAAACAATATCCTCTCAATGTGAGTCATTGGGAAATAAAACTGTGGGAGAAAGCTTGTGTTTGTGTTTAGATGGTCTTGTTTGCTCTTCGGTGCGTATAATTGAGTTTGAATACTTTGTGTTCAGGCTACATTGAGGTTGTCCTAAAAGTCATTGTCAGGATGCAAGTCATTTCATCCCAGAGGAAAGATTTAAATGTGAGGTCTGGCTTCTTTTCACTGACATAAGGGAGCACAGGTTCAAACATATTACATGTAAATGTCTATATCTTGGACATAGAAAGCAAAGGGAGATGACTCTTGCCTGTCGCATCTGGAAACAGATACTTGAGGGTCACCAGCTTGTGTAGCCAAGACCCCAGGCTCTCTCAGGGTCACTTCCCTGGCAATCCCCACACTGGCCTTTGAGCTGTCCTCCTTTTGGTCGTACATAAGGGAATACTAATTCCGAGCTCTCCAAAAATAAAGTAGCCCGAAATTGTAGCTGATGTAAATCAGTGCAGCGTCACTGACTTCCATCCAAATCTGTGCCAAGGATCTGGCTGTGAAATGCTTAAGTTGCATTGACACATCGGTTCAGAGAAGCGTCCCCGTCTTCTGCCCCGCTATGCCATGCTTCACAGGAGGCACGACGGCAGCAGGTTGTACGAGGGTGACAGCACTAGGAGATCAGACCTTCGCTCATACACTATCCTGCAATGGGAAATGGAGCTGATGTTCATGCAAGGAATAAATCAAAGGCTTTAGCAGCAGCAAGGTCTCTCTGTGCCTGGCAGACATAGAGTTTTTCCCTCCCTTGCTTCTTACACTGCACGTCTGCTGGGCGAGGTGACAGTACAAAGATGTAGGAGATGGATAGCTGCTGCTGTGGTCCCGAGCCACCCTATCTGATTCAGTGCCTTTTTTGACAAAGTAGGTTACTATATCTGCGTGTAATGAGGGCAGGGATCATAGTGCTGCTGCTCGCCTGGCGCTTCTGACGTATGCCCGGCGCCAGTTGTGGGATTCCTCCCGAGAGCAGGCATTACCCGCACGGTCCCCTGCCGTGGCTGAGGCGCCAGGAGCTGCCACGCACCCAGCAAAGGCTGGCACCGTCTGCCTGTGCTCCTCCGCACTGCTAAACATGTGTCACAAGTTTCGTGCTAGTGAACCTTCATGCTCGTCTAGATCTGAAATCTGAAGATCAGTCTTCTAGTGGTGGGTGAGAAGAGCATCTTCTCTGCGGAGCTCAGAAAGCTTTCCAGTGGTTCTGTGGCCTCTGTCACCCTCTTTAGCTTTACTGGCAATTGCCTTGCTTTTCTACATGTCGCTTCAAGACTAAAATCACTCCGTATAGCTCAATATTGCTTTCATACATACGTATATATGTTTAAAACATACACGAACACATATATGTGTGTGTCCAGATGTGCATACATAAATAGATACGTATGCATTACAAATGTACTTATCCCTGTAACATCCCTTGAGAGATGATACTTTCACATTTTCATCTAAGTTTTTTTGCTTATTAGGATATAGAACATCCTCCAGGGCTCTATGGAGGATTTTTCATATACATGGCAAAATCGTCCCTCCAGCAAATTGTTTCCTGTCTGAAAGATAAAACAAACAGATTTAGAAGGAAAACAGTGGTAAGCTGAGTCCAGACTTGCACAAAGGTTTGTTGTGATTTCCAGATTCCCAGACTAAGACACCGTTCATTGGATTTCATTGCTGGAAGCCCCGCCGTTGGCAGCACGTGGATGGAAGGCAGGGCGAGCAGCTCCGCACAGCTCCTTCCATGCACCCCAGCACATTGCACAGCCCCCAGCTGCAGACTGGTGCTTCAGGGGACATATCTGGAGAAGGCAACCCTGTCAGCAGACCATCTTCCTTCTCATTTTCCTCTTATTTTCAGTCCTTCATTTTAGCAGATTTTTTAACTCCTATTCCTGTTTATTGCCTCGTGCTCACTTTGAGGAGAGAGTTGCATCCCACCTCCGCGGTTCCAGGCTCAGCAGTACCTACGGGGGCTTCCTGCAGGAAAGCAGCTCACCGTCACTGACCTCAGCACTACCTCTCAGATGCGGCACCGGTCGTTGTGGCAGCATTTGCAGAGGAAGGCTGGGGACTACAGCAGGGGAGGGACGAAGCAGTAAGATGAAATGAAGAGAATGGTGAGCAGGGCATCCAGGGTGCTCTCCCGCGGAGCTCAAGCTCACTTTGCAAAGATCTGGGAGATGTTCTAAAGCCGTTTTCCAAAACTAATACTTACAGAAGGATTACGAGCTTGCATGTGTTTCTGGCAAGCAAGGGTTTTGTAGTGGTTTCCAAGTCACAGCAAACCATGTTTTTCCTGAAATGCCACTTTCAGCCATGGCGTTGGGGAAAAGTGATTTCTCTAATGACTCTGACAATCCCTGCCACTGCTGGGTACTACTCTCCCTATACGTCACACACACAGCTGGGCAGAATCTATAGGGAAAACCACCAGTTCTGCTGTTTGCTAGCCAGATTCATTAAACTAGGGCCAGTTATTTTCCCCTTCAATATGCTACACATACCTGTAAAAATAAGTCCTCTGAATCCTCAGGGGCAGCATCCTCGAGATTTAACTTTTCCTGCCACTAGGGACAGCCACCTTGCAGGAAGACTCTGCAGAAGTAATCCTGGAGTTATCTTGTCTTCTTTGGACCTAGTGCAGCCACAGGTTAGGCAGGTATTCAGATCCCCAAATCAGCCATCTGCTATTGAGAAAGTTAGTGTCAGCATGAGGAAATGGGACAGAATCTGATCTTCTGCAGATCAGTCATCCTGAATTTGAAAGATGTAGGCAGTGCATTTGTTCAGAGGCAGGTCTGAATATGGGGTGACTTACTTTGAACAAGACTTTATACAGCTCTACTGGAAGAGCGGGATTAGTAGGAGGATTATTAGACTTGGCCAAAATGCGTGTGAAACTTGCTTTTTTTTTATTTTGCACAAAATGTAGCATCAACTACATATCAAATTTTTACTCAGTCTGAGCTACTTGCATGGAGTTCACTAAAATGTGAGGGCTTAATTATACCCTCATTTGATTTGGTGGGAGTTTTGCCATTGACGTTAATGGGAGCAGAGCTGTGAAAAAGGATTTGCATGCATTGATTTAGTATGCTGCAAGGGCAGGTCGAATGTGTGAACTTGGAGAAGAAGGAAAGTTTGATGTCCTAACAATCATGAGGTCCCCTTGACATTAGATTCCTCCTGTGAATATATGTATCATATAAATAGTGTCAATAGGGTCAACTGATCAACAAATACTGATGAGTATTTTTGGCTTCATTGTGGGAATTATAGAGCTGAATAAAACTTTTTTTTTTTTTTTACCCCCCAAAATATTTTGGCTTTGCATTTCAGTGGTGCTTTCCTTTTCAGCTAGCAACATAATCCCTGAACTTGCTTCACAATAGCAACACTTTAAACGTGTATCTGTACATATCCATGTAGCTGAACTTAAAGCTCTGGAACAAGTGACGTAGGGCTGTATGATTTCCTGCCTTGAAGGATGTAGGGAAAGATAGAGGTGAGACAAAGAACAAGAAGCCAAAGCTGGAAGGCTTTCAGCTCTTGGTAGTGTTTAGCATGGCGTAAGGCTCTTGTGCTTTGCCAGTAACCCTAAAACAGCATTCTCTCGCTCGGTTTGCCATCTCAGGAACCAGGAAACATCTGATCATTTTGTTCTCCCCATCACCTCTGCCATGTGACCGCCAAGAGGCAATCCTGGATTGTCTTGCACTGAGAAACCAGGGGATCAGCACGAGATGTGTGGTGTTTTAAGATTCACTTAAAATCCACTCACAGGCCCTTGAGCAAGTCCCGCTGGCTTAACTGGGGACTTCAGGTGGGAGTAGGGTGATGGATCAAAGTCGTGTCATCCTCTTGCATGCAGGTGAATGCCACCCAGAGCGAGTGTCTGCAAGTAGCCATCACGCTGGTGATTCTTGCCCTTAAGTCACGGCGCCTCTTAGTTTTGAAAGAGATTGGGTAGATGACTGTCACTGCTACTAGGGCAACTTGGCTTCTCCAAGTCCCTTTGCTACAAATAGCTAAAAATACAAGATGAGAAACCCCCAGTGGCTTGAGAGGAACGGACGGGTGTGATGACACCAGAGAGTGGCAGTGACCTGACTCCTGACGTGGAGGAGCTCTTCTTCCTTCACCAGCCCCATCTGAGCCAGCAGTGGAGTCCCACTGCTCTGTAACAGAGAGGCTTTGCAGACCGCGCTTGCATAGATTAACTGATTTAAATGTGTTCACGACCCACTTATTTGTGTGTGATTAGTGGATACATATTCTGGGAATCCTGAAGCGCTGCCAGCTCTTTGTCAAGCTTTTGGGAAATGCGCGCACCGCAGGAGATAGCCTGCTGAGTTGTCTGACTTCATTTTCCAACTTCTCAGGCATACAGTGTTTATCCTTCACTGATCTCTCTTGGCAAGTTCAGCTTTGTTCGGTCTGGCTTTTCCCCTAGCATTTTCAGTAGTCCTCTCTACATGGTCTAACAGCTGTATCTACCTTCCCCAAAATCTCAATTTCCTGCTTTGGCTAAATTCCACGTAGTGTATTGATATTTTCATTAATCGAGCATGAGGAACACAGGGGGCTTTAATAAACTGAGATCAGCTGTCTCTGAACTTGAGAAAGGTGCTGTCACAAAACATACTGTAAATGAAATTAAATTGATAAAGCTGATTACAAATCCAGAGAGTCAGAATGAATAACAGCTATTCCAATTTTAAAAAGGCATTGCTTTCCCTGTTTCAGCTTTCGTTATATTTGGCTACAAATATAAACCTGAAAGTGCGTTTGTACCTACTGAACTAGGGCCAATTTCATGGCCTTATCTGCTATTCCATCCCAGCATGTAGCTTATGGCACTTGGGTGCTTCCTTCAAATCATTGATGAGAATAACCTTGATTTTTCTCCTGCCCCAATTACAGCACAGGTTTTCCAGCCTCAGCTGTGTCAACGCAGCTGCGCTGGTTTGGCAGGAGAGGATTTCGGTGGAGTCAGGCAGCTTTCACAGAATTCCCTGGGAGCAGGATTAGGCCATCGAGCGGAGATAACTTGAGGCACGTGTTAATCTGTTTTAAGGTTTACTCTTGCTTTAATTGGAAGCTGGATCTTTATTTCTTAACTACTGAGGATGTAATGACAAGGATAAATGGCACCACAGGACCTGGCTACAATTTCTGGCTGTCTGGACTTCATATGAGCTCAAAATCATATCCACGCTTATGGAAAAAAGCTGTTGAAAATAGAGTATTAACATTGTCATTGTATGGACAAACGAGTGGCCCTGTGGGGACAGGCTTCTGACAGCTTTGTTTATAATCATTCTCCAAACAGTCTCTGAGACTTCTACACAGCTGCATATGGAGTAACGTGTAAGACACAAGTTATGCTGGATCTCTTGCGGTAAATCAAATCCAATAAGAAACATGTTAAAATTTGAACCTACAATTTTCGTACTCAGTTTAAACCACGATGATGTTCTCTTCTGGGATTTTCAGGGTGACTAGTAATCTTTAATGCAGTAATCTGTAGCAGCAGAAATTGCACATGAGCTGCTGTACTTTTAAACTGATTCATTGCGTTGCCCACAGCTCAGTGGCCATTGCTCACTATGGGTAATTAAGATGTCCTGGAAGATTCCAAGAAGGAGTGGGAGAAGGACGCATGGCAAATGGAAGGCAGAGAAAAATCTGAGAAAGAGGTTCTCTGATCGCAGCTGATGCTAAAATATCTTTTTTTAATGGAACAATTTATTTTCCAGTTTATAGCAGCGGCTGAATTAATCAATTGCATATGGCTGGCTTTGCATACAGATTCAGCGGGACGGGCAGACTGAGCCAGCGCAGGCAGGGTAACTCCACCGACTCTGCCGCTGATAAACTGTCACTGTCTCTCTTTAAGATCTCTCTTCTGTTTTATTTGCATTTTCTGCCTTATCACTTCTATTTCCATGCCCGTTGATCTTTTCATTTTTATTACTCAGCCTTCCTACTAAACCTGCCAACTTTTCTGCTGTTATAACCTGGCAGTGTTCAGAGTCAGGAACTTGCCACTCAGCATGAAAAGAGACGCAAGAAATGGTTTTTACAACAAAGTCCCTCACCCATGCTAATACTTCAGCAGACAATTGCTCTTTAGCAACTAAACACCCATCTCAAAATGAATGGGCTTTTCTAAGGTTGGGCCCTAGCTGGTACTTAAAGCAGAACCGGGAGGTGAAATAGCTGAGCGGTTTACTGGTGGCACATGGGAAAGCAAAATAGGAATCTCTCTTTTTGCATCCAGGCTCCTTGATGACAATACGTTTAAGAACATCCATGAAACAGGCTGTGAATCAAATAAATATTCATCTGGAGAAACAAATTAGGAACAGGCAGTTCCAGACTTAACCAAGCATGCAAAGCCCTCTCTTGATGGAGAAATTAGAGATTTCCGTAGTCCTCTGAGCGTTTCCCAAAGATTATCTAAATGTTCCCCAAGGTTAATTTGAGAACAGAAATGATCTATAATCATTATGGTGTGGTGGATAGTTAAATTAGATAAAAATAGTTGGATTTTTAAACTGCTATTTAAGATGCTGATAGCTACATGCTGGGTAATATTGTGAAAAAACTTGCTTATAAAGGAAACTGTACTGTAATGGAAAAGGACAAAGGCAAGTAATTCTGTTTTGGGGTTTCTTGTTTGGGGTTTTTTTTGAGTGTTTCTGGGTCTTTATTTAAAGATTGTTGAATCAATCAATTTGTATACATATCCCAGCACCAGCCTTGCCAAAAGCCTGAGCTGAACACCAGGAGTCAATGAAGTGATTTTACAGAATTTATGGAGCTTTTGATCAAACTCAGGAAATGGGTTCATTCATGTTTTTGTGGCGTTAATTCAGGTCACTCTTGTAGCAGATAATACAGGGATAAGGATATGTAGTTGTGGAAGAAGTGGCAGTCCTGGACTTCCCCATATGGCGGGTCCCAGGTGAAATCGTTGGGTTTTGTCATGGAAAACTTACCTTTCTTTTGTGTCTTCTCTGTTCCTTTCAAATACATTTAAAGGACTGTCCTACTCCAGAACATGCTGACTCTAGTCTGGAGAAATCTTTATTTTAAGTAGGGTAGTCAGATAGCTCGTTCTTTTAACTTAAATACCTGGATGGATTTTGCACTTTGTACTGCTTTCCCTGCAGCACCTAAGCCAGTACTTAAGCTAGTTAGTTTGTAACTGGATTGGATTTTTTGTTTTCAATTTTTTAATCTTTTCTTTACAAAATCCTTTACAGACTTATCTGCACACAAATTATAATTTACAGAGAAAAAGCCCTTTGCTGCTTCAAGCTTATGGCAATGTTCCCATTCTTTGTATTTATTCATAAATTACTGCAAGTCCATCAAGTTCTCCCACACCTTAGGAATGGCACCGTGGTGATTTATGTTTTAACTGTAATAGCAATTTACCAACTGACTAAAATGTTTCTTGTCATGAATATTTTAATGAGAGCCACAGACTTTATATCTGGTGAAAGAATATAATTTTGAGAACTCTGAAGTTGCCAGATGACATAGTAGAACAGAGGTATGAACTGTTTAAATGAATAAATGTCTAATAGACTGATCAGAAAATTACACTGTAGCTGCTTCATTTTATGTTTCTTTGCTGCGAGACATTTTCTAAGCTGATGACCTGATTGACAAGTAACACTTTGGTGCATTTGTAGGATTCATTGAACAAAGATCAGGGAAATAGAATGATGCAAACAATTATACTTAGCCCTAGCAGGAGATATGAAGGGACAATTTGTGTATTCTTCAAAAGCTGTGTTTCCCAGGAAAAGGGAGTGGGAGTGAAATGATCTGAATATCCTTTGTGATTCTCCTATCTGAGCTGTCAGACTTGAGCAAATTACTCGGAGCTACAACCTGGCTTAGGTTACGTGCCTAAAGTCTTCAGAGCATGTGGGCAGAGAAGTACTAGGAGTCAGCTAGATACCCTCCCTGGGGGATGAAAGAAACAGGGAAGGATAACGATGGACAAGGGTGCCTTCAAAGTTTAGTGTTTCTAGGGAGGGACGACACAACCCCTGATCTGAACCATTTCAGCAGACATAAGGTGGACCACAACTTTTTTGCATGTCTGTATAGACAGGATCTATGAGGACTTCACTGGGTTGTGGGATATTAGGAACTGATGTTTGTAAAGAACTTGGGAAGCCTATGTCTCCCATTTGTTTGTGTTTTTGTCACCAGACTCTACTGCAAGAGCCTGAGAGCACAAATAGTCTTTAATCAGAAAGACATTTCTTTCCTCCTGGTTTCCACTATGTGAATTCCTTCTTCTTCACTCTTAAGGTGGATGAAAAAGGTACAGTAAAAGTGAGCTGGAAGATGGATAGCTATCATTGTAAAGTGTTACCTTCTAAGAGTGACGTGGACCTTTTAGGAAGAGAGAGCCTGGGAGAGGGGTACAATAATTTCTTTAGTTTTAACTGAATAGTTGAGATTTATAGCAAGGGAGAAGACAGTTACTGCCACAAGCAGAATACCTGTCTGCTGGGGGATAAAAAGAGACCAGCAATCATATATAGACAACCAGGTAATTACCACATGATTGTAACGGTAGGTCAGTTTGCATACCGTGCAGCCAAACTGGTGATCAAAGCAAGATCACTATAAGCCCTCTGAATCTCAGCACAGTTCATTGACACATATCTTCTCCCTTGCAGTGGCTGACAGTTTACTTTTGTACATTTGTCATTAGCAATGCCAGTAGGGATTATTTACGTGATTCAGAAAGAGGTTGGATTTTAAAATATTGAAGTAGGATGAAAAAAAAAAAAGTAAAGGGAAATGAAAAAGGACCGATTTGCACATGAATACTTTTTATCAGTTTTCAGGCTTATTGGATGACGGTATAAAAGATTAAAAAATATCCTTACCCACTGAGTGAGAAATGTATTTTATTAATGCAGATAAACTTAATTGAAGCCAGATGTCAGACATTTTAAAAATATTTCTATGGAGATTTTCTCAATCTTGTTGAGCAGCCAAAATTCAATGTGCTTGGAATCCACTTGATGGTCCTAAAGCAGGAGAGGCTGGGAGAAGTGTCCCAACAACCTCCTGCTCACTAGAAAGAGGGGAAGCAACACAAGTAATGTCTTAGATGGAGTTGGTCTGGGCGCTTGGGCTTAATTTCTTGCTGTCTTAGAGCCTTTCTTGTATGATCTGTCTCCCTGTCTGAGTGGCAATGTAAGGTGCTCAGGTGAAAGACAGGTAGGAGCTTGAAAAAAAGATTAAATATGGCTAGATATTCAGGTTTTAAACATTAGAGTAAAAAAGGCAGTGGTTTAGTGTTAGGTAGAAAAAGAAAGCAGATAAAGCAGGGCTTAATTTTTTACTTACCCAGCCCCTTTGATCAGACTCACTGGATTTCGGGGAAATATCTTCAACCTTTCCGAGCCAGCCAGTTTTTTAGACAAGAGAGAGACAGGACAGAGACAGTAACCATCTGGTTACCACTGTTTTGGTAGACATTGCCTGATAGTTGAGCCAGATTCTCCTCCTTCAAGAGTGTCTATGAAAGTCAGTGTCAGCTGCCTTTCTCCTCGTTCTTGTGGTGTATTCAGGATAGGATCATGCTCCTGAGAGTTTGTTTAAATTAGGAGGAACCTGAACAGGCATATCTAGGGCTGCAACCTGATAGCCAAATATTCATTAAACAAGGTTTTGTCATAAAGGGGTGGGCTACCTCATGCAGTGGTAAATAAAAAGGTCAGACTGTACTAACCCAATTGGAAATCATGTTCTCCCTCCTCCACAGACTGCATTGGGGCTCTCTCTTGTGCCTTCATCATCTGGTTGCTTGAGTTACACTGCTGCTAACATCCTCTAGTGACTGAGGGCTTCAGTGTTTTCTCCTACGTAGAGAGGCTTCATGGGGACGGGAGCTGCCTACAAGCTCTGTCTGTTGACTGACCTACTGTTACGAGTGAAAAGATTTCATCCAGATCTCAGTATGGTGGTGGAAAATGTCTCAGTGCGTGGGAGGCAGAGCAGCCCTTGGCATAGCATAACACAGTGTGCCAGGCAATAGACTGCATCTGTTTGAAGTCAGGGGTTTTTCCATTACCTTCCTGAGTCAGACCCAGGAAGGTAAAATTGAGAAGGAGCAGTTCTGATTTTTGTCTAGACCTTCATCAGGTGTTTAACACAATGTTTCATTATATTTTACCCATATTGACATCAACTCTGCTTTTTTATAAGCTACTGCATAGCTTTTGAGATTGGTGTTGCTTTGGTTTAATGCTTTCATAGTTACCAAAGCTGAGCATGTAAGACCACAGTGAGGCATAGCTCCACTCAGTGACCTTGGGTTATCTAATAGCAGACTTCCCTGGAGAAAATGCTTGGTAAGGAATAGTCCTGGGGTAGCAACGATGAACAGGCAAGGGAGAAGAGTAAAGGGGTCAGCTAGGCTTCAGTGGCTCCCTATTCTCAGAAAAGCTCCGAAGTGATGAATTTTACATGCTTTGATGCTCACAGGTTCTTACAGCCTGGATGGCATAGGATAGGATAGGACAGGACAGGACAGGACAGGATAGGACAGGACAGGACAGGACAGGACAGGACAGGATAGGACAGGACAGGACAGGACAGGACAGGACAGGACAGGACAGGACAGGACAGGACAGGATAGGATAGGATAGGATAGGATAGGATAGGATAGGATAGGATAGGATAGGATAGGATAGGATAGACTTTCTGTGAGGCTCTTTAGGAGAACATTGCACACTTGAACATTTGTCTTGTTCCTACAGGACTGAAACTGCCTGTCCAAAACATGAGAGAAAATTAAAGTCTCTGCTTCCCGCAGACTCTGCCATGGGAAAAGATAATGCTTGTGATTGCCTTCTTCTGCTTCTATTTATGCCAATAAACAGGGGATCCTTCACTAAAATTTATCAGTTACAGCTTTACAGCAGCATTTATCATGAGTGCTTATATTTAGCATGTTATCTTTCAGACAGTCCTCCAAACAGCCTCCTGTTCAGACTGTTTTGTTAGGCTGGTTTGTTCTTGGTGGAATAATCTCGGGTTGTCACACTAATTTGAGATTGCTGCAGAGCCCAAACCCCTTACCTGAACATCAGTCTGCTTGAAAAAAGCTTGAATTCTGGTTCTGACCAGAAGCCTTTCTGAAATCAGTCAGAGACTTTTCACTGGCATCAGGGTAGTCCAGACAGGTCGTGCTTGTTTCTCAGGTATGCTTTGGATTTGGAGGAAGGACTGCAACTGCGTGCATCCTTTTCAGCCAAGAGTTTCATGCTGCTTTGATACGGTACTCTTTCCCCACCCTCCCTTTGGTTTTCTTGTGGTGCTTTCTTTTCTGTAAGCAGGAATCCAGGCAAATTCCTTTTATCCCGGCTGATTTATTTCCCCTGATTTCAGACTGGTAGTGTAATCTCTTTAAAATATATGATTATGATTTCTCCCTTGTATTTTTATGGGGAAAATTAGCATTTAAAAGACTAAACGTAGTGAGTAAATTGTTAATTATTTTATTTTCCTTTACTCTTCCGTGGTATTTTGATGGCATGATTTTATATGGGCTTGAGAATAGTCAAGCCTCTGCTTGGGCTTAATGAGACCTCTGTCTTCGATGGGAGCTGGATGCAGCCCCAGATTCCTCCTTTATCTTGCTGTATCATCACCCCAAAATGAGGCATTCCTCTAAAGACAGTAATTGCTTGTACGTTCCAGTTTAGTATTTTTTGCACTCTACAATTTCCACTTTGTTATGTGATAATGGTATTGCCCATTAAATTCCAAGTTTATTTAAAAACAGGAATGATGTGCTTGTCCCAAGCAGGAATGGAATAACATATACAAAGAAAATGCTCAAAGACACCACAAATAATTTCTCTTCTCTCAGGTCAAAAAATGAGGAAAATTGGGGGAAGTTACAGGGAGAGTGATGTTATTCCCTGGTTCATGGAGGGAAAGGGAAGAAGATAAAAACAAATTGATTTTCTAAGCTCAGACAAGATCTTTGTGTCAGAGCTTGAAAACAAATTCCCATCATATGATGCCAATTCAGATCTTTTTCTCTTCCCTTTCCTAATTTTTACAATGATGTAAATACATTATTGCCTTGTTCTTTGCTATTTTTATTAGAGCAGCATGCCAGCTCCCATATGGTTATGGCTGAGAACAGCTTTCTCTTTCATGGCTGACACTATTAAGTGCTGAAAACTCTCATGCATTTATTCAGAGCATCATGAGATACTGTGTCCAGTGAAGAAGCCTATTAGGGCTACAGTTCCCAATGTGGAAATGTGAGGGAGAACACCAGATGAACTGGAAACTAATTAAACACACAAAAGGTCTTGGATGATCTGAGCCAGCAAGTGCCTGTCCCTCAGCTTTGGGGCAGCAATACTGAGGGGTGTTATAGGACAGGAGACAGAAGACATTGCTAGAGGTGCCACCGAGTGCTGGGAGCTTTGGCCAGTCTTCCCATGGTGTTTAACAGAGCTGGGTGGTGCCTCCTGGGCTTCTGCACGCCCAAGTGTGGGCTACATTGCTCCTGCCGAGACCGGCTTAGAGGCGCAAGGAGCTGGGATGCCCGTGTGCCAGGTATCACTGGAAGAGAGAGGAATAAAAGTTAGACCATTGGATCCTTGAGTTGTGGTTCCCAATAGTTAGAGGCTTAATTTTGAAATTATTTCATTCTTTCTTTCCTGGTTTCTCAGATGTTTAAGTTTTGTTAGAATTAGTATTGTGGAAGGGTACAAGACATCTCTGGGTTGAACACACCAGGGCCAGAACATTCTGTAGAAAACAAAACACAACAAGTCACAACAAGTATGTGCCTATGCTCCGAACCTCAAGCCACCAGCCCTCTGCCCACCTAAGGAACAGCCCATTCTGAAAGAAAAACTATAGGAAATGCCATTTCTGAAATTTCAAGCAGTAGCAGGGACAACAAGAAAGGACATCTAAATGGGTCATCATCCTGTAGGTATCTTGGGCAAAGAGGAACTGCTGTCACAGCTTTGTGACATAAACACCTTTAATTTGATTTTATTTGCCTGGCTCAGAATTGAAGCTGCACCAAAACTTCTGAGCTTCCTTGCCACATAAGCCATTGTGAGATCAGGGCTGATATCGCCAACATCTGTCAATAGTAAGAAACTGAGCAATGGAGCATGGAATAAAAAACAATCATGAAAAATATTGTGTTTCAGCACTCTTTAAATGCTTGCAATTGCTACTTTTCCTTTTGCATGGAAAATGTTTCTCTGAATTGCAACAGTTAAAGCTTCAGCACAAAAAATCAGGCCGCTAAAACAGAAAACGGGGTGCAGTTTGTAATCTGCACCACATGCCGAGTCCTCTGCCAGAATACATTCTCCAGAGAACATTTATGTTTATTTAGGTCACATCCCACAACTTGGGTATCCTCAGGAAGACTCAGCAGCTTTCCTCCAACATGAAAAAAAGCCATTTCTGCATTTAGGCAGAGAGGTGCTGCAGAGAGGACCTCCCCAGCATCAGCAAGGCACGATCAGTCTCCGCTTATAATGAAGTGTCGAAAGACAAAAGATAGACTGCGGAGCGTTTCAGGAAAGAGATGCCCAGACGTCTGCACCCTCGAAACACTCAGACAGAGCCCTCTGCAAGTTAAAAAGAGGTTGCTCATCCTGGGGAAAAAAAAAAAAAAAAGGCTTTTATCCAGTAATACTGTTTCTAATCAGGGTTCTCTTCCCGCTGTTGCGTTGTATTGACTCCTTGCCAGCAGCTGAGATGCGATGAGCTCTGCCTACAGCACCTGCCTGCGCGCCGCACCGTTGCCAATCTGTGATAAACTGTTTCCAGGACAGGTTTAAAGTGGCCACTTGCAGTAGGAATTGTACAGCTGAGCGGAGAATAATGAGAAACAGGAACTCCTTTTTTGTCCATTAAAATCCTGGCAAATCATTTTATTGCCTGTGGTGCTGAAGACAAATAATGCAGGTTAGAGTCTGTCAAGAAATGGGGCAAGTACATTTCAGAAAAGAACAAAAGCAGCGTGGATTGTTTTCAGTGCGAAGCAGACGAATGCTCAGTGTATTTCCTTCAGGAGCCCCTTCTCTTGTGCTGTGCTGTCAGGGTGAGCTAGGCACAACGTTGCAGTGTCTCCCAACTGTGCTGAAGTGACAGTACACCTAGAAAAACAACCCAAATGCAGATTTATGCTTAAATCAGCATTTGTGGCCACAAGCCCCTAAAATTGAATTTGAGTGCAGAAATGCAATCTCATGAAAATTCCCACAAATATCTACATAGCAAACTCAGGGTGTGCTCCTTCCTTACCCCACTGTGTACCTCCCGCTGTGGCAGTGGTAACACCATGCATTTAAGATCACCCTAAGCTCACCAGGTCTATTGAAAGGCACAGCTCATCAGCAGAGGTCAGAGAGCTGCAAGAGAGTTTCACAGGTACTAACGCTTCTACAAATCTGGAGTTTTATTCCAAATGCAAGCTGTGCTTTTTAGACCTGCTCACACTGATACCATGTGTTGCAAGGCTTCTTTGTTAAAAGACCTCACATAGTCGTTTTCTTGGGAGAAGAAAAAAAAGAAAGTCACTTCCTAACAATGTCAGTGCTACATCTCTGCGCACTACGTAAGGCACAAGAAAACTGGAAAATAATGATTTTCATTCTTGTAGATCATATGTAAAGCATAGACACATTCTTGTTGAAATAACAATTTGTTAGTTAAGGGCAAAGCAAGCTGCCTGCAATTCTACTAGTTACAGACAATAACAATTTATGCCCTGTTCCTTAATGCCTTCATATACAGAAAGTTTATGTACTACAGTCCAAAATCCTGCATGGCTTAAGGCTTAATTGTTTACAGTGTCAGCATTAGTCTACACTGGTTCTGTGCCCAGCTGAACCGGTCCTCCAGCTGTGACTGGGCAGGGGAGACTCAAACCCATCACATAGAGGGACCCCTTGCACATCACAATGAAAGCGCTCGGGAGATCATTCTTTGTATGTGCACATCCTTGCGAAGGTATTAGGGTAATGAACCTCTGGAAGATCTGTGCCTTTTTCTGCCACCATTGTTTTGAATGTTGGGCTGCAGATACTGAATCTTAACTATTTAATTTTGCAAATGCTGCATTTTGATTTTTTTTTTAATATTGATCCAAACCAGAGCGGTTTTAAAGTTTTGTAGGTAATCTAAGCCACTTTGTGAGCAGGTGCTGGCTATTTTCTTCTCATTTGGCTTCCGCCACTGCTCTTCATTTCTGGTAGTACCATGCACTGGTTCAATCATACCGCACATTTCTGTGTGAATTTGCAGCTGCACCTCCAGAGTGATTACATCTGCAGGGTCCTCACCTAGAACCAGGCAGTCATCCTTGTTCTTCATTTCTAAAACTCTCTCTGCTTTGGCCACATCCCTGAGCCTAACCTTCTCTTGCTCTTATTGATAGACTCACTGATTTATGACAGGTTTCATGACAGGTGTCTGATCCCTCCATCCCCATGGCAGTACCGCACTATCCCATTGCCTTGCAGTTGCTGCTGTTTCCTCGTGTACACAAAACTGCATTCACAATTTCTGTTGCTAATATAGACATGTCTGCGAGCACCTGCTCTGTGCTCAGGTGGAATCACTCAGTAGAGAAATGAACGTTTTGTAGTTGTTGTAATGAGTGCTGCAAGGTTAACTACGCTAGTTATAACAGGTAGTAATTGTCTGCTGGTACATGGTGATCCCAACATGACCGTAACGTTGTTACGGTAATATCATCACAACATTATCTGAATATGGTGAGGTCAAACAAGGTCTGTATTACCTTACCATATAGGTAATTTATTCATAGGACTTGCACTGTGAGGCGATGTAATGGGGATTTTGCAGCTAAGGCAATCCTGAGAGACTCTGACGAGTGCTCACACATGAACATTTGCAACAGCTTAAAGAACACCTTGGCTCCTTTGCATGTGTATTAACTGGTACATAGGACAAAAGCCTTCATTTCTAGTTGGTCTAGTATTTTATGTAATCCGTGCGCTGTTGGTCCTGTGAGGGATCTTCATTGCAGATGAGAGAGAAAGTGCTTCAAAGTCTCTAGAAATTGAACCCTGATACTTTTTGCAGTCCTGATCACATAATAATTAATTTGAGATGTTGCAACTGTCCTCCAAGTTTCTGTTGAAAATGTCTGCCAGCAAGCAGAGCTCTCCCCTCCTCTTACCCTTGGTGGAGGCAGAAAGTACCAGCTCCTCGCAGCAGAAACGCCTGTGGTACAGCTCTCCAGAACCAAGGTCCAATTAGCTGCACATAAGCTAAATTAAAAAAAAAAAGGTTTACATTATGTGCCGACATGGTGGTTACTAATTGTATGTGACAGTGAATTAGTTGCGTTGTGCCTTTAAGCAAGTACAGTGCTTGAATGCAAATGGTGACTCCAGTTTTGCTCTTGACATGGCCCGTGGAGTCGATAATTTAGTTGGAGCAATATGTCCGTAGTGGGGTGGCAGCAGGCTGTGGCTGTGGCAGTGCCTTCTCAGCCCGGACCGCTTGAGGAGTACACAGCGATCCCAGCCCGGCTGCAATAACCGGGCATGTCTGTCAGGGGCAGGAGTATATGAAACATGGATATATTGTGATTTCTAGACTTCACTATAGTGAGTATCAAATGTAAGATTTTTTTTTTCTTTACCAAAAGATAAGGTTTTTTTGTTTGTTTATGCCATGAGGATTCTCCAGAGAAAGACTTTCATAGGTACTGCCAAATAAACCTGGGAAAATAAGGTCTCCTGCTTAGTCCCATACTGGGCAAAGCAGGAGGGGGAGGCAGAGTAAAATGTCATTGCGCTTCCCGCAAGAGCTCTCTTTTATCTGAATGATCACCTGCTGGGGTCTGCGTGATAGATCCTGCTCCCCAAAACGAGCCCCAGGAGACACTGTAGGGATAAAAGTGATCTGGCCCCATTATGAACGAGCCTAGTGCACTGAAAGAGGGATGATCAACTGAGTCAAATAGGGATATAAGAGAGGGGTTTGTAGTTGGCAGACTTTGTAACTCCTGGCAGCATTTCTGCAGCTGACCTTGCCCTGAAGCAAGGGAGCCCACTGCAGGAGTATTTTCTAGTGACTCAGGAAAAAATAAACATCGAAGTAAGTCAACAAAAGCCCATTGAGCGCACTCCATAGGCACAAAAGCTTGCATACATCTGGCAGCTCAGAAGGAGCTTGAAATGTGTATACCATCGCCCATCAAGTTAGTGAACAGAGATAGTGTAAAGATTCAGGATTTGTACTATTTCAGAGAAAGGTTAAAAACAAAGTAAATGTGAAAAAAACTAATAAGCTAAATTATTCACCAGTGCAATGTCAAAGTGAGCATTCAATATTAATGACATTCAGACATATACATATACATTTATATTTGCTAAAATTGGTAAATCATGTACTAAAATAAAGCAGAATATTTTACCTGCTGGTCATGAAATGCAATTGGAAAGGTATTTAGTACAGTGTAGCCTGTAGGAATAAATGGTGGGAGGAAGCACATCACTTATAAACTTTCCTTGGTGAATGGAGTGCTTTCATTTATGAAAAGATTACTGTGGTCAAAATGATCATATTCTGCACAGCAGGACACAAGCCCTGCTATGGAGAATTTCAGCCTTTCTGGAGAAAAAAAAATAATCATATCATAAAATGGGAAACTGCCCTCAGTCTGACAGAGAGCTCACCTTTGTGGGTATTTTTTTAAAGAGATTGTATAAAAAGATTGTCTACTTGTAACCGTAGTTATTTGAGATCCTTTTAAACTGCAGAATTCCCTAATCCTGGACAAAATCAACAATGTGTTTCACTATCATCCCCTTTCTTGAAATTTTTTTTTCTTTGGAATTCTGGCAGAATGAGATATCACTTCTCTCAATATGAAAATACCGTTTTATCAGAAATGGTTCTTTGGCATATTATGGATGAGAATTTCAGGGTATCTCTGGCCACTGCAGAAGTCAAGGCCTCCCCTGTCTTTCCCCCAGCGCTGTACCTGCTTCGTGGCCGTGCAGCTGCGTGAGAAGCACGAGCGCAAGTACTTTTTTGCATAGAAATGAGAAACTATTTAAAAATGAGGTTAGTATCATATAAAGCATTATTGCTGATTTTCATCTGTTCTACCTTTCCACTTACGTTCTTTTTATTGCTGTTAAGCTTCTTACCATGCCAACATCTTTTAGGTTCATGATTATAAGTATTTAAAAATATCCAAGCTGTACTGACTGATATCCAGTTGAAAGTAATAGCCTCTTACTTGAAAAATGAAAAGCCACTGATGTATTGTTTAGAGAAATGTTTTGTTTACTATTAAAAAAACAAGTTTGTTTTCCTTTATGGCAGAGTCTGGTCTTTCCCTGTTTATGATCTAATACATTTTGCTCTACATGATATATTTTACCTCTAAAAGCATAGATTTTTTGACAATTTAAAGCATCAAAAGATGGACCTTTAATTTAGAAGAACATGAAATTGAAATGGGAATAATACTTGCTGATGTAGCTGGCTGGTACCAAATTGCATCACTCAGCCTGGGTGTTCTTATGCTCTGTGAAGACTCAGTTGTTCTTTGTGTTTGGCATTTTATTACTTTTCTTAGGAAAAATCTTACATCTTGCCAAGGCTTGCAATTTCCGGAGTGTGCAGGTGCCCTACTGCAGGTACTGCAGGTACTCATTCAGACTTGGAGAATAAGGCTGGATTTAAGATTCAGCACATCGCTCACCTGCCTCATTCTTGGGTGCTTACAAGCCCCAAAGAAACCCAGGGATGAAGCCAAGAGAAGCTGGTCAGAAAAATCCTAGTGGTTCCATGGAAATTTGCTGAAGTTGCAATAGTGTAAAATAAGTAGGAAGTACAAGTTAAGGTGACAATTCTTTGTTTTTTGTTTTTTGTTTTTTTTTTCCAAGGATGTAAATATCAGCCTCTACATTCTTCTTTCATAGCCATGCAAGGCAAATCTAGACCATTGCTTTCCTTCTTTTCGTGCAGTACAGGGAGGAGAGATGTGGGAAATTCCATCTCTTCCAGTGTCAGCTTGACTTGCGCATGAGGACTGGCCAGCACAGGAGCAGTCATCAGCCTTGACACAACAACTGGTGCAGTTGTCATTCCCACAGCAAGGAGCAGGGTTGGAAAGCAGGACTTCCCACGTGTTTAATTTCCAGTGCCTCTGTGACCGCTTGGCTCAGCACGGCTCACCATTTATAGGATGCAATCCTTTGAAAAGGAAGAGGAATAAAAACTTTCCTCTAATTTCCACAGGCTTCGAGAACCCTATGGTGTCAATCAAGGACACATAGCCATGTGCCCTGAGCAAGACAGAGATCAAATTTTCTGACACGGCTCAAGGGCTATACTGCAGCCTCTAGGGAATGGCAGCCTCAACTCTGAACCTTAAATTCTTTGGTGCATGCGCTCAAAGAAGATTAATTTACAAAACAGGTGCAGCTGCCAATGATAAATAGTATGATATGTTCAGATAAGAGCCTCAATCTCCATTATACTATTTTTAAGGTCTGTAAGCAACGTAAACACTCATGGAAATAGTATTATGTTTTGCTGTGTATCCCTGAATAGATCCCAGTGACTTTGTGCTGACACCTGTCTTTGCACCTAGTGATGAAATTCAGCACAGAATTTTTTTCAATCTTAAATTAAGTGAAGCTCATCTGTTTCAGAGTAGGTTTCTTTTATTATTTTAATTCATTTAAATCCTGATCACAAAGCAAAAAGGGATTTTTTTTTTATTTATTTTTAGAAACCTAAAAAGAGGCTCATTGGAAGATCCTCAGTGTTAAAATGATGTGGTTTTGGAGTTCTGCAGAGAGAATCAATAGGCTACAGCATGGCAAGTAACAAATGCTGTCTTTCATTTAAAGTAATTACTCTGACAAAATAGATCCAATTTCTTTCCACACTGCGGACTGTTTTCCCCCAAAGCATTGCCTTTGTTGAAATCATGAACATCCATTTGGAAATTCTTCATTAATTAGCATGATCTGCTCAAGCCTGGGCTGAAAAATTCAATATCGTATAACAAGTATTCCATAGCTGGACTTGGGTTTGATCTTGCAGCTGCTGTTGGATTTGTATTGAATTCATAGGAAATGAAAGCGGATGTTGGCCCTTAATTGCCACTTCTGGTGAATGTGCACAATTCAACTGCGAGACATACTCTCCCCAATGCGTGTAGATAGTATTTAGCTTGTTAGCGTTACACAAAACCCTCAGGCTGCTTGGTGGAAGGCAGGTGTGCACCTTGAGCTCGTTCCCTGGAAATGCAGACAGGTTCTTCAGCTATTTCAGAGCAGGACAGCCATGCCAAAATATTCGATGCATTTATACATCCTCAAGAATCCTATTATTTTCTTTAATTGAAAGTGTATCTACAATGGTTTGGGTGGCATAAAACAGTTGGAAAAGCAGTACTGGATACCGGGAGGGGAATGTAATGCTAATGCAAGATGAGGCTGGCTCTGGGTCATGTAATAATATATAATCAGCTATCCTAACTGACATAAATGAGAGAATAAAAATGCTGTCTCTGTAATAGTTGAAAGAGGAGAAAATAGCAGTTTTTTCAGGAGCTACTGTACCTAAAGGCAAATTAGCATTTTAATGCTTTTCCTTGGATTTGATATTAGTTTTTTCCCCACTGCATGACTTAATAAAAACAGGGTGTGAATGCCACTGAGTAGCACTGTTCCAAAATGCTTTTGTGGCAAATAAATTAATAACTACCTATGTTCTGTCATGGTTTAGGTTCACATAGCTTCATGAGCAGTTTCGTTCCTGAAAATGATATGCAGGTGGACTAGCAAACTGGGAAATCCTGACTGAGTTGGGCAAGCACCTCAAAATCAAAATTTCAGTTAAAGCTTGGCAAAGGCCAGAGAGAGTTAATTAATTTAATATATATATACAAGTATGAACTGGTGGATAGTAGGGGAACTGTTTCTGTCTGCATTTAGAACAGTTCAAAATGTTTTGATATAGAATAATTATTTTATCGCTGGGTTCCATCTGAACAAAGCAGACATTTCAGTTTATTCTTTTTACTTTTATTTATTGTTTGTTTTTGCCAGACAGTTTCCCATTCCAGATATCCCAGTTCAGAGGAACTTAAACCATCCTGCAGAACTATGCCAATTCACTGAAACCTCCATGTTTCTGAAACGCATTTCAGAAATACATGTTTCTATAAGGTTTTCTGTTCTGGATGTTATGACTTGAACAGCCAAAGTGATATAACTGCAACAAACATTTTTTGCTATGGACCAGCAATGAGACCAGATTTTATAATCCTGAAGCTTTCATTAGAATGGACCTTCTAAGTTGCACCCAGTTCTGCATTTCCAATCTCGTGCTCACTGTCCATTTCCATTCAATTCCATGTTGCACTTATGGCTCCATTAGCTTCTGATTGTAATATTTTCCACTGCTTTTTTAGTCCTTTAAAATACCCCTTTGGGTATTTCATTCATCTCATGGTTCCTCAGTATCTGTGCCGTGATGAGATGGCAGTGCCACAAGATGAAGAAACAGTGAAATCTAGAACATCATTGCAAGAGCACGTGACTTACGCATGTCGAGTCTTCCTATTTTCCTGCTTATGGTAGGGAAGATCCGGTGAACTGCGAATACCGAACGTAAGTTAGTGGCAAGCTTAGTGGCTGTTGGGCTGACCACAGTAACTGGTGGTGGGTGCAGGTAAGGAATCACATCTTTAGAAGTCAATAACTGTCATTAAGGGTCTTTTCTTCTGATTTATGTGACAGTTAAATGTATGGTTCCCTCCAGTGTGTGGAAACAGGATCAATGATGAACTTCAGTTCACACAATCACTTCTTATGTGAGACATAACCTTGGCTATTAGCTCACAGATCAATCAATAACCTATTATCTCATGAGCTAAGAAATAAATACTGCCTCAAGCCACTATTAATTAGAACAGCCAGGGAGGTATAGACCAGAAGATATGTGATGTCGTTGTTCCTGATCGTTTGAAACACAGAATAAAGCTGAACTGATAGGATCTGGTTTAGCTTTTCTGTTTGTTGGTGGGTTTTTTTTTGCTTGCTTGTTTGTGTGCTTGTTTGGTTTTTTGAGCAGGGAAAATGGTTCTTTTTCTGATGTGATCCGTGACTACGTTTTAAAAGATCAAAATTTTGACAGTGCAGAATTGGTTGCTTTCTCTGACTCAAAGCATTTAGGTCTGTGATAAGTTCATTAAAATGCAGAGGAAATACAGCTTTCACATAATAACTTTTTAGTGCATGGATCCAGGAGTTACATTTTCAACACAGACAAGGACTTTTGGGTCTTCTAAAGACTAGTGAAAATCATTGACAATTGAGGACTGTCCTTCATATAAAAAGGCCAAATTTTAATGCTTATCAAATCTTCTTGCTAGAGTCAGATCCTTGACTCTAACATGAAGACTTAGGAAATGGTTTGCTGAAGAGGCAGGATTTAAAAAGAAAGCTAATATGGTTGAAGATAAGTTGATAATGAAATTTAGCTCCTGTGCATATTTCACAGGAAAGTTATAGCAGAACTGTGTAACTACAGAGAAAAGTAAAGCGAAGCAAGATGTGAGCTTTATGGGTTACTCCAGAAACCCCTCCAAACAAACACAACAGAAACATGAGCAGGAGTGCAGTCAGCCCACTCTTACAATAATAAGAAGATTGCTCAGTGCAAGCAAAAAGAGATTCCTGATTATTAATGGAAGACAATATTTTGTATTGCTATTCTTGTTTTCATATCAATAAAGTCAAACAGTGAGTAGTCCTGTTGTTCCAATATAAATATCCCCCCATGTGTTCTCACTGGTCCTCAAGCCACGCAGTTTCTCCAGAAAGTGAAGTTCTTGACTCCAGCTCTATATTTTACTGCTCTCCTCTGTTACATTGACTGTTCTGAATTCATCATATATTTATCAACACATACTTGAGCAGTTGCAGCAGGATGTGGTCTGCCACAAATACTGACAAAAAAGGTTGGCTATTTCATTGTTGCTAGCAACTTTTACCAAAACTAGTGACCATCCCCCAGACAATTAAATAGGTTATAATAGAAGATACAGCATTTCTGTACGTGCTGCACATTTATAGATCTTTGTCAATGGTTAGCAAAAGGCTTAAGCTGTACCGCTTTGGTTTGCTTTTCTAAACATTTTCTCTTGAACTTGATTTATGGGACAGTTGTTGCAAGATGAAGCCTGGAGAAAACACATTACTCACAGAAATCAGGAACAATTCTTTAAACAAAACCTCCCCATTTAAAATAAAACCAAGAGCTGACTATTCTGCCAGTAATCGTAGAGGCCCGGGCTGAAGATGTGACTGGTGCTGAACGAGGTAATTACACTCCTCTTTTACTGGCTTTCTATCCCAGTAGTGTGTACGGGCGCCAGCACAGCCTGAGGTCCTGCTATGGGCTGAAACTTGGTTTTTGGTCCTTGCCGACAACCCAGCAAGGGAGACCACCGTGGGCACAGAGCAGCGGCAATGTCAGAGCACAGTCTGTCTCCAGCGCAAAGGGCTTGCTAGTCCCACAGCCTGAACTGAGATGGGAAGAAAGTCAAAAGATTCCATTTGGTTAAACAACATGTTTGCATGCCTACTTTCAGGTACCATAGCTGATTTCATGGTCAGGTGGGGCTGGGGGGAGCTGGGCAAACCGGCCTGGGTTAACCTGGCATTTCTTCTCTAGCTGCACGTCCAGTGGAGGCTGGTGACACAGTTGAGCTCCTGAGGGGTTTGGGTAATGTCTTTCTAAACTTGCAAATTTGCATGCAAATTTCTAAGGCGGCTCATCAAAACAAGTGACTTTGAGCCAGTCTCATGATGGCTATTGAATTTATACATTTAAGTCCTCCTTAATATCAGCTATGGGTCTAAGAACATCTGAAGAGACATCTGATTGTTCCCGATCTTTGCACATCTTTCTCTGAAGTTAGCTTTTAGGTTTCTTAAACAGTGCTGAAATTTTTATATCTGTATTCTTTCTATTTCTTTACACCCCGTGTCAAGGGCAAATATAAAGTGATTTTATTATTTTTTTAATCTATACAGTCAAGGTGCAAATACTGTAAACTTTGCTCCATTTGCACTAGGTAATAAAGATCGAGTGGTACCAATGTGGCTGACTCACACCAAGAGTCATTGGGACATCTGCTCCTGGCTTGTCACGGTCCACAGTTTCCACGGTGCCAAAAAAGGTAAGAGGCTCTGGTTGGCATTGCTTTTGCACAAGTGTTGGAGTAGTCATGGGAAATAGGTATAAATTTATTTCAGTCCCACTAATGATAATATTTGGACTTACAGCTGGAATCAATTCCACTGAGATTCTCGACCTGAATGCTCTCTGTGCTTCTGTGCCCTACAGACTCAGAGCTGGTCAATAAGCAGTCCTGAGCATGGTGACTTGGTGGATTTTAGGCTCCCTGAATACAACTCTGTTATGTTCTTTAGATGCTTTGAATCTCTGACCATTATCCTTTTGAAAAAATTCAGCTTGGATTTTCCAGTGCATTCATTCTGTGGAATTAATTTAATTCTGAGACCAAACATCGTTGTAATTTCAAGCAGGAAGAGCTGGCCTGACATAACTGCTACTGGTGAATTCAGTGTCAAATTTGCTGCAGTGTCATCCTTGATATTTTCACTTGCTTCTTAATTCCTTCATTATGTTTACCAGGCTTGTGGCAATGAAGTCTGTTGTTTTACTGTCAAAAAGTTTTCTTAAAGAAAGCCAGTATCATGAAAGCAATTGAAAAAGTGACTGCAGCCTTTTGAGTCACATATTAATTCAGTGAGGGCTGGAGCGAAGAAACGTTTTCTTTGACATGTTTTCTTACTGTGTAATCATCTGTGGGTCTTGCTTCCAAGACATAAAAGTCAAATCTATGACATTGTATCCGTAAAGCATAAAGAAAGTGCGTTTATTTATTTACACTTACACACATACAACGATAAGCCAATCATGCTAACCAGCAAGGAAATCAAATTCAGTTTAATATGTGTAATCTGCATGATGTGGAAATCCCTTGTGAGTATCCCTGGCATTGAATTCAGGCTCACTCAGCCTTTTCAATATTTCCTCCATTAGCCCCAGCATTCCCACAGGCAGAGCCGGCCCAGGCAGGAGCCCGGAGAAACCAGAACAGGGTTTCTTCGATTTTTCAAGTCTATTTCTGTGAAAGGTACAAGGCTGCTCTATAGAAGAAGTCCTACTTTTAGCTCCTGAGATTTCGTCCGTCCATGGTGTATCTAAGAGCAGCACAGGCAGAGGCTCAGGATGAAGCAGGACCAGTTCCGAGGACCTCGGCACCAAGCACAGCTATTGACGGGAATACGGATATTCCTCGCAGGTCAGTGCAGCATTTTCACTGGTGAGGGACCGGCTTTTGGGCAAAGATAGTCAGAGATGGATGTGATTTGCAAGAAGGCAGGCAGTGGGGTGCGGCTGTGTCTCCTGAGACACCAAGTTCTCTGAAAAGAGGTTATTGGTGCTGAGTGACAAAAGGTTCATCACAGCTGTGTATTTGCTGTTCTTTTCCATTACGTATTACAAAGCTGTTGGGTTTATACCTCTATGTTTTGCGTATCACACTCCTTAGATCCCTGAAGATCTATTGCCCACAGCAATAATATCAATATTAATAGCAGGCAATTGCATTCTTGTCTGTTGAAGGGAAGAAGTTCCTCCATGCTTTTTTTAGGCATTCCTGAGCACTAATTAACATTTATGTAGCACCAGTTAAGTGATTCTAATTCCATTGTAAAGGATAGTTGCTGCACAGCAAATAACACTGCAAAATTTTGGCCAAAGATAAGCAAGGTGAACTCCCACTCAATGAAAAGTGTTACATGATGTACAGTAACATTTCAGTTGGAAGCCCTCAAACAGTGAATTGCATAGCACTCATATCTCTTCAACAAAATGTACTTTTCAGTACTCAGGAATTTCACAGTGGATACATAAATTCAAGCAACCTTTAAATTCCTTCTTCCTGTACTCATGTGGGTGTGAAAAGTCAGGATGGGAATTTCTTTTGCAATCATGTCAAGTGAGGAAGGAAAGTTGATACATATTTATATGCATACACATGCATAAACACCGTTTAGCTGTTTCAATTTGCACTTCAGTAAAAAATTCTCTGACTATGAAAATTTTGTTTTCACTGCCTCAGAATGAAATCTGTCTTAGGAAATCAGTGATCTGTAGGAGATGAGCTATCTGCCATTTATCTTTGAAGGCTCCTCAGTGCCATTATAGACCTGATCTCTTAGTGATCCTTTTTCTCTAAGCACCTAAACCCACCGCTCAGAACCACCGCTACTGGTAAAGTAGCTGATGCTTTTCCTGCAGCCTTCAGCACCCATCCTTCCCACTTAACACTTCTTTCACCATCCTAATAAAAGAGGAGCAGGATTTCTACTGAGTGCTACAAAGTTTCCTCGGTGCTTCTCTTCTACAAATTCCTGTATCTGTGGCCTAATCCAAGGCATTAGGTGACCCGCCATCGATCATAACAGTGTAATTGGCTTTTCTGGTGCTGCTCAGTATCGTTTGCCTTCCTACTTAGTGATGAAAGAAAACCCCAAGGGCCTGCAGCTCCTCTCTCAGGCGTAAGCACATCAAGTGCATGGGCTCTGGAGACCGGGCCACTCGGGGATGCTGCAGCTGAGCAGGGATGCTCCCTGTCAAGGCATAGTCCTCAATGCAAATGTCCTCAGGCAAGCCTGAAACACCTTCTAACTGTTCTGCCCCTGAGGACAGGAAGGTTTTAGACACGGAAAGAATTAAGGGTTTGAATTAACTCCACCTGAGGTCAAGCCACCATGGGAGTGAAAGAGAAGAATTGTTTTTAATTGCTAGTCACAGGCGCTACATGCCTGATGATTAAACGCAAGGAACTGGAACTGGCCATTTATGAATATATATTTGACCTTTCTGCTGCTGACTCCCAAAAGGTTCATGTGACTCGAAGGTGCAAAGCAGTTCTGATAACTCGGGGAGCATCAGCTGGGTAAAAACCAGCGGGCAGCACACGCTAGAACAAAATTTGCATTACCCATAGATGAGTCAGACAACACAGAAGCACACGGCCCACGGGTCTAAGGAGTAACACAAGATCAGGTATCACCTGGTGTCTGCTAAGGACAGGCAAATCACTCGAGAAACGGAGAACACCAGCTCCTTCCCCACCTGTCTGTAGCGGCAGCTCTCAGGCGCGCTGCCGAGTGAGTGACAGCTGCTGGAGGACTCGCATCACAGTACTTAAATGTCAGAACATTTTGAAATCATAAATGACATTTTGTAAATCAAAAAACATTGTTACCAGCACGGGGAGTGCTGCAGTGGCAGCTAAAGGAGTGACCACACGGTTGGAAATTAAAAAATACTTAAGTGCAAGGGAGCATGACTGCATTACATTCATCACATGGCATGAGAAAAAATCCCACCCAACCATCTCTACGCCTCTGAAACGGCCGGTGTCACCAACCTGAAAGCCGTTGTGAATTGAGTCATATGCGAGGAGGAACTGAAATAGAGTGAAGTGTGATTGAGAACTGAGCACTGTTTAGAGACATTTTATTTGATGTCTGAAAAGCAAAAAATTCACAGTAAGGATGAAAAAGTGTGTAACTTCAACAAAAGCAAGCTGAGATCATAGAGGAAGTAAGACAAAAAAACAGCAGTGAAACTGTAACAGATGGAAAGCAGGCGACTGTGAAAATTGTTAGTATATATTAGCAGCTAGGAGCTATCTATGAGAAGGAGAGAGGCTAAATGACACTAGCAGGAAGTTTTGAGCAGCTGAGCTATGGGAACCGATAAAAATGACAGCTATCCTGGCAATGGTACATTATTGCGTGAAGTCAGGAGAGCTGTCAGTGGTGATGCAGTGAAGATGAAGCTGAGCTGGCAAGAAGAAGCTTCAGGTGCTGCCTCTCGTCCCAGGGTGGTTTCTGGGTTTTACCTAACAGTTCTTTGATGTAATGTTACTAAGTAAAGTCACTACTTCCTCGAGTAGTGTACTGACTGCTAAGCCACAGAGCTGTGCCTTCTCAGAAGTCTGCCCCGTGAATCTCTTCTGCCCTATGAGTCCTTAACTTTTTCTTCACGCCCTTTGAATGTTGCATTTTCTTCGGCCCATGGCAGCAAAACATTGATGAGGTGAACGACGACTTGCTTCAAGAGGTCCTGCTGTATGGCTTGGGGTGTGGGATTGAGGGGGGAGCTGTTTGGGCCTCTCCACCTGAGGAGGAGCTGTGCCACTTGATGTGCCACTACAGCACCTGAGTCACAGAAGGTGGATGCTGATGCCATCTCCTCCTCCTGCAGCTACGTTTTACAATAAAGCAGTAACAAATCCCATTGCTGCATCTTAGGCCTGATTTGGACTGGGGTTAGGGTGCAACCAGGCTTGTAGCTGCTCAGCTGACTTAGGTGCAAGGCTGGCAGCATGAGGGCAAAGGGAGAGCTGGGGCTTGGGGTGAGAGAGGCCCTGTCATATCCAGCTACCGGGGCATCAGTCCTGAGCACAGTCAGCTTGGTGTTGGCTGGAGTCAGGCTCTAAATGTGAACAGTGTGTCAAGTGCATGTTTCCTTGAGAGGAAAGTTTTTCAGAATGAGAACAATCAGCCGTTGGAATAATCTTCCCAGGGCAGTGGTGGATTCCCCATCATTGGATACTTTTAAGATTGAGCTGGACAGGGTGCTGTGCCATCTCGTCTAGACCGCGTTTTTGCCAAGAAAGGTTGGACCAGATGATCCTTGAGTTCCCTTCTAACCTGGTGTTCTGGTATTCTGTGATCCTATGAATGTTTGCTAGTGGTCCTTAACAAGTCATTTTGACTGCACACAGCTATATGTATGTATATACATATATATGTGCATGTGGGTGTAGCTGTAGAAAAGCATGAACATACACAGATAGCAAGCATATATATGTACACACACTCAGAATCACTATAGGCTCTTTTTTGGTCGGTAAAGAAAGGACACGCATACAAAGTCTGAGAATTCAAGTAAATTAATTCTTCAGGCAGTGTGCAATAGAAGCAAGAACAGGAGAACCCAAAATCTGGAAGGAAAACCACAAAATAAATATACATCCCTTACAAAGTCATGGAAGCTGCCTCCATTCTTTAAACACAAACGGCTGGCACTATTCTAGCAGTATAGGCATAGATAGAGAAGATACATGGTTAGTTTAAGTAGAGACAGTAAACACAGAAAACCTCTGTTCAAGATGCACCCCAGTCCTATCATCAGCCGTCCCAGGGTTAGCGACATTTTCTATTTTAAGCATAGAGGGAATCTCACAGGACAGAGCATAATCACATGAAAGTGTAAGCCCTCCAGACAATAAACAAGGTAAAGCTATAAATCTGGTCCTGCTGTCCTACTGAAGCAGAGCTGTCATTCTTCCAGTTTAAATTGGTCTAAGTGGAGCAGCCTTACTAAAGAATTACCATGGAGAAGAAATTATTTCCAATCTGAAAAAAATGCAGCGTTGGTTCAACAGAGAGGAGTAACTCAGTTTCTGCCTTAACTCCGAAATCTTTTTTGGAGGTCTGCCTGCCTGAGAGCTCAACGCCCCGTTCTGCCACAGCTGTGTCTGAGGGCACGGCTGGGGATGCTCAACCATCCTCTCTTTATAGCGCAGCTACGTTCAGACTCCTAAGAGAGGTTTAACTCATTGGCTCAATTATTATTTTCTGATTATTCCATGTGGGCTCCACTTCCAGCCGCCCTTAGGACACCCTCAGGACCTCCCAGGTGAGCTGGGTGTCTCTGGCTCTCCTCTCTTGCTGCATACCTGTAGCCGCACCGGAGATTGCTATTTACCTCTATTCATTCAGAAGACCTGCCCACGCAAATAGTGCATAAAATAATAAAAAATTCAGTAAGCTTTCAGAAAGGGAACATTATTCATCTGCTCAAAAACATCTGGACATTTCAGGAGCCCTGCTAAATTTATGGAGTCTACTCAACAAATCTAAGTTTTTACTCAGGGGTAAATAAGCCATTCTGGGGGCTTTGCCAGGCATCTTCTCTCCCTCTCTTGTCTCTGTACACTATGAATAATGCATCTTCACAGCGCGCAAACCAGCAGCATTAGCTCCTTGTTTCCTTTCATATATTTTTAGGAGCTCCCACTCTCTGCTCCTGGTTACAGAAGGGCCGATGGCGATGTGGCACTCGCAGCCAAGTGGGCTACAAGCCCAGCAGCCCAGCTCTCCTCCGCACTGGGGAAGGGACCCCAGGCAAGAACCTTGGGCTGCCAAAAATAGCATAGCTGCGCTGATTGCTGAGGAGCTGCTGCAAGTACACGAGGTTAGCCATGGAGAGACAGCGCTGAAGTCTGAAATGTAGGACACCGGCCGGCAATGAAGTTTGTTCTTATTTAAAACTACTGATGTCAAGAGAGAAACAGAAATCACAGTCCATCTGAGGAGAGGTTAAGAGCTGAGCCAAATCTCCTGTAACAAGAGGAGGTCGGAAACATATGCCAGGGTCTTAAGTGGCTCTATAAACACTTCCCCACACGAAAAGGAGAGGGAGAAGGAAAAGGAAAAGGATTATTTGAATTGCTTATTCTAAATATTCTCTCCGAGAAAGAATCTACATGTCAAAAAGTGAAAATGTCACATAAAGTTCACCCCCTCACCTCAGATCCCTTTCTGGATTTAAGCCTAAAGGACCAGGGAGATTTTGGTTCTGTCGTTTCTTTATGAACAATGCTGTTATAAAGTTATTTCTCAGACTGTCTTCACTTTTTACAGTATGTTTTTCTTCAATTACATTCTTCATCATCTTTTTATGCAAGAAAACAAATAGCAAGTCCATTGGGGTTTTAAGAAGTGCTCAGAATTGGCGTCACTTTGTTAACATCGGTAGGATTACAGATGCTTTAAAGTCCACTGCTTCTGAAAAATGCTCTGCTCACACTGCTTGTTGTATTGTACAAGTGACCCGAGCCTTACACTCTGCTCTTAGAAAAGTCCCTGAAAAGTCCCTGCAGTCCCTGAAAAGAGTAAAGCAGCTGGGCTTTGGCAAAGAAAAAAATTTCTTATCATTTATGTTACAATGATGAGACACAGGATACAGACAGATTAAAATACTCTTTTCCTGACTTGTTATTTGCAATCAGGGACAAAACCACAGAGAGTTGTATCCTGTCATACTGCCTTTGCTTTGCTGCAAATACCGTCTAAACCCACCTGGTGATTAACAGACTATGAATGTTTAACCGGTAATTATACATATTATTTGCATAGCGTACTTCAGCCCATGTTCACCTTTCTTGCCTTTAATATTTACTTCAAGTAGAGACAGTAGGTAACTAGTCTTACAAAACTTCTCTGTCTGAGCAAATTCAATTATAACAGATAAAAAAATTCTGAATTCAGCTTTGAGAGAGTATTTTTAAAGCAAAAGTATGACATCTTTTTTAAGAACCAGTCAATCTTCATTAAGGGCTAACAGATATTTCTGAGCTCTGCTTGCTCAGAGTTTCAGCTCTGATTTTTTCTGCCCGTCACAAGCGATGCACTTACAGCAGTGTGAAGTTCTGTGAGCCTGGCACAGAACTAGGGTTGAAGTGTCAGGGTTGTACCATTCCTGTTGTTAGCCTGTGCCCTGCTCTGTGCGGTTACAGAGAGGATTTGTTTTCCAAGTCCTGATATAGACTAGAACAGGATTTTTCTAAAAGGCCAGCGGTGTTAGGTCAGTCCCATCTTTGAGCGAGAGCGTACAGGCACCTGTGAAGCAGGAAAGGATATCTGCTTCTCTTCTAGGATTACTGGTTGTGTTGCGTCAGTAGATTTACTAAATTCCTTTGCCACAGCCCAAGTGATCTCATTGTGTCAGAGCAGCAAGTTTTGAATGGTGACAGGCAGGCAGGGGTTCAGAGGCGTCCGGAGCGCCCGCAGCAGAGTGGCGTAGTCCACCTTACCGCTGCCTATTCATGCCACCGTGCGTAGCCTGTGAGGTTTTTCCACGCTGGATCCCGCAGCTTAGGATGTTTTCCCTTTCTGATGAACTGAGACTTGTGCTGGAGGACAGCACACCTTCCACACCGTCACAAAACTGAAGTAAAATCTAGTTAGCAAGGAGCTGATTTCAAGGAATGGGACTAAAATGAAGCAAAGAACCCCTTCTGCTAGAGATAGCACCTGGTGGTTTTATACCTGAAAGACTTCAGATGCATAAATTCTGCTTTGAGGGACGCGCTGTTTTATTGGCTCCATGAAAGACTTGGAGCAAGCCATCACAGAGGGAGTGACTGTCTTTTAACCTGCAAATGGGTGTAGCTGCTGCCATTTCCAAGAGAGAGATGTGCAACACATCTGATTGCAGCTGTCTTAGAAAACGGGGCATCTGCATGAATGTGATAATTTTCTCTTTTCAGGAGAAAAAAGAGGAAAAACACAGTCTGGGCGTATTTACCTGAGCTCTGCATTCATGGCTCAGTTCCTAGTCTGTGCATACTATTCTGTTTCTAAGAAGTGGAACTGTTACGCAGATAGAACAGTCTAAAGAATGGAGTCCAGATAGATTTAATTTCTCCTTTGAATGAAAATTTGTGCTTTTTGCAAAGAAGAAATGTGGATTTGAGTGCTTTCTTAAGCAGTGGGCATGCCTACCCCCTTTCCTGTTCTCAATGGGCAGATAAAAAGACAGATAGACAGACAGATAGATGGATGGATGATTATCAACAGTTCTTTGCCACATGGGACATAAATATTTCCCTCTGGGAAGCTAGAAGGTGTTTTAGCAGCTGTGAAGATGGATAGCAAGTCTCTGAGGGAGAGCAATTCTGAGGCATACACAGACTGTTACGAAACGCCTGTTCCCAAATCTCTCCCACAGCCGCCACTGACATCCAGGCAGTTCTTGCTGCAGGTTAGGGTTAAATCATCTTTGAGGGGCTGTAGTCTCATTGGCATACAGGGAAATACTGTGGTATCTCAAAGACACCGGGACTTACACTGCACATCAGTCACATTCATCTTGCTGGTCTTCCCCAAGCAAACAGTCTCATGAGAAGGTTTTTTCATCATACAGGTTCGAAATAGCATGACTTCTTCCATTACAGGGCAGTAAACATTGAAGTATTACATTACATTAAAGTATCTTCTTTAGAAACACTCCGGTTTTATTTTCAGGGTACGTGGGAGGGGCGGGGTGAGGGGGGGACAGACTACTTTTCCACCTGCCCATACAAGACCTCTCTGTCTTCCTGCTTGATTTGGTTTGGTTTTGCTTCATTGACGTTTTGTTTTGTTCAGAAGTGAGTTTTTCAGGGGAGGAGAGATGTAGGTGCACTGAGGCATCTGTGTTTCACTGGTAGAAACGAGCTTTTGAATCCCACAAGAAGGAAGGCAGTGTGACAGATTCGAACTGGGAAACATCCGTATTGAACAACCATTAGAAGAACTTTGAAGGAGTATTCAGGCTTGAAGTTAAAGAAAGTTTTCTAATCCCGTTGTCCTTTTACACAGGTTTTTATAATATCAGTCCAGACTACAGGAAAGTTATAAGAAGTTAAAAAAAAAAAAAAAAGAGAAGAAATTAAGTGGATTCTCAGAGATGTCATGCCTGAGTGGGTTATGAACTTTCAGAAGTTGAGTTTCTCCATTAAGTCCAATGGAAAGATGTCATCAAAAGCAAAGGTACTGGATTCCTGTAACTAGCGAGCCTGTTCCAGAAGATAAGGATAAGCTTATTTCATAAACATTTGCCCTACGAAGAAGGTGCAGCAAAGTGAAGTCCTGAAATGATAAGGGACCACAGATTTTATGCATGCCTGTCATCAAAATTGAAAATAGTTTTTGGGTCTTGTTGTTCAAAACAGAATTTGATGTTCAGAAATATGAGGGTTATCAGGCTTTTTTGAAAAATCTTTCTGTACCCGAGAGGGGATTTATTTTCCTGCTCAGTATAACACTGACACAAAAGATACCATGAGCGTAAAAGTCCTAAGAAATTACTTTCAGGGGCAAGTAAATAAAAAGGGCCCCTGTAGAGTTTGCAATGAGCAGGACAAAGTTCAGAGGAGGGGTGGGAAGTGAACCTCTGCGGCTGGGTGAGAGGCTTCCTTCAGAAGGAGGAGAAGGCAAACGGGGCAAAGACAAAAATCCATGTATTACTTATTAAGTCATATATCTCTCTGATTTCGTTTAGGAAAAATGGTGGAAAACCTCTTCATCCAAGGGGGGAGAAATCCCTTCCTCTTTTATTTCGGAGATACTGAAATCTGCCTGGAGGTCCATGACCCCCGGAGAGAGGTGGGAGGGCAGTGGCAGAGCTGCCTACCCCCATCCTCCTGCCCTCAGAGGGTGTTTGTATACTGCCAGTCAGCAGCCTGGCAAGGGCAGAGTGTGTCGGCCCAGGAGCTCCTGGTAGGAAATTCCCCTGCTTGTGTGCAAATAGGGAGCAGAGGAGATCCAGGTCTTCGTAGGTTTGGTCCTTCTCCTGCACGTCCTGCCCATCAGCTGCACGCGGGTCAGGCACCCCTGGCAGAGGGAACCGAGCTGCAGTTCCTCCCTCGGGGCTGCCCTGCTCTAACTGCTGGGACAGAGGCAGCCGCAGCGTGTCCGTGCCTGATGGTGAGCATCCTTGAGCCCAGAGCCCTGGACACGCTGCCGTTGCCCCAGGGCACAGTGTTCCCCGTAGGGTCACAAACGGCAGGTTTGCCCCGAGAGAAGTGCTGGGAAAAATCTTCATGCCAATTGCAATTAAAAACAATAACTCTGACCCAAAGCTATGAATTGATAATTCGCAATCCGTAATCACCGTTGTCTGTTGTCTCGATGGCAGTGCCTTCATCCTCCTCATTTCAGGTTTTTGCTCTCTGACTTTAGCAGTGCCATTCCCAGGTCAGTATTTGGCACTGTCTAAATCAAGAGAGTGTCTCTCAGCAAACAGAAATTTCATTCAATCCATTGTATTGCTCACATTTTACAGGCTGACATGACCTGTCCATGATGTCACTAACCAAGAAAAGGCCAGTAACAGCACTGTGCTCCAGCTGCCAAGCTGCTTTTGGAAGCAGCACACATGCACTTGCAAAATGCTTTAGGTGCAGACAGGTGAGTAGCATCGATTAATCTTTAAATTTTTCAGCCTCAGATAAATTCAGGTCTTTGTACTTACCGTACAGCACAATCCAGTGAGGGACTGGCATCTTTTTTTGTTTGAACTTTTTCATCTGAGAAGTCCAAGACTCCTTATTTTTCTCTCCAGGGACTTTGAATGTTTTCAAACCTTGAAAGTAATATGATTAAGTCTTGAGGCAAGAGTACATGCACAGTGATGGTTTTTCCCTTTTTTTTTTTTTTTTCTCTCTGTAAGCTGTAGGTGTTGTGTCTGGCCTGTCCTCATTGCATTTCTAGCCCTCCTTGAGCTCTGCTGGCCTCTTGAACTCACTGTTACCCAGTCACAGGCAGTATCAGAGCTAAAAGGTTGTGGTGAAAAGAAATATTTCTGATTTTCTAATTTTGTTACGTGGTTTTAATGCCGTGTTTCTGTGATTCTTTAATATAAAAAAAACCAAACCCAATGAATAGAAAGTTTCAGTTTTTCTGTACAATATTCACTTCTGTCATTCCCCATCTTTCTCCAATAAAGGTATCTCCAATTTGAAGGTATTCCCTCTGAAGCTCAGATTTCTGTTGAGCCTCTTGGAAAGAGGAAGGTATAGAGGACCAGTGTTTCATATCTGGATGGGTCATTACCCTACATTTATTTAAGCTCTTTACCATCTAACATTTTGGCATGCCAGAGCAAAGCTCTTCAATGATCAAGAAAAACCACGCTGGGGAAGAATGCTAATACTACTCTGCCCTTGATAGGATGGCGACTGGCAGTATATAAATACCCCCGACAGAATGACAGAAATCGCTCTTCTATATTTACCAGGAGCCCTGGGCCAACACGCACAGAGGTGGGAACCCATCTGCTCTGTTGCAGTCATTTTATCAACACGCTACTATTTAACAGCTGAGGCTTTTGTAATGTATTTTTTTAGCTTGGCGTGCACGGTGGAGTGCCTTGAATAGCAGTATGACAAAACCAAAATAAATCAGAAAGGTGAATTGTAAATTAAAAGGTCTAGTGATTCATCTGATGAATCATATAAAGGAACGAATTGATTTAAGTATTACTTGACTGCTTAGGTTTCCTACTACAAGCCTGACATCATTAGCCTTGTGTTAATGAGTCCTCTCCTCTAGTGCGTGCAGCAAACACCATCAAGGAGAGGAGCAGGGGCCCAGGCAGCTTGTGACTCGGGGGCTCTCACTGGAGAGGGTTTTGATCAGAAATGGGGTCAGCTCCAGAAGACCCCGTACAGATCCAGCTTCTCTGATGCACACTATCCCGGCGGGGGAAGGAGGGGGGGGGGGGGGCTGTTGTTGGGTGGGGGTGACATTTCTCGTCTGCGTTTCAGATTTTTTTTTTATAATTTTTATTTAAACCTACCAGAAGTTATTATACACTATACTGCTGAGCAGCTGCCTTTTCCAGCCTTCTCGCTTTGTTTCCCGTGACACTTTTTCATTTTTCTTTTGGATATTTGCTCATATAAACGTTTCTCTCCTGTTCCTAGGAAGTGCAACTTTTTAACCCAATGTCCAAATTTGGCCATCAGACCATGGGAGGCAACGGCTGATCCCATATTTCCCTGAGTTCAAGGAAGGCCTGAATTCTGATAAATCTACCTTGCACCTAAGTTTGAAATACAGGTCAAACGTCAGAGTTTATTTCTGTCTAAAACGTTACCTGACGGCAGTGCCTATGTGAGTATGTAGGTTGTTGAGAAAATGCAGAGTTAGCTTTTATTTTCAAACCAAACTTCTCATACTTCCCATTGCCCCAGACACTTCTGCCTAACACCACCTCAATGCAGAACAGCCCTAAATACTTACTTAACTTCAAGCATATGTCTAAATTCACTGGTGCCTAGCGAAAAGTTTAAGTTTAGTTCTATTAACAGAGCAGGACATTAATCTCCATTATTAATAAAATGTTAATTGCACTCAAGGCACCAATGTTTTAGACTCTGTATAGCTGCATGACAGTCTGGAAGTGTATTTTTCTGCAGGCAGAGTATCAGGATGGACCAACAGCAGAAATGAAAGCTCTTTCATCCTTTTCATAAAGGCAGTAGTATCTTCCCCCCTCCAAATTTTATGCATTAGGTCCAAAAAAAGGAGGCATAAACACATTATAAAAAGACAGCTGCTTTAAAAGCCTGTTTCCCCAAAGATAGTCCATGAAATATATTGGTATGAATTCATAATGTCTGAGCAGTCTCGGCTGAATTAAAGGCTGAAAAGCAGACTATAACAGCAAAATGTAATTTCCAAATTCAAGTTAGCCAAACGAGGCAATTCAAGGTTTAAGTGGTACTTTATGTCCTTAACATTTTCCAGAGCAACTTTCAAAAACACAAAGGTAAAATAATCACTGTTGTAGAACCACGGATTTCTCTCAGGGAAACTGTTTCATTCAGTGCAAAATTCAAGTCTGTCTGGGTATGTTTGTACAGCTGTGGCTTTTTCTCCCCTCTTTGGAAGCCCACAAAATAAAGTGCTGCTGGATGAGTCTGTAAACAATAGCAATTTTATGATTTTTATATTCCCAACAGTAACTTATTTTAAAAATGAAAAATGTAATGAGCATGTAATGACCTTAAATTAATGTTCACTTTAAACCTCAAAGAAAATGCAACCTTTATCAATGAGGTGTTATCACTGTTTCATTTTTGTACGCTTCTTGGAAATTAATTTACTGGAATCAGCTGGGTTTGAGTTTGACAGAATAAGCTGGAAAATGCTTTGAGTGCCCCAAAATTAATATTTCTACAAAAATGCCTACAGAAATTATGCAACAATAGCTCATTTGCGGTTCAGCTGGCCGATATATGTGAAGCTTTTGATGGGAAGAAGAGGTGGAGGTAGAAAGAGAGTCTAATTTAACTAGTTTTCCAAGCTGTCTCTGCTAAATTTGTGCACCTTACCAAACCCAGAGAATCAGTGTATAAACTGTGATATCCTTTTAAATCAACTACTAATTCAAAACAGCAGTCCTGTTCCAGGGTATAAGTGTCTGATTTTAATTAGCTGACAAAATTTTCCCCCAATTCATCACAGTCAGGTTCCGTGTGTCCTTAACTTTCACTGGGTTTCTTAAAGATGAGAATGATTATCCCTGATGAGATGTTTCGTTTATCTCTTAGGAGGGTCCCTCTGAGACAGCCCGCAGCAGGACACTGCACACCGATGTGCTTGTAAAAACACAGATCGAGAGTGCGAGGGATTGCTGAAGTCTAGGTAAAGTAACTTTGTCCTTGGTAAAAATTCTCCTGGCTAACTGTAAAATATGTGTATTAAACACAAGGTAAGAGACACCTTGGAATAAAAATCACAGAATCATAGAATTGTTATGGCTGGAAAAGACCTTTAGGATCATCAAGTCCAACTAACTCTGCCAGGCCCACTTCTAAACCATGTCCCTGAGCACCATATCTAGACGGCTTTTAAGTACATCCAAGGATGGCGATTAAACCACTTCCCTGGACAGCCTGTTCCAGTCTTTGATAACCCTTTCAGCATAGAAGTTTTTCCTAATGTCTAACCTAAACCTCCCCTGGTGCAACTTGAGGCCATTTCCTCTTGTCCTATCAGTTGTAACTTGTGAGAAGAGACCAACGCTCACCTCTCTACACCCTCCTTTCAGGTAGTTGTAGAGAGCAATAGGGTCTCCCCTCAGCCTCCTTTTCTCCAGGCTAAACAACCCCAAGTTCCCTCAGGCACTCCTCATAAGACTTATTCTCAAGACCCTTCACCCTCTTCTTGCCCTCCCATGGACCCTCTCCAGCACCTCAATGTCCTTATACCGCAGCGCCCAAAATTGAACACAGTACTCAAGGTGTGACCTCACCAGTGCCGCGTACGGGGGGACAATCAGTTCTATAGTCCTGCTGGCCACACCATTCCTGATACAGGCCAGGATGCTGTTGGTCTTCTTGCCCACCTGGGCACACTGCTGGCTCATATTCAGTTGGCTGTCAATCAACACCCCCAGGTCCTTCACCACCGGGCAGCTTTCCAGCCACTCCTCCCCAAGCCTGTAGCATTGCATGGGGTTGTTGTGGCCCAGGCGTAGGACCCGGCATTTGGCCTTGTTGAACCTCACACCATTGGCCTCAGCCCATCGATCCAGCCTGTCCACATCCCTGTGAAGAGCCCTCCTCCCCTCAAGCAGATCAACACTCCCACCTAACTTGGTGTTGTCTGCAAACTTAACCACTCTCTTGGCTCAGCCATCCAGCCAGCGTTTGATCCAGCAGAGAGTATGCCTGCCCAAGCCATGGGTAGCCAGTTTTTTCATGAGAATGCTGTGGGGAACCGTATCGAAGGCTTTACTGAAGTCCAGGTAAATAACATCCACGACCTTTCCCTTGTCCACCAAGTGGGTCACCTTGTCATAGAAGGAGATCAAGTTCATTAAGTAGGACCTGACCTTCATGAACCCATGTTGACTGGGCCTGGCTGTCTGGTTGTCCTGTAAATAGTATATAGTGGCGCTCAAGGTGATCTGCTCCATGAGCATGAAGGTAATATTCTGCATGAGACACGTGAAAGGAGCAGCAGGGGCCCGGTGTCCTGGAGACAGCAGTGGAGCAGCCCACCAAGTGCCCTGCGCAGGTGGCTGCCGAGGACGGGGCTACCTGGGGCATGGGAGCCCCAGCCCACCCACTTTCCCGAGGGAAGCAGCAGGGATGGGGGATGTCACAATACTCAGGGCAGCAGCACTCTTTCCTGGTGACTGATGGGGCCAGGGAGCCTCTCAGCACTTCAGAGAAGATTCTTAACCTTGGAGGGTTTTGTTGTGTTTTTTTTTTTTTTTCCAAGAGAGTCAGCATTATTTCCTTCATGGTCACTGCTGAGCACTACATAAATCCATATCCACACTGTGATTAATGGCTCTTTAGTACCAAAGGAAGGGGTTAGATAATACTTTTAATCACTGTCAAACTTCATAATTTTCCCACTTTCTTTTCCTGTCTCCTGTGAAGCTTCTTCATGGCAAAACCTAATGAAAGCTGCCACTACGTGTTGGATGGACTTGCACTGAACTTCAGATGATACATATCATACCTTTAGCCTATCCTTCCCATGCCGCTACTGAAAACTGAGCATCGCAGGTCTGTGATTCTTTGTAAAATTGTGAGGAATCAGGTTCTGCCTGTTTCTGTTCCTTGGCTGGGGGAAAAAATATAATACAGAAATAATAGAAAGTCAATAGTGGCCTAACGGCATAGACAATGAAGGTCGTCTTCCACAGCTGACTGTAATAACTTGGTTTCTAGCTCACACAGCATTTGATGTCTCCTTCAGCTTGGATCTTCACTCACTCATATGTGGGAATCACCTCGGGATGGAGTTTAGGTTTCGTAAAGTATGAAAATGCAAGAAATTGCAGATGGGCTGAGTTTTCACAGACTGGCTGATTCCCTCATCTCCCGAGATCAGTGAGAAGCAGCCTCAGACACAGCCACGGGCACGGTCCTGCCATGCCAGGCTGGAAGAGAGCCCTGCATGCCCTGGGCCACCCTGCCAGCAGCCAGCCAGTGTGGACAGCCAGCAGCCACCCTGGGGTGGGCACAGCCTCGCGTGCGATGCCGCTGTGGATCAGGCGTCGGACCCGTACCCTCAAACACAGCCAGACACGGATTTATCCTGCCTGACTTCAGACTCCCCGCTGGGATGCCAAAATCACACTCTGGTCCCTGCAGCAGGGAGAGATGTCTGCAGCGAGCAGCTCAAACCAATTTATCTTGCTGTTTTTCTCTGTTGATGTGGCCAACGTCAGGGTGCTGAAGACAGACAGGTCCCAGGAGGGCTGTCTGAGCGCTTACTTTTCAGCATGTACCTTTGCAAATGGAGTCCTGGTGGCTCTCAATGCTCACCCTCCACTTAGCCCCTCAGAGGTATGGGATGGGGGCCGTTATTCCCTTAGCCCTTCGCTCGGCAGCCAGTGCCCCGCTCAGGGAGGCCAAGGGTGCTGCAGCACCATTATTGACTTCGGAGCTTGGCCACGGGCAGACAGGCTCTCGCTCTCCCTAACAATTAATTGGCACTCAGTTACTCAGTTTTTAAGGGAAGGCAGCGTAGAAAGGTTTCCACTTTTTAGCAGTTTTGTTATGAAATTAGTGGTTCCAGTTTTAATTTTTGCATTTGCCACCATTGGCCTTGTGAGTGTTTTCAGGGAGGGAGCCAGAAAACCGTAATTGTTATATGCCGCACTGAACTTATTCCTTTCTAAATTATTCCTTTTTGATTAAATGGCAGTGGTGGAATGTTTGCAGAGCCTTGTGAAACCTCTAGGTTGTGGTTGGGTTTTTTTTAAATACAGATAAAGACATGATTTCTATCAATCACTGAGAGAATATTTGTTAAACCCCAAATTTGTGACTGAAGTTTCCCATCCTCACATAATTCTTCATTTTCACAAGCATGTCTGAATGACTGAAAGTGGAAAGCCATTCTTAGACTTACAAAAATTTGTAATAACTCTAATTGCATTTTAATATTTGATATGTTTTATAATTGCGGAGAAAGTATTGCCATCGGTGCTGAGCTAGATAAAACTCTGCCATCTTTTACGATACATGAACTGCCCTACAAGAGCATTTGTGTGACAACGATGATGGTTGTAATTACCCATGGTCTGAGATGGACGGTAGTGACATGTTTTATTCAGAAGACATGAATCCTTAGTGCCTTCGCAACAGCCCGTAGAGAATGAGAATATTTATTAACTGTAAAAGACTAATGTCTGCTCTCACAGGCTTTCATTGGTGCCAGCACAGGTCAAATCTGTGTATGGACTGTAGGGAGACACAGTCGGTCAGGGAAAAATACAGCAAAAGCTACAATAAAGCCTAAAACAGTGTATCAATAAACCATGCACACTTTAAATTCAGCCTCAGGTGTGTGTACACACACACACACACACGCTGAATACAAATGTCCTGAGCACTTTCTGCTGTCAGTTTTTAACAGCACTGATGGTTGATGTTTTCTGGCTGGACACATAGGGTCCTCCAGCCATGCTCTTGCCACCCTCGTCCCTTGCTTTTGCGAGGGTTATTTCTGTCACCTGATGTATGCAGCGACTGGTGTCCAGGTTAGTACAAGGGTAAGTTCCCAGTTGCAGGGCTGCAGGTAGGTGTCTGAATGCAGGTCTGCTCTGAAAACCCAATGGGTAAAACAAATACCTCCTCAGGCAGAGTATACAGCTCCCTGGTGCACACATCCACCTGCCCTGACCCGGTGCCAGGCTGGCTCCCCGGCACAGCCCGGCAGGACACGGCAATGTGCCCTCACCCTGCCAGCCCACCGGCACCTGCGGAGCGCAGAGCCCGAGGACGCTGGTATGGGACCAGCGCAAGATCCCTGCACTCGTGATGCACCGCCAGACACGTGCGTGATGGATACGAGCGCCCTGCTGGCTGACTCAAGTTTTTTAATCGTTCAAAGGCAAACAGTTACAACTGATCTTTATAACTCTCCTAAGATATTTTTGCATTTATGTCCATATTAAATAACAGCCAGCGGTGAAGTACTGTGCGTTATACCTGTGTGCCCCTGGCCCATGCTGCAGTGCGGCTGCCTGATGAATGGTCCTGCAGAAACCATTAACATTTTTTCCAGTATGAGAATTTTTTCCATAATACCTTGAGATCTTCTATCTCATTAAAGATATTTAATCTCTGCTTTGTGAGATTGGAAGACGGTGTTTTTCCTGTGTGACTGAGGTGGATGAAGTGTATTTGCACCCACGAGCATATTAGCATGATATTGGAGAGCTCCTGTGACTGTGTGTGCTCCTTGTGCCACCAGTGACAGAAACGCTGTGGAAATACCTCGTGGTATTAAAACCCAAACACTGTGACCTTTTTTTTCTTGAAAACTTCACTGCATTAAGGTGGTACCAGTAAAACTGTAATATTTCAGACCCTGAAAATGGCTTGAAAGGAAGTTAAGGGAATATATTTAGGCTGTGCTTTGTCATCTCTTGCAGAGCTCTGAGAACGAGGCAATGCTGAAGTACACAACACCAACCTGCTTTCGGCAGTCAGGATGAAATGGCCGTCCAGGCTCTCTCAGTAAACATTTTTAGCAAGAAGACATGTATGTGTCTAGGAACAGTGTGTCCCTGGGCAGACCGGTCCAGGGATGGCACAAAGGAACCATCCCCCAGACACTGATGCAGGTCAGCCTGGCGTTACCTGCTACCGTTTTGGACAGAGCAGCGGCATGTGGAAATTTTTGCCTTCAGTTCAATGTGATTCAGGTCAGAGGTAAGAAAAAAGTTGGCACTTCGCTTTGCTGGGAGGCAGTGTCCATCAACGCGTCACCTCAGCCTTTTGAATGCTACAGGCATCTCTGCCAGCAAAAGGACAGAATTAGCCTGGAGAACACCTCGCTGGTTGAGAGGTAGTTTCTCCCACAGCTCCCAGCTGTCCAGTCTCCCTCAATACACAGAGACATGGGGGCTCATGGGGCCGGGGTCAAGCTGTGCGGCCCGTGCTGCCCTGCGTGCTGCCTGCAGCAGAGTGGAGAAGTCACCCCGATGTCACCCCAAACCCACAGGCAGGAGCTGTAAGTGAGTTGAAACGGCTTCCAGAGGCTGGCGCTGGTAGCTGGAGGAAAAGCCAGTGGCCCAGTTGCACGCAGCAATTATAACCGTGAATGCGTGGTGTCCTTAAAGTCTGGAGTTAAGCAACAACAGCCTTAAAGCAAAGGGGCAGCCCAAATAATTATCTCTTTTCAGACCTTCTGTGCAATTGCACGGGCTTAAGACCAAATTCATAAACTGTATGGCTTTGGCTCTATGTTTGTAGCCAAAAAAAGGCAGCATTGATGTTGTAAGTGGGCTGGGGGCTGCCAGGGCCCCTCATATGGGCAGCTGGAAGCACCTGTAATTTCCCCAGTCTGCGTCCTGCCCCGTCCCGCGACCCCAGTGATGCCCACACGTGCTGCGGGTTGCTCTCCATGGGCTGTGCCTTGCAGAGGACGAGGAGGCTCACCGGGCGTCTTTGAAGGCAGGATCAAAGCAGTGAGGAGCCATACACTCTTCTGATTCCTTAATGGGCACTTTTTGTTCTAGCTCCCGTCCTGCCATGGAGCACACATGCTGCAATAGCGTTCCTGGCTTCAAAGCCCCCCCTTTGTGGCAGTCTGTGTTCTTTTTCTCCCACTGAGCTATTCCTCCTGGGGGAGGGCCCATTGCAGCTGCTCACCTGAGCCATCTTCAGGCAGCACCATACAACACTCCTGTTCATCCAGGGTACAGGTGAGACTGGGATGGGGGGCGCAGAAGGGACCCCTCTGTGGTGCAGCCTCGTACCAACCCTTCCCATCCCAATGCTTTGGAGAGCACAAATGGTCCTTCTTGGCTTAGAACCCTCTTGAAATATATAGAGGAACCCATCTTCCTTGTAACAGGTAGAGGAACCATTCTTCCTTGTGTGGGAGGTCTTGAATCTGTGCGGGGAAAAAAGAAAAGACAGTTCCTATTCATTGGTCAGCAGCCGCTTTTGGGTGCTTTGGGGGTTAGGGAAGTATCTGACATTTAATGTCTTTTTAAGGCGATTACTTCTTTGACATACCATTGTGTGGGGAAAAAAACTGCTTTAAAGGCAAACAAACAAACAAAAAAAGATCTGATATTATAAAATGAAAATCCAGATCTGCTGGATATTTTTGTTGAAATAATTTTCTACTGGAAGTCATTTTAATTCTTTTTTTTTTTTTTTCCTTTTTGCTCTAGAACTTGCAATGGAAGAAAGAGTCCTACAAAGTGAAAAACATTGAAATGGAAGTTTCTGCATGTAAGGTACTCAGTCAGATTTTTAATGCAGGTATTGCCCTTTCAAAGTATTGTAATTTCATTTTCAAATGCGTTTCATTTTTTGTGTATGATAATTTGACATTATTTATTTACCCGTCAGCAATGATATACTATAAACTTATACTGGATTTTGATAAAGAAACACATCTAAAAACCCACTGATGATTGAAAGTAAGAAAAAATATCTGTTTTCAAGTGCATCTTTGAAACAAATTTTGAAAACGTGAGGGTCTAAGTTTGAAATTCAAAGTCAGTTTGAATGACTAAGTCAGTCCAACATTTTCGCAGCACAGCTTTCTTCCTTTCAGCAATGATGGGAACGGGCGCTACAGCTGACATGAAAGTACAAAATTCTCCAAAGAATAACATTGTAATTCATCTTGAAATAAACATTGACGGTCTGTGACTGATTCCTGCAATGGTCACAAAAAATTAACGAAGGTAACTAGAAGATAAGTAGAAGCAGCTACAGTAATCTATTTGAATGTATCATGATGCTGTTAGCAAGTATTGATATCTGCCAATCAGCAAAATAAAAATTCCTACTATGAAAAAATTGCAAATGCCATAATAGTGCAGTATTTTCTGCCTTGTTGCTTGGAGAAAAAAATACTGTATAAACTTTGGAACTATAAAAAAAACCCTTGTAAACTCAGGATCTGTATAAAATTCTGATTAGCTGCAGATGTGAAATGAAACAAATGTCCCAGATGACACCCAGCAGACACCGAGGAGTTGTGCGCAGGATCAGCTCCTTGCTTGGAAGCCCCTCTCAAAGAGGAAACGGGAGCAGCAGATCGGCTTGCTCTAAGCAGGCTAGATCACCAAGAAGCCTGTGATACTTGGAGTCACCATCAACTTTTATTGTCCTCTGTGAAATAAAGCCCATGGGGATACCCATGATTGTCCTCCACAGGTATGTTTTCAATGGTGCCTGCTCACTGCACGGGAGCAAAAGGCTTTGACCATAAAACCAGTTCGAGTATACTTCCAGTGAAGGCAACCAGAGCAGAAACCACTGAGACTTCCTGGCTCTGCTCTGGGGTCAGGACACCTTCCCTGCAGGCTGGGAGAGGAGCTGAAAGCCACCCCATTTCTCTGGGGTCAGTCTTAAGCGTTGCCTGGGGCTTGGGGGCTGATCAGTATAGCTTTAATGCATAGAATTTTCCCCTCTTTGAAAGAGCAAATGATTTTGATGTACCAATAACTCATCTGTTGGGTCTAATGCTTTGTGATGGCTCTCCAGCCATGGGTGCACTATTTTGCTAAAAAATAAACTCCTCATCAGTCCTGTTTACTAAGAAGAATTACATATCCTGGTCGGAGAACTGCACATCACCTTTGGGAAAATTGTAAGGAAAGTCGGCATTTTCCCTCTGTTACAACCACCACTTTTGTAGTTGTGGTAGGTGGAAGGTGATGAAATATCAGCTATTGGCTCCACCTTGCTTAGTGACTGCTTTTGAAGCTTTGTGTCAAAACCTTCGTGTTGTTTGAACAAAATTTTCGGAATTTCATTGACAGAAACACAGTATAGAAGAGTTTAAACATGCAGGAGGAGACAGGAGGAATGACTGGTAGCCCTTGATGGACCGCAAATGCATTAAGGCTTTGTGCTGGGTAGCAAGAATATCACTCAGGAGCAACAGACATTGCCAAAGGTCGCATTCGGAGTTGCCTTCCCTCGACATCCTGCTTTGTGTGGAGGTGAGGAATAGCAACAATGCAGGATTATAAAATAAATAGCTTTGTGTTGTGCATGGAGGATGACATGCTAGGGATGCACAGTCATAAATATGATTTAATGATTTCTTTCTCATGAAAGAAAGGTTTTTAGCATTCAATTCATTGCTGAGCTTATGGCTAACCAGATGCTCATGAACATAAGTCTGCCTTTTTTTTTTTTAGATCAGCTATGTGTGTCCTCAAACCCTTCTCATTATGGGTATGCAGCAGCATTGCCCAGAGTAGGCACTTCAGTTTGGCAAAACTGTTCATCCAGAGGAAATAACTTTGGGGATGCACAGCCACCACCTTTCCCAAAATTATAAAGCAGAAACTCTTAAATGGTTCTTTTAGCATTGCAAGTCTCCATCTCCCCTGGTTTGTGTAAAAACCTTGTACAGACAGAGGGGCAAGGGGCAGGTGAAACTGGGATCCCTGTCTGATTCAGCCACTATCACTGACTTCACTGCTGTTCTCATCTGCCTGCTGCTGGAAACACCCATCAACCCAGAACTCTTCTCATTACATAAAATTTTCCTCCAGAAAGTTTGACAGCATCCCTTGGTTTCTAAACCCCACCATCTCTATACCCCCTCACAGATGAAATGGATGGCCACGGGGACATGGACAGGGGCTCCATCCTTGGCTCTCCGCCCTGTGCTGCTGCACTGCAGCTCCTAACAGTGCCCCGAAACCCGCCCCTGCCACAGGGAAATGCTTAGGCTGACGCCAGTCCTGCAGCCTGTGATGGGTCAGTGGTGGCAGAGCTGAGATCCCCCAGGGAGGGCTGAACACCTATTGATAAAGCCATCAGCAGGAAAGGGCTGTAGACGTAATCCTCTGTTCTTTTTAAAGTACTTACAGCCTATCTGTTTACTTAATTTAAGTATGCTGTAGAAAAGTAAAAGAAAAAAAAAAACAACAAATTGGCACATCTCATATTAATTTTAGTTGATGTTATCTTCTGAAATGATGCAAATAATGGATGTTGTTTCAGTAGACCATACATGTTTCTAAAACAGTTTCAGAATTACCTAATATTTTCATTGAACCTGAATGGAATATTTTAGTTCACTTTCATAGTATTTAGGGATTTTTAACCATCTTCTTAATATGTAGGCAAATGTCAAGCTATTTTATGCTTAATAATTTGAAGAATTGAAATAATTCACTTTGAAAACACATAAATGGAGCACTTAAACATTTCCAAAAGTATGCATGACAGTTATTTCCACTGAACCTATTCGCTGAATACTTCCTCACCCGGGCAGTTAGTTCAGTTCCCTCCCCCCCGCCCCCTTTTTTTTCAGGAAAGAAATCGGAATCCCCAAATTCATCAAAATATATTCACTGTCCTGCTTCTGTATGTATAATTCATTTTTCAACCAATGATTTCCTTTTCTCATCGTTTTCCCTAAAAACCAAAATACTGAGGAGAATGCATTCAGAGGATCTTTTGGTGCTGCTGTCTGGGACTGCTGCTGCCTGATGGCCCTGTAAGCCGCAGCCCTGGCAAAGTTCTTCTCAACGCTCTTTCCTGGGGAGAAGTGTGATTGTCGATATGCTTAACGTTGAGCATATGCTTAAGTGCCTTTCTGAGTTGCTGCCAAACGTCTGCGATGCTCTTATCACTGTGCATTGTCCAAGTTCAGAATTTAAAGGAATAATTTAATGGTCGGCACATCCCTCAGCTTTGAAGGCTGCACAGCGTGCTGTCAGCCCCTGACAGGTTCCCAGCCAGCCACTTGCTCCCGCTGCTCCAGGAGCTCTGTACACGGTTGCATCATTAAAGCCAGTGGCTGCCAAGCCATTTCCCAGGCCCTGAGGAGAGATCGGCCTCAGCCGGGAGAGGTGAGCATGAGAGGAGGACCGTGGCAGCACTCTGCCAGGGGCAGGCACTGGGCACCCCAGGCAGTAGCTGATGCTCTTGCACCTCCCCAGGGGTGGGCTGAGGGCAGGGCACTGTGATGTCCCCATGGTCTGGCCTTTCTCCTCTCTCCCTGTCACTTTCTGGGTAGGTAAGAACTGTCACACATACAAAAAAAATCAATTACCTCCTTGTAAATTTGCAGAATTACTTATTTCTGCCAGCACAGATCCCACCATGTCAGGATTTCTCTTCACCTCCTTCTGTCTCGAGGATGCAGATCTTCTGCGCTGGGCCAGGTGAAACTGCACCATCTAAACACCACCATTCATCCCATCTTCTAAGATCCCCATCTTATCAGAGTCTCTGTCCCTCCGAAGTGTTTCCTGTAAAAGCACAGGCAGGCGCTGGGGACGTGGGCTGGCCTGGCTTGGTGGGCTGGGCAGGACATGGGAAACCACTGCACATAACAGCATGAATCACCCAACACGAAAGGTAAGTCTGAGGAGTGATGAAAGGTCCAGATAGAGCTGAGGGGCACCTGGACTTCATGGGTGGTTTAGGGGGAGCTATGTGAGAAATGGCCAAAGAGCACAGGCAATTAAGGGGAGCACTGGGGACTTCTTGGGCTGCGTGACCTTGCAAGGGCAAAGCACTGAGCTGTCCGTATCAGCGATGCTACATAAGGCTGAGGTTACCTAGGGGACAGTGTTGGAAACACCTGATTTGGGTATGGATGTAGCAGGACGGGGACAAATGGGAAAATATAATTTGGGGTCATATGGAAGGAAACTGGGATGGAAGAAAGGAGATGCCAGAGCAGTGAGAAGGAGAGTTAAGGAGTGGAAAAGGGAAATAAGGTGTGCAGATCATAGGCTTGATGCAGTTTTGGGGTCCCTGCCAGGTATGATCACTACTGCAGCCTAAATGAGAACAGACACAGGCTGTGGTCCTGCCCACACCGTGTGTCACGGCGGCTTCTGTGGTCCAACCAGGGAAGGGGGTGTGCTGCCCAGGGAGCCGCTGGCTCCAGCATCCTGCGACCCCCATGCTGGCACCTGCTTCAGCCCTGGCGGCGTTGACGTACACATACCCACCACTGCTTCATGGCAGGTTATTTACATCTTCCTGAAAGAGTCTTTATTGTAACTTTTGATTTATTTTTTAAAGAGTTGCTAGCTTGACAAAAATAGAAAAAAAAGAAATGAAAATTCAGGATCTGTCTCATTCATATTTGCTTGCAAATAATAAGCACTGTGGAAATACTACCCAAGCAGAACAGAGATTTATTTTCAAGCGTTGTGAGCAGTTTAAGGTCATTTACTTAAAATTAAATTCAAGAAACAACGGTGATGCTTCTGCATTACTCTCTCCCTTTAATGCCACTCTGCATTTAATCCGTCTTGCTGTTCAATAGAAATAGCTTACTCCTACGTCTGAGTAACTGATTGGGTTAGAGCCTGCATCTCAAACACCATCCTGTCACCAGCAATGAATGCCATTTTTAGATCTCACATTCCAAAGAAAGGTCAGTCACTATTAAACAATAGAAGGAGAAAATAGTCAGTCCAATGTTCGCTTTATCCTTTCTCCAGCTTTTAAAGGGAAAAAAACAATATCGTCAGTGTGCCAAGGTAATTTCTAATATTTCAATATAGTTATACAGAATCAACAGAATCTGGCAATAAGTTTTTTTTTTTCTCAAGATGTGATTATACATTTCTGACAACAGCATAGTAGTGTTGTGAAAGGACATAAGATAAGAAATACAGCTGGTTGAAATCTTCTGAATTTCAAGTTCCTTACAACATTTTTCAGAAGAAAAAAAAAAGCTTTCTTCAGAAAATAAGAATAATAAAAAAACAACAACTCGGTGTTAACACAAAGCTGCCAGGTATACTCAGCTTTGACTTTATAGGGATTCGTCTAGTTTATAGGGAAGTGTCCTTCAGGATCTGGTATATTTAATTAGAAAATACAAGCCCCCTCAGAAAGTGTGTCCCCAGGATCAGGACCAGTATTTCTGGTTCCTCACCTCCCCTCAGTGGCTCTCTAGGAAGCCTGTGGTGATGGGCCCATCAGCCCCACCAGCTAGGGCAAAGTGGGGCCACATGAATGCCATCAATGGGTATTGGTGGAAATTTGTGGTGGAAATTCACTGGCAAAGGTACTGTAAGATGCTCAAGGTTTTCAGGCAGCTGCAGCTGAGCTTATGACCTGGCCAGTGGAAGATCTCCAGTACCTCCACAACTGCTTGCTGTCCACCTTTATTGAAACCTTCCCAGTCAAGCTTACAAACTAACTTACTGAGTTTTTGTTAGAGTTTTAGCATTTACTTTCCTTTTCTTTTTTTTTTTTTAATTTTCTGCCAGCATTCCCTAAGGTTTTGGAGGTGAAATTACCCAGCACTTACCTCCTTACAGAAGAGACGACGTGCCCGTTGCATGGCCACTGGCAATGAAATGTCAATATGAATTATTGTCAGCTGTTTTTATAGATTTTTGAGTGAAAGGGTGAGGGGAAGATTCAGTGGAAATGCTCTGTCATTATGGTTTGGGCTGAGAGCGTATGGACATAGAACAAGCCTTGTGAGACACAGAACAGACCTCATTATTTATCATATAAAATATTCTGCATAAGAAATACTAATACAAGAAATAGACCCATCACAGCTCTACTCATGGTGGTGGCATACACTTTTTGTTACCTAAACTGAAAATATCACAGTATCACACAGTATCACAGTATGCTAGGGATTGGAAGGGACCTCAAAAGATCATCTAGTCCAATCCCCCAAAAATATCTGTAAAGGACCTTCATAAAACTGAAGACAGAAGAAGAAAAGTTTCATTTAGGGTAAGTTAGAAGTCATTTGTCAGGCTTAGGGCCAAAAAAGGGCGGAGGGGGAAAGTACAGACTGCTCTGCCTGAAGTGTTGTATAAGATGCTTGTTGGATGTCATTTGGAAATACAGCCTATATGAACCAACCCTGTTTTCTGTGACTGCTACTGAACACAGCAGTTGGAGACATCTCTATGGGGGGAAACACTGGCTCTGCTGGACAGTGAGCAACCTTCACTGGAAAAACAGCTTACCTCATCGCTTCAGTGTTTCATCACTTCTTAGTTAAATGCTTTTTCCCCTTCAGTCCTTATACAGAGCTCAGCCAGTGCAGATGCAATTTCTTCATGTGCAATATTCAAATAAATTACTACCGAGTATGAAAACGTGATTGTTGCGGGGAAATTTTGAGCATTTGGGAGGATATTTAAATTCTGGTCAAGATCTGGCTCTTCTTAAGCATCTTCCTTCTTTTTCCTACAGCATGTTCAGACTATTGTCTTCATCCTTTCCCTTTCATTTTTCAAAAATCTGGGTTTTTTTCATTTATCTAGATAAAAGTAGGCACTGAAAATATTAGACACCTTGGTGTTCAGTGAGTTGTGATTCTGGCTTTATTTGAAATACTGGTATATTCAGTATGAAAAATCTACAGTTTCAGCTATCATTTAGTAAATAAGGAGTGTTAAGCAGGAAAGAAATAGAACTCAGACAGGATCCATTTCTACTTAAAATTGCCTTTCGTCTGAAGCCCAGGTCAGCAAGTCACACACACAGGCGCAGCGTGTAGGGGTGACACCACCCGCTCTGTCCCAGGAAAACCTCACCTGCTAATGAGCAGTCTGGGCAGTGACTCAGTGGCAAATTATAGTAGAATTTAGCTCTGGATAGACTCTACAAAGCAAATTTATTCAAACCATTTCATATTGAAAAGCCTGATTACCATTTACCATATGATGCCTTTCTATCACTTCAGCAGTATCAAAAGGCTTTATTGTAGATGAGATCAAATAAATATAGCAAAAACATGAAAAAAGAGCACAGTCATATCCTGACTGATAGCATGCTCCTACAGACTATTGCCACCAGTTGAGAGTACGTGCCAATATTTTTATGAACCATCATTACAAAACATAACTGAAGCAGGCTGGAAGAAAACAGCAACCTAGAAGCGGTGTTTAAGAAAGCCCTGGGAAAGGAAAAGAACAGAAGAGGAGAGCTGCTGAGCTGAATCAGCATGTGGGCTGTAGCTGGAACAAAAGGATTCTTCAGTTCATGCCAAAAATACTCATCAGTGCTGCTGCTTTTTTAAGCTTAACATTCATAGGTGACTTTTCTGTTTTCTGAGCAGTCCTGGGGGAAACTGCATGGGTTCGAGTATGGGTGGCTGTCAGAGCCCTCACTTTCTGCTAACTTCAAGAGTTTACTTGGGAGAGGAGCTTGCTCCTCTGTGAGCAGGGCGAGGTGGTGCCCTCCAGGGCTCTGTCCTGCCTCAGAACCACCCTGGGGCTCTTCTCCAAAGGATTCCTTGCTTTTAAATATGGTCCAGCTCTTTTTCTTCCTCGCTTGTCTCCCTTCACAGTGCTGGTAAATCCTCAAAGACAGCTCAGTGAGATCAGCATCTACTGAAGATCCCAGTTGCAGAAGTAGCTTCCATCTAGGTGGGGCATGACCACAGCCTTGTTGTGTTTTAGATGACTCATGCAACATAAACTATGGTTAAAATGACCAAAAAAATCACAAGTGACCAAAAGAATACTTTTCTTGTCAGGTAGTTCAGCTGTAGGACTCATTATCACAGGGACCCACTGAGCCCAGAAATTTAACAAATTCAGAAAGGACTGGGCATATGTATCACTAAAAAGGGAAAACTGAAATCATCAGACTGAAGAAACGCAAAGAATTTTCTCAAATTTCAGGTTTAAATGAACATTTAAGAATTACGGACTAGAAAGAGGTTTTACACGGAGGCAAACATGATACCCACCTACTCCAGTAAACTCAGCAGCATGGTTGACAGCAGAGCTGAAGAAATGGATCTGCTATCCAAAATGTGCTGCTGCCCTCTGCAAGCTTTATGTTCCGTCTAGTCGAGAAGTTCCTGGTGTCAGTAAAACAAGGAAAAAATGAACAAAATGTGGGAAGTCTACATGTAAAGCTAATTATTTTTATGGCATGGACAGGAAAGTGTGCAAGTTTAAGATCACAGAAGGAAGATTGCACCCATGTTTCATAGAATAGAAGTCACAGAATTGTCTAGATTGGAAGGCACCTTTAAGATCATCGAGACCAACCATCAACCCAGCGCTGCCAAAGCTATCACGAAACCATGTCCCTCAGCACCACTTCTACCCGTCTTTTAAATATCTCCAGGGATGGCGATTCCACCACTCCCCTGGGCAGCCTGTTCCAATGTTTGACAACCCTTTCTGTGAAGAAATTTTTCCTAATATCCAATCTAAACCTTCCCTGGCGCAACTTGAGGCCATTTTCTCTTGTCCTGTCACTTGTGACTTGGGAGAAGAGACTGGTGGCCCCCTCACTACAACCTCCTTTCAGGTGGTTGTAGAGAGTGATAAGGTCTCCCCTCAGCATCCTTTTCTCCAGGCTCAGGCGGTTTCCTACGGCCTTGGCTGGCCATTTAGCAGGGGAAGCAGCCCCTGCTAATCCTCTTCTCCCGCCACTGTGTGCTAATAACCTGGACAATATTTTTGCAGTTGTCAATGTAACGCACAGCCAAATTCCTTTGTGCCTTCAGTAGGCATCAAGTCATTGACATACATCAAATTCCTGTGCAGAACTAGCTGCCGTCCGTCGGCACTGCTCACTGATTGTAAACAACAGTAGGTTTCCTTGAGAAAATCACTTGGTAGACATGATCCTCTTCTTAGATAATATATAGGTGACTCCATGCCATGTTTGTTTGTGTTTTTCTTAGCTGCGGTAAGCAGACCTTATTTACAAAGCTGAAGCTAAGCTTGCTTTTTTCAGCACTTCAAAGAATATCACCAATAACAACCTTTTAGAACCTGGACATGTTTGATATCTTGCTAATCCTAAAGCAAATAGATCTAAGTAACCAGCAAGCTGAACCATGCAAAAAATACAGTATATACACTTGCAAAAATCAAGGTGTTCTTTTATTCTTTGGCTAGAAACCTAGGGTTTGCATCTGAGTAAAGTAATAATAAGCCAACAATTTCGGCCTCAAAATGTATTCTTTTTTAAAAAGTGAAACCAGCTTTTTAGTTAAGTAACACTGTTCCCTGGGAACAGGCACAATCTTTGGCGTTAAAATAGCATTTACGTGAAGTGTTTCCTCATTTAGGGGCATTTAATTACCTCAGGAGTACGAAACTTAAAAATTAATGTATCTATACAGAAGAGTTGAGAGAAAATAACGTCCTTTACTCTTTGCTTTCCTGATTATGGGTCAGTGGCAAATTAGATTGGGCTCTAATTCTTCCCCAATGTGAAAAGGATTCAATCAGCTACACCATGAAATGATATTATTAATGCAATCACGGCTTAAAAGAAACTGGCCCTAAAGGGAGATGCCAAAATGAATTCTTCATGTAGTAACAAAGGAAGCCAGAAGACTCCTTCACAACGAGTCACGTCTATGCTAAAGACAAGCCTGACATTTCATAAGCTTCTAAGTAAGTATGCTGTAAATATTACAGTTTCTATTTGTATATCTAACACTTGCTAAAGGCTCCAAAGGCATTCACAGCATTCAGGAATGCATTAGATTTGGTATGACGCTAAGTTACAAATATACACTGGTAAAGTATAAAATAGTAAATTATTTCATAATATATCCACTGCTCAGGCATTTAGGTACTTTTTCATCTTAATTAAGAGGCAACAAATTGTAAAAGGCTTCAAGGAAACATAAGATTAATCTATGGAACACAATACTGCAAGGTAAACTAGTGATCTTTTTAGAAGAAAACACTGAAAGGGTCTGAAAAATAAAAAATGTCCCTCCCTCTACCCTTGAAAACGTGGGTTTTTTGAACCCACTCCCACTTCCGAAGGTGCACATCCCCCGGCAACACCAGCTCTCAGACTGGTACAAATGCTGCCAGAGTCCCCTTTTTCCACTGCAGCACTTTCCAAATCTAATCAAATCACAAAAGCTGTAATGAAACGATTACAGAAATAATAGGCAGCTGTGGAAAAGATGCCTGTGAGGGCTGTGGATAGGATGGCTGTCCATCCTCCTGTCCCCAGGCAGACCTGGGCTCCCTGCGGTCCAGGGACCAGCCTTGGAAATGGCAGGGACACGTGCTTGCATTAGCCCGTGTATACAATACCATGTCAGGTTTTGAAACTGCAAGCTCGTGATTTATAGGCAAGGTGCTTTAGGTCATTGTAGAGGTTTCTAAAGTGTATTTGTAGTCATTTATTTTCCTCCTCCTGTTCAGTTGTGTTGAGCTGGACTCAAAGGATTAATGGAGCAAGATTTTTATCATTTAAAGGTATGAAAAATCACATCAATAGAACAGGCTGATCCTCATTTATGCTTTAAAAATAAGAGGAATAATGCATTATTGCACAATTATAAAGCAATAATCATCATAAGCATTTTTCAGGCATTCATTTAGAACGCCCCACACAAACTGTCAGCAGCTGCCTGATAACATTGTGTTATGTGATCTCATTTGTCCAGGGGTCCAGGGCCTCCTGCTCCAGCTTGGTATTTCAGAACAAGGAAGGTATTTGCTCTTTATCCTTATTTTTATTATGAAATTGCTTATGACTAGATTACAAAAATAATGAATTGGTTATAATCGTGGTCACGGAGCCTTTGAAACCAATGGCAAAGCTTCTGCTGACTTTAACTGAAAAAACTCCAGGTTTTGAGACACCGTTGTATGATCTGCGGAGCACAGGCTAAAAATATGTATGAAAGGATAACAAAGTATTTGTGTTAATTTTAAAACATGGAAAATCACCTTAATGCAAAAAGTCAGCAAAATGTGTATGTACCACCTGACTGTTCAAAAATCAAGGTCAACTTGCGTTTAGGAGATTTTTATAAGCTAAGGCTCCACTCCATACAGGCACGAATTTCTCCCCTGTGCAAAGGTTATGGCTCCTTTGTCAGTTCCTTTTCTTGTTTATTCAGGATTTGAAACAGATATCCAAGAGTACTTTTTTTCATTCATGACTCGACTCTTGTTCATGCACAATATATACAGACATGTTTTTTTTTGTAATTTATTTTTTAGCTGGATTTAAACACCGCCAGCTGATCAACATATTTTGAATGGAGTCTAACCTGTCACCTCCAAACGATATGCGAAGCTTTCCCCTTGGCTTCCGTTGATTCCAGACACCTATCATTTTGTGTTGAGTACTGATTCTTCTGTGACAGGACAGGGCCCCATTTGGGGAGGTTAAATGTGGTATATATTTAAGTACTTCTTCGAAATAAAATATGGTTTCTTTTCCCTCTTAAATTTATAAAAAATTTAAATGGTAAAGCCTCTATCTTGCTTTGCCTGTTGAACCACTGAAAGAGATTAGAGCATAAATATATATGACATCCACATTATTACCAAATACGTTCATTAGCAGCAATGCTATCACAGTGAATACCAAATGAATTAACAGTGACAGGGCAGTAAATGAAAGTGTTTATACATTTCTTTCTCACAGCTTACAAACCCAAGATTTATTCCTGACCTTTGGTGTAAAACTTGATGATCGCTGGTAAATCAAAGATGATACCGTTAGTATTCAGTGCCACAACTGAGACCTTTTCGCCCTGGAGATGTAGCAGACAATTTTCTAAGAATTTCTTTGGGGATTAACATTAATTATCATGCATACTTCATGAAGAATTAACATCAGTAGGAAATAAGCTCATTTCCATTCAGGACACTTCCCAGTTTATTCTTGCCATCTCTGTGATGATGAGTTTATGTGATACAAGTTGTCTGTTTAGAAACTCACCACTTTCTCCTTGTTCTTGGGTGGTCGTAGTAGGGATCTGCCACCAAACATCTTCTCTGGGCTCTTTGGGTCCTCAGGTAGGCTCCAATAGGCCGAAGACACCTGAAGGAGAGATTTAGAGGTGAAAAAAGGACAAGTCTCCAGCCTTTATACTTTTTGTGTATTTAATCTTGTAGGGCAAAAGACATTGTGTATACCAGTCAGGTTGCAGGCTTGGTCCTTTTCATTTTGTTAGTTGAACTTACTGTCTCGCTCTGGGTCAGTAAGGAATTATTTCTCCAAAGGAGGAGATCTCAGCCTTTTTCTGATAGAAAATCCTGAAACAGAGGTGCTAACCCCTATTTAACAGCTCTGATATTCTGAAAACAGGCTCGCTTCACTTCATTAACTGCCACGTACCTTGAAAGAAGTCTATAGACAGAGTAAAAAGCAGAGCTTGGGCTGATTACGGTTTCCAATTTTTGGACACAAACAACAAATCTTGGCTAAAGGTAACCATAACACCAACAGTGAAATACGTATGTGCAGGACTTATTTCGGGTCAGATGTACTCTAATGAAAGGGGAGAAACTGGGCCATTTCTTCCATGTTGGGCCAACGTAACAGTTCCATAACAAACAGCCGGGTACAATACCATCCCAACACTGTGGCACTTAGTCCCACACCACAACAAAAGGAATCTTCAGAGTAATATCCAGCTGCATAACTAGGAATGAAAAACCGATCCTGAATTATGTGTATGTGCCTTGCGCTCCTATAAGCCTGATGCTGCCACCACCTACGAGCAAAGTACTGCAAGAAGCAGCAGCAACACCTTCAGCAGCAGCTGTGGGCTGCTTGAGTGCAGGAATGCTATGGGAGAGGGAGGACCCAGCTTACCCATCTTAGGCATTCAGCTCTTAGTTCTCTGCTATAAGGTGACCATTTAGGGGAATTGTTTGTTATAATCAGGCTAAATCAGAAATCCTTCTCTCTAATTCCAAACAGCCTGCAAAAGCCCAAGCTTCAGTACACCTGGTCCTGCAAGAAAAACCTGATGGTGGTCAGGGATTTTCCTGGTGACATTTATTCTTATATCTTTATTCTAGTGGTGTTGAACAGTCACACCTTGAGTGAGGTGTTTCCCGGAGGGGAGGCATAGGGGGAGAGAGCACAGCGCAAACCCCAGGAGTTTACACCTAGCCTGCTGCGGAAGTGAGCTCTGCTGCTTGACAAGTGACGAGCCCCATGACAGCGGCGTTCAGTGCTGCCCTCGAGGTTTGTACTGAGCAGCAGAACAAGGTCACCCCAAAGCTCGTCTCACATGCCGCTTCAAGTGGCGGCAGGCAGAGGACCCCAGGTAGCAGGGCTACGGGAGACCTTCCTCTGCCCGCACTACCATGCCATCCCACCGTGCTGGAGGGGAATCAGACCTCAGCTGTGCCCAGGTAACTCAGTCAAGTGGTAAAACCCCAACTGCAGCGTGCAGGCAGGGCGTGGGATGGGTAATTTGACTGTCTCTCCCCGGTGCTTTTATCCTTTACCTGCCTTGGCTGTTCAGGCATTTGGACTCTAATAGCAGGACTTAAACACCGCTGTGATCTGTGTGCCGACACCGGCTCAACGAACAGCTACGGCACACGGCAGCACTAGGAAAACAAACTGCTGTTGCGCTGCCTGAAAACCTGAGTCGTGTGGCTCAAGCCTTCACTGTTTGTATGTCCTATGAACCAGAGCGTGCGTAGGTAGCACGGGGCGCTGTGGAAACACAGCAAGGTTTTATAGCTGCACAATACCCAGTCCACTGGAGCCCTGGTTTCTCCATAGAAATGAGCTATGAAAGAACCCATCTATTAAATATGTCAAAACCATGAATTTTCCTGTTTGTTAGCTGATTTACATAACTGTTTGTAACTGCATAGACCCTCCAGGCTGTCTGTGCTGGGCTGTGAGTCTCCATGCTGCTACAGGTATGTTTCTTGGTCACCATGATGTCCTCGGGAAGCTTCTGGGCAGAACAGCTTTGCCTCTTCAACACACTTTTGGGGTGGGGAGGTGAGTACAGGGGACAAGAGGTCTTGTGAAGTGAGGGCACCTCTCTCCCCCAAGGAGAGAATTTTTCACGCTCTAAAGGATCACTTTGGGTTCAGTTCAAGTTTTATGTATGTTTTGGTTCATTTTTTTCTGGTTCCCTAGCTAGCTGGCTTGGCCTGAGGAATAAAATATGTGTTCAGTGACCTTGATCATCCAACCTGTGTTTTAATTCCTGCCCTAGGAGGACTGTAGATATAACTGGTAGGTGATCTGTAGAAGTTTCCTGTAAATATTTTAAAGTATTCAGCCCAAACTTCCTGGGGTGGTTTTGCTCTAATGCTTTTCTTTATCTCTCTTGGCTTCAGATAAAATGTCAGCTCATGAACTGTAATAACAGCCTTTCCCTTTAGATTTATCCCCCCCCAACCCCAGTTTCAATCTAAAAAATCCCAGCACTCAATAGGAAATTTCTCACAGGGAAACTTTCTGTGATAGCTACAAATTCTTACAGTATCTCTCCGGCACACTGCCTGTAGCGAGGAACCGCTGCAGCCTTTCAGCAGCTCTTCCAGGACTTGCAAAGCAGCTGTGATGTCTCTCCCATATTTTGCATTGCTGAACGAAGCCTGACGATGGCAGAGTTGCTTAGCTCCAGGCCGACTTACTGTAGACATCACTTACAGAACTGCTTACAGATGAATTGATAACACTGATGCCATTTGAGCTCCCTCTCCTTTACAGCGGACACTCTCTTAATCCACAGCAGTATTAAACACACTGAAAAGGGGGGAGAAAGAAAAAGGAAAAAAAAGGGGGAGAGAGAGAAAATTAAAAGTCCTTCAATGTCATTTCAGTAGACCAAGGCCACGGTGGGGCCAGATGCTGGTTACAGCTCAGCTCAAGGGAGCAAATGTCTCTGGAGGGCTGATTGCTACAGTGTGGGCTGCTCACAAAGGGCAAAGCCGCTCCTGGGGACGCCTCCAGCAGCGGGGCAGCCAGACCGCCTTTCTTCCTCTGCAGCCTTTATGTTCTCAGCACAAGGGCTTGCTCGTGCACCAGGTCTATCCCAGGCGTTGCGGGAGGATTTTTTAAAAATACAAAAGTATTGAAATAACATAAAATGTAACTAGTAAACAGAAATGCAGGTACTAAAGATGCCACATTTTTGAAAGTGATATAATAGTAAGGAACTGCAGAGGCCCTTCCCTCTGATGGAAAGGGCCTTAAAAGTTGGGTCCTAAAGCGAGGACACCATAAACATCAGCCATTTTTGCACATTCTGCTTACCAGCACTCGATGTCTCTTTCTTCTAGACCTCACTGCAATTTTGCTATTTTCTCCAAAGGTTGATGTTGTTGCACTGGTTTGAGTTTGGTTTAATTTCCCTATGAAACAACAGCCTTCTGCAGAGCCTAGACGAAGAGGGTCACAGAATTTCTAGTAATGATTTCACAGACTTGCGACTGTTTGAACAGAAGAAGCAGATGTAGACACTGAAATATATTCCAGTGAATTGCCATTGCAGTCCGCAGTCTGCACCAGAGTCTGTTTAGCACCGTATGAGGAGACTGTGAAAAGCTGTGTGTGGAACCTCCCAGGAGCTTTTTAAAGCTAACAACGTTGCTTAGTGTTACAGAGAAAGCATGAGATTTGCTGATAGCATTTCTCTCTTATCACGTCCATTTTCAAAATACCACAAGTAAATGATTTGGCAGAAACAATACCACAATAAGTGAAAATTAGAAATTGTAAGAGGTTAAGGAAAGCCTTACAGAGTTCTTGCTACATATACAGACCCAAATTGTGTTCAGAAAAGGGGAAAAAAAAAAGCAAGCATACAATAGAAAAGAACCAAGACATGAGGAACACCTGCTAGCCACGGTGTGTGACTACCCAGGGGTACAAATTACACAAACCTTTTCTCCTGACTTGAGAGGGAGCAGATGTGTTTGCGTTTATTTCACTGTGTCACTGCAAAAGCTCCTGCAAATTATAAAGGCCTCCCCACTCCAGAAAGCAGAAAGGGTCTACTAGCCAAGTTAAAAATACTCTTGTGAGCTCCTGGTCATGAGGGAGCACTGCCGGGACACCCTGGATGCGGGCAGCCATGCACATGTCAGCTGCGACCAGTTCACAGAACAGACGTAGCCCGTCACTGGAGTCCCCATCTGCAGGCTGTGTGTGCCCTCTGCGTGCTGCACAGCCCAAGCACGCCAGATCCTCTCTGGCTGCAGGTACCTGCGCAGCCAGAGGAGGAGAGGCTTTTCCAGCCAAGAAGCCTAGCTGGTGGATGCTCTCCTTTGGCAGCTCTGCCCTTGACTCTAGATCTAGTCAGGCAACTCCCCGTTTAATCTCGTGGATTCAAGCACTTTCTAGGCGAGTCTGCACAATAAACAACTGGAGACAAGCTAGTCATCAAAGTAGCTTTGGGAAAGGAGATGCTAAATCTGTCCATATGATATCTTAGAACCAGTCTAAGGTGTCCGTGAGCAGTTCCTTGTAGCTACACTCCATAGAGAAATCCCCCAGCTGTCCCTGGAGGGGACACACACGTGAAGCACAAAGTACATCAAAGACTTGCAGAAGCCACTGTTGGTTTCAGGTGACTTCAGGCATTGCTGATGTCTAAAGACAAGAGGATAAGGGAGGTGGAAGGACACTACTTTGAAGACCAGTGCTGAGCTGCAGTATCACGCCTTTGCTAGAAACGGAGCTCACTCTTCTCGCCAAGGTCTGTGCTATCACCTCCCTGTTTGTGTGCTACGATTTGCACTCTGTTCCCTCCCAGAGATGTGCTAATTTTTTCCTGGGGCAGATGCATCTCCTGTAGCATTTAAAAGGTCTTGATCGGGACTTCAGTGCTGTTAGCTGTGATCTCAGCTTCAGTTCTGAGGGATGTTACTGCCATAGTAATATACTTCTTGCTTGAGACGCAACTGGATCTGCACCCGCGCTCCCTTTGCTAGGCTACATAATTTGCTTTCCAACTTTCACAGATGCTGAAGAGAGCGAATGAGCGGATCTTAAATCTCTCTCTAAACTGAGCACACACACGGCCCCAGGGCTTCAGATTGTGCTCCCGATTACTTAAGTTTAGCTCCCAGGTTGAGAACTCTCTGAGTATTCCCGACACTGGGTTGAATGCTGCAAATAAATTTTTTTTTTTCTTTGAAAAGGCATTTAACGCCAACAATATACAGTTGCAGCCACGAATGACTGGAACTCACTTTATAGAATATGTTTCCCAGTCAGAAATGAAATTGGTGGTGCAACACCTGCACCCCCCAAAATTACTTGGCTAAAGTAGGAGGCAGCTGAACAAGCAAAAATGCAGAAGGGGATTAAACCAAATATGCAGCTCAAACAGAAGAGTAGTTGAACCCTTGAGTGTTTCAATACACAGCTGATTCAGCAAAACAGATACGCATTCAAATGAAGGATGTCACTGAAAGAGAAAACCAGGCAGCTTAATCAATAAAGTGTGCAGCCTGTCCTGGTACAGGAAAAGCAGCAGCTTCACAAGCCAAACAGAAAGATGAACTGCAAAGAAAAAGAGTCATAGTGATGAGAAACAGTGAAATGAAAATATGTGAGTTTGAACAGTTTCACACTGTACCACCCTGTTAGAAATGCTCAAAAGTGGCACTGTAAAATATGGCCGATGCAAAATATTCCCATATTTCCTAACCAGAGCCACTATTTCCCAAGGAAAAGCCCTACTGCTTTTGCCGGGACCTTGAAGCCCCAGTGGGAGCCATGTCCAGGAAAGGTGATTCATGGAGACAGACCCCTGTCACATACCTTCTTGGACTAATCCTTGCAGTGTGTGACTAGAGGAGCTCAAAAAACAAAAGTCTTTTTCATTCTTCAATCACACAGTTCATAGGAAGTAGGACGTTATTTAATTCAAGATTGCAAGTTTATTATTTTTACCTAGATAAAAGTTGTTTTATTATAGTACACAGATTTATTATTCTCTGTGAACTATGCAGGAAGTGGATTTGATTCACAAAAATGCTTTTACTTCACTGAATGCTTTGAAAAATGGTATGCCAACACAGTGGAGCAGAGGAATTGTTGAAGAGATTCACATTCTTATACTCACATCCTCCTCACAAGGGATTCTGTACTCCTCAGCTGCCACAAAGGTTGGGCTGTCCCAGTCGCACAGTATTGTTCCTTGTGCTAGCCTGGATATCAGACACTTTGTAAGGAGACGAGGGCTTGCTTGGGAGGTGCAGTGTTTGTCAGTACCCGTGTCCTTGAGGTCTGAACACAGACAGAAGCTGCTATTCCATCACCTTCCTGCCAACAGAGAAATCTGCTCAGAGAAACCTTCTCACAAGAGCAAACCTTCTTCACAGAAAAGTAAACAGGAAAGGCTGGGAGAGCAGCTGATTGAAGGACACGCCAGTGCACATTAAAATATTTGCTAATTGCAAATATATTGTCCCACTGTGCTGCCAGCTCCAGCTCTGACTCACATGAAATGTCAATTGGCTCCAGATTGAATATTGCGGTTAATAACCTCATCACTCGCCTACCAAATCTGCCCAGAAGTGAGGAGACTGCAGTAATGCCGAACACTGATTTCTGCTTCCTGGTCCTTGTTCCTTCCTTTCTCCATTTCCACATTATATTGAGGTATTTTTGATCTGCATAAAGCAGGCTACAATGCTGAGTATGACCTGAAAACCTAAAGAGTGAACTAATATTTAGAATTCATTTGCAACGTTAGGGAATAGCCTTGTTGAAGTTGATTAGACAAAGATCATGTGTAAGATTTTGTCATTTGCTGGAAGTTTCCTAATCAGCACAACATTGCCATGAATGAAGAGGCTGGACATCACCCAGCAGCCTGTGAGCAGATAAATCTTTCCAAGCAAAGACAAAGCAGAGTTAATAACTTGAACGTGTCAGACAGAAGAACTGCTGCCCTGCGAAAAATGTTCACTCACATGCGTTAAACTCTCAGACTGGTTAAAAATCACAGTGTGAAAATAAACAGAATGAACGCTGGCTTCTGATGCTTGGGCTTGGGTTGCAGTGTTTAAAAGGATAAAGGAACATAAATTCCCACCTGCTGATTGAAACGGTTTCCCTTACTGGTTTTGGATTAGTCTTGGTTCAAGTACTGGAGAGATGTTAAAAGAGAAATGTTTATAAAAAAGAAAAGGGAAAAAAATGTTGGAAGCAAACCAACAGAGAAACAAGGCTGCCTTTTCAATAACAAGGAACTTGCGGTTATCGTTCAAATCAGGTTCATATTTGGAACTGTGGTTCTAATCCAATAAAATGTGTAATTTCAGGCACGTAAATAATCCTCATTTTTAAGGGGATTTAAATTTCACTGCTTTGATGGGCTGGTGATAATGTAACAGGAAAGTGGTAAAACTACATGGCGGCTATCATTTAGTGGTATTCATTTATTTGACTTCAAAGTTTAAAAGGCTGTGTTTTTCATAGTACTTATCTAACCACCCGCTTATTTCTTCCATGTATGTGAATTTAAGGTGGGTGCTTACCTTCAGCTGGACAGGAATGTTGTTTCAAAAGAGATGATTAATCTTAACATCGCACAGTACTACATATTGCCCCTATTTTGCATAAACTACATCAGAGAACAAGCTAGTGTGAAATTTATGCCCAAGAACATATTTATATCCTTTTTGAATATGGGTTTACAAATCCTCCTCTGTTTTTAATCTTCAAACCATTAAAACTGTTTGTTAAATTTAGTATCTATACAGCATTTTCAACACAGTTTTGTCACTGTGTGTGAATTATACATAAAGCTCACAGTGAGATAGATGCATAAAATTGTAGTTTAGCTAGGTAGACATAAACATGCAGCAAACTGTTTAATTAGTCACTAAATCAGTATTTATGCCTTTTTTGACTGACTGATGTTTTCAAAGTATTACTGACTCTTCTTAAAATGTCTGTCCTTGTTATTTGTTGTTTTAACAAATATTTGATGCCATAATCTGGTGCTTAAATACCCACTGTTGTAATTCAGTGCTAATAGCAATGCTGAGATGACAGAACTATTAAACTGGATACAGAGTTGTCAAATTTTAAGACAGCAAAATACTCACCTGTGACACGTAGCATATGGCAGAAACCTGAGTAAATCATCAGCGGAGTTAAGAATAAATAGAAGCTGTGTTCCCTAAAAAATATAATCTGACATGCAAGCATGGATAATCTTGAAATGTACTTGACAGTCTGTGATTTGAGTCAACAGATTATAAAATCAGATGCATGCATACTGCGTTTTCAAACAATAAATTACAGCATAGCTCTTAATGCTGAACTCAGTGTGTAAACAAGCCGCTCTTTCTAGATACCATGCAAAGAGCTCGTTAATATACTACCGCTAATTATGCTTCAAGCATTTACAGTCACGTGTATTTATCAAATTTTGATTTTTTGGTGCCCATCTCATAGTTAAGCAATTTTGATGTGCAGTCCTTAAAATGACAGTGTTTATCAGATGCTTTACTGAAGCAGTACAGAACCAGTCACTCTGCCGGTACAAATAAGTCATCAGGAGCTGCATTGTATTTCCCAGCCCATGATGTGTGCACCTTAGTTATCTATTCCAGTGATCTTTCAGGGTTAGAAAGGCTCCTTAAGGCAATAGGCAAACAACTAGACATCTAAAAGCACTTCATCCCCCTTATCTTGAACTCAGGTCAGGGATGGGGTCCCGGTACGGCGCATACAAAACATCACTGTCATTTGTTTGGGAAAGACCATGATTATCATCTAACCCAGCTCAAGAAAACGATGAGCTGTTTCAGCTCTTCATTCGGACACTTTTAAGAAGGCAGGATTTACAGTTTCCTTATCTGACATTTCATTTTACCATTAAATTTCAAGACTCATCATAGCAGTACATGTTATCCAAGAGTTAAGTACTTTTATACACAGAATCAAAGCAAAGAAGGATTTGGGAGATTTTACAAGAAATCTGATTATTTAGTTTCTTGCCAAGAAGAATCACAAGAACAACTTTGGAGCAGCTGCTTGTTCCAGCTGAGACTCCCAGTGCTCCAGCAAGAGCCTCTTCCCTGCTCTGCCTTTGCTCTCTGCTGGCTCTGAGCAGACCCGGACACATAGCAAACCCTGTTGGCCAACAGTCGACAGATGTCTTCATCTGATGAATGCAGCAAATCTGTTTTGGTACCTTGATTCTGCACTTTAGATTCAGTCCAGTCACATGATATCCCTCCTGCCTTGCAGTGAACGATGCAAGACAGTATAGACTTGCACAGCACACTGCTCCCCACTCGAGAAGAGGGAAGACATTTCACTACTGTTTAATCCAATACCAATTGGACTCACTCCAATATCAATTAGTGATTTAATTGGAGACTTTCCAGCATGAGAAGGAAATTCTCTGCCTCCTGCAATGCACTTCTTCACAAACACAGATTAGAAACATGATCTATCTGAATTAGCCTTCCCGGAGACCACTCTGCCCCTCTCTAGTTGTGCAAGACTGAAAGCAGATGATCAAACTAAGCGTCCCTCAAATAGCAATTCCCACAGGGGCCAACGTAAGACCATCACTGGCAGATGTCAGCAAAAAGCTAGATGTTTCACCTCACGTTGAGCGGTGCCCAGCCTTCGGTAGAGGTGCTGGGTCTAAGGCAGGAAGGGAGCAGCGGTGCTGGAAGTGATGGACCCAGCAGCAGGGCAGGCTGCGGTGGTGCCAGCAGCCACCGCATCTCTCCGCTTTCCTTACAGTAGTTTGCATCTCTTAACAGGGAAGTCTATTCACACTTAGACTAAAGCCTTTACCACTGCTCTGGGAGCATAAAAGCATCTTAAATGAGTAGATATCACTGTTCCACCAATTTAAAACCACTTTTGAATGTCAGAGTGGTATAAAGGAGTTTTAGTGTAAATAAGAGTGTGGTAGTAATCTGATCTCATATCCATAGGGGGGCTGATTCTTTTCTCATTTACATCAGTTTTATTTTCATATAACTCCATTAGTTTCAGTATTTATTTTTGCATGAGTGACAGCAGAATTATGCCCAGCATAATCACACATGAAGTGTAAAAAATCCAACTTGACTAATTTCTAAGTATTAGCCACAAATGCTAGAAGCCAAAGCAGAATCTCAATGAAGTAGTCTCCCAGTCTGCTCTTATTCGTTTTTCCCCCCTCCGTATCCAAGTTGGACATGCCTCCGAGTTAAAGAATTAAGTATGAGGAGGGACCCAAGGAGAAGCAGTCGAGACAACCTGGCTTCTGCTCAAATTTAGTGTTCAAATAAAACTAGATTTGAAGAGACCACTTGGGAAATTGTATATTCTCTGTGGAGTTCTGCCTTATTCAAAATGAGGAGGAATAACCTTAGTACAGTGTAAGAGCACCTTGGTAAGGTGAGGAATTGGAGTCCTTCAACCTCTCAAATGATGAAACACGGACAGACAACATTTTGCCCATCTCTGGTTGCAGTTGGTGGAGTTGAGTTTTTATAGCTCTGTACACGATGACAAAAGCTTAGGAAAGGGTGAAGTTTTGGAGAAGTCCCCTCCAAGCTCTGTTGTCATCCATGGCAGCAGGTGATGGAGCTAGTGGTTAGGAACAAAGGAGGCAGCCACAGGCACATTTTGTACTGCTCCTGGGAATGAGAAGGGACACCATAGTATACCACCCAAGGCAGGGCTCTGACCTTCCTCCTCAGACCACAGCTTTGTAAGTGCCAGTTTCAGTCTGAACTAACACAAGCAGCAACTTCTCATGAGCTGTTTATCGACTGTCCCCTTTACGTAAACTTTTAGAAAGCAGGTAAATCTGGATAAAGTTGGCTTGTACCATAGAAATAACCTTGCACTACTGGCTCAAGTAACAACACGTTCTCTTCAATAGAAAAGTTTTTTGTTTCTTTCCCCCTTCAGTTTTTAAAGAAAAAGCAAAAAGCGCTCCCTCCCCCCCCGACAACAGTTACTGTGGGCCACAGAGCACAGACCCAGGACAGAGTTTATGGCCTTTACACTTTCAAGAACCTGCTTTTCTCACTTTTACTTGTGAAATAACTGTTCCGCCACCATAGTATTCCTGAGCTGGTTCACGTCTGAACCGTGCTGTCTGACAAGGTATCCAGCAGTCTTTATGTCTGACAGTGATCATTGCTTTCAAAAGCCTGCCCTGCTAAATAATAGATAAAAGAGTTGAACCATGGTGTGGTTTCAGTTTTGAGTGCTTGATACACTGGAGCAACAAGCGTTACATGTTCAAGGGTGTCAGAAAGAAGCAGAGAATACAAAACAGGAATGGAGGAAAGCTGCAAGAAGAGGAAAAAAAAAAAAGAGGATGGGAAAGAGCCTGGCCAAGCAGAAGGCATGGTATGGAAACTGCGGAAAGTATTAAACTGCATTGCTACACACGGGTGTTCTGCAAAGCAATATTTCTGCCATGAGTGCAGAATCCCAGTGACTCACCTAATGGGAATGACTGAATCCGCATCTCCTCCACCCATCTCAGCACTTCATTCCAGCTCCCATTTATATTCCTTGTGAGTGCAATCACTGGACATCCTTGAAGTGTTACAAATTATACAGTGCTTCTTAAATCAATCCATTAGGATATTAGCATTTTCCCTGCCAAGGCAGTAACAAGCAGCACCTCGCTCTCTTGGTGAAATCTGCCTTATAACTGCCTTATAACTGCCTTGTAGCACTTATTAATACAGCTATTTGACGATTTGTCATAATCTTTTTGTAACAAAAAACCAGCTATTTCTCTAAAATCAGGGGTTTAATTAAGCATTAATTTTCTCGATAGCTCAGGTGGGGGGTTGAATGCTGAACATTCCATTTCAGTTTTCATCACTTTCATTTTACATTCACTTTTCCCATTTTAATCATAATAATCAGAATCTGGCAGGATTTCTAAAATCAAATGCAATGAAAATTAATTACTAAAATACCTGTTTGATTACAAACTTGAAAACTTCCCATAGCTATTTTATGGATTTTTTTTAATAATTCAGAATGAATCTATTCTTTTTTAAGTATGTAAATTGAAATTTAAATTAATGATTAAAGAAATCTTAATGATCTTTTTTCTCTTTCTCTCTCAGACTCACAATCTTTATGTATATAGGTAAGAAAATATACAGATGGTAGGAAATATGTATTTATTTCAGAAAGATTAGAAAAGCACATCTGTATTTTGTGAGTCCTTCAAACCTCTTGGAATTCCATTCTTTGATTTGCTTCTTCTTTCCTGCCAATATGTTCTCTTTTGTTTTTAAGAACAGTAACAAAAATAGAATTAATCTTTAAAAATGTCTAGCTATTTTTAATGTTTGTGGGTTTTTTTTAATATTTACCAACTCCAGCCTTGTCTTTCTGCCATCTGATGTGTCAAGATTGCTCTGCGTATCTCTGATGGCAGGTATTCTTTTCTCCAATGCATTATTGGGTTGGGTTACCAGCAAAGACAAGCCTTTATGATACCTGTGAAAGATTCAGAATGGTGAATTTCACCAGTCTTTGAAACCAAATACATGCAAAATGCTGCAATAGGCAGGGGAACAAAGACTCATTTCTTGTTCAGATAAGAGATTTCAATTTTTGCTTTTAGAAAACATAGCATGAAGTAACTAGGTCAGAGCTGTGCTAAACCCACACTTCGTTTATCTGATGTGTGTGCTGCATAACAGTTCTATTTAGTAGTTCAGATTTGACCTGAATTAAATATGAAGCTCAAAAAACATGATAAAACAATAATAAAAGATCTGATTTACCATGAAGCCAAAGCTTCCATGCTAAATATATGGCCATCTTCTCCTTGCTGTTCAGTTCAACACAGCTCATGGTACTCATGTCCAGAGGTGCTGCAGTGGCTGAAGTCCTACCCTCAGCTGCAGAGACCTGCAGCTGGAAATGGCAGGTTGGGACAAACACATCATGATCGTGAACGTCATGTTCACATCTATTATTATCTCTTGTAACATATGAGGAACATTTATGCAAGGATCTTAACGTATGGGCTGAGATGCCTGGCAGCAGCCATACAATAGCTAAGATCTTAGGTGTGGTGATGGCAATGCCATTAGTGCCTATTCGAAGTCACGTATACAAAAAGGAACCACATGGAGAAACACCGTCCCACTTGGAGAGCTAGAAGACATGTGGGTCAGCAAATTCAGGCATGTCCTGAGGATGGCCTGCATGCAAGGGGTCTCCAGCCCCCAGGAGGCCACCTCTTCACTGGGAAGGGGTCCCCAAACTCAATCACTATAATGAGCTATTGTCACTGCAGTTACCACTCTCATCATGCCACTCTCCTGCTGAAGAAATAACACTTGGACTTGTAATTTCCAGAGGAATCAAAGGACACTTGGTGAAGAATTATAGCCCTTTCTTTGGACCAAGATACAAACAGGGACTCACGTGAGATGCACAGCTCTTGTAGAGAATTCTTGAGGTAGATTCACAACAAAGGTGAAAAGTAAATTACAGTTGGAAGTCTCCTACTGTGGATCATTTCTGAATGTGTATGTGTACTTGCAATACCCAGAAAAGCTGCCAACTCTTTGCTTTCTGCAGTACTGTGAGAAGCAACAAACCCCAACACATCAGACAATTAAAAAAAAAAACAACAAAAAAACAAAACACCAAGCCAAAAACCCAAATTCTTTGGAGAGTGATTCAGAAATCTTTAACAGCAAGTGCAAAATGTTTTGCTATAAATGGAAGTGGTCTGAAAAAAATGTGTGTAATTAGTTAATCACATTAATTATAATACATTGTATACTAGGACTTTGTGTTTCCTATGTTTAGTACCAGCAATAAAACTTTTCTGCACTTTGTAGATTGTTCCATGAACCATCTCCTTATGAGGTGGTTCCTTCCTAGAATCTCTCATTAACCTACTGCTGCAGGCCCCAGACGGTAAAAGGCTCTGCAAATAAAACTCAACAGACTTTTTGTAATCAATACCTTTGTGCGAGAGGATAAATAGGGTGCCTTTCAGCTGTCAAACTGGACCTTCCATGCAACCAGTTTTTTTATTTCCTCTGCATTTTAAGGATATTTCAGAGATGTGTAAATCAAGAGTAGGGTGGATGCGTGCACTGACTGCTGGCATTAACATAACTCTGCCGTCCGAAAGGAATAGGAGTGAGAACAGCTTCGCCTGCTTACCAGAAGTGAATTAGCATTGAATAAAAGACCTATGCAAACAGCCTCCACTTTGTTCCAGCCAGGCCATGTGAATGAAGCTGGAACTAGAGCCCACCAGGCTCCTTATGTGCCACCTTTATTTGTCTGCTTGGCCACACCGCCCAAGAACTTTTTGCAATTGCCTTCAATGAAAAGCAAAGAAATCTACTTGTCGGCAAGCAGGATTTGCTTCTTCGGTGCACCAGCCTTGAAGGTCTGAGCACAGGCACTGTGGAAGCAAATCTGCTTTATGTAAGAAGAAAACTGCAGTAGTGGCATTTTCACTTAATGCGTCATCTCCAAAATGAGTAAATAAGTCAAGTTGCTAATGTCCTTTTAAGTGATATGTGCTTATGTCTTATATAACTCATAAGCATTAAAAAGTAATTTTTTTTTCCATTTTAGGTGGAGGTAGGCACTTTTGCTTGTAATTCAACAAGTTTACAGTTTCTTCCCTAACAGTCAAAGTAGGAATCTGCAGCTGAGAGAAGGGGGAAAAAGTGTTCTTCATATTCTGTGATGAGACGTTTCTGGATTAATCAATCACCATTGTGGTTTTGGGGGATTGGTTTGTTGCTTTCTTGATTACAATTAGCCGAAGGTCTGCCAATTAATTATCCGAGTCCTAATCTACCAGTCTCCCCAAAGGATACTAATCAAATACCTGGGAACTGAAATTCAGCATTCTCCCAGACACTAAAACCCATGGAGCCAGGAGAGACAGTGGTTTGGTCGTACAGCTTTCCCACCTGCCTTTTCCCAAGAACTCTCTCCAAGCTTCCCCTTCCCTCTCCCTGGCCTACAGGGGCTCATTAGCTCATGACCTTTTGTTGGCATCCCCAGATGCTCCTCTATGGCTAAAGAGTTAACCTTTCAAATTGTCCAGGTGATTATCGTAAGTTAAGCTAAACACTACAGTAATTAGTTCACAGGCTAGGCTAAACTTGAATTTTATTGTTTTCTTTGCTAGCCCTGCAGAATTACTTCTATATTTGAAAGCACGTCCATTTTTTCCAAGCTCTGTTAGCTGGATGCATAAAAGTATTAGATGTCTTTTCAAATCTGGCCTTATTGTTTTCTTTTCTCTGACAGTTCAGGCTACATCCAGTCTTCCAAGTATCAGCTTCTGCCCGCTGTTTCCTCTTCCTTGCCTTAAGGTGGCTTCCTGCTCGCTGACTTTGTTAGACCTGCTGAACTGCTATTCTGAGACCTTCAGAAGTTTATCCATCGGTTGATACAACCTGCATTGAAACTGGACCTTCTGAATATGGCCTTTGAAGCCCACAAGTAGATTCAAATTTTATTACAATATATGACTATAAGCAGATTATGATAGCAGCATTCAAGCTTGCTCTGTTGACATGTCGTGATTTCTTCTTTCTATTTAGTACTGACTATTCAAAAGTCAAACTGAATACTTCATTGATATAGTACGTGCTGTTAAAGTATTTGCTTCTTCACTGAATAAGCACCATCTTAATTAGATCAAATCCCTAAGGGATTGCCTCAGCAAATTTCTTAATTAAATAATTATGGGTATCCCCTTTCAGCAACAGAGAGCAAGAAGGAGTTGTAAAACTGATGGGTTGTTAGACTTGAAAGACTCAACTACCCACCACCCCTACTCTCCAGCCCCCCCAAGTATCTTCCCGCAAAAAGAGAAAACACCAACAAACAAGAATTTTTACGTATATCAACAGGTGGTTAACCATTGGTACAAATGACCAAAAGGAACATGTAATATCTCTCTGGAAACCCTACCATAATCAAACACAAAAAGCTCCACTAAACACAGGAGCACTGGGAGGACCCAGGTAAGATTATATGAACCTATGGTTCTTTCTAGCTATAAATGCAATTCATTTTCTTATATAAGATTTATCTGAGGCATCATCCTAGAAAAATATGTCACTGCCAAATTAGCCTGGTTCAGCACTAGAATTTAATATTCTCGTCCTCAGGATAAGTGTGATTCTCAACATGTGGGAGTACTCCAGAAATTCCTAAATCAGTGTTTGAGTGACAAAAATGGTAAAGACTTCTATATAGGGTTTTTCATCAGGAAACACCGAATGATACTCATAAAGGAAATGTGCATAGTTAACTCCATCTTAGAGATGGGGAAAAAAAGAGGAAGGGAAGGTTAGTGAGTTTTTAATGGCTACCCCCACCCCACCAGAGCTACTGACAGACCCACTCCCTGTCCACTGCTCGTTTTAGTCTCAGAAGATCATTCTTTAAGTTCACAGAAAAATAAGAACAGTCATTGCCCAGTGATGGCAAAAAACACCAGAGAATCACAGTGAAATGAGGATGTGTGAAGATGAACAGCAAGCAAGTGCTAAGGAAAGGTCAGTACAGGCTTTCTCATAATACTTTTGCCAAGAAAGAAAATCAGCTCTCTACTCCCCCACTCCTTAAATCTGATACTACTTGTTCCCAATTCGAACTTCTTCCAGGATATTTGATTCAAACACAGTTGGCACACTGCTGTATTGCCTGAAGCACATCCACTTTCCAGTTCCCATTCTTCAGGTTCCTTCATTGCAAATGAAATTCATTAACAATGGACATTCCAGTTTATCACTTTTTCTGCAGAATCATTTTACTCCAAGATGAAGGGTTGGCACCTAGCACACTTCTCAGTTGAGACCCTCCTGTTGTAGGGGTTCCCAGATGTGCTCGTATACCATCACCGGGGGCAATGTCCACATATCCAAACATTCCCAAGTTGGGAACTCCAATTATAATCTATTTCTCTTCTGGGATGTGAGACAACGGGAACCATTTATGGATCTCTGGGATCTGCGAGTTGTAAGGATGTCTACAGAAAAGACACCCTGCCCTGCCACTTTGGTTTCTATCTCTGGAGGTAACTCTGCCTCCAGGGGTTTCTCTGGCTCACACTATAAGTCTGAATAAGAAAACAGACTTTTGTTGGCTTTGTACTCAATTTTATCACAAAACATAAAGCTGGATAGTCAACTGAAGTTAAAACATAAAACTTCTTCTTCTATAGAAGCCAGCAGCTCCCTGTGTCTGTTTGCTCATATCCTGCTTCATGCTGTTGTAACAGAGATTATTTCACCAGTATGAGTGAGAGGAGTTTCAAAAGCAGGGAAGAGTAGACAAAAATAAAGCAGAACAGGGCTTCCAGGTGGGAAGCTGTGCATGTGAAAGACAGGGAAAGAGATACATGCAATAAAATAGCTATTTATCCACAATAAATATAGTTTAAAACATCAATTAGAGCTCGCCATTACAGGACTCCTGCCTCAGATGCATTTCAGGCAACTAATAATTATTAAAAACCTCCTTATTGAGTTAAGTTAATTTTCATTAAAATGTTCTCACCTATTGGGCATTTAATTAGCACACAATAAATTATCCATTTAAGCAGCAATTACTTTCTTGAGTCAAGTGAATTAGGAGGAGTTATTTATGGACTCTTGATTATAACAGATCCAAGAAACTCACAAAACTACAGTGCATGCATGCATGTGTGTATATCATCACTGCAAAAGTAACTGCAACTGCAAGAGGCCGGTCAGCAAAATGTAAAAGGTGGGCTGAAGTTCTCTGAAAGGCTAACAGCTACAAGAGCTTTCTTGACAGCATGTGGCTGGCCCAGGTTTGCTGGAGGAATGAGGAGAGGGACTGGCCACGGAGCTGCTGGTGAGAGATAAGAAGTCAAATATTCTGGATCAGATACAACATAAAAGGCAATGGTTATGGGGAGTTGACTGGAAAAATACAATGAAACTGTATCAAGAGATTTCTAAGTACAATGCCAGTGACTCTTAGCAATTCTACATCTACCCGTGCCAGTGGATTTTTGGAAGAAAAAGTGCATATGAACCATCAGCTTCCTGCCAGGACCCTCCCAAAGAGGGGTGCATGTGACAGCATCTCTGCTCTTGTCGGATGCAAGTCCTTTGACACTAGTAAGTTTGTGAGTGGCTGCCATCATCACCTGCTTTTAAATGAACTCCAAGCGCAGATCTGCACGGCAATAGCTGGTGTGCTTCTGCCAGGAGGAGCTGCCAGACACACTGTGAGGCCAGCACAGGAGGTGGCATCCTTGCCCCAGAAGCAAACCTGCTCGTTGGAGGCATCACTGCCTGCTGCCCCAAATGCCCAAAAAGTTCCTGTGGCTGTGCCAGGCTGTCCCATGCCATTGCTCACCACACCATGCCAGCCTCTGGCTGAGGTTAGGAAGCTGAGGGAGGCTGTGCCATGGAGCACTACCGAGCCAAGATATCACTATTGCTGTTGTATTGTTCTTGTCACCCTCTTCTGCAGCCCTCTACAAAAAAGAGTCAAGTACTTATTTATTAATTTATGAGGAGAAGCCAAGGCTATTATTGCCTTTATCTATGCTTCTACTCCAAGCCGAAATTCTCAGCAGAGAAGTTCAGAAGACACAGAGTGGGAAGCACTTCAAAGCCCAGAAGAGCACCAAATGTGCATGAGAAGAGATTACGTGAGCAGAGGTAGGCAGGTGGCGTTACGGGCTGGGGAGGTGGAGGAGAGATGACACCAGCAGCCCGGACAAGGAGGGAGAATCCTACAACATCCTTATTGAACGTAAGCAAAATGCAGACAGGCCACCCATTTGGAATGACTGCACTGGCTTTGTGGCTGCAGCAGATGCTCTTCCAACAGGTAGGCAAGGGAAGACGGCACAAGAGAGATTTCTTCATCTATTTTAATAAAACATGGGCATGCTAAGGGATGGGAGAAAACCCCAGCCCACCAATGGCACGGGGGCACAGGGAAGCCTAATGGCCCTGCGGCAACACAGCAGGATGAGCAGGATCCAGCATGACTGTTTGCAGGCAGCTCCAAGAGACTCCTAACATCTCCATGGAGATGAGCATTATCCTGAGAGGTGGAAAGCTTCAAGTGAGGACTCCTGAAGTTTCATCCCTAGAGCACAGTTTCAGGCAGAAAACCTTAACAGCTCATGTAAAGATCAGTTTAACCTACAGCAGAGATAATAACAAAAAGTCCCTTCAGTTCAGGGGGTCTCATATAGACCGTCTTCTTTTTATCCCTTGCTCAAGTTCAAAAAACTATCACAATGCTCAGAAGACAGAATATTTAAACCAGCGTAACATTCACTGGTGCTACTGAAGTTAAATGGGTTTATACCTCTGTCCCTATCTCCATCCTCCACGCTTCGAAAGCTAAACTAAGTTCAGTATATACCCTATTTTCACCTGCAGGGACAGCGTGTGTGTTATGTCTCCTCCTTTAACTTAACACTAACCCAGCCAGTCCTGAGCTATCAGTTACCAATAGTTGATAACATACATGGCCCTAGCTCTCCTATGCCTGCAGGGAGCAGGGGTGAAAAAGCAGCTGGTACTAGCTATGCCCAGAACAACCTTTTACCTGCAGATGGGAAGGTCCTTTCATCTTAGTTGTCTGCCTATGTTTACTCGATGAAGTTGTAAAATTTGATCAGACTAAAACACCCCCCTGGAACAAATGCAAAGTACAAAGGAGCACAATTGCCAAGTGTTGTATAAACAATGTAAAAACAGATTCACATGTAAGCAATTTGGTAAAGAAAAGGATTTGGAGATCTATAACAATAAACAGGCCCAGAACAAGCTGCAGACATAATTAAATCAGTGAAATGAAATATCAAATGCTGGCAGCCCACAAACACTTTGATGATGATAATAATAATAGGGACTCAGTGGATGAAAAGCAAGAGAGAAAATTGGTCCATTAAAAATAATGGTGAACAAAATGAGGAGCATGCAATGGAGAGAAGGGCACATTAGACAATAACTTTAAAATTTTGTCTTTTGGGGAAAGGGAGAGGGACTTGGAGAGAGACTTTCTAAGGAAGTCATTTCTTCTGCATCAGTGAAGGGTAAATTGCCAGCCTTGGAAAACTCAACATATCTAGACAATAAGCCAGACTCCCAGCCAGGCTCTGAATTTGGCACATCTCCTTCACTCACTTTCAAAGAGGTACATTAATTTGAAACAACTGGGGAGCTGGATTAGTCTATAAAAATCCTACAATACCCGTTTACCCACCAAACAAGCAGTTCATGGGTGTTTTTCCAGCTGGGAATAAGCATGTATTGAAGTATAAATTTTATTCCCATTATAAATACACTGGGAATAAATCTAAATGTGTATAACATAAATTAGGGATAGGAACAATGTATATTTCCTAGCAGGGCCAAATAAAAAAATCTGCAAGTCCAAAAATATCAACAATGTATGAAATTTATCCCAGTGAAGCACATAACTAAATGGAAATATTTGTATGAGGAAGTACTGACCTTTGGGAATCTGTGCTTGATTGAAGACTGATGATGGAGTCAGGCTACCTTGCTTGGTTAACACACACACACATCCTTGGAATACCCTGGCTATCGCTTCCCGATATTTATAATATTCCTCTTTACATTCACAGGCTTTTAGCAGCTGCTTGACACGCTGTCCTGGGAAGCAGCTTAAGCATCAGCGACAAGAGACCACAAGTGGGGAAGGGTAGGAGGGCTTTACCTCAAGGGGTGCACCTGTTTGCTATAGCTCTGCATACACCTGTCTTAAATCAAGTTTCGTGATAATAAAGAGCATGAAAACATGATGCATGAGCATCTTTCTAGGTTGACAAGGAATATACATCATTTAACCTGATACTTTGTTTTATTCAGCTCATCTACCATTTGGGATTTGCTTGGTGTTTCTGATAACACAGAAGGTAAATACAGAAGAGTTTCTAGTTTCCCTGCTAACATACTCAAAATGCCATGAGATATCATCACCAGTGCACTCGGGTGAAGGCTGTTGTTACGGGGTCAGGATGGAGATGAATGACTCAAATTGCCATTGTCAGCTGCAGTAGAAAGGCAAAAGGCAAGCTCTAACTTCTGCATCCCTGTTCATTTCTGCTCCTCCTGTATCTTTATCCTCCCACTCACAGCTATTGGTATGTAAATCATGGCATCCTCCCTGACATCTGCAACTGAAATGTCAGCCAGCGTGAACTGCTGTTGCTGCTCTGGGCCCAGTGGAGACGCACTGATTGACACTCATTTAGGATCTGGGGTTCGCCTGCAAGAGGCACCCTCTGCTGTGCTAATTGCCTGGGCAAAGCCTCATACAGTGGAGCACGGAGCTTTGATCCTCAGTAAGGAAGGTACCAACGTATTAAAAATGTGAGTAATGTTAATGTATATGATATGTTATCGTGGAATGCTTGAAATCAGCAAAAAGATGAAACAACATCTGCTTTATCGAAGAATGAAGGAGCTCTGTGCAAAGCAGCTGTTTAATTATCTAGTACTATGTCATGTAACGATTTATACACCATACTCATAAATCCCAAATCAGCTCAGGGAGAGGCATTGCTTTTAGGAACTAAGGAGCAGAACTAGCATAGACATGTCTTGAATTGTCAGCTTTAACATTAATAAATAAATAAATGAATCTAAATAACACCCACATTTCCTTCCTACCTTCCACTCATCCTGAAAACTCCAACACATAGCATTTTTACTCAAGCTAGTCAAACCAAAGCAACAGCATATTTGGGATACAAACTTGCAGTGAATGTATTTATCCCAACTTAATGAAGGCTACAGCATTAAACTACCCTTTTCAAAGTTAATAACAGTAATTGCACTAGCTCTAGGTACAAGCTTCTGAACTGACGATGAAAAGATTTGATGAAGCTTGACTCCAGAACACCCCCACAGGTTTTTTAATAGTCTTTGGTACAAGGAAGAAAGTATCATTTTTTAACTGTCTGAGGAATTTCCAGTAAGAGTTAAGTATTAAGAATCACAATATTTTTACCATTTTTCAAAATATTTTCTTAAATTTCCGTGACAGTAAATGGAAGAATAGGTCCATACAGCAGTCTTTAAGCGGCTGATGTAAATGCAAGATGGGTATTTTTCATGTTCTGAAATACTGCATATGGTCAGTTGGGAAAGGTCAGAAACTTACCCAATGAAATAGTTTTGTTGACAATCATGGTCAGTGAATCCAAAATATTTCATGTGGAAGATTTCTAGACAGTCACTGTTGTGGGATCCAAAACAGCCAAAACGGGGTTCTGCATCTCCCCAGCAGACCAGCTGAAAGGATGACCCTGGCAATGCAGGAATGAAGACAGCTTAGGTCTGGTGCCTGGGAATGGTCCTTGGCACCATTTAATTCGTTAGTAGGAAAGCAGCCTTTGAGTCCAAGAACTGTATCACACAGGACTTTGATTTCCCAGGTTATTCATAAACACTTAGAGGCTGCCATTCATCCTATATTTGACCCAAGGTAGTTGAGAACTGGTCTGGGGGCCATGCTTTTGGCTTCTGTGAAGTTGTATTAGCTCACTGAAGTGAAGTCTTAACCAGGAGGCTGCAAAGCAGTGACCCATCAGAAAGCCTAATGTGTTTCAGTTTCTCCTTGCAGAATTCCCAGCCTGCCCGAACCAAGATGTGTCAGATGCAGAACCAGGTTTACAAAGCTAATGCAGGCTGTAGAGTCAAGTCCCTCAGCATCACGTTTACCATATTATATATTATTTAAAAATACCTGCCTGGTTTTGTCCAGTCGCACAGAATTTCGCAGTTCCCACAAATTTATGGACCATCTTTCCCTTCAGCGTGCTGCCTCTGTTGCCCAAAGGTATTTCCCCCTAGACCTCACAGTCTTCTCATTTCAGCCCCTCTGTACTCTTTTTGCTGCCCTATCCCTCTCTGCAATTACTCTTATTCCACTTATTGTCATTTGTATCCTCCTTATTTAAATCCACGTGACAATAGCATGGAACTAATATGTTTGCCTGAAAATATTTGCTACAAATATGCCAAAAGGATCATATTCCCTGTTCTGTCTGCTCCCTTGAGGAAACGTACTCATTAATTTGATTTCTAGCTTTCATTTTTTTAAAGGGAACAAATGACAATTATTGTTTACTTTGAAGTATGATCTTTAGCATGAATAATTCCCCAAAAGAAACATCTGCTATGCAGATGAGTTGTGACAGCAGGCGATATGCTTCCATATTTTGCATTCGTACTTGAGTGGAAAGAGCTGGGACTGACTGTCCGGCATCACAGTGCAGTCCCAAGAGACCAAGATCACATCTCAAGAGTGTTTCCTGGCTTTTGGGGCCATTTTGTAGCATTTTTTGGTGTTTTGAACTGTGGTTGGCCCTGACACAGTATCTTTGTGCTTGAAGGAGGGCATGTGGACGTGCCGGCTACCAAATATTTCTTGGCCTTTTGGGAGGTGTCTAGCCCCAACATGACCAGCTTGTATGTCCAGGGACCCTTTACATCAATGTTTTCATGCATTTTGTCTTTAGCTACATCGTGCACTTCCTATTCAGCACGTGAAACAGGTTTCTGCCTGTGCCCAGCAAAACTTGGCTGGCAGCCCATCAATCCAGCTTGTTAAAGCTACTGTCTGCACACCAGAATGGATTTTAGCAACAGCTGGACCTGAGCCAAAACTTATCGTCTAAATTCAAGCCCAAACTTCCAAGCCTTTTAGCATCCTTGGCTGACACTTTCTGAGCTGGCTGGTAGATTCAGACTCTGTTTTCATATCCGTATTGGTACACATAATGTACTGCAAAATAAAGATCAAGCATAGAAAAAGATCAGGTGTGCTAAACTGTGAGCTCTTTGTGACAGAAATGAAGGAATAATCTTTTTCTTTTTTATGTCAAATAGATTGAGTATTAGTACACAGAACATTCAAGGTACAGATTAAGAAAAGTATCTCACAGAAAGAGATATGGAAGAAATAAATTGCCTGGAAGCAGAGTGGTCTCCATCACTGGAGATCTCTGAAGACAGGTCGGTCAGACAGCTGTCAGGACTGGTACAGCTAGCCCATTTGGAGGAGGCGACCTGGATGACCTCTCGATCCTGGAATTTTAGTTTTATCTTTTCTAGCAGCAGCTCCCCCTGTGCTGGCACTGGAGGGAGAAGCTCATACTGGAAACATCCTCCTGTAGGAAACTCCTCATCTTTCCTCCCTTTTGCTTTATCATAAATCCACTGCTGACCCTTGGAAGCCGTTGCCACCTTGTGACTCAATAGATAAGGAAGATTTGTCATCATCTAGTGCAGAAGTGAGATCTGACCTTCAGCAGCCTACCAGCCCCCAAGCCATACAACTTTCCCATCCCACCCTGTCCCCTGAAAGGGGCCTGGCAGGGGATTACAGTTACAAATTTTGATTTAAAAGAGAGAGAGAGAGAATAGATGGTATCTATCATATGCTCTTTCCTTTCCATACATACTCTTCTTCCAAAAGAAAGTGATGGATATTTTACCTTAAATACAAAGCTGAACTACCTTATACCACCTTTATGCAAATTGTTGTAGTTGTGGTTAGGAGTTTAGATTCCTTATAAAGCTATTTTCCTTGACATGTCCCAACACTCTATATATAACTGCCAGCAACCACAGCGCATCTCCAGGACTGTGCAGTACAGGAGCCACCAAGCTTTACAGGTTTTTCGAGAATGTGAGAGTGCTGGAAAGCCAGCAGCTCCCACGGAATTTGAATGGGAGTTTGCAACACAACCTGCTTCTCCAGCAAATACTCAACATTTTTTCTGATTGTTTTAATACGTGTTATTTTTCCCCTCACTATTACCAAGAAGTGGCTATATTTACGTCCTATTACGTAAGAAAAATAGCAAAGTTTAAAGGTAGAAAGTTAATTATATGAGAGGCATACAATATACAAAAGCACACTCTTGCCCTTTATTAACAAGATGGAAATTGTGCACTAGGAAATATTCCTTATTGCCCATAACAGGGTGCAGATCTTCCAAATTTTTTTGGCTGAATTTCATTTAATTTGGGGGTTTTTTTGTTTGTTTAAGAAACTAGGAAGAAAATCTAAATCCTGGTGGTTTGTAAAGTGTTCTACCAACACAGGGAATTGCAATGCTACTTGAAATACACATGAGCAATTAGAAAGCTGCTGAGCATACAGACAAGAAAATGGGTTCTTTTAAATGCTCCCCATGACCCACAAAAGCCCATTCTCAATACAAAGCTGCCATCACCTAGGTATTTCAATATATTCATAGCATTGTTAGAAGGTGTGTCATGGAGCTTGATGTTCTTTAATAAAAGTATGAAAATTATCCTCTCTCTCTCAGAAAACACAAGCAGCACAAGAAAAACACAAACCATGTTTACAACCTGATAGCAGAGCACTTCATGAAATCCATCTTTATCAGATTTGGAAATTCAAATGGATAAACTGTTGAGCTGTCTGCATATTCGATGTTACAGGCAGGTGCTGCAGCAACAGATCCTCATCTGTAGCTGGTGTAACTCTACAGACTCTAATGTACTTATTTACTAGCTGAATTATTTACTTGTTTACATATTAGCTGAAGATCTCAGAACCTGGTATATAAGGTGACTAGCACTGTTCACATGAAAACTGAATTAATCTCCTATTGATTTCCCTGGGAATTGAATCCAAAACAACTGGCAAACCTCTCTGTCCATATCATCATCTCTGTGAATTCACTGTCCTGGTCGTACATTTCTTGTATTTTGTTAAGCTTATTTTGCATAGGTTTATATATTTATTTAGTCATTTAGTGGCAGAAGTACACGTTCAAAATGGAAAGGAAATTACATTGAAAATATTTTGTATCTTTAACTACATACAAGGGCTTTACATGCAGTTAAAGCTGGTCCAAATTTTTCACTGGTGTGTACGCAACAACAAAGACCTGGTCCAAGGCTCAGTAAAATCACCAGAAATTTTTCAAACATCTTTTGCAAGGTTCAGGATGTGTAGAAACTAAACTATCCTCTGCATCTTGTCACATTTTGATCACAAGAGAAAGAAAGGGAAAATCTGAGTTGATGAGAACACGTATGTACATTTGTATCCATATGTCCTTTTTTAAAATGTTATGCTCTTCATTTTTATCTGTAAGAGGAACTTAACTTCGGGTTTGCTATTTATTTTGATAAAATCTAAACTGGAAGACTACAGAGAATTAAATGTTCTTCAAGGACATTTGCAATTGTACAAGACACAGAGAAACTGTCTTTGCAATGTGACTAAGACCAAGTTTTTGAGACCATTATAGATACCCTGAGCCAGAATAGCCTCCCAGAACCCGATGGCATCAATAACATCTATGACAAAATTCCACTGGGTCTTAGGGGGAAAAATAGCATTTACAACTCTAATAGAAAGTACTGGGACACTTTGTGCCTTTAAGCAAATTAATAATTTAAAAACAGAAGTGGGATCAGCAATCACACCTTTACCAGTGATAAATCTAGTAATGATTAGACCGTCTTCCAGGGTGCACTGAACTCAAGGTACCACTGCCAAGTAATTGTGCTGAGGGGCTACACGTTGGTCCTTAGACACTCACTTCATTGTTTTATCTGCTTGCTATGCCAATAAAACAAGGCTCTGTCACAGAATATATTGACTGCAATTAAAGATATGTTCCACAAAAGGGACAGAAAAGCATCAGAGTCAATTGGAAAAGAACTAGTGTGGACCAGTCCCAAGCTTCATAAATTATAGTACCCTGGGAAAAGTAGATCTGGGGTAATTCATTTTACCTTTTTGTGTTTCAGTTTTTGATCTGTAAAATTGAAGATAGCGATGCTCATCTCTGCATTGCAGCTCCATGGCTCCCAGATAAGTGCTGCCTTGGGAATGGCCAGCTCAGTAAGCAAGAGCAGCAAGTGTGAAGGCGTGCGTCTGCCTACTGCTTCTACAGGGACAAACAAGACACTTGGTCATATTCCTACCACTGAAATATCTCAGTCTTTTTAGGGTGAGAGTAATAAATACAATAGCAAGAAACACAGTGATTTAACTTTTTTTCCCCTACACTACATTACCATTCTTCAGTTATAATATTGAGTTATGCAGTTCTTTGGGGGATTTATTTCTTCACTCTGATTCTCCAGAGTGAAGAATATGACCAGTAGCTTTCAGCTATTTCCTTGGGACTGTGATAGTGCCACAATGCATTGTAGACAATCATGAGCTGATTTTAAAACAGCCAGCTCTAGCACTTATTACAGGCTAGAGCGGCACGGGGAGCTCAGCAACTTAATACCAAGTACATTTTATTTTGCCTCTTGAGCAGCTTTTGTCACCCACATTGAACTCCACACAACCATGGCCTTAATTATCCAACCTACCTAATTTATAGCACGTTGCCGCAATACAGAGATACCCTATGGGAGCTACAGACTAACGATCATTAAAAGTCTCTCACTCATGTTTTAAGCAGAAATGACAACTCTTTTCCTCTCCCAGTCTTCCTAATTCTCTAAGGCTGTGTTTGAAAAATATTTAAGTAAAACCACTCACTTAGTAAATGGGGCATTCTCAAATTTATGAGGCTGAACCTCAGCTAAAACTGTCCAAGTAGTTTGTTACCGGCTTTGAATTCATTCTCACAAACAAAATAAGTTGCTCGGAGCAGTGACACATTTGGAGATGCAGCCAGTGCTGACTTAAGAAAAGGGTTATAAAAGTCTTTACTAATGATTACATGCCAGAACTGCTTTTGGCCCTTGTCCCCATAGCATATTTCCAGCAAAATCAAATGTAGATTTCTACGAGCATAAGTTGGAAATCATCCTGCCTCACTGAGCTTGGACCTCTCTCTTAAGTAGGACAGGACTCTGCTGAGACCTCGTGCCTGGAAATGACTGTGGGCAATACTTTCAAAGAACCTTCAGAGATTTACTTGTATAGTTAGTGTCTCTTAAGAGGGATGAAGTTAATTGCTACAATTGCTTTATTTATGAATTTTAGAATTAATTTTAACCCAGGCTTTTAACAAGTGTTCAAGGCATTTTATTTCATGGTTTTCAGGTCCAGAGCCCTAGAGAAAAGATCTATTTTTAACCTCGGTCACTTCAGTCATGTTACAATCTGAAGTTAATAATACAATTTGAGCAGGTAATTGGTGGAAGTAATAGTTAACAGGTCACAGTAAATCCCAGCAGCACTTACTGAGAAACAAATAATGCAACAAGCAAAGATCAGGGTAGTCAGGTAAATAAAGATGACTTGAAAGTAACTTTTTTTGGGGAAAAAAAAGTGTTTCGGTATAGTGACACTGCAGTGCTTTGCAAGACTTGAAGTTCAGTCTATCATAAAAGGGTGAACTGATACTACTGCTGGTGAATAGCAGTACAACTTCATGAGGACTAAATTCTCTAGCATCAATGCTGTAAAAACATTTTTAAATGGCCATTCACTGGAATTTTCACTATGTTAAAATTGGAAGAACTACAAAGGTGAAGACCAAAAAAGACAGAAAGGGTAAAATGTTTTGGAATTTTGAAATGTTTGATGCATTGAAGCTTTAATATCTTTTATTATCCTGGCATCCTGCAAATATCTTCTTTCATTAACAGACTGAAGTAATCTGTCTTTCCAATCAACTCTAATATAAAGCATCCATAGGCATTAAGATGCAAGTAAAATGCATGTGAGATAAACTGTTTTTATCTGTACCAGTTATCTCTCCAGTAGGGTCTCCTTTTCTGAAACATCATACCTTTGTCTTTCAAGCAATTTCAGGGCATGAACTGTCCTGAATCAGCTGAAGTTCAGATCCATACTTGATTTTTGCAGCTGAATTTGTATGCAAAACTATGAAGCCCCCACTGCCTCTTAGGGGTAGCAGCTCACCAGCCTCAAACAATATTGACTCTATAATTTAAGAACTAAATTTTTTGTGAAACCAGCTGTTCTAGAGATTTTAAATTGTACCATATGTGCAAAATAAATTATGAGAAAGGACAATGAGATGAGTAACAGAAACAAGGACAGGCAATTATTTGGGAAGGTGCTAGCGAAGGTGGCAATGGACCACCAAAGAGGTCCTTGGTAGGGGGATGGATGGGGGACAGGGAGTACTCCAGACAAGGGAAGAAGAGGAGGAGCACTGAGGTCAGACAAGGGAGAGGGATAGAGGAAGTTGCAGCAGGTCAAGAGAATTTGCCAATGTCAAGTGGGAATAAGAGCATGCCTGTGTGTGAGGCAAAACACTCTAGAGGGGAAGCACTGGGTGGCATTTTTGGGGTGAGAGAAAGGTCTGTGAAACAGGTGACAAGATAGGAAGCCATAGAGGACCGAGAATATACATGTGCAAGATATGATCAGAGCACCAAAGAAGATAATTTGAGCTGAGGGAGATGAAAAGCACAGAGCTGACAACTGGCTCTCACTTCATCGAAGTGCTTCGATGAACTGAGCCTTCTGGAAGGATAATCTTCTAAGTAGCCAGTAAGGAACATTGAATTCCCTTTTATTATATATATGCATGATCCCAGAAGGATAAAGAAACTAACATTTCTTTCCAAGACTGATTTTATTCTCCTCTTGAACATTTCAGTGAAGTTGTTACAGCTGTCTTGTCCAAGCCAGAGAAAAGTGGAAGGCCAACACAGCACCAGGGCATTAATGTGGAAAGGGGTTTAGCAGACACAGAAGTAAGTCCTGACAACCAAAGAAAGGGCTACTTTTGATCATGCCTACTCTCACCTGTAGGTAAGCCTCGGAGGCCAAGAATCATGTAGGAAGATGAGATGCTTTTTCACTGCAGCTAAATCTTTTGAACCTTTTCTCCTTTTCTTTAATATTTTTCAGACATGATCCTTTGTGCTTCGATAGCCTCAGATGTTGCTTTGAGAATATCACATCCTGTTCATGTCAGAGGAAGAATGAAAAGAAAAATCACGCATGAAAGTGATCCTGTATAAAAAGTTAACAGTGATTCCTAGTCAATTAAATGGTATCTAGTTAAAATTAGTTTAAAACTTCAGAGATTCGGATTCAAACTCTTGCTCTGCCACAGCCTTCCAGTGGGCATATCGCTCAGGCAGAAGGAGGAATTTATCCAAGACCAACATGTACCTCTCCAGCATACATAATATATGTAATATATTACAGGTGGCATAGGACCAGAATGACACAGGCAGACCGCACAGACACCCTGCGTGGGACGTACACCACCCATGCAGACCAGAGTGCTGTCCCTCCTGGGACCATGAGCCTGGGTCTTTGAGACAGCGTAGTGAAATACTGCGTTTAGACACTGTTTCTTCACTGGAAATTTTACTGTACAATCTCTCATAGCATCTTGGGATGGGCCGTTTAGTAGCTGCCAGCAACAGGCAAGAGCAACCTTTCCATTTGCCTTTGCAGCCGCAGCATGAATGAGAAGCACCTCTCTGCTGTGGTCAGCCTGCAAGTCAGCTGCCACAGTCTTTGCCAATGCGCCTGACCCAGTGACAAACCTGTGAACACGCTGATTGTCCAGGAATTGTCTTCATTGTGCTTCTTGAGCAGGTAACACTGCATGGGGTGCACCTGACCCATACACTAACTGCGGTATTTTTGTATTATTTTTAAATAGTTCTGTTAATTCTTCCCTTAGAGATATCACTCCAATAATGCACTCTCTGCCTGACCTCCAGTCTTAAGCAATTCAGTGATTTATTCTAATCCCTTTGCTTCCCCCCTGAAGGCGCTTGTAAATTAACCCAGCGTTGCGTTTAGAGTACTTGGGTTGATTTATAATGACGCCTACAAAATAAATGTCCTTGCAGACGGACAAGATTTTTTACATATTTCCATATATCAAAGAAATGAACTGTGATGCTTTAGAAAACACAGAAATGAAACTCCAATCAAAAGAAATAATGGAGAATAAAATAAGAGACCCATTTAGCAGACATCTCGGATATACAGAAGATTTACTTTTATAGATTAAAAATACAGATGAACTGAGTCCTAGGCTTTCTATCCTGTAAGACCTTGCGTTGTTAGCACACACAGGGTATGTCTACTACATACAACATAAACATTACAGAAAAGTACTTTTTAAAACCTTTCAAGATCTGAGACACAATCAGAAAGAGAGTTTATTTGTGCATTTAATGGATGTTCGCACTCAAGTTGAGCAGGTTGATTCCCAGAGAGCCACTGTTTTCTGCAAAGATGAAAAAATAGAGAAACGCCAAAACGAATGTGACTTTAGAAACATGACTACCATAACATCGCTGAGTTTCTCATGAATGACAGCACTATAGGACTGAAATTTTATGTGCTTCTGCAATGTATGCTATGTTTCTATTTAGAGCCCTTATAGAAGATAGCGATGGAGGAAATGATCCAAAACTATTCCCACTCCTCCACCATTCTCTTCAGGTTTAATATACCAGAGCACAGAATCAAGTGTTAGAAATGAGCTGAAGTGAATAGGACTGCATGGGCAGAATGTCAAAATGTTTTTAATGATTCATGGGCTAATGTTGCGTATAGAAGAGGGTTCAAGCTACAGCACTCAGATCTACACTCAAATTTCCCCAAAGTTTGAGAATTAGTTTCTGGCAACTCCAACTTACAACATGCACTTGCTTCCCTGTATTAGACTGCGATATATTAACACGTAAATAGCATAATGAATGAAAGACCCTTTCCTCTTGTTGCATATTGCCTTAGCCTTCCAGGCCCCCCTTCCTTAATCCACATACATCCATTGGCAATTTCTTTATATTCTGAGTGTACAATTAGCCCCAAATGGAACTTTTGCATCATCTGAATGCATTACTCTATCTTAGAGCTATTAATCAGTCTGACACCTGGTGAGATGCTAGGAGAGGAAGAAATTTTGATGCCTAATAGTACAAGGAGGACTCAGACCTCTCCAGTTATTTTTCACTATATATTTTTTTTCTATACTAGCAGGCAGAAGAGAAGTGTGAGAAATTCAAGCCAGGGCAGCCACGGGACAATCCTATTCTGGACTTTAACAAAACTGAAGCACACAGATAGCAGCATGGTTAGTACCTAGCATATTGAAATACATCTGTTCTTGTGTGGCGAATCCATAGTAACCATTTCCTTCTCTCAGTAGGAGACAGGAGGGTTGAGCATTTTTGGAAGTCAAGCAGCTGCTTTAAGGAATCTGATCTATATTGGGAGTGAGAGGTGAGAGAGGGAGAGAAACCAGCAGAGATAGAAGGAACCATTGCTCAAGTTTGCCTTTGCAGTAACCCCCTGCAATATACCTCCATGACCTGGTTTGCAAAGGTTGGTCTCTCCTAAAGCAGTGTTGTCTGAAAGGAAAGTGCCTACTCATGACAACACCTTCTTAAAAAGAGGTAAATACTTACCCCATATGAAGGAAGGCCTTGCTCTGTTCACTGGGGCACACAAAGAGAGGTATCGTATGTGCAAGGGCTTGGCTGGGGCTCCCTTTTTAGTTAGGTGTTTTATAAGAGACATCAATGGTATTCAAGCTATAGGTGCCTGGGCAGTTGTTTTCTGATGCTGTTTCAGCCTGGCTCATTTTCCAGATTTTGTCTTCCAAGACTGCTCTACAGAAAACTTGAGATAGGAGGTTTCTATTAAAAGCAACCCTCTTCAGTTCAGTTTAAAGATCTATTACCATTTATTTTGCTAAGGGCTCATGTTCTGAGCAATCAAGAAGTTTGCTGTGGCTTGACTTAAGAAGATACTTTTTGAAAAAAAAGTCCCTATGACAGACAGGATTAAATACCTAAAATATTAAAATATCTATGTGTTTCAGTAATGAGCAATATAAAATGCCTTACATTCTTCTCCAATACCAGCTAAACCAGTGGAGGAGTTTAAACAGAAACCAGATAGAGATTAAACCAGCAATGAAATCTTTCATCAAAACCACATACCAAATAGACATTCATTAGTTTTTTTATATTGGTGGACCACAAGTTAATTATTGACTCTAATTAACGCTTGGTGGATAAAAGCTATGTTTCCTACTACATCAGTAATACCTAGCAAAAAGATACATAATAATTAAACTTCTAGTTAAAGATTGCTGCCTGGGTAAGTGTGGCTTCAACCAGTTACTAATATAAAAATTCAGACACAGTTATTTCTAAGTGTTGAAAGCTATCCAAAACCAGATTGAGGTTTGAGGAAACATGGGAAGAAGCATTCAGAGGCTCACAGAATTAAACTCAACTTCAAGGGAAGTACTTGCTAACTTGGACTCGAGTGTATGCATGTCTCTGTGTCATCTCTCCACAAATTCTATGTTCAGATTTCCCAGATTCCATATTTTACCTTGTCCTGAGGAAGCAAAGAGACCTTATGCGTTCCCTAGGCACACTAAGACACCACTACATGGACTATTATATTCTAATATAAAATTTTTAATATGTGATTAGACGACCTTTTTTTTAGCCATACAGCTCTGTCACAACCCCAAATACTCCATCATTAGCTATTCACAACACCAAGACAGTGCACAGTGCTCCAATATAGAGAGTATCTTAAAGCATAGCCACTACCTGGTACTTACCCAATAACCTATAAATATTGTTCATTCCTTTATCCTAAATCCACAAATTGAAGGAGAACTTTGATAACGACCAGAATCTGACAGTTTAATTAAATTGCAAGTTGAGTACCTTGGAAAAATACAAAACCCTTGCTGACTTGCAAGCTTGCAAAATTTATGTTCAAAATAGCTCTAGAAGCTTGTAAGCTCAGGGCAGATATAATTAATGCAGCAAGTTTAGCTGGAGCATCAGTGTGGCTACAGAGATAAATTGATTGTTTGGGACAAGTGAGCAGGACCGAACATTGGGTCTGCCACCAGCTTCACATGAAAGCGCAGATCCCTCAGCACATGCAGGCTGCAACACCAGAACAGGCAGCTTGTGCAGGATCTATGGACAAGGGTTCCTGTTGAGTTACATCATAATATATTTGTGCGTTTGATAGAAGACAAATGTTACTGTCCCTGCCCATGGCAGGCAGATTGGAAGTAGATGACCTTTAAGGTCCCTTCCAACCTAAACCATTCTACGATTCTAATATTTATCCTACTTTGACCCCAGGAATATTTAAAAACAGCTATATGGAACCCATTTCCACCAAAGAGAAGAGAGAGAGCCAAAGTAGAAATTGTACAAAGAGTGATTAAACAGATTTCTTGCAGCCCAACATCGTGTCTCAGGTCATAGCCAGCATGGAGTACCACGAAGAAATGAGCTAATCTATACAATAAGTGAGCATTATGTGAGAAGAACTGGAGAATTGTTTCTTGGACAAAAAGCTATATTAATCTCTATATTCATTTTCATTCAATTTAATTGTGTCTTCTTTTTCATTTAAATGTTTCTGTTTCCATCATAGATGAGTTAGAGAAACAAGCACATAGCATTGTTCACTTACTTCCCTGTTTTAGCAAATTTCTACATTATTCTGTCTCCTTAATACAGCCTGGTCCCTCATTTCATGATCCCTCATTGTTCTTTTACTTCTGTTGCTTATTCAGCAAACATAATTAAGTGGTCCACAACAATATGACACCTTTTTCTTAAGCTTTGTATCAATATTGAACACATCCTTATGTACAAACGTTTTAAAACTCTGTCTTCTGATTTGCATTGCTTTGAATTTGCCCACACTGTATTTCATCCGGCATTAAAAAAAATACGTATTTCCTCTCTGTAGCCTGCAATAACCTGCATCCTCCACACTTACATTCAGTCCAGCCTCAGTAAGTTTATCTGTTTTAGAGAGACCTAGCTATCTCTATTCAATGAACAGGCACAGGCTTACAGGCTATGCATACTATTCCCGTTTCCTACAAAGTATTCATTTTCTAATTTGACCCATGAACAGTATTTCTGTAACTTTGACAGCCTCTGTGTTCTCTCTACAGAGCTGGTCATGGTCTATTAATAAGTTCTGCATTAGAACTGAATTCCTAAACTAATAAAAGCTAGCAATTGTCAAAACATACCATGTATAAAATATAACACAAAAATGTAATTTCCTTCACACTCTTCTCCCAAATGTCATTTCGTGCCAGGAAAAGCTTTTACCCATAACACAATCAAAATCTAAACCCAAATATTTAAGTTCAGGAACTTGAATAATTCAATTAACCCATTCCATAAATATTATTGAGTTTACAAAAGCATTCAGGATTTTAATTCTCAGACATTTAAGAAAAAAAGTCAAATAAATCAGAGTATGGAAATCCTTTTCCCACTGCTCACTGCCCCTCTGCTTAAAGTATCTTCAACATCTCCACATGTTTTCAATATGCTCCTGCATGTTCAGAACAGGTTCTCGTTAGAATTTCACACAGATCTCCTGGATCTTACTTGATGGCAGATGTTTTCAGGCTTTCATATTACGTTAGTGTGCTCAGGTGTAAATCCATCTTTCAGTACAAGGTTTTCAGAGTTTTTTTCCCCCCTCTGGAGACCTTCTGCTTGGCATGCAATTCACAGTAAACTGTCAGATTTATATGTTAACAACCCTATGTTAAGATTTATGGGTTTTGATCGACTGTCAGTGAAATGATGAAACACGGAATACAAAATCATAGGACAGAAGGGACTTCCAAAAAAATGCCTAGGCCTTTCCCAAATCCAAATCAACTCTATCTAACCATTCCCAATAGAAATTTTTCTGGTCTTTCCTCTAGCAGATCTGTAATCTCTTCCACAGTAATATATATACTCCACTGTTTTGATATCATCACTGTAAGAAAGACAGTCTTACTATCCAACCTGTATTTCTAACCTGATTTTTTTTTTTGGAGTAACCCCGAGTAGTACAGACGTTGTTGTCACAAGTGTTTGTATCTGATTTCTTCAAAGCATGGCTGCCTGCTGTGTCTTGGTAGCAGTGTCCATAGGAACACAAGCACCAAGGAGCTATTGGGGAATATGCTGTAGGATGTTCCTCTAAGGGATTTGGTTCAGACACATCCACACCCACATTAAGGACTCAATACAATAAATGGGGAACATTTCAAACAAGTAAGAGTGATATGGCAGTGATTATCTTCAGTCACATCAAAGTCACACTTTGATGATGCTTCTAAGGCTTTTTGTCATGGAAAGAACTTCATCTTCATGGTATTAAAAAACAGCCAACCCTTCAACCGTGGCATCATGAGAAAATGAAGCACGGGAGAATGACAACAAGAAGAATGTGAGAAAATGCCTGATCACCAGGAAGCAAGCTGAAGACACAAATAAGCACATCTCAGGGACTCCCAGGTATTTATATGGCAATAGCTTCATACAGTTCAATGTATCATGTACAGTTAGAAATGATAACATTAAATCAGGCAGACATTAACTAAAAAAATCTTGCTCCTGAGAAATTTTGTCTAGTATCATCCATTTAAGGTGGTATATAGCATGGATAACAGCAGCAAAGCAGGATAAAGACTATAAGAGTAGTACAGTAGGTGTACATGAAAGATATGCACCAAAAGAAAAGTGTGATTTTCTGGCAAGACATAGACATGAGAGTATCTGGTTGCAAAATGATACAAGAGTTAGGCAAGACTCAGACTGCATTAAGCCCTTATCTGCTTGAGGCTTCCCGACACTTAATTTGCTGAGACAACAGGATAACATGCAATCCACTCTAAAAGCCAAAAAGGAAAACAAAATGTCACTTTCTCAGAAGTGCGTGGGTGCTTCTATTCTCAGTTAAACAGCCAATGTAAGTGTAAATATCCAGGTACAGTCCTTTCCTTGCTGGTGCTGGAAACACCACCTGCTGAGGCTCCCCCGGGCTCTGGCCTGTGTCAGCTCCTCCGGGCAGCCGGCTCATGCTCCCACTGCTCACAGGTTCCAGCCCTGCCTCTGCCTGTGCTCTCGTTGCACAGCCCAGCTGCATGCATCCAGCCAGCCTCTGCAGTACCACCAGCAGCCCTAGCCCCACCAGTTAAGGATGTTGAGTGTAACCAGGATAGTTAAACTTGAGCTTTTCAGCAGTTTTTTCATCACTCTTTCCTGCTCCTACTTTCACCACTGCCCAACAGCCCTGGGGTCCATGATCCCAAGCCTCATATATGCATGGCTCAGTGTCATCCCTTCCCATCTCTCTTCTTCCTGCAACAGATTGTCCTCATTTTAGCTCACTGAAAACAGGATGAGCCATGCAGTCCTCAGAGCACCAAAGCCCGGACAGACCAAACGCCCCATCTGCCACTGCCTGTCCTGATCTCTGGAGCATCCATCAGCTCTCATTTGTCATCTGACAGCTTTTACAGGGGCAGCACAAAGCCAGGGACAAACAGGAGCCTCTGATGCCTCAGAATTGTGTAGAGAACATCATCAGGGTGCTAGTCATGTCAGTAAGCATGGCCAAAGGAGGAGCCAGCCAGGTCATTGCAGCTTGCAAGAGAGTTGGCTGCCAAGGAGCATTGGTCTACAGAGCACAGGAACCTTTGCTACCTTCAAACTGTGCAGTTGCTGCTTTGGCGTGAACAATTCATTTGTATAAGGGCACAGTTACGTAAATACTTTGCAGCAGGAAGCACATAATACAGCCTCTTCCCTTCACGCATTTTAGAGGAGCCAGTGCTCTTCTGGGGGACGGCAAGTGAGAGCTCACGCAGGAGCTTGTGTCAGCAGTGCTATTTAGTCTCCAATAATTTAATCGCCTTGTTATCTGTGATGGTGTTTGAGCTACACAAGGTACCTAATAGTGCACAGAGAATGGGAAAAGGTATTTTCCTCAGTAGCAAGTGAAGTCACTTCACTAACAAAGCACATACTGCGGGAAAAATACTTCTGAGGCTTTCAGATTTTATAGTAGCTGGCCCGTGAATGTCAGCCACTACAGGAAAAGCATACGTAATTCCCTTCTCTACATCACTTATTCTGATACTTGTTGGAGGTGGAGTTGAGTTACTGAAATAAGTAGAAGCATAGAATGTTTAACTATATGTAATAACCAGGAAATACAAAGCACTGGCTTTCCCAATTATCTTGATAGTATTAGATGTATAATTATACAGTTCATCTGTGACACTGGAATGAATGAGATAAGCTTAGAAAATTACAGAAAAGAATCATTATTTATGGTTAACATAATCCAAATAAAAATTAATGGAATGGTAAATTGGTCCTGCAGTCCAAGAGGACTTTGTCTAAACACTTACATGGTAATGGTTTACTCCCAGCCCACCTTCTACATCTCTTAAGTAGGGAACTTCTATGGAAAGGCACATGTATTGCAGTATTCAACACAACATTGTGCAAGTTCTCTCCAAGTGGGGAATTTGAGGAACCTGCTGCAATTGTTTGAGTATATGAATGGCTGAATGCTAAATGGGTTGTTTCTTCAGAAATGCCTTACAGACAATAAACACAATGTTTGGCTTTTTAAAAACAAGATTTCCAAATATTTTTCCAGGATTCTTTATATAGGAAGAAAGTTATTTATTCCATATTCTTTGTGCAGTCTGCCAGATAAGCATGATGTATGACAGCAGAAATAGATCCTTTCAGCAATGATAAATTTATAATGGCATACAAGAGTTTTGACTGCCTGTGAAGTTCCCTAATTAATTCTTATATAGAGTTCCATTGGCAACAAAATTTATGTTTTGAGATAAAATGAAGCTCAGAGGAGTTACTGAACACTCTGTTCCTTTTTGCAGATCTTGTGTTTAATGTCATGTATTGTTAATCTCTTTGCTTACTAAGGGGGGGTATTGTTTACCACTCTGGTGACACAAACTGGCTTTTGTTATCGGAAGGAATAACCCTCAATAAGGCTTACAGCTGCCAAGTGACTGCACACATTTTAGATAAGTCCTGAGGCAGCAACCTAAAGGTTGTCATTAACCCCCGCCTGGATTTTATTTCAGGAAAATCACATCTCATGAATTTTCTTTATTCTCCTTTGAAATTGGACTGGAAAATATTGTGGTCTTGATTTCACAGCAGACAGAGGTCCAGCACAGACTGAGTTGTGTATAATTCTTCATATTACTCTATAAATCAAGGCAATGAACATTTGGTCTATAATATTTACAGGATGTAAGTGACCCAATTGCACTCTGTAAATACAACATCTAACACTGGCCCCTGACAAGTTTGCTGCAATGATGCCAGTAGTGCCTGTACTACACTCTGAAAATGCAAATCACCAGGATTCCAGTTTAAAATCTTAGAAGTTTCTTAAATTGGTATTTTAAGCATTTAGTCTGATCCATAGAAATTGTGCCTTTCCTAACTTTCTCCTATAAGCCATAAAAATTGCACAGAAAATTGGTGTCCCAATCATTTTGCTCAAGGAAATTCTAGCTAAGATTGACATACAAAAAAGATATTAATATCATACACATTTAGCGGGAATTGTATCCTGCAAGGATCAAAGCTATTTTGGGTGCAAAGAGATTAAGAGCTTGACAAGTTTTTAGTGTGCAGTTGTAAGACAGAAAAAAAAGTATCCACGGCTGCTAATTCATGAGGGGATACCAAATGCAGACTTAACTCTGCAATGGCAAACATATCAAAGGAGGTTGTTGTTGAAAAGGAAATGATCAGACTAGCATGTCCCTGCTGAAGGGCTACAATTCTTCTTTAAGCTTTCAGCAATTTGAGCAGTTTCAACCCCAGTTCTATCAAATTAAAACTTGGAAAACAAATTCTGAACCCGTCAGCAATGCCACGCTTCAGTAAGCATGTTTCTACGGACTACTCCATCTTATTTTTCAAAGCTCAATCTCCTTTCAGCAAAGCAAGCATTTAGTTTAAAATACATAAGCAAGCAAAGTTTACAAATTTAAAGTGACTGGGCACTGTGGCCTGATCTAAACTACTCTAAAATCAGACACTTCCCATTGACTTTAATGGAGGCACTATCAGACCAGATAGCACCTCTTCTCCAGCTCCCAGAAACAGCTCTGGGATTTGAAGAATGGCAAATACCTCCAAATGGAGAGCAGGGGGAGGAGGCAGAAAGGTTTGGGGAAGAAGGCTAGCAGTTTCTTGATCGGTTTGCAGTTTTCTCTTTTAATTTTGATGAGTGGATTTAAAAGTGATCTGGAAAGGTTTCATCAGAAACCAGTACAGATAAAACTGGTAGTGGCCAGTGTCAGCACTGAACACTGATGGCCCAGGGAAGAGTACGACAGAGAAAAGACAAGGTAACACAACCCCTGGATACCCGGAGTCCAGCAGTCTGCAGCTAAGCCTCCTTGAACCAGAAATGTTTTTAAATGACGAAAAATTAGCAGGGAGCCATCCAATTCATTTTGAAACCTGTGTAAAATTTTAGCATCCACAAAGTGTAGGGCAAGAAGGGTAAACTCAGAAAGTTTAAGAGCAGAAAATTAAACAGCTGAAGTCTCAGAAATATTGTTAAATGACCTCTAATGCTAAATTTAAATGTCCACATTTGCCCCCAAAGGTTTTTTTTAAAAAATGCAGCAATTTGATGACTGAAGCAATGAACACAAAGATGAAATCCAGCAGAATGCCAAGTTTCATATAAGGCAATGATGCAAATATCAAGATAACACCCTTTTTATACTATTTTATCCTCATTGCCTATGCTCTTCATCCTGCTTGACCCAACCTACAAAATCTGCCCAAAATATCTGTATACATTTACATATAAAAAGTTAAGGAAGAGCTAATACAAGAAAATGAAAATGACCTGCGGGTGGTACAGCTAATTCTCAAAACTGTAGCCTGGGTTTTTTGATTTGTTTTTTTGATGGGGTTTTTCTTCTATCAAAGACATCGAGGTCAGTTCTAAACTTTTTCTAAACTGCTGTGTGAAAGAAAAACAGAGCTAATAAACTTATATTTTCTATAGGTTTTGCCCTCTATCAACGTATTTTGCCATATTTGCATCACAATTATCCTAGTTAATTCTGATTATGAAGTCCTCTAATAATTCTAGTTGTCTCATGTTCTTCCTCTAGCAGCAATACTTGTCATCTGCTTAGCACATCCCCTAACTAGCAGCCAGGCAAGTGCTGCATATCCTATAGATCATTCCAAGCTACATACGTACACTGACCAGCTGGATGTACGTTTGCTTATTAACCAGTTGGAGAGTGCTCCAAGGCATTTCAATATTGCAAGGCATTAAATAAATAAATAAATAGATAGATAAAAATCTTTCCTCAAGAGACTGTAATCTTCAAATAGAAAATAGAGAGAGGGGAGGTAAAGAAAGGTGCCTTCAAATAAGGGAGGGAATGGAGAGGATCATCTGGTGCCTGATACTTGTATGGGTGGCATTTATCTCTATCTTTTCCTTAGACAGAGGACTAAAGCCCCATCACTTTCACATCCTCCATGAAACTTCTCACTAAAATGAACAGAAGCAAGTGAGACATTCAGCAGGGAAAATTCTTAGACCCGGTGAAGCCACCTTCAGGTGTCAGACTCATCTCCCACCCTTTAGCAAGCTGCCTGAAACTGAACTTAAGGGAGTGTGCGTGTCCATCCACATGTTCCCTCCTGAAGCACTGAGATTTCAATAGGTGTGCAGACCAGCAAACTGCTCCTTGCATCTGCTGTACCCTCAAAAACTATTTTGATAGACAACACCAGGGTACAGTTGTTCCTGTTATATTCCTATACTGCACCGTATAAAATGTGAAAGCTCTCATTAGAGCTTGCATGGGATTTGTCATCAGTAATCTTCCTTGGATAATTAATCCAGAAATCTATTTCTACAAGGGTAATAATAAAACTCCAAAGCAATGGGAATTCTCATGGAACCGGGCTGTGCCTCACTGTACTTGATGCAGTCAGTCCTAAGAGCAGGCAGTGAATGAGCAGTTTCAGAAAATGGGCCAAAACATGGTATTTAAGTCACACTGGGCTTTGTAGCTTTGTCGCAAGTCCCATTCTTATGACCATAAGTGAGGTCCCCTGGGCAGCCCATGTTAGATCTGCTCAGACCACACCTGCACAGAGAAGGAGACATTACCTGGACTGCAGAGTTACTTAGGCAGGAGTGATGCACCTCTGTTTCCCAGGCCAGACACTATTGCTAAGCACATCTCACATTTCCAGCCTAAGAAAGAAGTCCAGTTTCACATGGTGCTGAAGAACAAACTTTCCATGGGCCTTTCTTTGATACCTACATTCTGCTGAAGTCTCTCATCATACCTCGTGTGCACAGTAAGGCCAGTAACACTTTCTTACCGCAAAGGGGACACAATATTTCATAAATCTGTTCAAGACTGATTCACCAGTGGTGGTTAAGACGGAAGATGCCCAAGACAAACAAATCTGACACCTAGCCACAGAACTCTCTGACTGATAGCAGTATGTCCTTGGGAAGTTATTTCAGGCTTGTCCTTCATTTTCCTTGTGCCGCAGAAGTAGAACAGTACTCACATTTCTTCGCAAGGTACATCAAGATCTCTAGATGGAAAACATTTTACAGGTGAGAACTATATTATGCAGACACACGCCTTTACCTGCCATCGTTCATTTACAAACTGAAATGCATTTGCTGTTAAACAGCTTTCTTTAAATTGAGATTGTCCTATTAGCTTTCCTGCCTGCTCAAGACTCATCGGCAGTGTTTATAATATCAACGCAGTTTGAAGGATTTGTCTCATCTTGTTAAGTTGCTTGGAAAATGGGAGCAGAGGAGATGAGACTAATTGAATGGTTATTATGGAGGAACGGGGTTTGCTTTTGAATGCAGGAGACATAACAGGCATTTGCTGCAGCGGGAAAACCAACAGACAAAAATAGTATAACTATTTCAAATTCTGCTTTCCCTAACAAAGCAGTTACAACGTCAAATTGTAAAATATAAGCTCACATTAGTCCTTCTTACAACTCCTAATACTTTTCTATGACAAGAATGTCAAAAATACAGCCCATGAGCCAGACTGATCCTTCCAAGTATTTTAATCTGGCCTGCAAAGTCCGCAGAGCATTGTAATCCGGATCTGGCCTGCCAGTCAGCCTCGAGGTCTCCGTACTTGTGCAACTTCACTGAGAATAACGCAAGCAAGTGGGAGTGGGGGGAGGATCAGGGTGTATTTGAAACAGGCGAGTACCTGCGAAGGCAGCACACAGAGCACCATGACACCACCTCCGTGCAGCCCCTGGGCGCACAGAGGTGGGCTCCCAAAGGGCTCCTGTTGCCCAGTATCCCTGATTCCCTGGGCAGGGGTGGAGGGCAGCTTGCCAGTGTTATACAGCAGCCCAGCCTCCTTCCTCACACAGCTTTACAGGGGAACAACTGACAAGCAAACCATTTAAAAAAAAGAAAAAAAAAACAAAACCCAATGTTTTAACAAAACTCCTCACTTGATACAGATTTCACAGCTCCTGATTAAATCCAGTGCTGCATGAACAAACATATACCAGCAAAAGCTGTACTATGCAATAACATAATTGCTGCAGGAATAAGCACTTCCACCCTTGAAAGGGTGTCACTACACAATGTTAATTGCCACTGGTACTTCTCTAAATTAGTGGACTATTAATAGATTGCTGCTGAAGATAGTTACACTGAAAAAGCTTTGAAAGGAATCCTTGTGCCTACCAGCTATTTAAAGAGTCAGCATTCCCACTTCAGACACCTAAATTTGCCATTTCTCACGTGGTCTCAGCAGATCTAAGACCACAGTGCTGCTGAACCAGCAAGCCTGCCCTCCCTCTCCCACACAGGAGGAACCTTCAGAGCATCACCTCTTCCCTTGCACGGGGGGGTGAGTGACCACTGAAAATGAACCCAAAGCACAGGTTTATTTTCAGACAGATCATTGAGCTGCCCTGACCCACTTGAGAATAATCCAGTCACTAAAGCAACATGGGTGCTAGGACAGGAGTAATGGCCATAGCAGAGCTGTACGGGACTGTCCCCTTCCACAGTAGTGCGTCTTTAAACTGGCTTAAGCTGACTGGTAAATCCTACTCCAAGTTAGAAGCTGACATAGGACCACAGATCTACCTGTCCCTAAGGTAACAAAACATTGATGAAAACGGAGCTCAAAACCATCACGCTCAGTGCAGGTCGAGGTTCAGCATGCAGATCCAAAACAGAATAGCAGAAAGTTTCTGGCTCTAGCAATGCCATAGTTCTACTTCCCCAAGTACTTAGGCAACATTATTCAACCTTTCCTCCCCTCTCTCATTTAGAGGATGTAAAGCTAGTACTGAAAAGGAAGGCAGAAGTAAATGAAGTCATCTGACTTTATCAGCCCTTGATTTCATAAAATATGTCAGAGAGAGAGAGTGGGTTATAACTAACAATAGGTCTTCTCCCCCAGCCCCGCCCTGAGGTCTCAGGAGACGTCATTTGGAGGTGGTTAAAAGAAATAAAATAGGTTGTCTCTCCATGGGCAAAGTAGGAAAAGTAGGCTTTCATGGGGGGGTGCTGCAAAAAGAACAAAGGCAGAATATCTGCTGAATCACCACAGTCTATCCACTACGCGCAAACAGCTCTAATTCTCCTGAATTTGCAGTGGCCAGCAATCAGGCAATAGTGCTGCTGAGAGGAACTTTAACCAACACTGTAGCAATCAAACAAAAGCAACTCCGCTGCAAACTAGCTCTTCCAGATGACATCTACTGCTATCATTCAACCCCAAATAAATTTGTTGGCGTGCAACAATAACGATGACATGCCTCTGCTGAAAGTCAACACAGAGGTCTTTTTGCTGATGGAGTCAAATGATTAATTCCATGATAATCACTGTGGGGAGTCACTTGAGAGATATATCAATCTAGAGAAAGCTCCTCGGTCAGCATTTTTAAGAAGATAAAAATGAATGCAAATAATGAGTGTGGTCAGGAAAACAACTGTGATGGGGAAAGACTAAAACAGAGGGACTAAAGAGAGAGTTTTGCCATTACTTACAAGTAGGTAATGCTTTAGATATCAGCCATGCAATGCTCTCTGCAAAGCAGCACAGCACCTCACAAGTTTCCATCCAGCTTGACAAACCAAGTTGCTCTCTCTTTAGGCTTTGCAGTTGGCACAAAACCCCAAAGTGACAAAAACATCCAGTTTATTTGGTTAACCTTCAGGATTAAGAGGAATGTTTGTATTACAATATTTAAAGACATATGTTACCTCCCTCTGGCTATAGAATGACACGCATCAAGGATTTTTGTGATTTCTTTTTTTTTTTTTTAAAAAGATTATATTGGTAATTAATTACCTCCTCTTTTTTGAGAGGAGGAGAAAGTCTTGCATACACCGTGAGCAAGCACCCACATACCAAAGTTTATTGTTTTTGGAAATAATCACTGCTAATTCCTTGCACCTCATAAAGGTCTTGCAAGGTGCCAGCTGATTTTAACTTCCATTGACCTCAGGGGGTATGGGCTTACACTCAGCGCCACACAATTTCAAAAATTTAATTACCAAACAGAAATAACACATACATAATAGACTGCTTAGAGTAATCACGCAAGAGAAACTGGTTCTTGGGAATTACCAGATTTACCTATGCAAGGGCGTCAGATTTTTGCCTCCCTTCCCCAACTTCAACAGAAGACACTCCTGTTCTCCACTTTGCACTCTCTCATGGCTGTCACTGCTACTGTGTCTAGCCACATCTACGTGGACATGCAGCTGTCAGTCCTCGCATTTTCCACACTGGAATCAGACCTGATGTGCAGGCACACTAAGGCTGACTTTAACTAAGTTGGATAATGACGGCAAGAAGTTCAGCCTAACCTTAATAAGGATGTTCAGGACTTAAATGCAGATTCATTCTTCCAGCTTGAAATATCTGAGCAGAATACCTAATTTAGGAGAATAGTCATTTTGTACTCCCTCAATAGTAAATGCAGATAGGCAGACACCTCCAGAAAATTAGCAGATTGGAGACTGAGTCATACTCTGGGGGTGTTTGTCTCTCCAGTGACATAAAGGAAGCCAAGGGTTTCATTCCTAACTGGCAAGGCAGTGACTACCTGAGCGATACCCTCCAGTAAGGCAGGGCAGGTGCAGACTGCAATGCACAGGGTCGAGAAGAACTGACCCTGCAAATGACAGGGACTCAACTCCGTTGCCGTGATTTAACTGCTGGTGGTGTCTGAGCTATCAGCATGAGCCTGTCCTGGATGGGTCTGCAATCAGGGTGCCAGTTGGGGGATGCTTTCTCAGAGACATAAATGGCGTAAAAAGCTACATTTTCATTATGTCCCTGTGATGGAGTTTTGGAGAAAACAATCAAGCAGCCTGCGAAACAGGGAAATTACTTTGTGAGAAGTTCTTAATTGTTTTTATTTCCTACCTTCAGCAACACTTACATTTGTTTTCTTAGTATTTTAGTTGCCAGTTTTATAGGGTTTTGCAAAAATTATTGTACATGGGAAATGAGGTAGCTGTGAGCAGCGATAAGGAAATACAGCTTTATCTTAAGGTACCAAAGCCTGGTAGAAACTGGCTTTTACTGTTCTGTCACGTTTGTGAAGAAAAAGTTGAATTCTGCTTTTCAGTTCTCCACAGGGAAGTTTCCACCAGAGTTGGCCAAGATCCAGCCAAAACCTCAAAACATCTACCCACATTTGCAGTCAGACACACTGCTGAGGGATCCTTGTGTCATGGTTTCTGTGGGTTTTGATGATGGTAAAGTTGCAGCATTCACTGGCCTCATTTCCATGTTGTTGTTATTGTTGTTTAATACAGAAAACACCTTTTTGTGTTACTACAGCAGGGTCATTCCCAACACATTCCTCTGATCGCATATAGATATCGCACACAAGGGGAATTTTTAGTGACCACAAGTTGTGTTGGTGATAAGCCACTGATTTTAATGGAGTCAAAAGATCCCTGCTGAATGCTACACCTTACAAAATAGCACAAAAAAAACCCAAGGTAACCACCACACTGCCAAAGTAAGCACACTATTCATACTACGCACACCTATCCCAACTCTACCAGGACATATTTTTTATACTTTCACAGACCTTAGCTTGAAAGAATAACAGCCCCCTTAGGAGAATAAAATTGGTTCTCTTCCTAACTTTTTTCAGTACTGAAGGCAATATTTTGTTTTCTAGAAGACAAAAATCAGAAAACACTGAGTTTAGTGTCTCTCTTGCACATTTCCCACCTTCTCTTCCAGTTATTGTCCAGACATGTGTGAGCACGTCCAGTAGCCTGTGCCCGCCAGGTATAGATGTGCACACAACACTAACTGTTTCATAACCGTTTGTATAAAAATCCTCTCATACTACACAGCTGGCAACTTGCCCCAGAAGAAGAAAAGCCACTTTTTACAGAAGCTCCTGCTAGCTACCACTAAACAGTCGTGGCAGTGGTGCAAGTATAGATCACATATAATTAATAATACATCATAAATAATTGGTGATGCAGTAAAACAGTAGCAGAAGTCCAGGGGGATCTGCAGTACTGCTAACAAAGCAATACACTTTGTGATTCAGCAAGAAGGAATTAATGACTTCAAGCCTGAAATAGAAATGTGGTCAGCTGGCATTAAGTTTGATCCTCCTTTTTGTATAATAGCAAATGCTCTATAAATGCACAAAAACTTCAATAGTATAAAACTTTGCTATGTGATTCAGCAGAGAAACCAAAGTTCAAAACTTTTGTGAATATTACTGAAAATTTTACATGTTATTTTGCAAATAGATTCCTAGCTAGTGCCAGATTTCCATTCACACAAGCAGTCTAGTCTAACTCAAGACGTTTATAAGAGGTCATGTCTGTAAAGCCAATGGAAACCAGAGACGATCATTTGTCCTGTACGTTAGATCATGGTCCCTTTGTTGAAGCTTTTACATATTACAACAACACAAATAGTAAATAATAATAATAGGCCCAGCTTGATATAAGTAAATATTTTCCTAGATATTGTTCTTCAATAACTTACTGAAGTGTTACAATGACAACCTTAATCTTTGCATTTCCAGTTTTGGGACTTTCATAACTATATTAAATGCTATTTTCCATTTGGTATATTCCAGAAGATGTATAATAGATTTGCAGCATAATTTAGTAAATAAATTCATTATGCATTTCACTAAACTGTACTAAGGGGAAAAGGGAACCTTTCTCTATTATTGATTCTCGTGGGCAGTCTAGCACGAAATTTTCATGTAGTTTTTTTGAGGATTAAAAAGTTGAGCATAAAAATCTATTATTGATTGTGCACTGCAAAGTACAGTATACTGCTCATCCAACTCATATATTATTGATTAAAACACTCAACAGTTCTAACCTTTCACTCAGTTGCTCCAAGGTAATTTTTTTCATGAGGATGTCAAGGTACTGTGCTTCCAGATTGTGCTTCCCAGGGAGTTTGGAAAACTCATGGAGCAGCTACTGGAGTTGTCTAAAATGTTTTGTTGATAATCTTAGAGTACATACATTCAAAAAAGGGACTAATTGGGGTGGAAAGATAACATGCAAGTGAGATGCAAGGTATGTTGAAGATGTAGCTGATGGAGCACCCGATCCATATTAGCCAACAGAAACTTGGTAACTGGTTAGGCACACAGGTGTCAAACATGGGTCTCCAAATACCAGTCTGGGATGCCAAATACAAAAGCAAGTGACTTTGTCACTGCTATGCCTGGAACAAGGGATGAATGTAAAGGGGATTTATGACTCAGGAAGCATCTCTGGAATCATCACCTCAACGGCTTTTCCCAAAGTCTGGGGCAAGGTATGCACTAGCAATTTCCCAGAGCTGAAATTGAAAGTATGGTCAGCACAAATAAGGTCAGATCTTGCAGTTGTCTACGCATTGCTAGACTCTTACACCTCATGGATTTGTCTTCTAAGCCATGGTTAGATTTTGCACACTGCATGTATCTCCTTTACAGAAATATTTAAAATAAAGTATATCTATTTATTACATTTGGTACAAGGAGATAAAATACTGGATGATGAAATTTAAAAGAGTTACTACAGAGAATCCCTTCCTTAACAGGTCTGAAGCTTAGAAGAGGAAGTAGATGGGAACGTGACCTTTCTGTCCTGTGATCTGCAAGCAGAAAAAGCATCTTCTATCCGCAGAAAATCAGTGGAGATGTATTTAACAACTCCTTTCTACAATGATTAATACCTGATTTCAGTGATTACTCACAGAAATCCTACTGGAATATTCTAGTCTGCCATCATAATAAAAATCTAGCTCTACATAAGGACAGAAGTGACAAAAATAGGGTGATGGCTGCTTGATGGATGGAAAAATCTGAACATTGCAGAACTGATGAAGTCTCTTTCTTGAGTGTATAAATTCACAAATGTCTCTAAATAACACAAGCTAACAGCCCACTCACAAAAAGACTATAGAATATTTGTCATCATGTATTTCATGAATGATGTGAGCATTTTAAAATAAACTGAAACCTATTCTTTTCAATTCGTTGGCCTTAGTAAGAATTCAAAGATAGGTCTATCACAAAAACCAAGTTAGAAAGCCTTAAAATGCAACTTTAAAAATGTCTTTTTTCTACATTTGGCATCATGACTTTTGTGTTGGTGGAACAGTGCCAAGATGAAAAACCAGGAAAAAAAAAACAGTTTCCCAAGTACCAGGCCAGCACCACAAAACATCTCATCACAGACTCGTCAGTGGGGCTTGACTTGCATGGATTGCTTTGCCAGTCAGAAAAGATTACTCAGATGCAGGCCCAAATAGCAAACTACTCTGCAGATATAGTATAAAGTAAAACTAGAAAACCCATGTAGGTTGATCTGCTCCATGGCCTGGCTGCAGAACTATCACAACCAATCACACATCTGGTAATGATTTTGGAGTGAGTGCTCTGGCATCCAGTGATCCTTCCTCTCTGCTTAGCACTGGTGAGGCACACCTGGAGCGCTGGGCCCAATTCTGGGCTTCCGAGTACAAGAGAGACATGCATGTACTGGAATGAGTCCAGTAAAGGGCCACTAAGGTAATTAAGGAAATGCAGCATCCCTCATATGAGGAAAGTTTGAGAGAGATGGGACTGCTCAGCCTGGAGAAGAAAAAGGTCAGGAGGGTCTCATTAGCATACATAGATAGCTGCCATGAGAGTGCAAAGATGACTGAATTGGGCTCGGCTTGGTGGTGCCCAGTGGGAGGACAAGTAACAGGCACAAACTGAAACACGGGAGGTTCTGTTCAAACATGAGAAAAAAACAACTTTGAAGGTTGTCAAACACTGGAATGGGTTGCCCAGAAAGGTTGCGGAGTCTCCACCCTTGGAGATACTCAAAATCTGACTGGACCTAGCCCTGAACAGCCTGCTCAAGCCATCCCTAGACGATGTCCTGAGATCCCTTCCAACCTTGAAGATTTTGTTATCCTGGGATTTCACAGTTTGAGCAAGCAACGCTGAAAAAGCTGAGGCAGGCAGAATGGAAGTAGCATGGCAAAAAGAGCAGCAGACAATGAAAATAAAACATTTAAGAGTCCATTTCTTCCTTTACACTGATGTAAAAGAGGGCAACATCAGTGAGTGCAGGGCAGCTGTACTGCTGCAACAAGCAGAGCAGCTGAAAGCTCTAAAAGCTTAACCGCTCCTGGAGCAACACATGAGTATCTATACTGACTGATCTGCAATTCCTGCTTGCTTCAAGGACTGGGTACCCAAAGACCCACGTTCCCTCAGACTCTGTGTTTCTAGGCGTGCCTGGAGAGGCGGTGGAGGCACCTGAACAGAGAACATAGTGATGAAAAGTGTGGGCAACCCTCCTGCCTACTGCATGTATAGTTCAGCTATGAGATGCTGCCTTAAGCATTGAATGCAGAGGCACCAAGGAAGTTACCATCTCATCCAGCCAATTATCACTTAATTTTTTCCACCTCTCAGGTTTTCATTTCTTTTTGCCCAAAATTATGCTTAAAGAATCCCACTCTGTCCTGCTTGGAAGCATGCCCTTGCACTGCAACAAGGGACATATGTCACCACCGCTGCTGGGCTTTGACAAAGTACCTATTTTAAAGTCAGGAGGGAATTTTGCCAACCAGCAGTGGGGACTGGCTTTTCACCCCTCCATTTCTTGCACGTTAGAGGGGCGCTGCTATGTTAGCGGCAGCGACATAGCATGGGTTGCTGTAACACAGGTAAGAAAGTTGCTGCTCACAGCTTGCAGCCTGATGCAGTGGAAACCTGAACGGGACAGCTGCCAGAGACGGTCAATAGCAGGGCTGCTCTGGCAGCTGTAGGAAGGGGGAGACCCGGAGACCCAAGACATTTCCATAAGGAGATTTATCTACCCTGGTTATTTCTGCCTCCCAAGCCCCTTACACACACAGGGAGGCAGCAGGGGAGGGACAAAGGGGATCTGTCTCACGCAGCTTGCTGAAATTCGCTTTTAACCTCACTGGAACTAACTGAATCACTGGGCTTGGCATATGCATATACATTAAAAAAAAAAAAAAAAAAAAAAAAAGATGTAACTAGAATGGCAGGAAGCACGTACGCCTTACCTGCCAGGTGGCTGTTCCCCCTGCTCAGTTCCAGACAAGCTATGGGGACACCGGAGCTGCGTGCAACTGGATAAACTGGGACCAGCTAGCCATACAATGACACTGTAAGCGCATCTCCAAACTAAACAGGAAAACTTCAGTGAAACATGGATTGATACAACAAACTAAACTACCTACACTATTATTTCCCGTAGCGAGCTCAGACCATCCTCCCACTCCCTTTCGTCTCAGCCTTAATAAAGAGATGTCAGATTTACAGGATCATCTCTTCTGCCTCTGCGTCAGTGAAACTGTACTAGATTTTGCAAGTGAATCTCCCAGATAAGAAATGCAAATCAATTTGTCTCTTTTTCTTCATTGTGCCAGTACCCAAAATGTGTTCTCTGGGATTAAGCAAAGGATTGGCAGGCTGCATGAATGCTGCGGGGGAGGAGGGAGAGGGCAGAAAGGGTGAAATAAGGGGTAAAGAGTAGTCTGCAAACCCAAAGCAGTTTGTGCAAAAGAAAAGTGCTTCATTTCTTCACAATATCTTGGAACAGAGATGAAAATACAGCTGCTGAGTGAGCACTGACAGCAACAAAAAGGAGCAGCCACAACTTGAAATACCCAGGTGGCGTTTGCACTGATCTTAGTTTATTTTTCAATAGTAAAATCTCCTCTTTGTGATCATTACCATTCTTTGAAGTTGGAAGAAGCATTTTCACTTTAACAGTAACCAAGGAAATCTTCCACAACAAGAAAGAAAACAGGATCCAAAGCAAAAGCAGAGCAAGGAGATTCACACATACTTCCAGATTATATTTTTCTAAATATATACATAAAAAAAAATCCCAAACAAACCCAAACAACTTATCTCCTCTGAAACAGTTTCTGCTTCCTGCTCATTTATCTTTTGCAACACAGCAGGACACCTTCCTCTTATTGAAGGTGTTTAGTGGCTCCAGACATCTCAAAAATCAAATGTGATGCAGCAGCCCAGAGCACTGCTTTGCTTGCTGTGCAACCTGGTACAGCCAAAGAAGTGACATCACATAACACAAACCCAAGAACTCAGCTAAACAAGGTTAGAGTGATGCTTATGTTGAACTGTGAAAGACACCCTCACTCTTCTCCTCACCATCCCTTTCTTCTGGAACAAACCAGAACCAGACAAGATCCTAAAAGCCTTATTTATTGTCAGTTATTCACTGTTATTGTACTGTAGCATCAAGATTTACCAGTCCAGGGGGTTATTTCATTACAACTTGGTATAAGTATATAACATGAAAAACAATATAGCTGGAAAAAAATAACAAAAAGATATTGGAATAGTTTTGATCATCATGAAAAGTATAGGCAAAGGTTTTGGCTGAGAAGAGGCTGGTAGAAGAGAAAGAAGACAGTGGGGTAGTATTCAGTTTGCACTGTGTAATATTCCCATGCATAACTTATCTTTTCCCTTCCTTTACTTTCTGTGAGAATCACTGTAGCTTCTGCCTCTTGTGGAAACCCATGCTGTGAGGACATGACAGAAACTCCCAGTAAAACACGAAGCACAGCTTAGAAATTATCACTGGAAAAATACAGATATAAAAGTTTTTAACACCCTTTGCTTCTTTAAGCAAAATGAAATCCACAGGTTTCTCATTGGCATTAGCCGGCATGGTATGCATGAAACCACATCTATATCCACAACCACAACAGAAGCTTGTCAAATTAAAGCTGTCACTTCTTCCATCTCCCCACCCTTTCCAAAACATACGCTTTAAGGAATAGGTCAGTCTCCTGGGTCAGCTTGACTGCCTTAGTCTACATTTCTAACCTGCTTCCCATCATATCTAAATGTTTGGTGCTCATAAATTCAGTGAAAACTGAGGGGTGAGGGAGGAAGGCAGGTGGGAAGGGAGGCGGAAGAAGAAAAAAGCACAGAACTACCTAGAGCAGCATTAGTATCCCAACTGCCTTAATGAAGCGATACAAAACATAGGGGTTAAGAAAAGGTATACATATCAGCCAGAGACATTGGCTTGCTTCTATCCCAAGCTGTAACTTTGGAAAAAGTCCGAGTACCAAGGCAATAAGAAAACTCTCCTTTTACTTCCCAGCATAAATACCTGTGCGAAGTTTTACTGGCTGCTGACAACTGCCCCACGGGTTTGGAAGGGCCAGGAGTCCTGCAGACAGTGGCAGCCTGGGTGCCAGCTGGGCAGGGAGAGGATAACAGGCTGATCCAGCTAGATCTGCCTTCAGCTGCCAGCACCTAAAGGTACGAGCAAAACAATGCTCTGAAAGACCATGAGCTTTACACATGATCTACCCTTGCACTTACTGGCAAATTCATTATATGACTCCTCCAGCCCAATGGAACAGCAGCTGCTGACTGATTTGCATGCACTGCCACGCAGTCCATGATTACTGCTGATGTGACACATGCTGTATAAAGGGCTCTTTCAGGAACGGATTGTGTAAGCTGAATAAAGGCAGTTGGCTTTTATTCTAAAGAAAATGCTGCACATCAAGTCTATTAGATTTGCATTGCACAAGAATTACGCCAATAACGGCTGAATCTTTAATGCTGCTAGTGGAAAAAAAAATAATATTTTTCTACCAAACAGGAAGGTAAGGCCAAGTGAGAAGGTAATAGAGTTTTATTTTTATTAATCAGGATTCAGAGGACAAACCATAGGTTTTACTAAAATGCTGCTTATGAAAATAGTTTTCCAATCGAACAGTTAATTATATTTACCCAGCATTGCAAAGGTGCCTGCTAGGTCAGCCCAGCCTAGAAAAGAGGCACTTTTAAATCTGCTAACTGGTCCAGGCTGTCAAAACAAGCTTTGTAATCTAACATCTTTTGAAGTAAGAGGGTACAACCCTGAAGTGGATAGCAAAACCATTAGCCACGCTGGGCCAGGATTTTAATCTGTTTTTAAACACTATGGTAAGCAAATATTCCTGTTGGATACAGAGTACACCAGAGAAGCAGTAAGAATGAGCAGAGCTCCCTCTCAGCTCCACAGTGCAACCCTCTCCAGAGACAGCCCCAACCCACAAGCAAGGAAAAAGTGAACCATGATACAAAATGGTTAGCTTTTAAGCAGTCAAATTAAATAATGCAGATTTGGCAACACCCCTAAACTGTAAAAGCCCATATGGGACCTTTGAATTTGGAAGGGTTATTGATACAGTTTATAGGCAAGAAAGAAATATAAAAATCTTAATGACTTAAATGAGCTTTTGGATGGGCAACACCACTAAACAACTACGCAAAGGAAAATTCTCACAATTATCACATGCTACTGTGGAATTAACAGTGATTTTCTGCAGATACCTAAATCAAAATAAAATGTACCCCAAAAGGATGGACACAGATACTTGCCATGTGCTTGCTGAGATGTTCTCTTAAATACTGGAGGTGGCTCTGTAGGCGCGGGAATAGAGGACAAGCCACTGTAGTCAATTCACTTCTGACGAAGCCAAGTAGGAAACAAAAGAAGAGACGCCTTGTTCAAAAGTGGCCAAATAAACCTCCTACAACACAGACAACTTGTAAAGTATTAATCTGATTTTTGGCTGCATGTTTTGCTCTAGTGTCCACTCAGAAGCCTGCAAGAGCATGAGCATTCACGTGAAACGGAGAAAAGAAGGATAGGGTCAATATTTTAACATGGTATTTTAATTTCAAGCCACTGCTCCAAACCAAATCTCAACCAACTCTAAACGCTTTAAAATCAGCATACATTTAGCCTAAACAAACTAATCACTGTCAGGGATTAATTGGGATGAATTGCCTTCAGAAAATGGTTGTCTGACCCCACTGACTAGAGAAGTATTCTAAAATAAATCCCTATATTTTTAAAAAATTGTCTTCAGAGTTATACTGGCAACCTGTTGGGTGAAGGAAACCAGCAGCCGCTGTCAGCACTGCCGTCAGGACAAGCGTCAGTAGATCTGTGGCCTCAGATAAGGCATTATCAAGAGTATGAAAAGGAAACAGCTTCTGATATTATAGCTCCTCAAGGCCATTCATAGCAAGATTTGGTACAGAACTATCTGCCAGTTTTATCAACAGGAGAAATGAGGTATTGACTAAGGGAAGGCTGATATGGTGCTGGTAGAGAAGTGAGCCTCCTGACCACCAGTCCACTGTCCTCGTTGTCCATTTTATAAGATAGCTTAAGAAATAAAAAAAAATAAACTAAACCCAAAGCCCACAAGATATGCAAATCTTAAAATTATCATCAAATCAGCAGTGGCATTTAAAATAAAAGCCACAGGATTTCCTGTGTTCCCTTCTCCCTGGTCTTTTAATTATTCATACCCAACATCAGAGAACAGAGACAGCAAAACATTCAGAAGCTGAAAAGGTCGACAGGGACAGTAGCCCGCGGGAAAATTAAAGGGATTTCTTCCTCTCCTTCAGCTGCAAATACAGACGCTGGGACCCCATCCAAGAAGAAGGACATCTGGGCTAAAGAGAACAGGCATATGGATTGATCTATGCCAGAATGGGCACTGCCAGCAATGAAAAACGGCTGAAGAGAAGGCAGAAGGGTGTGAACCAGTTTGTTATTATCCATAGAGATATATACGAGGAAACTTGTTTTCTTGCAGTTGTCTTTCTTACCCAACACAGTAAGTATGGGAACACAGGTACTTTTTTGCAGATTGGCACACTTGAGAGGTTTATGGTTCAGGGGGTCTCGATAGCTTCAGCACCAGTGAGCTCAGAAAACCCACGGAACGTAAAGTGGAGACATCCAGAATTGTAGGCTTTAGCTTGACTGCCCTTCCTGCAGTCAACCAAATTAAACAGAAACAGAATTAAGACAGTATTCCTAGCAGTTCAATCTCTTCACACTTTCCCTTTTGCATATTTTTCCTTTTCTAAAAGGAAAAATTTTTCCTTTTCTAAAATAATTAAAAAATAATTAAAAAATATTTTTCCTTTTCTAAAAGGAAAAATTCTTTACTTAAAAAAAAAAGAAACCCTTTGTTCAATGCTCAACACACTGCTACCCACTCTGCTAACACATGCCACCTCCTGCACGCTCCTGAGAGTCTGTTTCGCAATGCAGACAAGTGTCTGCTGGCAATCCCAACAGTCACAAAAACATGAGTCAGGCATTAAAATCTATCAGATTTTAATACCGTATAGTAATGGATTTCTATTTGACATTACGATATGGATTTATTTTATTTTGGCTGTTAAGCTGATTAGAAAACATATTTTTGAGTTCATTGCCTTAAATATGAGATGGAAAACTGACCAGCCATTTGATACCAAAGTTGGTCAGACTAGGAAGGGACCCATAAGACTCAAAAAAAAAGTCATAGCAGTGGGTCATGATGGTTGCTTAGTGTAAGGGGTGCTCAGTCACACCTAGCAGCTAGGTAGCTTCAGGCCTAACTTACTATCTTTTTGAGGTTGTAATGTGCCTGTGCCTTTTACCAAAGGACTTTCCTGCCTGTCTTAACACTAAGATAATGAAAAATTATATGTAGCCTATCAATTACTTATGCATTCACTATTAATATTTCAAGATTTGTGTGCATAAATAAACCAAATTTATTAGAAACTTGCAGTCTTCCCCTCTCCCCCCCCCCCGCCATTTTCCTTTGACACCAGCCCTACTTAGAGACCCTCACATTTGGATCTTTATTTGTCTGCCATAAATCATTCAATGTGATGTTTCAGCAAATAGAACAGCTTTCTCCTTAAGTCCAGCAGCATTAAAATACACGTGCTGAGAAATCAGCCATAGACGTTTGGCTTAGCAGAGCTGCCAATGCAGTACCTGAGCTTTGGCAGGGAAAATTCAACACGCGGTCACCAGCACCTACAACAAAGCCTGAGTGCCATTCTAGTTATACCAGATACCACGGTGGGATGGTGTGGCTGCAAAGGTGTGGCTGCAGGACGCTGGCACCTTCCATCTGGTACCTAGCATATGTATACAGCTCACCGCTATTTGATTCACAAAGACATAATTAAAGCATAATCTACCAGCAAAGAAAGAGCCAAATGAGTCACGCAAGTGAAGCCATTTATGTTACTGCCTTCTCTCTGCACTAACTATACGTCTGCCTGTTCCTTTTTTTATTCTCAAATAAAACTGGTTTTATTCTTTTACTTTATTTCTCTGCTCCCCCATGCTCATTTTTATCTTCTCCTTTTTCTCCCTTTACATCTTGTCTCTGTAATTATCATTGCTCCGTGCCTTCATACACATCAGTATCTAGCCACGCATAGCACACTCACTGTGCTCTAGCTCAAGTTGATAGGATTTGTTTGGACTCAGTACCTACTCCATAATTCTCATGAGCATCACCCTTTACCCCAGGACCTGTATTTTGTCCCACATAAGCCGACTGGGAAGTGCTTTAGTGCTCTTCTCTAGGCTTTACACACATCATCCTCTGGTCTGTTCCCATATAGAATTTTGCAGTGCAGAAATACTCGGTTACTATTCTTTCAGCATGAACTTCCAGTCTTCTTTCTATCTCCATTTTGATAAGACTTAGCTACTGAGGGCCCTTTCCCAGTCCTTAGAAACCTCTTCCCTTGGGTTGCCAGAGGCTGCTTCTTCCCATTTTCTTTTTCCCCAGCAGCTGAATATCTCTAGCTCTTTCCATTTCATTTTAGCTTCTTTGGTTATCCTACCTATGCAGCTAGGAACAAGGCTCTTTCCCTTCTCCTTTCCATTTCTTTACATCCTTTGAGCAGCCCTAGAAGACCCTTTTTCTGGCAGGGTCTGCAGGAGCGGGGCTGCTCCCCAAAGGTGACCCTGTACCACCAGGTACAGTCCTCACAGTACCTGAGTGGAGTTGACACAGTAGGGCCAGCAACAGTCCCACGCTCAGCAGATGCAGCAGGGGAACAAGCCAGACCTCAGATCAATCCAGGAAACCCAAACAGCAACTCAGGAGACCGGTCTGGACACAGGAACCCCACACAAAAGCACTGCCCAAAGCCTGAGCTCATCTGGCGCACCAGGGCCATGAGCTGAGGGTTCCAGGTGAAGCTACTCAGTGCAATTAAAGCCCATTAGTGTACTTGGGGCCCTAACAATCTCCTCCCCATTTACAAAGCAACCAAAGTGTTTTTGAAGTTGTTTCTGACAACATTATATATGAGCAACGACCGTACCCATTGCACAGTGACAGTATGGATGGCAGCGACACCTGTGAGTTATGCAGCTTGGGAAGAATTCATTTCTAAATTACAACCATTGATCACCAGCTGTAATGTTTTCTATTGAAAATTTAATCAATAAAAGGGGGAAGTACAAAGTTTGATTAAATAGAGTCAATAAAGGCAAACATCAAGAGTTTCATTAAATTCTCTGCAAAAAGTGACATTTTTGAGAATATTATCTTTTCAGGAACTTTGCCAAACAATTACTCTTTTTGACAACACGTTTCAAAAGGTGCATTACAAAAATGACAGTGCTTTATCATACCACTTTTTGAAGAGAATATAACTAGTCCCCTCTGGTGAGCCTTCTGACTGAGAGTATGTAAGTTTGAAAGTATATAGATTATCTTCATGAGCATTCTGTCTACAGAAATGCCTGTCCACACTTGTTTTTTTCTTTCACTGGGTTTTTTCTTTCACTGGGGCAACTGACTGAGGAAAGCCAAAGATGCCAGCCTCTTTAGCTAGAATGGTGGGCAGAGCACTTACATCTCAGAGTTTGCGGCTGTCAGTGTGGTTAGTCCCTATAGCTCTGGACAATTACTACTGAATTAGATGAACTGTCTAGTCTATCATCCTGTTTGGAAATGTATTAAATATTATCTCAATTTTTAAAGCATAAGAGTTAATATTACAATTAACTTTTCATCAAAAAGACCCCAAACTGTGAATTCACTTCAAGGGGAAAAGATATGCTTAGGTATTTCTGAAGCCTTACTCCTTGTTGCTATTCATCTTCTTTTCTGCTTGCAGAGTTACTCATTGACATCTAGAGGAGAGTTTTCCCCCGTTTATCCCATTTGTCCCCCTGAAATACCATTAGTTCCTTCTTTTTCATTGTAAGTGAACTCAGTCCAGAACTGCTCAGTAACTCTGTGCTCCTTGTCTTCTAGCCTGTTCCTACCAACCGCGAGCTTCTCTCACATGATTTTCCCCAAAGTGATCCTTCTTACCTAACCAATCTTCGACAAAACTCCCCTCCTTCCCCTTCATATCCCCTGCCTTCCCTCTCACTTCACTTCCTCTCACTCGTGTACTCTTCCCTACTGCATCCCTGGAGAGACATCAGCTCCCTCTGACAGCTTTTCCAGAGGGAAATCTATGGCATTATGCATGTAGAATGGTTGTTAACCATACTTTTCTCCATTAGAAAGACTAAAAATAAAGACTAAAGTCTTGTGAAGATAGAGCATACGGCTTTGTCTATCAGTAGAAATTATTTTTAACCCAAGAGGTTTGGTCATTCTCTGCAGAAAAATGCTCTGCGGTTCTCACATTCAGGATATGTCAGTGTTTAATAATACCGCACAGGAATGAATCTGAGATGAAGTTTTAACGGTTCTCTGCAGATTTTAGCAGTTTCCAGCTAGAATAATTGCACAATTGGAGTTATGAAAGGGAAATAGAAAGTTTATGACTTTGCAGTAGGAAGATATTTTTTAACTTGTAAACATACATCCTAAGGCCCTCCACTTTCATTTGCTCCATTTTCTTTTCAAGTAATTTATATCCTCCAAAATATTTCATTGATCTTATGTCAATTTTGTCTGAGTATGAATAAGCACAATTATAAGTCTGCCCTTTGCCTGAGCCAGGAGACTGAAATGTAGGGATCAAAAACTCAATGATATTGGATATAATGACACCTGGTAATTATTTTAAATTGTTGTTCCCTTTTTCAGGCACTTCACAGGCAAATTTATATGAAAAATAAGGTGTAAGTAAGATGTTTCTCTTATGGTGCTGAGCATGCAGGCATCCATGTGATTCACGATCAGTTGCAGTTCTTTGAATTCCCTCTTTTCCTCTCACAATCACAGCTGCATCCCACCTGACACTGCAGCTTCTCCAGGACAGTGCATTAAGCAAGAAGGTATAACCAGAACTCAGCAGAAGAGTTTCTTCTAACTAGTATCTCTGCAAAATTCCTGACTCGTTAAATCAAAAGGGAAAAATCCAAGCCACCACTACAACAAAATATTTCTTAAAACTTATGCCCTCCCTGAACATCAGTCGCAAGTGGGAAAGCAGATGTTTTAAAAACAGAATTGGAAAGAATCCACCTAAGGAAAAGACATCTGTCAGTTAAATATAAAATACAGTTGACTAAGCATCATTAACGTCTTTATAGCCTTCTGTTTAAACATCAATAGCCGGAGTTGCCTTTGCCCACAAGTAAAAAACTGAGAAAGTTGCATAGACATCCTAATGTAAATTTTCAGAGTTCATTAAATATGAATGAGAAAGGAAATGTCTGAAAAAAAACTTCTCAAGCGTTATAGAAATTAATTTACTAGGATTTACACTGCCAGAGCAGTAAAACATCGAAATTAACTACCGCATGGATTATCCCAGTGTAACTTCTTAAATGCTAATTCAGTTAGGGCAACCTCAACTATCAGAAAATGCAAATCCTTGTGGGGTTCATTTTTTAGCAACTTTCTCCTACTACTAGTAGACCTGTTATGCATGCTAACAATATTCGGTCCCTCATAGGGAGCAGGGTTCTTGTATCCAGTGTGCAGGATTATGTGATATAACTCAACTGAAGAATCTCAAAGTCCCCAGTTTGAAACCAATCCCCACACCATTTAGCTCCTGAGGGGCCTTCGGTTTAATCCTCTGCACCCCTCCAGAGGGCAAAAAAATGCAAATTCGAAGCAGGACATTTTCAGCGCATGATCTAAGTGACCATGGTTGGTTAAGAACCATTAATTCCTGCTGCCAAAGGAGGAATCCCTGTTGTGATGAATGCGCTCCCAAAGAGCTTGTGTGCAGGAAGGAGACAGGTCCTTGGGTGCCAACACGCTGTCCCATGCAGCTGATAACCAGGAACCTGGTCACAGACATTTCCGTAAACAGCAGCTCTATCGCAAGCTGCTTCTGTTGTCTCCCCCGCCTCTAGCCTCTGGTTCCTGTCCCAGCCCACGCAAGTACAATTAGATGAGCCAGATCAGGCTTATTTTTATCCTGGATCCATTCCCTAGCTTCATTCACCATGTGGCCCTGCAAATGGCTGTCCTGGCAGAGCGCAGCGGCTAGAGCAGGGCTCGGGGATGGGGTGCCAGTACCATGACCAGCCCAGCGCCAGCTCCGCTGTGCTGCAGCCGGCTGCCCAGTGTTGACGGGAGGCACGGCAGGAAGGCTGATCCCCTCGAGATGTTGAGTTTCCCGCTGTAGCACGCTATGCCCCAGAGATGTTGGTGGCCACTAGAGAGAAGGTAGCCTAGGACTGGGGTAACCACTCTACGTTGCAGACACCTGATGCTGGCAGCATCAGGCCCCATTTGGCACCCTTCCTCCCATGGAAATGGGGTGGGAAGAGGCGAGAAGCAAAGCCAGGAGCCAGGGAGGGAGCTGTTGCTTGTGGCTCTTAACACTGCCAGGCTTGAACCTGGTTTTCTGGGCTTTTATTCAGGCAGTGTGGGCAGCAGCCTGTCCCCCTCTGTCCCTCTGCCCCAGCAGTCACAGCTCAGATGACCTGCCTGCCCGTAGAGCTGGTGCCACTGCCTGCACCAAGAGCTGTCCCCGTCCTGCTCAGAAAGATGCTCTGTCTGTCTGAGCTGCGCTTGCCTACTGGAGAGGAGACAGACAGACAAGTGACAGCGAAAGAGAATCATTCAGAGGAGAATGAGCAGTGCAGGGATTTTAGATTTCAGTTAGACATTCAGCAATGTGCTGAAAAGTCGAAAAATAGCATTTACAGCCTTGTTGATTGTATTGTGTAATTTGAGTACCATGAAGTGAATCAATAATAACATGGCTGGTTTACTCCATTTCTTTTTTTGTTCTTACTAACTGAAACTTTTCAGTATTAAAAATAATTTTAGCATTGAATATTATTTTCCTTATATTCAGTATATTATTTAATAAATTAATAAATGCATTAGAACTACGAGAGTCTAAAATTCAAATCCACAGTTAATATAATTACGTGAACCAATAACATCAGAGAGAAGCACCGTGAAACTTTGAGCATATGGTACCTGTTTATAGCCAAAAATTAGGAGATGCCAGTTGAATAGAGGAAACAGAAATAATGAACAATAACCCTTAGCAGATTTAAAAGGAAAGCCTGTTGAGCAGTCCACAAATAGCTGTTATTCAACGCTCATACACCCCTATTTATCAGAATATATTTAAAATACATACTTTGAATTCTTAGTTGCTTTATGTCATAATTAAACACGAGTTGCATACGAATGCCTGTAAGCATTCAACTGCAGTGTTCTACATTAAGTGGCATCTATTTACAGTTACCAGCAAGCCAAGGGTTTTTGACTGGCTCAGCTAGATTTTATTTCTGTAGCAAAATGCCAGCTCAAGCTGGAAACATTACAAATAATAACTAAAGGGCCTGGCTCACCACTGTACTATTTCCAAAATATACCAAGACAACAGTATGAGCTAGATCCCTGCCTTAGCTGCACATTCACAACATGTATATTTATTCTGGCACTCCTACAAGGTATAATGGCTCTTGATGAGATTCAAAACATGAGATTCTCTAGACGGAGGGGTCCTAAGGTGACGACTCCATATCTGAATATCAGACATCTTAATAAAACCGTCCCACCTTATTCCCACATGTTATCACCTTTCCTGAGGTCCATCATGCATCATTAACATGGAAGTGGAAAGAAGCTGTTGGTGAAAAGCTATTTTTACCTCCTGTTTCCCTGTGGGACACTACCAGCATAGAGAGCATCCTCAGATACCCATGGCAGATGGCTTTAAGTCATCTGAACAACTGATCATCGCTAGAGCTCCCGTGAGAGCTGAGCTAATGCATGATGCAACGTGGTCTCTCCTCCCTGACTTTAGAGGAGGCACGTTAATTTTAGCGTGTATCTCTTCTGACATACAGGGATCAGAGAAGTTTGACTATTTGGTTGTTATTTAACAGCCTTTGTTATCACATAAGTTTGGCCTGTTTGCATTCCTCATCTGAATATTCAGGTATAACATTTCATTGACAGCAGTTTTTGTGGAAAGCAAATGCAGCTGGAAAATTACATAGCCTAGATTTCACATTTCCACATGCAATATTTTTCCCTAAAAGTGCTATTTACACGCAATAAAGAAATGAAAACTACTGCCCTATTATCAAACAGTAACAACCATTCAGTTTCAAACTTGGATTTCAAAATACCCCTTTTCTAATCCATTGCTATTTACACGCAATAAAGAAATGAAAACTACTGCCCTATTATCAAACAGTAACAACCATTCAGTTTCAAACTTGGATTTTAAAATACCCCTTTTCTAATCCATGGCAACCGTTTTAAAATCAGACAAAAGAGTTTGAATTTTTACTATTTCCATACAAAAATCTATGCTGGAACAGTATTATTTTAATACATTTGATTAACAAACCTGATTTTCTTGAAACTGTGACATGCTCATGCCTATGTAGCCAGCAGAAAAAAAAAAAGGATCAAAATCCTTCAGATAAAAAATTTAATGCATATCTCAAACCTAGAAGTTTCAGAGGTTTTTTTAGAGTTCCCATGAATAGAAGCTGTTAAATGCAAACAACTTCCCATGGAGTTCCCAGATAGTTCATCACTTAAACATAGTTTCTTTCGTAAATTTTCCTTTTGCTAGCAAAATAAGCTCAAGCCTTACAAAATCCACATGGAGAAGTGATGTGCATTTGTATGTCCTTGAACCTTTTACACTTTCCAAATGAGAAGATGTGTATTTAATTTATATTCTTGATTTTGAGTGATAATTTTTAAAGGGCCCTAAATAGCAATGACCGTGATTGACTTCTGCCTGCCAAATCTGTGAATCATTCTCATTTCCAGTGATAAAAATAGAAAAAAAAAGAGATCCAGAAGTATCTCAGGAAATTCCAATTAGTCTCCAACATGCTACCACAAGTAAAGGTGTAGGAAGAGTCCTTTTCTGAGGGGGCAGCTTAGCACTACTAATGCATTACATTCCCTGTGACAATCAGTTCATTTACTCTAAAAACTGCTCCACAGCTCAAAAAATACCATACCATACCATACCATACCATACCATACCATACCATACCATACCATACCATACCATACCATACCACACCACACCACACCACACCACACCACACCACATAATCAGCTTTGGCCCTAAATCAAATTTTCAGTTAGATGTTACCCATTCATTTTGGCATCTCAACTGTATTACTGCTACGATCTCTGTCTCCTGCTACCACTCGCTGCTCCTGGAAGCAGAGCCAGGTGCATCCCAGGCATCCATACTTCTGGCTGTGGGGAATTTGTCGCTGATGTCCCTCAGCCTGTTCACAATGGGGTTCACCACACGCCACCCTACAATGTCAACAGCCTGCCTAGTTTTTGCAGTCACCGGAGAAAAATCTGTGCTTCTGGTGAATAATTCTATATCCACTTTAGACACATACTTTAGATGAGATTCATGATTATATAGAAGAAGAGCAAATCTCTTTCTCTCTGTCAACTGGAAAATTTGTTGTTCCTAAATGGATTGCGTCTTTTGGTGACATTATCCATCCACCATTGGACATTGCTTCAAGGATGAGTGGCAACTATGTGCCCATTCACACGTGGTTCCCAGTGTGTTTGTTGTTGTTTCCAATCTACCAGTCTGACTTTTCTGAGCACTGGTGCTGTTTTGCAGGGAGTTTTTTGTAGTGCCTTTCTGCTCCCTTTCACTTTTCCAACAGGTACAGACAGTTTGGAAGGGTGTAGCTGGTTTTTCCAGTGTCTTTTTTTTTGAAATCTCTTTTACCTTTAGACTACTTAAAGCAAATAACAGCATGAAAATAATATTTTTCTTTGGAGGATTTTTTCTGCATTTGTAACTTGTAGGTGACAGACAGTTTATACAAAACCTTTTTAGATGTCCTCCCTCAGATACCTCAGATATATAAAATCTGTATCCCAGAGCTCTGATTGCAGTGGAGTACAACTGACAGCAGAACCCACCGGGCAAGTCTGAAATGTTTTAAAAACGTCTCTCCACACCTCTTCTCTCTTCACCAGATATTAGGTCCAGATTCAAAGCAGTGCCTATTCTCTTGAAAGCTTACACATAGTCCAAGAAAGGTATCTGACATCTGGCCAGAAAAGCAGATATTTCTATTTCCCTTACAAATTTGCAGCTGGCATTTCTGACCACTCATCTCCTGAAGCACACAACAAACAATTTGTAGTTTCTGCTGGGCTTAATATTGATAAAATCTGCTTGCCCACATCAAGATGTTCCAATCAGTCACTGTCTAGTTAGCTTTTTAATGAAAATCCAAATGTGCGTAGGAGGGACCTGAATTATAGCCTTAGCCTTAGATGTCGTCAACAGCTAAGCACAGAGCCCCAGTGAGCCCCAGGAATGAACTCCCAAAGGGTCAAACTGAAGGCTTCAGCCTGAATCATGGCCCTTGGGGAGCCCCTGAGGTTATAGTCATAGTTTAAATTTCAGGAGGCTGAAAGAAGCACAAGTCAAAGGAATATTTGCTGATCAAAGCCAGAATCCTAATCATCTAACTACTCTTAAGTCTTTTAAGTAGTAATATCCTTAAATTAATTTTGCCCTAAATCCAAATGGCAAAGAGATTATTTTCCTTTCTAGTGACTCTGGCAGATTCACATCTGGCTGCATGTGTGTAAACTTGCCTGGGGTAAATGGTATTTTACAGGCTAGTCAAAAAGAGAAATTGTTCAGAGTGTCAGCAGACAAGGCTTAGTTTTGAATTATACGGCACAAGTGGACAGCTGCTGCTGCAGGAATATAGGTGAGCTGCTTCCGTAACACACCTCCCCAGCTGGATTCCTAACACCCATAAACCTTGCAGCAAGAATAATCACAGAAAACAACAATGAAATAATGAACTATTAAGCAGGAAATCCTTTCAGTACTGTTGAAGGTGGTGTTTCTTCTACTTATAATGGCTGGAATAATTTCTGGTAACAACCCTAGTTCTCTTATTTCTATTTTTTTTTTTTTTTTGCATCTGTAATCATTTCCTTCCTCAGTACTTTCCTTAGCTTTCTCTTTCAGAGCTTCTTGACAACAAAACCTCATTGGGGAACACCAGTAGTTTTTATTCATGGCAGCACTATGCATTTGCCTGCTGTAGTTCCACTATTTTGAAAGAAATGTCAAGCTATGAAGTTCACCAAACCATGAAAGAGAAGATAAGCAAGTTCCATTTAAATTTATACAGCCCTAATTTAAAGGTTTTATTGAAATATTTAACTACATTTAAAAGTCTACCTTTTTGTCAACCATATTTTCGCTCTCATGTGGCAATATGCATTGTAAACCATAAACTCCAAGCAGAACAATATATTTTGCCTGGTTAATTTCTGAGAAATAGATATGTTTACTTCCATATTTATTTCCCAGTTTAATGACTGCTGTAGCTTTACTGATGTACACTTCAGTTTGCAAACAAGTGTACGGGAGCGCATTATTCTCATTTATGCCATTTCAGTGCAAAATTCAAATGCAGGTTACACAGGATCCACTTTATAAAAGCACACACAGTCCCTACTCCCAGGATTGTGCCCGTTTAAAAAGCCAAATATCAGGAGGGAATAGTGAGCGCAGAGAGAAAATCTCATTTACCCAGGACTGCACAGCAAGCCAGTGGCAGAGCTAGAAAAAAGACCACCTTTTCTACTACATTATGTCTTATGCTAGACAGCATTCCTGGATTTTTATTTTCTTTTTTTTTTAATTCTGTCATATGAACAAGAAAAATTCAGTAGCCAGGGTCTATAGTTGGCACATGATTTGTGAAAACAAACAGATTAAACTTTGCAATCCATAATCATACTACCATGGCCTCCAGCAGGGCCCTCAGCTACCTCCTGCAAAGAACTCAGCTTCTGCAAATATTGGAGGAGTTTTTGATCCCTTTGCACTTAAACTACTTTGTTGCTTTCCAAAATTATCAATGGCAGGCAACAAATACCACACAAAGCATGGATAAAATAATTGTGTTAAATTAAATCCAAGTTCTACGCTCACAGAAGTTCCTTGGAAACCTCATTTTGTCCTGTAACCTAACTAGTCGTATGTATACAAAACTAAAAATAAGAAATTACAGCAATGGGCATTACTATCACTAACCCATTTGCGGTTCTAGCCCAAAGATCCCAATCCAAATCCCACTACAGATAACACAAATAAATACATACTTGGCAAATGCTGCAACCATTGTGGTTAAGCACTGGCCACAATTCCTCCAGCTGCCCTCAGCCACTGTACCCCCAGGGGACTAGCACTGTCTGTTGAAGCACATCATCTTTTATGGTCGTGTTCCTACTAGCTAGGTATGTTTAACTGACTGTTTATCTCTACCTAGTAACTCTCAGAAATAAGTATTATTCATAATGAACAGGGATTGCAAAGGAGGCTGTGCTTTTGAGATGCAGGTTACAGGTCCATAACTAAAGTCACAATGAACTTCATTATATTTAAAATACATTCTTTGTTAAACAGTGGCTGACCCTCTAAAACTGCTGGATCCCAATTCACGCAGTTGCTGCAGGTGCTTCTCTGTGAGCCAGACTGCTCAGCTGAGAAAGCAAGCACGTGGTTTATAGCACAGGGAAGCAAAAAAGCACTGCAAGTACACTGTGACGACCAGGGGAATAACTTTGTTCTGATGTTACCTTTGAGGAACACAGTTGTGCCCACTCTCTGGCAAAGCATGGCAAGGACTTAGGTACAAGTTTGAAAACAACCGCATGGCTTGAGCATACTTTTGACTCCCTCATCATCAGTGAGTCTAAAAAAATTGTCTTGGAAAACAGGCTAGTTATGTGCAAGAAAATGTGTTAAAACATTGATTTAAACCCTAAGTAAATACTCTTATAATTTATATTACAAATACACTGAACAATAAAATCCACAGTTCAAGGAAAAAATCAGCGATAAGAATTAATAAAGTGAAAATAATGACCAGCTCATCAGCTTAAAACAAGCAAGGTTCAGAAATTAAAATGGTGACTGTAAGGTAAAGAGCACAGCTGACTTCCAGCTCCATGTGGCTGTGCCCAGGCAAGGGCAACATTTACCATTGAACGTCTTTTTGAATAAGAAAATTTAGTCGTACTGAGATGTGAGACTCCCTACATCTCTGTGAAACCTAGCCCTCGGCTTTATTATCTTAAATACTTGATGCAACCTGGCTTAAAACTCTTAGCTTCTCTCTCCTGGAAGGTTAGGCATTAGCAAAAATATTTTACAAAACAGCTGACAAATAGGAATTTAAGGCAGTATTTGCTGCAGATCTGGGCACGCACATACTGTCCCTTTAACGAATGCCCTTTTTTCATGACTGAGGTGATGTTCTGGCATGAGAAAACCTTACTGCTGGCTGGGGAAGGAAGGGTGATTTTGTATATGTAATTTCCTATTTGAAATTCCCAATATGAGCTTTACTAGTAAGACTCCAGTGGTCTCCTCTCAACTGCAATTCACTCAGGGACCTTCACTTCCCCTTCCCCAGAGCACCTGCCTAACCTGCTATTACCCAACCCGTTGCACAGGTAATCGTTCATACCCAAGTCTAGCTCTTTTTATTTGTCCTTACAGAATTGCAAACTAGTTCTCCCACTCATCAATCTTTTTCTAAATGTTAAACCTTCTTCATACAACCCCTCATACTAATACCACCTGCTGATTTAATAATGAACAGACTCTCTCTTTTTTGCTCCGGGCTGCTAATGAGAACATGGGGTAGTACCTGAACAACCTACTGGGGAACTCGCATATTTCAGCCTTTCCATTCTGACAGTCAATCATTTGTAATTGTTCTCTGAGACTCATTTCATGATAAGTTTTGATCCCATCTAACTTTATCGTTATTAAATGGCATTTCTCTGTCTTGCTTGCAAGAAGTCACAGGAGACAGTATCAAAAAACTTGAGTCAAGAAATGTGACACCTCCTGTATTCTTGTTATAGTAGGAAGTTAAACAGGTTTGAAGAACCATTGTTCTGGGAATATCTATGTTGACTTTTACTCAAGTTCTCATTGACTTTCATGTGCTTTGCAAATAGTTCGTCTGTTCCCCTGTTCAAATAAAATATTTTGTAAGCATTTGGGAACACTATAGAGCTATGTACTGAATCACCTCAATTTTTATCCTGTGTATTAGAAAACACAACTGACATGCACTCCAAAGTCATGAAATACCAGACCTCAAAAAAAAAGCTTTTTCAGACTGCAGTCTGACAGCCATTTCCTCCAGTCAGAGATAACTTAAATTCTTCGAACTTCCAATACAACATTGTCAATAATGAATCATTTTGCATTGCTGTTTATTGTCCCCATTCATACCTCTCATATTTTCACACAGTAATCCTCTCAGCCTCCCTTAGAATATTTACAATTTTCTTAGCAGTGATGAACAGGAAAACCACAAATGACTTTGTTTCACTATAATTAAATAAATGTCAGCTTCTAAAACCAGGTAGTTTCTACCTCTATTAATATAATTCTTACCATAGTAAAACACTATGAGTTTGCTATAAAAAAAATAAAAGTGTTATGATTGTCTGTACTAATTCATATTTCACCAGGCTGGTGTTTTTCACAAGGCAGGATTATGTCATTCACAGGTATGCCTAGAGTATTAACAAACTCAATCATTCAGAAAGCCACGAGGTAGTAAAACAAATCGCAATATTCAGGCAAAGTAGATTATACAACATCACACCAATACCTATGTTTTTGACATCAACAAAGAGGGCAGCATCTGTGGCAACCAGAAGAAAGGAGATCCTAACTTCCATGATCAGCAAAGACGGCAAAGTGAAGGATAAGAAGGTGATAGCAGCCAGAGAAAAATACTGGCATAGGAACAAAGGACTAAGTCATTTAGATTGGACACCTGAAATAGCTTTCCAACCAGCAGGATGGTACAGCTTTAGAAATAGCAAGTGAAAAGAAGAAACAGCTTAGGATGGAGCTTGAGAAATCTGTTAACACTGAGATGTGCCAAGCACGCCTGTAAAAGCAGGGGCTAAAGCTGGTAACAGACATACTGTGTCCACATTCCTCACATCCAACTCTCTTTCCTGAGGATCTATACTTGGCCTCCATGGATTTACATGAATTTACACAAGCTTAAGATCCAGAACAAAAAGATTTTTTTATGAAGGAAAAGTGGTATTTTTTATTTATGTTGACAATTTAGGCCAAATTCCCATGAACAGAATTACAGTTCTGTTAACTTCACTGAGTTTACAACAAAGGCAAATGATGCTTTTTACACTGAAAAAGTTACTTGACATCAGTTGGATATACTAGTTACAACCAACCAGCTAAATTCCTCAACTCCTATTTTGCATACAACTATGCCTTAATTTATATCATACTGAATTTAATTGATTTGACAGTTATATCATTTGATAACATTTTTACACTACAGCTACTATTGTACTCTGCCTTTGCTCATTACATTTAACATCTTTTATAAAACATTCACTATGCACAAACAGCAACTTTACCTCTTCATTACTCAGCACACATAGGATCTCACCTTACAACAGAAACTTAAAAAATTGCTTCAGAAAAGATTAAGTGATTAAAAGGAAGCCACAGTAATACAAACTTAAGAACAAGCTCATTTTTTATGTTAACTGTTTCAGGGGCATTTGTTTTCTAACTATATAAAAAAACCCTAATGGAGATCGGATAAATTGGTTACAGGTTTAGATGCAAAATTATGTGATAAAGTTCTTGTTGTTAAATGCACATGTGTACACATGCATTGTACATCACAGACATATTCTGCTCCTCCACTTGCTCATTACAAAAACAGTATTAGGAACATGAATCCTACCATACTTAGAAATAACACTTTCAACTCCAGCAATCCATAACTTATCACTGTATGAATGGGAGGCAGAATACGCAATGTTCTTGAATGTATTTTTCTTTGCGGTAAAAATCATAACTGTGGAATAAAGGTCCAGTCCTCAAGATGCTATAGGGAGGAGGCGAACTAAGAACCTGCACAAACAGAATTTCTTCATGACATCACTAGATGAATTGCATAAAATGTTTCTTTGGGACACATCCAAGCAGTTGATTTGCTCATAAACAGGAACCTGAGTCAACCATACCTCTCAGAGATATACAATAAACCTTAGCAGGTGTATTTCATTGACATCAGAGTTCTAGCTTCTTTTCCCAAGAAATGAGAAAAATTTTAAGAGATGAATAAATTAGAGAAAACAACATTTCTTTCAGCCATATTCTGCATTTAAAGAACCATCTTATCAGACTGATGCTTAAAATTAATTGCAATGCAAGCCTAGAACTTTCTTTTCTCGCCATTTGCTGTATTCTTGCTCAACAGTAAACAGTGAAGTATAATTAAAGGCTACCAAACATTGCTTGAGATTTTGGTATGATTTAAATAAAATTAAAGTGCTTATCAGTTTTCATTTTAGTGCAACTTAAAGCCTTGAAGGATTTGAACAAGGCTATATTACCAATTAGCATATAGAGATGCACCTACGAAGTATATCAGCTCATTTCTGAAATCCCCAGGTACCTGGGAGGTGGGAAAGAAATACCACTATTTATAGAATTACAGAATGGTGGGGGTTGGAAGGGATCTTCGGAGATCATCTAGTCCAACCCCCCTGCCAAAGCAGGTTCACCTACAGCAGGTTGAACAGGAATGCATCCAGGCAGAGTTTCAGTATCTCCAGAGAAGGAGACTCCACCACCTCTCTGGGCAGCCTGTTCCAGTGCTCTGTCACCCTCAAAGTAAAGAATTTTTTCCTCATGTTGAGATGGAATTTCCTGTGTTATGGTTTGTGCCCATTGTCCCTCGTCCTGTCCCTGGGCACCACTGAAAAGAGTCTGGCCCCATCCTCTTGACACCCGCCCTTTAGATATTTATGAGCACTGATGAGACCCTCTCTGTCTTCTCTTCTCCAGGCTAAACAGACTCAGATTTCTCAGCCTTTCCTGAATTAAGACATGCACACTATTCAAGTGCATCCCTGCTCTCTGCCACATCATGTATCAGTGAATGCAATGAAACATGGGAGCCAGAGGTGGGAACCTTGTCTAAAGGAAGAACTGGAGTTGGAAACTTGTGAGCTACAGCACCCTGTGGTAAAACACAAAATCAAAGCATCACCATCATGTTATGATTAATTTCAGGAGAAAAAAAAAATATATGTATGTATATGTATTTATATGCATATTTTTGTAGATATAAACATACATTTTTGAGGAAAAGAGGATCCTGGTGTTTTGCTCAGATCACATTTTATATACTACAGAAGATAGGCAGTATCCCAGCTAAGAAGTTTCTGCCTGATAAAATACTGAAAGACCGACTGTGTGAGCGCACGTCCTCTTTCCACTTAACTGCTTTAAAGGAACATCGGCGAGTGTCAGCTGAAGGGTGAAAGCTGTACTTTTTAGTGAATTATTTTCATATTTATCCTGCCTATTTGCCCAGGATGCTTGAAAGGGTTAAATTAAATCTTTCTCACTACATATGCTTCTACCTAACTGCCTGAAGGGCAGCCTGTGGCTGCAGCTACGCCCAGATTTACAGGGAGTGGCAATATCCCTGTATCGTCCAGCACTATCCAGAAGGGCACATAAAATATCTCCGGTCACTTTGGAGAGGTGCGAGTTCCCCTCTCTGCAACCCCATACCAAGGCTGACCTCAGTTCAAAGGCGTACCGCCAAGGGATATTCCACATTGCTAGGGCAGCTGTTTTTACAGAGCTTGTTTCTGTAATTTGTCCAGAGTATACAGGGTAGGTTTGCAATGGGATTTGAGCTGCTAATGCTCTTAGACTCCCTGGAAAATTCCAGTTCAATGTCTTGACATTTACAAAATTGATTTCACGCCATGACTGTTTTAGAGCCCAGGGTGTTGGGATTTTTTTCTTTTTTTTAGGAGGGGGGAAACATGATATATGCTAAACTAGCAGAATCATCTTTCTGCAGTTTGCCTCATTACAGTTTGCAGGAGTGGCTGGAGCAGACCCTGTACCCTGTAATGCTGTATCCAAGAGCAAGAAAGCCAGGAGCTACGGGGAATTTTACAGCCCACAATTAAAACTTCCCAAATGCTATCAATTCAGCAGATGAAACTAGTGCTCCTAACCTCATCTCTTTCTACAAAAATCAAATCCTTGCTAAGTGAGTATGGCACCTTTGTTTTGAAAAACACATTTACTCTCCTGGGTGTTTGTTGAGACTTGTGGACCATAAAAATAGACAGTACTTTGAAGCATTTTATTGAAATAGTCTTTTAGAATACTTAATACAAATGCACACAGATGTACCCAGCTCAGACTGCACTCTGCTAATTATCAGCTTTTTTCCACAAATTTGCAGATGGTGGAAACTATCCTTGTATTTTTTACATCTTGCCTATTTGCCCAGGACACTGATATGAAGTAAATAACATCTTTTCTCTTATGACGTTATCACTATCCTTGCAGCACAAGCTTTAATCGACTTTTATTAATTAAGCAAGGGACCAAATTTTCTGCCTAGTAACATTGCTTCGAAGTCCGTGATCAAAAAAACATGATGACTTAAAAGATCAGAGAAAAGCTAATAACTAACACTTCTGCATACAAATACAATTTAAAATTTCCATAGGAAGCCTCTCATGGTAAGAACCACAAGACTCAGTTTGCTGTTGCTGGGGTTTCTGCATTTGTTTTGGGTTTGTGCAAGGCTGATTTTTAAATCTTAGCATGTCTGGTCATCAGGGACATATCTTAGTGGAGACAAACTAGAAAGGTTTTGGAATTGAATGCCACACGTTGAAAGCATGCTGAGGATGGTAGCTGGTGTCCGGATGAATTTCAATAAACCTTCCTACGAGACAAGCCTTCCTAGATGCTAACAGCACTCACAGCTTGGGTTTTTCCTTATGGATATTTAATTGATCAAGCTTGCATAGGATGATACCCTTCATACTGATCCTCGACGTTACTATTGCAAGCAGGTTTGAAAGTAAGCTGCATTCACTGACACATTTAAGTAAATTCAAATAGTTTTAAAATAATTTGCCTCTGCATAATAAATTATTTTTCAATCACTTCTTTCACATATCATAAATCAATGCCCTGATTACCAAAATGTCTGATCAGGGTATTTTCTGTACATTTACAAAAGTCTTAACTGACACAATGAGACAACTGACACAGCTATCCAAATTTTGAGTTTGCATGTGTTGATCATCATTCTCTACTTGAAATGCAGTACTCAAAGCTTTTAAGTTTCTTGTTTGGTCATTTAAAAACTAGATGCTTCACACCAAAGGTTATTGCTATATATATAGTACAAAACATCTCTACCCTTAGCTAGCTCTCTTATAACAATTAATAAATAAGTTGGATATGACAATCTTCTCAGTTTTTGTTACCCACCTTATGCCAGCTATGTGTTTATATGGTAATACTCCATTCTTAATGGCTCTCCAGCATTTTGTTACGTGGGTTTTAGCCTCACACTTTATTCATGCCATAGGCAATGCAAAACGTCCTTTCCCCCAGTCAGTCTAGCCAGAAGTGGTTCTGTAGCTTTGTATCCCCTCTTTAAATTCACTCTCCCTGACATTTCAGTGTCCTTTACTATAGTTGTCTCAAGAAAATATCCTCCCTGGAACGTGGTCTGAAATTCATGTTATTTTATACTTTTTCATTAAAAACTGATGGTAGATCTAGTGTAACGTGGTATCCAACCGTGACATAAGCACCACAGTAGTGATTTGTATTCAAAAAATATCCAGCAGAATTTTCAGCAAAAAAAAATCCAAGGCTAGAAGACACTCTGTTAAACTAACTGATCTTTCTTTTCCTACATAAAAAGCCATGTTCCCCTAGTCTGCAGTCTCACCTGTGAATGAAATTTAGAGCTAACCGATTCTTTTCTGATTTGGGAAATATGAGGAAAAAAGAAATCCTCATAGTTCTCTCTAGTCTGCTCTGTCCCCAACCTGAGCCCCAATCTTAGAGACACAGGGACACACAGAGATGGAGATGACAAATCCTGATCCGCTGACACTAATGTTAAAATTCACTTTTTCACAGGATCGCAATCTGTAATATGGAGGTTTTGCAGGACAGGAAGTAATTTTGCTAGGACGCTGTTCTTTCGAAGTACTTCTGCATCTTTCTTTTTTTCAGTGGCCAGTCCAGCCCAAACTACGACACCATCTCACTCTCAGGAGAGCATCCCACCACCTCAACTTGACTCCATGACTGTTCTATTTTAACTTCCCTTCTTTTGGCTACTCTATATCTCACTAACTTACCTTCATATGAAAAGGGATTTTTATGAGGACAGACTTACAACAGACAAAAAGAACCCATACTGCACAAAGCTACCTAATCCTACCTCTTCTCACACAATGTAACCTCACCTTTGCCATGAACGGTCAGGCTCCCTCCTTTCACCTCTTCTGTATCTCACCACCGCTTGCCTTGTGGCTAACTCTGAATTTAGCTGTCTGAACCTACCATGTTTGAAAAATTGGCTCTAGTGAGAAAACATTTCAGGTCAAGGTAATGTTTTTAATTTCCTTTTGGTGCATGAAAATCATTGGAAAAGGGACATTTAAAATATCATTAATGAAATCACAGAGTTATCATACAAAAAGTAAAATAAAGTTCCTTGGTTAGATATTAGATTAACAACTTTTAATAAACTTACATACAGTTAGTCAATCAATGCTATTCTCTCTCAGTGTCCCCAGAGCAATTAAAATTCAGTGCTCAGCAAGATCCATTTAATGATTCGGCAAGGTCTCTTTTGGAACCATGTGCACAGTATTAGAATAAGAACATTGCACAGGAGCCTATATACATTACACAAGATTCCTACTGCAGCAGGTTTCTGGGTCCTTCAAACAAAATGCCTCACCAACAGACCTATCTATTAGATCTCAGATGTCAATAGGAGGTACACCCAGTGGCTTTGAGGTCGCTTCATATAAATGACATAATGTGAGGGAGATCATTAGGATATCCAACTGTATGATCAGTCTGACAGCGTGGATCTTGCAAGAAGTGTGGTTGTGAAAGATAAAATAAGCATGGGCTTTTTCGCATGCAGATACATTCTCAGAGGTCACAGGACTGCAACATGTCACTTTTCAATTCTTTATTGAAAGAGGATAAAATAATTCAAACATGCTTATTTTATCTGTCTCTCCAGCAGCTGCTGTATGTGTACAGCAATTACTTTTCAATATTAAAGCGCTTACAGCAGAATTCATCACTACACATTGGTCCTTTTAAAAGCAGGTTTGAAGATAAAAAGTTCTTGAAATTGATGTAAAGCCATAATTAAAAGCAAACTTAAAGATTAAAGCAGTTTTAGAAATATAATTTTTAACAACCTTATTCTTGCCAGGATGTGTATTTGCGTATAGTCATTTGCTGTGACTGGATGACGGTGATTATATTTTGTAAGTTTGTTTACATTCATTTACTGCCTATTATAAGAAGTACTCAGCAATTATTTAAAAAAAAAAAAAAAGAAGTAGGCTTTATGTGAGGAACATCTTATCTGTCAGTTGAACTCACAGGAAGCCTGTGAAATTCTACAGTGGTCTGTGATGATGGAACACTTTTCTAGCAGCCGAAGTCAAAAGATGTTATGGCAAAGGAAGCCCAAACCTACCCTCTAAAACGTGTTCCTCACTCTCAGGAGGCCAGAACTACCAGGAAATTTTCTCCCTAACAAAATAATTTGAAAAAGAGTGAAGGGCTTGAAAAGCAAACTCATCCCTTAATCGGCCAGCAGGAAACATGCTGGATGCATAATTAAATATTGTCCATGCCCCAGTGCCACTGCAGCTCCTTCATTTCTGGTGTGGGTAAGAAAGTGTCACGGTTATGAAGAAAATTTATTTACCACTGACAACAATGACTGAACTGAAAAATCAAGGTATGAATTTAGAGATAGTTAAACTTCCTCTGTAGTAATATATGGGACTGTTTGGTTTTAGGGCTATTATTGGGTTTGATTTTTTCTTTAAACTGAATAGTTGATGGTATCTGAAGGCTTTATGCAGCTCTGAATGTCTGCCTTATTAAAGGCTGAGGTCTGCAGAGAACGCATTGCATCCCAGAATCTAATGGCTTCGAGGTGCAAGGGAAGAAAGAGTCATTGGCTATTTCCTGGCAATAAATCATGGTAAAATATTTCAGCATTTAGTCTAACCTCAAGAGACAACCACAAATGCTGATTTATTGATGCCTGACCCTTGGGCCACAGAACGTATTTAGAGAACTTTTGGTTCTGCAAAATAAGCTGCTAAAATAATTTGGAGAATCACACATAATCATTTTGTGCTTTGTCAGGCTCATTTGACTAGTATTTTCATAAAGGCAGTGTTTTCCAAAGGGGCTGTTGTCCTAGTTCTAGAATTAACTGAAAAATGACTTCTTTTTGTCTAATGCTTATAGCCAAATTTAAATAGGAATGCGCTTCTGGTCTATCAATTGAAAACAGAGATCGTAAGCAGATGCAACAGTATTAAACAGTGAGTCTACGGCAAAAATAGAAATTGATTCATAGTTTTGAAACCATAGGAAAACTGTCCCTCTTGTAAACAGGTACACCATCCAAACTGTCACTGTAAGGGCTATTTTTGTTGGACTTTAGGAGTTTTGTTTCTTTAGCTGATTCAGACGCAAAGACCCATGAGTCCAGCTTCTCTTGTTTCATCTGTACCTCATCCACCTAATCCCTTGAGCACTCAGCCCACACTCCGTGTGATCCAGCAAGAGTATTCTGATTTTGTAAGCTTTAAAGCTATGTGTTTTTTGGCAATACATAGTCTCTCTCCATGAAATAACAGTACAGGCAGACTTTTCTTAGGATCCAACACATCAAACCAAAGAAGATATTTTAAATAACAAAGACCTAAGGTTGCTGGGCACACAGCTAGAACCCCTCATAAAAGCAGCAGTATAAAAACCAGTATACTGTAGTTTGATATGTGCACAGTCACAAAAAATAAACCACAGCCCAGAGACTATTTTCTATTACATACACTCTAACAGAGATATAAATTAAAACACATTTTGGAAGATCTCTAAAATGACAGAACCTTTTCCTTCCTGTTTCAAGTAGAAGCACAATCAATTTCTGCTATGAATCTTTAAATTTTCCCTAGTTTCACTCAACTTAAAAAAGATGGCCATTTACCTTCAGAAAAGATCCCACCATTTGTCCCCTCTATTTAAAACAAACTCCTTAGGACAAGGATGCTTTCCTTTGATCTGTGATCAATGTCTGGCATAACAGACCCCAGATCTCTACTGAGATCACAAGAGTATTAGGTAAGAATACCAACACCACGCGACTGGGTTAGCATACAAACCACACAAGCAGTAATAATTTATATGACCTTCTCTTCTGCTGATACTGTTAGCTCAGTTCTCATACTTCTCTCTCTCTTCTCTGCAGGGAACTTCAGAAGATATTCATCTCCTACAAGTTAAAAAACCTTGAGCTTCACTCAAATGCACCAGGGAATCTGTGAAAGTTTGTCACAGATTATGTGTCGATGTAGGCACTGTTACTTAGAGGGTACATTATTGATAAAAGCTAAATATTTCATCTTTCTTCACTGTCTCTAAACAAAACTGGCATTTACTTACCAGGAGGCTGAAAGTTCAGCCTTTTCAATATTATAACAAGGAAACATGCTAGTAATTTCTCTCTGAAGAAAATAGATACCATGGCCTCTCTGCAGCTGTAGCAGAGGAAAGACACAGCGTTTACTCCCTTCCCAAACAGGGGCCTGGAAATCCAGAGGGCTGTGCCAGCAGCTGTGCCTTGCAGCATGCTCAGTACACAGTCCAGGGTACACCCAAGTGGCAGGAAGGACAGTTTCAATTCTACCTTTCTATCACTTTTACAGGCCAAGTCCAACCCATCCTATTAGCTGCATGCAGGTGTTTCTGAGTGTGTTTGTGCTTTAATTATTCATAACATCAGCTTCATATTTTATGGATTATTCTGCATCAGTTCTGGTACTTGCCTCGTGCATTATGCATGCACCTGAATCTGTTCTGATGGTAGGCATAAAAGACACAAAGCATGTCTCTCACCTGTATGCTTCTGATTAGAAAAGAGCGTTTCTAACCCTGAGCCTGAATTGAATCCCAAATGTGTCCTTCTTTGTCCCATAACTGCACAGCCTCCAATGAGCAAAAGGTAGATTTTTTTTCTCTTCTTCCTCACCCAAACTCTCCTAATTTTACTTTTTGGCCAGTGTCAGCTTATAAAAAAATAGTGTCCCTTATCAAATGCACTTTTTTTCTGAGTGCTGGTTCAGAAGTATTGTCTACTAAAAATCATGGCCAAGACCTTTTTTAAAAGAGTATCTCTGAATAAAACCAAAGTCATTGAGTCTAAAGTCTCAAAAACATAGGCACTGCATAATACATTGCTGTTTAACAGGCATCAGACAAGGCAGGGGGATACATTGTTTTGATCATGCTAATGCAACTTACCGTTTAAAAGATGTGACAAATTATTCATAAGTTTGAGTAGAAATCCGAGTGAAAGTTATAGGTTTTTTCAATTGCTAATTGGTTCATTGTGCCACAGACCTCGTTAGCGATGTGTTTCCTTTCTTCTCTTTTTCAATGTAACTAAACGACAGACCTTCTTTCCCATAGGGTCCCAACTTTTCAAAAATCAAAAGACATTTTTCAAAGTTGTCCTAGTGAAGGAGGAAATGATTTTATGGCACAAGGAATACTCAGGTTGGATGGGGGAGACGCTGGTGCAGAGGGACACGGACTGGCATTGCTTCCACTCTGGTTGGTGTCCTGCCCAGGGAAGGGCCACGCCACCTCTGCTCATTTGCCTCCAGGGAATAGCTCTGACCTCCACCAGCCCAGTGTCACACAGGAGGTACTTTTCTTTTTCCTTGAAAGCTAACTTTCCAGTAAAATTGCCAAGATAGCTCTAGCAAAGGAAAACCCAGGAAAGAGTTCTTCAATCACACAGAAATACTTTAAGAAAATCATAGCAAAATTATGTAAATATATTTAAATAGCAGCCTCCTGCATTCTTGGTAATTGTTTTGCCTCCTACACCCAGAGCACTGAGTTCTGAGCATGGAGAAGAGCTTGAAAGTAATTATAACCAGTCGACATCAGCCCTTGGTCCAAGCAGACATTAATCAGCATCCTGCATTCAAAATACTACGGGTGTTCATCATAGAGAGAGCACTGTGACTTGGGATGTTATTCTTCCCCATTACCTTCAGCAGGACTGCCTGCATTGAGGTGCCTGACAAGGTTTCGCCACTATCCTAGTTGGTCTCCAGACAAAGACCTTAGAGAGAACGTAGCTGTTATATGTCTGCAAACCATAAGGAAATTATGTTGCCCAGCAAATTTCAGACCTATTTTTAACCCAGTTTAAACAAACTAAAAATAACTTGCCTTCCTGCTCTACTCATGCTCCCCTATTTGTCAGGTTGAAATGAACCTCAATATGGTTTTATCAAATGATGAAAAAAAAACAAAATAAATATGTGCTTTTACTCATGGCAGACTTGACTGAATGCCCTCCCTTATCCCCTTGCCAGAGCACAGTTGCATGCTGTCACACTTCTGGTAGCTAATGTGCACAGTCATGCTCTAAAGGTGGCAGTTGTTTACACCAGTCTCCACCAAAGACAGCAGCTCTCTTCGCTGTGTAGCCACAGTTCAAGCTCACTGTCAGCAACACCACGAGATGCAACCTGCCCTCCAGCCTTCCAAGACAACCCATGTCTTCTCTTACTGATCTACGTTATAATTTTTTTCCATTCCTGTGCTCTGCAGTGTTCGTATATTCCCACCCTACCAGTTTTGACTTTGGGCTGCAAGCTCCTATTTTTAGCTGTAATCTTCCGTACTAGCACTTTGGACTGTGCGCTATCAGGCTTCTAGACATTCACCAATCCAGACAACCTTGTGTGTGAAAACCCTATACAAATGGCCACTGTACTCTCATTAAGCACCTCACCATGTGGAGGAGGTCCACTGCACATACAATTTGACGCAGACTTTGTCACTCTGACAGGCCTGTTTTAAAACACATCCGTACCTTTTCAGTGAAAGTTTCAGAAGAATTAGGGAGATTTATGCATAAACTCCAAGGTAAACATATGTTTAAGAATTTTGTGTAGTAGGTTTTGACACTTGTTTGCAAGTAGGGAAATGTTTTTAAGCAGAGTTTTAGGGAGAATGTGACCTCTTCTAGATGGCAAAATCGAGGAACCTAGCAAATAAACCTCCTCCCAGAATATACAAATCGGATATTTTCTCCCCAAATTTTCTAATGGCTGAGAAAAGTGCTATGTGCCAGCAGACAACTGAGAATTATGTTGACAAAAATGACACCTAAGGAAACAACCTTTGCTATGTTTCATCTTGTAGTTAAACCTGAACAGTTAACACACAGATACAGAAAGTAAAAGGACCAAATGAAACTCAGCAGAAATAAATATTTTCCTTTTCCCAGAATCACAGAATGGTAGAGGTTGGAAGGGACCTTCGGAGATCATCTAGTCCAACCCCCCTGCCAAAGCAGGTTCAACCACAGCAGGTTGAACAGGAATGCATCCAGGCAGAGTTTGAATATCTCCAGAGAAGGAGACTCCACCACCTCTCTGGGCAGCCTGTTCCAGTGCTCTGTCACCCTCAAAGTAAAGAATTTTTTCCTCATGTTGAGATGGAATTTCCCGTGTTCTGGTTTGTGCCCATTGTCTCTTGTCCTGTCCCTGGGAACCGCTGAAAAGAGTCTGGCCCCATCCTCTTGACACCCACCCTTTAGATATTTATAAGCATTGATGAGATCCCCTCTCAGTCCTCTCTTCTCCTTTTGAGGAGTTTATCTCACCCAGTGATTGCTTTTGGCCAGACTCAGCGGGGTAGTCGGGTACACAAGCCTCTTAAGCATTCAGCAACTGTGTCATAAATTGCCATGTAACTCTCGCTGACTTGTCCAAAAGAAACTCTTCAATAAAAAGGAGTTAGTTAAGGAAAGGTGACTGTGACTCACCCATCACTTAAAAAGGGCCACAATGATTTCTCTTAGCAATGCTAACATGCAGGAAATTCTCGTGGTTGACTTACCTCTTTCTTTTCTACAACCATCCTCTTTCCTCAGTCCCTCATTAGACAGTAAATCTTCATTTATATAATTGTATGAGGTAACAATGGTATCTGCAGCACCAATTATGACATTTTAATTAGCTGGCCAAACGTTCCCAATCCTGGTTTTAACCTAATTAGTATATTTTGAGGTTTGAGCTGTATACTCATTACCACACAAATGTTTCTATAGTCCGATCTTCAAAACCAGATTGATGTGAATGAAAAACTGTCATAGAGCTCAGTGAGTTTGGAGTGGATATTTTACACCTCATATCAGAAGTATTAGGTACCTGCCTTTCCAGATAACATGAACTGGTTCTCAGCCCTTCCACATCCAACTAAGATAAGGCAAGGAGTAAATATGCTACATTTAGATTTATAGAGCACTTCTTATCTCTAAAGTGCTTTGCAGGTATTAACCACATAATCATTAAATATTGATATTTGCATGATTAATGCTTTCTTGTTACATTATATGAGAAGAAAGATACAAATGTTGGGACAAGTAATCTGCCTTGGAAGCAAGCCATGAATTTGTACATAGTAACTCTGTAACTTGTGTTTCACATATGCTCCTATTAAAAATTTGGCAGTTTAGAAATAGAACTGTGGATGTAGTGATCCTGGTGCAATATCCTCAACTTCGTTTCAACCTGTATCAATAATTTGGCTGAAATTAAAACATTATGCCTAGAAGGGCCATTTCCCGCAGCAAGCATTTTTGGAGGATTTATGCAGCACTAAGTCTGATGGCTCTCAGGTCAGCATCCTGGTTTGGGGATTTTATGACCCCATCTGCATCACATCTGTAATGTTTCCTTCTGTACAGTAATTGGAAAGGAGAACAACTGCTAACGAGACATTTTTCTTCTCTCTGAGTTTACTCATTTCTTGCATGTTCTATTTTGTGACTTTGGACATTATTTTTTTTTTTTTAGTCCAATGTTTAGAGAGAGGAAAAAAATATACTTATCAAAAATATTCTTCATTTGACTTATAAGTTGCTTCCTTGTTACTTAAAGACAAAACTTAGCTGCACCAAGTAGGCAAAGTATAAAGAGCAGTTCCTCAGGTGTTATAATTTAGCACAACTTTGACAGAGTTATATCAATTTACCACAGCTGAGGAAAGGGTCCCAGAGGGTCTCCTCATTATTTATTTCTCTATTACACATCTCTGCTAGGTCAGAAAGTTCCTGGTTTTCATTAATACAGTTCCTGCAGGAGTTACACAGAGGTAACAAATGAAACCCAAGAAGATTATTTCTAATCTAGTTGACCTGCTTCTTTCCCCTCCTTCTAATATTCCTCCTAAGACTCAGCATATGAAGAGTCCATCTCAGCTAATCACCACTTGAAGAGAAGCAATTGGCAAGATTATTTTTGTTTTAAATCTAGTTTTTAAAACTCCTTGGGAAGATCGTCAATTGTGAAATACAAGTGATCATGTTGGTATTTTTAATACTTGGCCAGAAAGAATATAATTCCCTCTTCTTCTCAATGACTTTATAATAGATTCTGAAACTAGCAAGAACTACAGAATGCAGGAAAGTGAAGAAAAAATACAAACTTAAAGCTTATTTAGATACCAGGTCATTGAGTGTTCCTATTAGAAACGACTAGGACTTTTTGCTACACTCAATTTCCAAATAGTTTGCTGCTTTATCCAACCCAGAGGTTGCTCTCTCCTGGGGAAGCTCAGAGGTGTCTGGCTTAGCTTTGGGACTGCATAACTGGCAAGCCACAGCTCCCAGGAGGGCCCTGTTGCATGAGAAACACTTGTCAAAACACAGTAAAGATGGCTTTTACATTATTACTAACATGAACTCACTTGCTTCTGTTTTTTATGCATCATCCCTAAATATATCCTCCAAATTCTGGATAGAGGTAATAGACACGTTTTTACGATTATGATAAACCATAAAAATGCGGCACAGCTAGTAGAGGGCTAGACACAGACACTAAAATAATCCAGGAGAGGGTTGGTATCCAAGATATACTAGCTCTGTGACATATTATTCTTTAAATACCCTCTGATGTAAAATTCTTATGCTTTTTTCCTTTTTCTCTTAGCTTTTGACATGGAGGATGGCAAGTGGCTTATAAGCAAATTACAAGCTTTCATGCGCTGTTGGAGAGGGGTTAGCTGGTATAAATAACAGGGGTTTGAAGAGCAATAACAGTCTCTGCTTTGCGCACTAAGGAGGCATGCAGTAAACATGCCTGGGAAGTAGAAAGTCCAGTGAGTATTTTCCTGGTTTTCCAAGCACTATAGAGTAGAAACTAGTACTCAAGAAGATTTATCTCAAGTCAGAATGGAAACCCCGCTCATCCACACCGAACAGTTGCACAGAATGAACTTGGGACTACATTGGAAGAGCAGGGCATATATGTAATACTCTTTGAGAAACACAACAATTTAATAGCCAGTCTCCATTGACTGTTAAGTCAATGCAGGCTGTTGAATACATTCTCTCTACTTATGTCTTTTCAGGGCAGCAGAAGACTGTTTTGCCAATCAACGGGGTCAGCAGAAAGGGCAAAGACACCAAGTTAAAAAAAAAAAGATAAGCTTATTTTACTTTAGTTAAAAGCAGCACAAAGAATAAGCAAGATAATGCACCTAATTATTACTACATAGAGTTAACTATAGTGATTAAGAAAGATACATCGCCTATTGCCCTGATACTTTACCATCATCCAGATCCGTGCTTCAGCTGGGGAGTCCCATCACAGCAAAGGATCGGAGAACTGCTCCCAGGAATTGGGAAATCCTATGCAGTGCATCCACTCGTAGGTGAGGTCTCCGTCTTTGCTGTGAGAGGGTCCTGCTTATGTACAGTTTAACAAGCAAATCTATATAACAAAATGCACAGAACTGTCTGGTGGATTGGCTTGCCTCACTCAGGCATGTCCCGGATCTGGCCAGGATCCCGAACACATCTGAGGATTTCCTGTCTCCTGGCTTAGGTTTAAAGGTTTCTGTTCCTATCTTTTGCGGCTTCCAGGGGTTTTTCCCATGGTTGTATTTCATGCTGATATGATGGTGGTTGGGAGGTTCATTCAGAAGCCAACTTCTAGGTTCATTCAGAAGCCAACTTTGGTTCTAGGCCTATGGTTTAGGCCTTTTTATGTCAAAGACTTGCAATGATTTTTTTTATATTTATACAGTATTTTTAAGTAACAGGCAGGTTTTCCAGTCTCCACCATCATACATGGAAACCTTACTCTGAACAAAGGCTATTATCTGTACCAGCTCTGCCAGTGTGATTTGGTTTTGTGATGATGCCCATTGGGAACTGACCTAGATTGTATTTACAAATACTTATACCAGTTTTGCATTTGATAAGGAGATTTCTAAATGCAAACCAACATCCCAACAGTGACAAGCTAGTTATATACTCAGGGAGTTCTGAAGGACACAGAGCAACACTTCTCTACTGTGCAACCACCACCAGCACCATCCAAACAACTATTATTATCATTCTTATTCAGAGTCACAGCATCAATTTCCCAACAAAACATATGTCATTATAGCTTGCTACAATCTTGGCACCACTAGATTGTGCTGATGTTATTTTTGGCCTGATAACGAGGGCCAAGGACAGCTGTGGCATAATCCTGATCTTGCTGATATTGGTGACAGGACACCAGTCTGTTGGAACATGAGATGGAAGCAGCCTTTGCTACCCACAGACAAACAGCAGAAACTGAAAAAGCACAAAAAAGCCCATCGTATCGTATATTTGGGGTTTTTTTGGCAGGACCAGTGTAATCAAATATGTATATCACAGTGTAACTGTTTAATGAAAATACAGAATTTGTAAGAATTTCCTTAGAAGAGTTATGGCAGACTCTCGTTCATGCTCCTGGGAGAAGGACTAGGCAGCAGCATGTTCACACTGATACATTGTAAAGTGCTGCAGCCAGCAAAGGGTTAGTAGGATTGTTCACCATATGTTCAGGATAAAATAGCCTGTAAAAGGAATGTGAATCTGTTTTTAAGGGGAAATTGTGCTCTGCAAAGATGAGGTGACAGTGATTCTAGACAAACATGTTTATTATTTAACCTTTGGTGGGGCTTTGTGATTTTTTTTTTTTTTTTAATAGATAGCAAACAAGCTTTGAGGAGAGCGCTTTGGAAAGACTGTGGCTTGAAGCACGGTTTCTCTTCCCAGAGAGAAGTGTAAGAGGAGCAAGTACCAGTTTGTCAAATCTTGCTGTTCAATCATTCCTTTATGCCCCCAAATAAGGCATTTCCCTCAGAACCCTACACTGGTCAATACTGCTGAACAAATTTTTCTAACCCATCTCAGATATATATACAGCGTGTAAATCATCCCTAGAGCTCATAGACTTACGAAGGCAATAAATGGCAGGGCAAGAATGACAGTAATACTGCAAAGTTTAGCTGCACAAGGAATACTATCTGAAATATGATTGATATTAATGCCAACAAGCTCTACTTAAAATCTAGTTCTAAACTTTCAGAGGCTTGTTTTGATCTACAGCAATTAGCATTCATTCATTAAAATTCATTATTTACAAATACGCATGATATGAAAGCAAGAAAGTTGTCACATAAAGGGAAATAAAATATTTTATTATGGCAGAGTATTTGTATTGGTTATCTATGTTCAACTTTATGTTACAACTGTATTCTGTTATCTTGTTTAAGCATAGTGCTAATATAATTTTTGCAGCACATCATATAATCAGACATCACAGCTGTGGGAATCTGTTATATTGCTACAGATCTACCCTGTGGCTCTCCACAAAGACTTGGGAGTATAATGCCAGGATTTGTTCTACCCAACTGCTCTGTTTGACAAAGATAATACTCTTGTGACATGCGAGCCTAATAAATAATCCTTTTGCTAAAATCTCTTTTATTTATTTATTTATTTTGCCTTAGATTGAAACATTGCCCAAATATGTTTAACAATTATTTTCAATCTGGTCACCACTTTTAGGCTTCATTATGAAGAAATTAAAACTGGACAGTATCTTTTACCTTTTGATATCTAAAAAAACCCTCATCCACAATTTTCCTAGAAAAATATTGGTTGTGGAAATATATCCTAGTTTACCTAAAATTACTAAAAACAGTTGACATTTTTACCGTCTCCAGTAATTAAAGTTTTACCATCTCCAGTAATTAAAGTTCTTTAAATCAAGTTTTAGTTGCAACAGATTTGGTATTTTGTCTACTCTCTAAACAGCATTTTAAACTGCATTCCACAATCTATCACCCTTTTACAATTTATAGACTTTTAAATGCTATTTTTTAAAAAATATTTCTCCACACCTTCTTTATATTGGGCCTCTACTATAGTGTTTACTGCTTGCGGAAAAAAAAAAGGAACAACAAATAAAGGTGAGATAAACCCCTAATATTTACCATTTTTCAATAACTGACTTGAGATGAACACCTCTGACTGTAGTCATAGTAAACCAGTACATCATTAGGACCACATTTTTAATAACTTTAAATCGCAGTAAAAGAAATTATGTTTATATGTGTCAAAGCAATTATGCCATCAAATTAAGGTGCTTTCACACATCTCAAGTATAAGTAACAGTGGTAGGCTTTTCATATTTTTAATACAGTTGGAATAATTTATTTTAGTAACTATTCAACAGGAAAGAAACACTTCATGCTGCCATTTCCAACATCCTTAAAGTATTATTTTTAAAACCACCTAAAGAATTCAAAAGCGGGGGCACAATTCTCTGTTGATTACATTTTATAAGTTATTATAAATTTTTTATAGAAAGGAATTGCTTGCTGTTAAATACTCCAGGGTTTTAAAGTTATTTCTATAGAGCTATTTTTAATTTATACACACACACAAAAATAGCTACATTAAAGGACGCAGCAAAGTCACCCAATTGAAAGTTAGCACATGCCAGAATTAGAGAGGCCTAAGAAATCTTCCCTTTATCTGTTTCTGTGTGCAACTTCTCTACTGCAAGTAGCACCACAAACACGGGATACCATTATGGAGTTGGAGATGGGATCAGAAATGCTGGGGGAAGAATTGAGGTTCAGTGGGCAACGATAAATCTACCAATTTCTAACTTTTGATGGCATGATGACAAATCCATTGGCTCTCAATTTACCATACTGTGATTTTTTTAAGTGAGAAACTAACAAACAATCAGATCATACTATTACAGTTATATTTCCTCACCTATTTCCTTCAGTTCAACTGTCCCCACTGCCACTGCAGGACCTTGCATGTGTTCAAACTGGTGGGGACACATGCACTCAGCAGGAAGCGTGTGGGTGGGACCAGAGCTCAGCAGCTCCCACTCAGACTGGGATTGCTACTCCAGTTCTGCACTGTGCTTTATGTAACATGGAGTGTTACTGGTGCTACTTTGGTTAAATTAAGTTTTAGCTTTTCAGAGTGTTTCATATTCGTATATTAATTAGGCCAGATACTATAATTTTCTTGGGGAATACAAGAATGTGGAAGAGAAACAGCAACTTGTAATAGCTTATAACCTAGTTAACTGGAAATACACAGGAGAAGGAAGTGTGGCTTTGCTGTAAATCCAGGGGCTTCCAGTTAAATATCAAACACCTTCTATGAAAGTCAAAGACATTAGACATAGTTTATAAAAATTTTAGTGTCTTCTCTACTACAAAAGGTCCGGGCAACCTCTGCCAGCAGGATGTGTTCTACAGGTATTAACTTCAATCCAAAAATTTCTGAGCAAGTTTCCACATCCCACTCCAACTGTTGCATGCCCTTGCAGAAGAACAAAAAAAGCCCAGACTGTGAAAAACCAACTACACAAGAATCATCTCCAGATGAATTCTTCCACATGCAGAGCATGCCAAGACCTGGCACAGTAGTCAGGTTGCGATTCACATGTATCATGACTGCAACTAGATTAAAATCAACACGAAGGAAAACACAATTCAGCTGCACATAGATGAATCCTTAGCAAAGTGCCTGATCATCTACCTCACACCAAGGAAAAACACTGCAGCCTTGAGAAAAGAGAAGTCAGACCCTTAGTCTTATGAATAGGGGCATGTATAAGACTAAGATGACAAAAAAAATAGCCTTCTCCCCCTTCTTTTCCCTCCCTCTTTCCTCTTTTCTTGTTTTGTCTTTGCTGTTCTGATTTATGGTGTTCTGCAGAAGACAAAAGCCCAGAAGAACTCAGTACACTGGCACCATGCCTGGAAAGGTGACATATTGCACATATATTTTTCATACATTTTCAAAAATATCCATGCAATGGTTTTCTTGCATGAATTACTGTACACGTTTGGCAGAGCAACACCTCTCCCTTTATCCTGGGCAACTACTCAAGGACATTTTGCCTTCATTTCTGCTGAAACTTCCCACAGAATGAAAGAGACTCCAGAAAAGCATCCTTTGCTCAGAGCAGCTCTGAACTATTCTTGTAACTGACAGCAAGAGCTTGAAAAGAAGCAGTGGGAATGTACTGCTTTATAATAGAATGGGACCCGATATGAAGCAAAAAGCAAGTACGGACTTCAGGGTATGGTGCACATCAGAAGCAGATCGACCAAGCAATACAATCCTTAGATACAGAGTTCCTCATCTGAGAATTGTCTTATTTTATCCTTATTCCTAATCTACCTTGATGTGTTAGCATAAAAAAAGGGCTTGTATAATAGCTGCATCCAATCTCTATCCCCCAGCTAAAAGATTTTTAAGCAAGTGAAGTAAAATCCACCTGGACATGAACATGAATCTAACTTTAAAACACATCTGTGCAATTTTTTTTTCCCAGATCTGTATTTGTCCTACCTGAGCTCAAGTTATCTGAACACCTGCCAGGCTTCATCTAAAGACATTGTGCTTTAAGGCAGCTTTGTGAGCTTGTTCAAGTGCAGCACTGGCACATCACTGCATCCTCACGGACTCCACCTCAGAGCTGGCCAAGCTGTGCTGGGTCTCTGCAAGATGCTGCAGACAGGCCGAACCCTCATCACACAGATGTTCAGTTGAGGACTCATGGGGAAGGTGTGAAACGCTCATTTATTCAACACAGTAATTCAGAACTTACGTTTTACACCTGCCATATTGATGTACTGAGTACAAAAATTAAGTAAAAAAATCCATCACTGAACACAAACATTTAGGAAATTCTAAGACTCAAGTTTCTGTTCTTTGAAAGTCTGAAAACACATTCACCTGGAAACAGGTTGTCTATGGTTTTCTTTGTTCAGTTCTCCTTCCATTCACACATCAGATGCTAAAGATCTCTATATATCCCTCTATATTTCATTTAAGAGCCAAGATTGGTATTGTTAGGGATATTACCCCCTAATCTGATGGTGAAACCAAAAGCTGCCACTAAGGTGCCTGAAGGAGAAAACAAAGTTAGCGTTATTGTAGGTTTCATGAAGGCTTAGTGGAGTATAAATTTAAGCCCATGTAATGCCAATGGCTTTTTCCCCAGCATCCAAGATTTTTATCCATACATGCAATAAGATTTGAAAATTCTTATATTAAACTATTAAGAACTAGTGTAATTTCCTTTTTGAAGTTCAGCTTTATGAATCATTGAGTTGCAGTTCCACTAGTGCACAAAACCTGTAGATAGAAGACATAGCAGGCATAAAAATACAGCTTGTGTCTCCTCAGCTATCCAATAAGACATTTTTTCTTCTACACATTGGAGTTATTCTTCAAAATCAGCCTAGAAGCCTGCACATCCATTTTTTTCTGACTACACAAATCCCTTTTCATTGATAGCAAATATTCCCACCAGGGTCAGTCAGTTTTTGATCAGACAGTCCAGGCCTCAGCAGATACATCCTGAAGGCAAGAGAAGGACAGCCAGTGACTTAAAGCAACACTAGACCATACCCTTTTCAAACAATGAGGAAGCAGGCAGTTGCAGAGGGTAGCACGGCAATCTGCAAAGTCTGAATGCTCGTATAGCTTGAGCACCAGCAGAGAGAGCTTAGCTCTGTACAGACCGGGGAAGGAGACTGAGAAGCAGGAGGCTTTTAGTTAACACACACACACAGATAAATCAAAGGTAATGTTTCTTCCCCATGTGAAAATGCCTCCCATTTTCACATTTGCTCATACTGAATTTTATCTGCCATTTTATTGCCCAGTCACTCAGTTTTATTTGCTGTACCCTCATGAGCCAGGTCCTGTATACCAGGATCTGGATACCTGTTACAACTGTCGGTATAACACTGGATAACTTAAGCCTCAGGAGAAAAATAAAAAAAAACCCTAATTTAAAAGTGTCTCTTTTCTGAGTCAAGTTTTGCTAAGTGCACATGAGAATGATGGATAATATATAGGCTAACCTACACCTGCTGTATCCAGTGTCAAGGTCAGAGTGCTGAGGAACCAGCCCACAGCAGAAAATACTGCTCTGAGTTTTATTTACTGGGACATCACAGTTACTCTGTTACATCTTGCTATACTTATTTACTGTGCTCTCTTTCTATTGCTTTGTTTAATTTTCTGCATACTGATAACTGTTCCCATAGCCTTTAAATGCCAATGTTAATTTTAAAAACAATATTGTATGAAACCAGCCAAATGAAATACAGAAAACTTATTATGTCACCTGTACAGCTCTGGATTTTAAACTGTTGGAAACAAAACCAATTTATTCCTTTCCTACCAAACCAGTACCTTTGGGTTCACTTGATATAACTATAGAAATTGCTTTTTGCTGTTGTTTTTGCTTTCTGTTGCAAAGCCAGGGAAGTGCTTAATAATGAAAAATACAAATTAATGCAAATGTCACTTCTTTTTTTTCTTGCATGCACCTCTTTTGAAATGAGTCTGTACTGTACAGTTTGCAGTCTCTGATTCAGCAGCATCCTACAGGTCACTGAACACCCTGCCTTCCAGGAAGTAATTTATTTTCCTGAGTTGGCATGAAGTGGTTGTTAGAGGAATTCCCCACACAGCAAACAGGAGGAGGAAAATTATGTCGTACTAACAAAACAAAATAGATCACAAGTTGTGTATAAAGACGACTAATTCAAGATCCCAAAGAGCTGAAAGACAGATGCCAAATCTGTGTGTGTGTATACATATATATATATAGGGATTGTTGGGCTTCCCTTCTCCCCACTCAAAACACTGTATTAAAGTAACTACTGGCATGGATCAGCAGAAGCCATATCAGCCAAATCAATTATTACTGAGACAAGAACCAATCTTTGGTGAAGTATGAGAAACTGAAGCGGAACAAGTGGGCAAAGTGATGGGCAAAGAGCCAGTCTGCCCTTTGGACTGCACTGTTTTTTTTTTGTTTGGGGATTTTTTACAACTAGAGATGAACGAAAACAGTCTTTGTTCATGAATTCGCTGTGAACACCATCTGGAGATGTAGATTTTTATATTTAATTATCATTAAGCACCTTAGATCTGTTATATCCTTATCCAGGTTCTACATCACAATTTTAAGCAATCAGTGGTAGAATCACTGAGGAAACGGATATTCATCCCTTCATATTCAGTCTTTCTTTTTACTTTCCATCACAGATACTGCTAATCATATAAATTTAGTTAGTTCATAGTTGAAAAAATGGCTTCAAAGATGAAGCCACAGGCCTGTAAAATCTAAAGGAAATAAAACTGAAATTCTGAAATGCCTTGTGCTGACAGGTTGTTATTATTATTATTAACTGGGGAGTAGGGTGGAATAAAAGTACATCCTGTATCAATCCTGGACTATATCCCTATAAGGCACCTACTATAGCTCCAAATGATGTAGGACAGGACATAGGGATACTGAAAGAGGCATATTGTTAATTAAAATGTGACAAAAATTAGTGTCTCCACTGCAAATTCCTCAGTTCCCCATGCCTGTGACAGCACATCCACTCCTGCAGACATGACACATAATGGTATGCGATAGATCAGGGTCACTAAAAACATGGGCAGAGATCTTACATGAATCATGACAAAAATTTATCACAGTTTATGAGAGGTAATATATTCCTCATTCCCAGGGAGATTTATATTTCTTGCTCGTGCCCCAGTATCTGAAGTACCACTTGGTCTAGTGCAGCCAAAGCTAGCACCTTACTTTTTCCTGAGCGCACCTTGATAAAGCTGACTGAATCCGAGTAAAATCGATTCAGTAGCTGCGGACTACAAAAAGCAGCAATGCCTGATTTGGTACTGTCCTGAAAAGGCACTTTATAACTTTTGCTGACTTCACTGGGATCTGCCCGACAGAGAGTAGAGACGGTCAGTAAGTACTTTTTCCTTACTGTCTACCTGAACACTGCTCTGGAATGCATCTTCCAGGTGCCTCACATGGCTGGTCTTGCTCGTGAGGCTGTGCCCCCCAGGGGTGTCCCATGGAGGGGCGGTGGGGGCCATGGCAGTACCAACCCTCCCTGGGTTTGGAGTGCCGGGGTCCCATAGGTTCTCAAACGGCCACTCTGCTGAAACGTCCAGCTCCTTCAGAGTATTCTAGCTCACAAGTACAAAATACAGAAAATTTAAAACACGGACAGGAAGAATTCATATCAACATATTGACCACAGCTTGAGCAGCAATTTATTCACACTGCTGAGGTAGCGTAGATTAATGTTTCTAATAGAACTATAGTATAATTCAGCCCAAATTACCTCTTCTTTCTAACACCTTTTTCACAAAGACCTGTGTTCTATGATCTGAGCAATTCAATTTCCTCATCTGGAAAAATACAGGGAATACTGACTTAAATCCTGTGGGAACTACATCCTTCCACCATGTACCTGAAATGCAGCCCAGGGTGTCAGTGATGTCATTTGAGAAATGGCAAGTTGCTTCAGACAAAAGCATTCCTCCCTTCACCTCCTGCAGTGTGGGGGTGCCTAATGGAGGTAAAGCAGGAGATGACTGGGTGGGGAAGAAACAAAACCTTGATCAGCAAGAGCAGAGGACCTTGTTTGAATTTTTCAGTGAAACGTCTTTGTTCCCTAGAGATTTTGCAATATTTATCTTTCCATTTCAAGAGAGAGACAGAGACACTAATTTTCATGATCTATTAACAACCACTTTCATATCAGGCTTATTATCAATTTATTTTTATCTGGCTTGCACAATATATGTTTATATACAAACAAATACAAGCAGCAGCCACATTTTGTAGTAACTGGTTTGACGATCTTAACATTTTGTTTTGTTTTTCTATAAGGAGGAACATACGGCACTAAGAAAATAAGTGCACCATGAAAAACATCCTATGCATAGTAAAAACAGTGATTTTAACTCATTCTGACAATTAAAAATCCTATTAGAGAATACATAGCCAAAAATGCCAATTTCAAAAATTTAATTGTTCCAAAAGTAAATAAAGCAGATCTGATTCTCTCATGGCAATTTTCACAGATGCAATCCTCCTTACTTAACTGGAGTCACTCCTGATTTATACTGATATGAGTGAGTGAGAATTTGGGCCCTTTGTTCTTATAAGACAAATTTCCTGACTGGGGGACAGTCTACTGTTACTGTTCACACTGTGTACAGTCTATTAGTAACCTTCATGACTTCAATATGATTGACTCATGTTTCAAATTTAAGATTGAAATCTTAAAACTTCAAGCTTTTGAATTTCAAGAATAGCAACTAAATGTTAGGACAGAAATGCTCTAACAGATCACAGAATCACAAAATTTTCAGAGTTGGAAGGGACCTCTAGAGATCATCTAGTCCAACTCCCCTGCTAAAGCAGGATTGCCCAGAGCACATTACTCAGGGCTGCATCCAGGCGGGTCTTGAAAATCTCCAGGGAAGGGGACTCCACCACCTCCCTGGGCAGCCTGTGCCAGTGCTCTGTCACCCTCACCGTAAAGAACTGTTTCCGTGTATTTGAACGGAACTTCCTGTGGTCTAACTTGTGCCCATTACCCCTTGTCCTGTCACTTGGAACCATTGAAAAGAGCCTGGCTCCATCCTCCTTCAACCCACCCTTTAGATACTTGTACGCCATAATAAGGTCTCCCCTCAGCCTTCTCTTCTCCAGGCTAAAGAGTCCCAGCTCTCTCAGCCTTTCCTCATAAGGCAGATGCTCCAAGCCCTTAATCATCTTAGTTGCCCTTCGCTGGACTCGCTCCAGCAGTTCCCTGTCCCTCTTGAACTGGGGAGCCCAAAACTGGACACAGTATTCCAGTTGTGGCCTCACCAGTGCAGAGTAGAGGGGGAGAATGACCTCCCTCGACCTACTGGCCACACTCTTCCCTATGCAGCCCAGGATTCCATTGGCCTTTTTGGCAACAAGGGCACATTGCTGGGCCATGGATAATTTACTGTCTACCACAACCCCCAGATCCTTCTCCTCTGAGCTGCTTCCCAGCAGGTCCGCCCCTAACCTGTACTGGTGCCTAGCATTCTTCCTCCCCAGGTGCAGGACCTTGCACTTGCTTTTGTTGAACCTCATTAGGTTCTTCTCTGCCCAGCTCTCCAGCCTGTCCAGGTCACGCTGGATGGCAGCACGGCCCTCTGGGGTGTCAGCCACCCCACCCAGTTTGGTATCATCAGCAAACTTGCTGAGGATACACTCTGTCCCCTCATCCAGGTCATTAATGAATATATTAAACAAAACTGGACTGAGTATTGACCCCTGGGGGACACCACTGGTTACAGGCCTCCAACTAGACTCTGTGCCGCTGATCACAACCCTCTGAGTTCTGTCCCGCAGCCAACTCTCAATCCACCTCACTGTCACCTCATCTAGCCCACACTTCCTCAGCTTCCTAATGAGGATGTCATGGGAGACAGTGTCAAAAGCCTTGCTAAAGTCAAGGTAGATGTCATCCACGACTCTCCCCTCATCCAGCCAACCAGTTATAACATCATAGAAAGCTATCAGATTGGTCAAGCACGATCTACCCTCGGTAAATCCATGTTGACCACTTCCAATCACTTCCTGTTCCTCAACGTGTTTGGAGATGACATCCAGAATGAGTCGCTCCATTACCTTCCCAGGGACAGAGGTGAGACTAACTGGTCTGTAGTTCCCTGGGTCCTCCTTCTTGCCTTTTTTGAAGATCGGAGTGATGTCAGCCTTCCTCCAATCCTCAGATGCAAGATATATTACAAATATTTTCATATCTTTTTGTTTAGAAGTAAATTACATGCTGAGGCATGAGGATACAGCTCTCCAAAATGCTCTTTTGTGTTCCTTGGTCTTGCAGGACTCAAAGCTCTCTGTGGGCTATGATAAAGAGCTTCTGCATTTTCAGATCAGTGGAGACATCTTGCAAACACATGCATTGTCAGTTATAGGACCAAATCAAAGGTAGAAACAGAACCACCAAACAGACCTCCTATCACAGCTTCTGGCACCACAGGAGATTATCACAGAAAGACAAAATAAGCTGCTTTTTTGTTGGTTTTTTTTTTTTTTTTTTTTTTAAGACATATGGCACACTACAAGAGTCTACATTTCCCAGTGCAATGGAAAGTTCTCTAAGTTATGCTTTTGTTTTCTGTAGAAAAAAATCGGGAAAACAAAAAGCTGATTATGCCTCTGTCATCTACAGTCAAGTAAGCAAGTCCTCTGTGGTAAGAGATACCAGCTGCTCTAGATGTTTCGAACAAGAGCTTCCTGAGAAGCAAAGAGGAAATGAGACGGGCCTTGGCTGTGAAGGGAAATGCAGGGCTTTTAGTCGCAGGCTCTGTTGCTAAGAGGAACAAATGTTTCTGTCCATGATGCCAAGTATGAACAAGTTTGAAAAAATACAAAGCCCTAAAATATCCTATTTAAGCAGTTTAAAGAAATATTTATATTAGTTCTAGATTTACCATTCGAGAATTTGATATTTTTTTCAATTTAGGAACCTCAAAAAAGTGTCAAGAAGTACCAGACACAGCTAATTTGTGTCTTACTGCTCCTAGCCAGAGGAGCTGCTGCTTTTGCTCAATTTGTGAGGATTTCCACTGTCAGGTGAATCTAGACCTCTAGAATCAGCTGAGACAAACCAGAGCTCTCCGCACAAGTAATTATGAAGACGGGAAGCACACAGTAATCAGAGAAGAGCAGACCGGTGCATTACTGCATTTCCCGTCCTTGTCATGCTGCTTTTGCTCTTCTGCATTTCATCTTTTGTAGGCAGAAAACCAGACACAGTCACATACAGGAGAAAACTGTAGTGAGATGTATCGTGCTTGATTTGTTGATGCTGTCATGGAGTTAAATACCCATTTACTGTTGTTGGCATAATTTGTCAAAAAAATGAAGGACTATCATTCTTCTAAAATAATAGCCTATTTAATAGGAGACACCTGTGTCATTTTCTTTTCTTTTTAAAAAAAAATAAAAATATAGCAATAGCTACATCTGCCCATACTAGCATAGTATTTTTAAGATTAGAACCCTTTTTTCATACACTCAGCTTCCAGTGCTTCAAGGGCAGAACTGCATTCCGAGGACAGGTGGTGGTATCCCAAAATTTCTAATTTGGAGGATTCTGCTTTTCCTTATGCTTCCTAATCTTTGAAAGGAGAAAATAAAACCCACAAGCCTGGAAGAATGCAATAGAGAGGATTCACATGAATGACCTGAAAGTCCCTTAAGAATATAAACCAAGGGACTTATGTAAATAAATGTGAGGCGCATTCTGCTTTTTCTGGCTTGTCTTCTGTCAGTAAATATTTCACCCTCGTCCCCACCAACACTCTGGCTACAGCAAAATTCTCTTTTCACATAATCAGTTTTCATTTTCATCAGGTTGAACATTAAGCCTACAATATTGTATCCTGTCTTTCAAAACCACCAGGAGCTGATACTCCGCTTCCTTTACCTGACTTGCACGCAGCCCTTTGGCGGGGCTCTGCAAAGTACAGGACGCACACTGCTATACTCTTTCCAGTGATAGCTTGAGTGCTAATATATGCGTATTTGTCTTTCCCTGTAATTCATTCTATATTCAGCCTGGTTTTTAAAGTGTAATTCTAGTTGAAGAACAAAGGGTTAGACTACTAGGCTTTCTGCTCTTGTGAGCTAAACGTGTTTTGGCTGTGAACCCCAAGCTGACATTTGCCTATGTCACACAAATGCTACGTATCTGTCAAGATGGGCACCAGATTGTATTTTGATAGCTACCGCATCAGTGGAATACTCTCAGCCAAAAATATGGGTCTCTGGCAGCTTGTTTCTCCTGTGTCCAGTTCACAAAATTATCAGTTAGCATTTACCCATAAATCTCGAATTTTGATAACATATTTCGAAAGCAGAAACACCAGATTTTGGGTAATCATCAAACTAGCACATAAGCAGTTTTCTGGACGGTAAAGCAGGCACAGAGAGAGCGCCATTAAACCGGAATGACCAGACAGGATTTGGTCTCTTTTATCTGATGAGTGTCTCTCGGGTTGGCTATTTCTATGTGTTGAGTTGGATGCAGGTTAACTTCAGGTATTTCCTTAATCTAATGTGTTTAACTTAAGACACTGATCCAGACACTGATCCAGTAAATGGATTCCAGAAGTAGATGCGAATGGGCTACGATTACTGTCAAATTTCCCAAAAGCAAAATTAGGCAAAAGCAAACATAGCTTTTTGATATAAGTGGCTCTTAAAACTTTTCACAGAGGACTAGCTATCACAAAGGCTGGGAAGTTTCCGGTTAGAGGATCTAGAGCAAAGCAAAAAACATCACACACTGAAGCCTTGAGATGATGCTGTTTTCCCCGTTAAAGTCCTCTGGTGATGGAAGAACAGTGACTCTTCCTGTAATTTATCACCTTACTCATATGGTAATGACAGCCTCCTGCTCCTTATTATATCCATATGCCAAAGATTTACAACGAGCCATTAACTATGAAGGTGATCAATTAAAAATCAAAATAAAACAAAAAGCTACCCCCCCCCCATTCATTTACATTTGCATTTTGCTTTCATTCAGTCTCAGTGCGTATGGTATCCTCCAAACTAAGGCTACTATCTTTTAGTTCCTAATGTCTTGATTATAGAATGTATTATATTGAAGTACCCAGAAAAAAAAAATCAAAAATTTAGGCATAAAAATATAGAAAAACAAAGTGGTCTAGTAAAGTGGATAGACTTTCATTATTTATGAAGGCTAGAAATTGTATTTACTGTTTCTAGATAAGATTTTACGTGATTTAGGAGAAGAAGGCAATGTCAGTTGGATGCTAATTTTTTAAAATACCAAAAAACCCACTCTTTTTTCCTAGCCTGAATAATCCTGCAGTTATTTACACTAAAATAAATTGAAATGGAAAAACTGAAATAATTTAAATTTTTTGCCAAGTACTCCTGTTCCTGTCTGAAAGTTCGAGCAGAGTCTAAAGCCATCAGGGATCCAGTAATATGCATCAACATATTTAGGAAGCTCAGTACATGTTTCATAGAATTCTTGAAATAAACATACACATAAAGTGGGGTTTAGTTAGGTACAAGAAAGGAATAAGAAGTAATAGTATGGCACTAACCCAAAGCAAGCACGTCTCCCCAGTATTTTTGCATTAATTACTACAACAAATCCATTTTCCCTGCATTAGAGGACACCAGCCTCTGCCTTCTGAACTGCTTGTGCCCATTAGCAGCTCACAGGCAGCTCCTATGCCATGGCTACACCGCTTGATGACTAGCTGGCAGCAGGGCTGGACTGACATGGTGGCTCATGCTTAATTTATAGCCTCAACTGGAAAAGAAAATGACCCAGAGGGACGTACATTAGCAGGATTCCCTTAAGAATTAGCTTTCTTACCCTTATACCCAACCTAACCTCCCATGAAGCAGCTGGTGCCCTGACAAGCTGCCACCTTTTTGCAGCTATGAGTTATCCCTGTAGTTCTCCTTCAGCGGAGTATGTGAAATGCAGAGCTCTTCCTCTGCAGGTTATAGAAATGGCCAAATCCATTTCACACTGCATAACCTGCCCAGGAAAATGGCAATCCCAAAACAAAAATGCCAACCGGTGCTGACTCATAACATCCAACACAAAGAGATAAAAAAGCCAACAAGCTAAAGCTCTATAACCTCGTGTCAGCTTAGTGCTGGTAAGGCAGATCAAACTCGTCAGCATCTCTAATCCAAGCCAGTGAGCACAGATGTTGTCTAATACCTCAGTAAATCAGACTTTGCAGTTCCTTCTCCAGGAGGCTGACACATGGCACCCCAGGGAAGAGTCTAAAAGAAGTAACTGTAAACTTTAATACACTACCACATTAAGTGGCATCTGTGCTCCCTGGCTGGGCTTGTTTATTTATTTATTTATTACAGCATTCTAATGTTTGCAGAACTATGTGTTAAAGGAAATTCTTTTCTTTTATTCTAATTGAACTTAAGTAGCACAGCTGCACTTGAAATTGGCAAAACTTGCGTAATTTCAATATAAAAGCTGCCATTTGTTTGTGTTCCTACAGCTTGGTTTTCTGCTACTTGTTTATCTCAGAAAATTCAGCACTAGCTTTTTTACAGAACATTTTATTTGCATTGTCTGGCTTAGGTTGTTTTGTGTCATGGATGCAGCACAGTTTAAAACTGAGAATTTCAAGAGCTCTCTGGAGTCTGGGGCAATGGCGGATTCTCAAATTTAGCAGTGCACAGTTAGACCCATAACTAATACCACTACTACTACTACTACATTTTTCAGCTCTAAAAGATATATCATTAATGTTGAATATGTTTTCAGGCCCTTAAAGGCAGTATTCAAAGCAGAAGTTACTTAGCCAAGGCATCCTTGGGAGTACAGCTGTGGAAAGGCAATCATGTACTGTCCCATTGATCATTGTGCCTCTTCAATGCAATTTGAGATAGATGATGTGCCTAGAGACCATAGCAGTGTTGCAGAGATTTTTGTTCTTGTTCCTCATCTCAGAGACATTACTCTCTCTGTAAACTGAATAATACTAGAGTAATTCTTTACCAGCTACTATGAAGCATCTTTGTGCCATCAGTGAGTTCAGTGGTACTTCAAAACTCCACATTCAAAGACACAGAGTGATTCTGTTTCTCTTGCTGAAGAGACATCACTCCTGGAACTGCTGCTTCATGAAAGGACAACTGGTCTGAAGCTTACAGTATCAATTATTTATATAACACCAATATTATATTTTAATTCTCTCCAACACTCTTTGAATGACACCAGGAAGAGTGACGTGTCATTTTGATTTTTTACTCCTTTATTATCCTCTTCCATCTACATCTGGACACTCCAAATGAAATAAGATGTCAGGTTGATAGGCCCTGTCTGAGCACAGAGAAAAAATAAACCATTTCCTAAGAAGCTCTGAGAGGATACCAAAGTATGGAGAAAGCAAAGTTGCTCACCCAAGCTGGCAGCATTGAAGCCAAACGTTTAAACCATACCATCTGCTAAATATCCTGCACTGCTTTCCATTCACTCCAAGGCAGCATCTTCATGCTGCATATTTCCATTTTACAGAAGGGTACTTGACCTCTAAGAAGCACCAAAATGCAGAAAATTACATTATTTGGGAATGTATTTTCACTATAAACAGATTTAAAAAAAAAAAAGAAAAAGAAAAAGCCACACAACAAAATTTCCTGCTCTATTTTTTTTAACTGTTTCCAAACAATTCTTTATTTCTTGGTTATTTCCTGGTTACTTTTATGTCAGATCCATACCTTTGAACCAGTGTGTAAGTATTAATGCTTAGATTATGAGACAGCAATAAGGACAAAAAATTAGCATCTCTGGACTTGCAATGAGAAGGAAGCAAGGGAAGAGCACTTCTACTGTGACCAAGACGACTTGCAACAAAGCCTGATCTAATGCACTCAACATACCCACATTTCAGGTACATCTTTCAGGACATTTTACATTTCAGCAATATTTCTCATACACATGTGAAAGAAGAGGAGCTTTGATGTAGATGATTGTGACAAAAGAAAGGCAAAGTATGCATTTCCATCGGGTTTAGCTTTTTAAAAATATTTATAAAAGTCACTATTTTATTCTTTTTAGCTGAGAAAGCATAAAAGATAAATCATACAGTGTTATCTGCAAATAGGAAGCTAACCCACGGAGGTTAAATGATTCATCCAAGTCACATTAAGGAAACGCTGGCAGAAGAAAGAAGTGACTTTTGATCTCAATCTGATGACAAAAGGCCATTCTTACACCTTGGGCCCAGGCAGCACTTACCCAAACAGGCAGGATTGGGATTGGAAAAAAAAAGGAGTCACTTCATATACTGTAAGAGCTAGCATAAGCCCCTAAAACTGCTCAATATGAACATTAAGTGTATAGCTGGAGATATTTCCAAGCTGACAATAATGCAACCAGCAATATCATTCATAATCTGAGCTGTGCAAAATACCCCAAAATTTAAAAAAAAAAATCAAAATTTTAGCTGCACATTTCATGATGTGAACCAAAGTGTTTTTTTAATGGAAAAATACACTTGAAGTTGAGAAATGTTGCTCAGAATTTTTTTTTTAACATTAAACAGCAGAGAGGTTTGCAGAGGAAACTCTGTAAGTGGTTGTCAGACTAATATGCTCACAATAGAATAGCTAGTGCCATGGGTTTAGATTCCTGGTGTTTTCTCACATTAATTAGATGTTAATCTTGTAAATTATTCAGAACTTCTTAAAAAATGTTATCCAAAGAGAAAATGCCCCTGAAATTAATTTAGAAAACTAGCCATTGCAAACAATTAATATAAACTCTGTATGACCATGTACAATACTGCTGTTTTCTTCTGCACAGTGTGTGAATGGTTCTTTGATATGGTAATCTAGACAGCAACAAAAGCAAATGTCAAAATAATCTACTTAATAAAACCTTTTCCAGGAAATCTAAAATAAAAGGTACCCTCCAACTACATGATATAAAGCAAATTTTCTAGAACACAGTCATTACCATGGAAATGAGAAGATTCTGTATCCACAGTTAGCTCATCCCTTCCAGTAGGACAAATAAGTAACATCTGCCATCATCCCTCTCCAGGGGAAGGAATGTGAAGAAATACACTACAGTACCGACAGTCCTTAGTTCCTGCAATGCTCACCTGCCAGAGAGACTCGTCTCCTCCTAGATGGGGGTGCCAGGGAGGTAAAGCGTAGCCTTTAGCCCAAGAAATTCTGTGGCTTTTCGAAAGAGGACAGGTAAGTATAAAAGAAAATCAAGCTGAGAACTGTCTAAATCAACAACTACCACACAAACAGGCTATTTATTGAGATATATGCCTCATCAAGGCGAAAACGGGAAAACTGGTGACAGAAAGGACAAACATTTTTAAATGCTCCTAGAAGAAAAATTGTCATCAATTCTGCCCAGTTAAATTCCACCTTCTGCACAAAGTTAGACAAATGGTAAATTTTCAGGGGTGGATTTACACTACTTAATTTAATTCACCTACCGATAAGTGTTAAAGCTGAGGATGTAGCCTTCGGGGCCTCTTGCAGAGAGGAAGAAAGAGGGCTCTCCAAAGAATGATTAAAAGTGATATGCTGACTTATATTCCTACCTGCAGGTGGTGCAGCCTCAGAGCTCTTTTCCTTTTAACTGCAAAGGTTTCGTCTCCCACATCATTCAACATTCACTTATCCACAATTTTCCAAAATCAATAGTCCTCAATTTGGAAGGAGCTGCCTGGTTTCCTCAGAAAGTTGTGTGCACCCCTTGATATGAAACCAGCTTGTCACCAAATCTGACAGAGGTCTCAAAGTATTGAATTTCTACAAATATTGTAAAAGCACATGGCTAAGTAGAGGAGAGAGCCCTTATTACACTACACGCTGCGGCATGAACACCAGCCTTTCTTAGACAATAAAGGATCCATGCACAAACTCCACCTCCAAAGCAAACTCATAAGAAACCAGGGTTTGAGTTTTGCTATTAAGAAACCCAGTGCGGCCAAGAGATGGACTATACTTCCACAAAAAGAGGAATAAAAATCAAACCTCAAATTAAATCTGGATACTCTGCCTTGGTTTATGTTATAACTACTTTTTTTTTTTCTTATATATCATGAATTTTGCCTTTCAGGGATTATTTCTTTCAAACAGTACTGTCTATCTGAAATAACAGGGCCCAATGAGAACCTCAATGACTGTTTCCAAAGAACTTCAATCTTACTGAACATAGACTAGACAAAATGTCTCCCCACTAACCTTAAGACTTGGAATGAGAGTTGACAACTGTGATTTATTTTATATGGCAGTTCATCTTAAAAAAAAAAAAAAAAGCAAAAGAAAGAAAACAAAATATGGAAAAGGATGAGAAGAAATCAATATTTTCCACATGATTCAGTTGAAAAAAAAAAAGGAAAAACATTATTTGGGTCTAAACTAAAATTGTTTGTTTGGCTTCAGAATGAAGTGTTTCTGGTTGTGTGTGTTTGTGTTGTGAAGAAGGATGGGACAAAATCTTTACAATGTCTTTTTTAGTATTTATCCATATTTTACTGAGAGATGCCATTTCAAAAGTGACAGTCAAAACCTGAGTTTAAAAAGCATGAAAATAAAGATTTTCTTCCTAAGGGAAGATTTCAACTTTCTTGAAATGAAACATTTAATTGACATTTGTGCAGGAGGGAAGAGGCTCAATTTCATTCATCCAACCCCGTCCAGGTAAATTAAGAGCATTCAGTCCAAAGCCCTAAAACCTGCTAAATTTTGTCTTCCTTAAAAAAAAGAAAAAGTTTTATCCAACTCAATTTGGAACAAAACCATCTCCTCTCTTTATCAGTCTAAAGAACAAGCCAACAATGCAGTAATGTAGCTGAACAAATTGAAGACATTTTCTTAGGAAATTCAATTTTCAGTTAATATCTCTTCTCTCTACCCCGCATATACTCAATAAGCAGTCGAGGCCAAAGACTATAATGGCTGTGTTTAGCTGCTTTTGCCTTTGCCTTAAGCTTCACTTCCCTTGCTCCCTTGGCAATATGTCTGCCTGTTTCTATCATGAAGACATCACCTTTCAGAAAGGACACAGAAAAGCCATTTGTCATCCCAGAGGGGTCTATATCTGGTATCTAGCACTGTTCTCTCACTATTAGATCCCTGATTAAATGCAAGTCACCAGCTGCCACAGAGGGTTGGGTTTTTTTTTTCTTCACAGCCTGTGTCTTCCTGAAGCATGGCAAGAGGACAGGACTCCTTCTGCAGCCCTTCACTCCCAGGAGCTGTAAAAGGACTTGACATTAGGATGTTCAGAGCCCTTTATGGTTGGAGGCTTCTTCAGCTCCACAAAGCTGTAAATGTTTTTACCCTCAGATTTCTACAGCAGCTCTTTATCATGTTCTTTCTTGTCAGTATTGCTCAGTTTGTTGCTGTCTGGGGATGGGTGAATGCAAGAGCTTTCTACTACTTTTCGAAGTTTTCCTCCTGGATGAAAGCAGATTCCCTTGTCTTCCTCTGACATTTCAATAGCTTGAGTTGAATCTGGAAAGCCTCTGAAAAACCAGCTCATTTCAACTAATGACCCCCAAAATTGGAAACTTTTTGAGGATTACCCCAAACCACAGGGTTTACCTTTTTCTTCTCAGTCTTTGAGACTTTTTTCCCCTAAAAAACTCTCCCTTCCACCTCATCTGTTTTCTTTCATCTGAGCTCTGCAGCAAAGACAAACCTACAGCTTCCTCTTTTCCTATGGTTTATATTCATTTCCAGAAGGAATCCTGGTACTCTGATGTTTGTGCTTAACACAACTTCATGTGCTTTGCCTTGGAGGGAAGCAATACTGGTAAAACCTCAAAATAGGCAGGATTTCATTTTTCAACCACCCCCACAAAAGCCTGACCAAAACATTTAACAGTAGCAACAAGCAAATCAAAGAAGCTGAATTAAATTGTTTACGTGCTGGGAAAGACTGGTGCCAGCAGACATCTGGATTAACATGTGGCCAGAATAGCAATGTGGTTACCCACCTACTAACCCATGAGGGAGTAAATACTGCTTTACTTGCATTTAGCCTCATCAGAAGGTGAGACGTTTTGCACTGTTAACATGAGACATACAAGATTTCTAAGCAGCACCTTGACTGCAGATGGAGCTGACCAGAGAAGAGATTAAATGAGTTGAAGAGCCGGTGCCTTTTTTTTTTTTTTTAATTTTTCTGTTCAGCAGAGTTCCCTCTGAACTGGATCCTCGCAGGTGCTCACAGCACAATGGAAAGATCTTACTCACCATTACTGGTGTGCTAGTAAAGCTAAAGTTACATGGCAAAACATTGCTTGCTTTCTTAACCTAAGAAAATGCTCACTGAAGGGCAAAATGGGTGAATGATTGTTGCAATTTTTTTTGCAAAGAATTTTGGATAAGCATGTATTACTAACCCCTTAAATCCATTATGAAAAATTATTATCTTCTTACAATTCAGATAGTTGGAGGCCTGATTGCATTATCAATTTCTCTTAGCTGACATTCAATGCAGAGCCCTAAAAGAGCTGGTAAAGAAAATACCTTCTCACTCTGCTAGAAGTTCATGATGCTCAGCATGTCCTGTTATATGTCTTTAATCAGGAACAATGGCTGTTATGTCCCTTTTTATAAGAGAGTCAATGCACGAGCCTGTGATTTGGGCTTTAGTCTTGCCACTGTGGGATGTCAGATCCAGCCACGTACAGTACATGTATTCGGGTGAGAACAAGAGGAGAAACAGGGACAAAATAGCTTAAATATAAAGGAGCTCATATCCACCTGGGTTTCTGCCTCACTCACTTCACTGGTCTCAGAGGAACTAGACACTGCAGAGGATCGGATGGAATTTGCCATGCTAAAGATCACTATTATTAGGGTTCGACAAACTAAAGCCCAGACAGAACTAAATCTGGCCAGGGACATTAAGACAAACAAAAAATCCTTCTTTAAGTATGTCAGCAAGAAAAGAAAGACTAGGGAAAATGTGGGCCCTCTCCGGAAGGAAATGCAAGAACTGGTTACCCGGGACAGAGACAGAGCTGAGGTACTCAATGACTTTTTTGCCTCAGTCTTCACTGGCAAGGACTGCAACCACACTGCCCGTGCTGCAGAATGCAAAGATGAGGATTGGGAAAATGGAGAACCGCCCACTGTAGGTGAAGATCAAGTGCGAGACCACCTGAAGAATCTGAAGGTGCACAAGCCCGTGGGACCTGATGAGATACATCTGTGGGTCCTGAAGGAACTGGCAGATGAAGTCGCTAAGCCAGTAGCCATCATATTTGAGAAGTGGAGGTTCCTGCCGACTGGAAAAGGGGAGACATAACCCCTATTTTCAAAAAGGGAAACAAGGAAGACCCAGGGAAATACCTGTCTCACCTCTGTGCCTGGCAAGGTCATGGAGCAGTCCTCCTGGAAACTCTGCTGAGGCACATGGAAAACAAGGAGGTGATTGGTGACAGCCAGCATGGCTTCACCAAGGGCCATTCATGCCTGACAAATTTGGTGGCCTTCTACGAAGGGGTTACAGGGTTGACAAGGGAAGAGAACTGACATCATCTACCTGGATTTGTGCAAAGCGTTTGACACTGTCCCACATGATATCCTGGTCTCTACATTGAAGAGACATGCATTCGACAAAGGGACCACTCAGTGGATAAAGAACTGGCTGGACGGTCGCACTCAAAGAGTTGCGGTCAATGGCTCAATGTCCAAGTGGAGACCGGTGACGAGTGGCATTCCTCAGGTGTCAGTACTGGGACCTGTACTGTTCAACATCTTTGTCAGCGACAGGGACAGTGGGGTCAAGTGCACCCTCAGCACGTTTGCCGATGATACCAAGCTGTTTGGCGAGGTAGACACGCTGTAGGGGAGGGATGCCATCCAGAGGGACCTGGACAGGCTGGAGAGGTGGGCCCAAGCCAGCCTCATGCAGTTCAACAAGGCCAAGTGCAAGGTCCTACATCTGGGTCGGGGCAATCCCAAGCACAAATACAGGCTCGGCAGGGAATGGCTGGAGAGCAGCCCTGAGGAGAAGGACCTGGGGGTGCTGACTGACAAGAACCTCAACATGAGCCAGCAGTGTGCGATCGTAGCCCAGAAGGCCAACCGTATCCTGAACTGCATCAGAAGAAGTGTGGCCAGCAGGTCAAGGGAGGTGATTCTGCCCCTCTACTCCACTCTCGTGAGACCCCACCTGATGTACTGCATCCAGCTCTGGAGTCCCCAACATAAGAAGGACATGGACCTGCTGGAGCGCATCCAGAGGAGAGCCATGAGGATGATTCGAGGGCTGAAGCACCTCTCCTGTGAGGAGAGGCTGAAAGAGTTGGGGCTGTTCAGCCTGGAGAAGAGAAGGCTCTGGGGAGATCTTATTGCGGCCTTCCAGTACCTAAAGGGGGCCTACAGGAGAGCTGGGGAAGGGCTTTTTAGCAGGGCACGTAGTGATAGGACGAGGGGGAATGGCTTTAAACTGGAAGAGGGCATGTTCAGATTGAACATTAGGAAGACATTTTTCACTGTGAGGGTGGTAAGGCACTGGAACAGGTTGCCCAGAGAGGTTATTGAGGCCCCATCCCTGGAGGTGTTCAAGGCCAGGCTGGATGTGGCCTTGGGCAACCTGGTCTAGTGGGAGGTGTCCCTGCCTATGGCAGGGGGGTTGGAACTCGATGATCTTCAAGGTCCTTTACAATCCAAACCATTCTATGATTCTATGATTATACTTTTTAAAAAGAAGGATGATTAGGCATAATCCAGGTCAAACTAAAAGGGTTTATATTTTCCTTCCCATATATGAGGTTTAGCAGAATCTTCCTTTCCCCCACCTGACCACTATACATTTACATGAGAGGATAAGACCCTTAATTTAACAGCAGGGCTAATAACTGAAAAAAGGAGGTTTTTCTAGCAATATTCCCCAGAAGATGAGATGGATTTGGAAACAAGAACTCCACCCAAAATGTCAAGATTTCAGAATCTTTCAACATTTTTTTTTTACTTAAAAGGAAAGGAAGCCGGAGAGAAAAAGCACAGGATCTGGAGATGATATTCAGGGTAGGGATCTGAATCTCATTCCCCCATGGCTCAGTTTGAATAACCTAGGCTCTAAGCTAGCGTCTGTTCTGAGATCTTCCTCCTGTCAGCTGATACGTTTCCACAAAAAGGTTTCATTTTGATGAATTTGCCAAGACGACAGTTCTGCTGAAAATGCCCTTACCAGGTTTGTATCCATCTCCATGGCAATTCACATATTCCTAGTTTCAATGTTGACGTTTTTTTGGGGGGGCATCCATCACTAGTACATGCTGCTGCAGAAATGATTCCATCTGATCCCAAAGTTGTGATGCTCCTGAGTTACCATTTGTGCTTCTAAAGCCAGAGCTCTTCTCTTGCAGAAGAGTCTGAGGAGGTTTAGCTAAAGCTGGAGGCCTGTGATCTATCACCCCTTCTGAGCCCGGTGTTGGGACATGGTTTCCTGCTGGGGTCCATCAAGTGCCAGTCAGCAGACTGCATAGGCTGAACTATGAATCATGGCATGGGAAATAATAATAGTCAAGACTGTCCAGTTTTCCATCTGCTCCAAGGGCGCAGACAGAGGATTATACTGCAGAAGCAGCATGCTGCTTGCTATTCCACAGTGAGCCAACAGCAGCTGAAGACACCACCTAAGCCTGTTACACGAGTTCAAACAGGAAAGAGCTGTCAGAAACTAGGAAGGATAATGCCACCCTCTGGGCAGTTATCACACAGAGAGGAAAGGAAGGGGTGAGGGCCGAGCAAGAGTGGCAAAAAGCTCAAAAGACAAACTATTACCAGCAACAGAATGCAACTAAACTCTACCTCAGCCTCAGCTGACCCAGCTGCTTCACCAAGGTAGTGACAACCCTGATTTTCCCTGCGTCCTTCCTGTTTGCCCTTTTCCATGCCCCATTGCATAGGGACATGCAAACTGAACTTCAAAGCTGCACCAAACACAGTACATCTACCCATCATACACCCATGTACCTCTGTCAAAGGATGGAGTTCAACTGTCACGCAGAGCCCTCTCTTCCACACAACTTCTAGTGGTATTCAGGACTGATTAAACACTAGTTAGCAGCTCCAGAAGCTAGGCAAAGCAAATACGTCAGGGCTAAAAAGCTTTCAAATGCAGTGAGGAAATGTGAGAAAGTGTCCAGAAAATCTGGTAAATTGAGCAAAGGGCACTGTCCCATCCCTTCAGTTTTGCATGTTGATTCAGAACTTCCCGGAGCCCCTTTCAGGCAAATTACGCATTGTACCCAAAACTGTATTTGGAAGTTTTACAAGTGGATATTAATCAACATGTCAGCTACTTATGTTGAATCACTGACTTCAGAAAAAGTACTGTGCTCAGCACTTCTAAAGGATATTTCCAAAAGCCTTAGATCAAGATTAAAAAAGCTGGAAAAGTTTTAACTGTTACTATTTTTCACTGCTAGAAACTAAGCTGAAAGTTTGGTGATACAGTGAGAAATTAAAATTATAAAAGCCAAGAAATGATAAAAACCAGGGAAATAGGTGCCCATCCAAGAGTTCTGCCAAAATAAACTACAAAGCCCTAAAATTACATTAAGGTGCTTGCAGCTAGCATAAAAATATATTGTATCTGCATGTGAAGTCAACTTCATACAGAGAGAGCAAGACATCTTTCCTTCTAAGCTTCATACCAGGCAGGACAAAATTTGAGATGAGTAGCAAGTAGCTGCACTTTTTGCTTTTAGCATTTTTCTCTCCCTCTAAACATTATTTTTCTAAACAAAAAACTCTAAATTCTTTTGACTGGCAGATCACACACCACACCAAGTCAGTAGAAATGTTTGTTTTCCTCTGTTGTCTTTCCTTCTACAAAGTGTAGTGCTAGGACGCTGAATTCAGTTATGAAAATAAATGCATCACTTTTAAATGTGTGACTAAAGCATAAAGAAGTTTAATACCAGACACCAGCAAAATATACAGTGAGGATTTAGTCATGCACTTTGATACACATGAATCAAGAAGACTCTTTCTACAGGCTATTACAACAAGCTGCGTGGTTATAAGTTGTCAGGCCTTAACACACAGAATCAAGGCCCCAAAACAAAACAGACACAGAGACGATAGGAGTGGAGAGTAAGAGAAGATGCAAGATATTTGCAGCAGGATCAAATGAAGAAGTTGCACTGTGTTAGAAGGAGCCTGTTTCAAGACAAATATGTAACAAAACTCAAAGGAACACAAAAAAGAAAGGCCTGGCTTCTCTCCTGGTCCGTTTTACTGCAAAAGTGCCACTGCCACACAATTCAAATCACCAAACTTAGCATTCTGGCCAACACTGACACTAGTTGTAAGACTACTTTAAGCAAGACTGGAGAGCGCAGCAGTATGATATATTTGCAAAACTAATGAGCAATAGCAACCTACAAACTGGAACACTGTTGGTTTTAACTCTAAGAAGTGTACTCAGGGGACACAGGATGGCAGGTTAAATAAAGGAAATGGCATTCCCTTCCTCTAGATAACAATGGTGATGACTACATGCAGCATTTCTTATTTAAATTATATACAACTTGCATCTATAAGGGATTTTGAAAGTAGGCCAGTAACAAACATTAAAGCATTAGGCTTACTTATTATACCTGATAACTGAACCAGCAGTAAACAGTACAGATGATTAAAGGCATACAGGTTATAGGAGCATTAAGGAGATTCTGAGGTTACACTTTAATTTTATCAGGACTTTTGAACACCAGCTTTATCAAGGAGACCAATTTTGGGCATTTCTTTTAGCATATGTCTGGACCAGATAAGGAGACAAACGCCATAGAGCAAATACAGTGCAGATTTTGCAGGGATGTGTGAATTGTGTTATTCTAAAGCCATTGAGTCTCACTCAGCGTTGGAGTTAAGAATACAAGAGCTGCGAATGAAACACACTACAATATTACTTTTCATGAGCATAGACATATAAATCCCTGGCTTAAGATTGCCATGTCTGAAATCCATGACCAGTCTGATACAGCCACAATACCTCAGCTAGGAGTTACTGAGTACAGTGACATACAGATCTGTGCCATTACTGTGTGAGACCCACTGAGGTCCCAGTGATTTCACACAGATTGTCACCCTCCCTTTCCTCCTTCCCCTGTGAGCAGTCCTCAAGTCAGGATTTTCACAAAACAGACATAGCAGAAATGAGCAGTGCTAGGAAATCAGTGTTTCTGTCACTCTTAATGTAAGTCCTGAAACTACATGGTCTTCAAAATGGCAGAGAAAAACAGATGGCAGATCTCATTCTCAGCCTAAACAGAGGTGTAGGTGTCAGAACATCTACTCTGACCTGTGGGGCAGCAAACACTCTTCTGGGCATAGTCACCAACATCCTTTCACACCACAGGAGATGCAGGTGGGCAAATAAAAATTGTTCATTCATTAAAGTAAGGGGCGGTGTCCAGCTAATTAATATGGAAATGGAAGCACATACATTCATAATTTGGTGAATTAGATATTTACATCGTTAGGTCCTTTTCAAAGACATGTGCCCACGACAACATGTAACTTCATGACCATCATGAATAGTAACGTGTTGTTCACATCTACATGCCTGACTGGTAAAGGACTTAAAGCAAAAAAGCAGCATTCAGCGCAACAGCAAGAGACCTTGGTGTCTGAGAGGGATGTTAATATAGCATGCCCTTTACTTCAATTTAATCTGCTAGATTTATCTGAGAAGACGTGTTCAAAGGAAGATCACACAGGGAACCACCCATGCCCGTCCCACTGAGCTAATAAAAGATAGGTTTGTGATTCCATGACCATATTTGTTCCATTCAACCTCTTCCAGGTGTTGTGGCAAAATAATGTGACATCTTTTCTGAAAAAAATGGCAATAATAAGAAATTAAGTGACATGCTCAAAACTCCATAAAGCACCAAATATCAGAAGCCAATAAAGAATGCATAATACCTACTTCATAGTCCCACGCACTGCCTATCCCCCTTATCCTGCACTTCTCACTTCAAAGAAGCTTAAAATACTTCCCTGACTGAAAAGAGTTTCCAGACTTTGCACATAGATTATTTCACCCATCAGTAAAAGGCAGTCATTTCTGAAGTAGCATTTAACAGAGCACAGCAGCCTGGAACAAAAGGTGAAGAATAACTTATTTAAATGAAATGTGGGAGGAAATCTAGAAAGGCAGAACTTTCCTCTCAAAATTATCTCAGGATATTGGGTTAAAAAAAGATCTGCACGTTGTGAAAATTACAACAAGCCGTTGAAAGACCAAGATCTGAGATGTTCCATGAGTTGATCAGTCCATCTCCCCCCAACATCCTGATATAGCAACTGCATATTAACTCCACTGCTGAAGGATTTTAGCTAGAAAGCCACCAGCTGCAGCTCAAAAGCATTCCTTGGTGGCCCTTCATCCGACTAGGCTAATTCAAATCAGGTAACAGGCAATGCAAAGTATAAAAAGACTGTCATTTATATGAGAGTTCTTTCTACCAGCGATTTAAAGACTCATCTAACAGACTTTCCCACCCAATCATGAGTTTGTTGACCTGAAACAAAACCCCATGGTTTCTTTTTGGGAAAATATTTGTCATGGTGAAATGTGCCCTGGATTGTCTCTAACATGTCCCTCAGCGTAGGTGTGGGAGCACACTGTGGACAGCTGTCTGGCCTGGGAATCCTTCCCTTAATAAACACACGACACAAACAGCATTCCAAGCAGCCTGGAGTCATTCCCATCTGTCTGCATTTTTCCCCGCACCCCTATTGGCAGGTTTCTGTGAAGGGATTCAGCTACCAGGTGGTTGAGGGGCTTTGCTAGTTATCCTATCACATCCAGAGTAAGAGGTTTCTATTAAAGGCACTCTCTGTGCCAGCAACAAAGGGTTGACATCACATCCTCTGAGGCTTTCTCACACCTGTTATCTAATGCAAAAAACACCACAATTCAGCAGAGAAGAGGAAGGTACAGTGTTCATGGCCACTGCAGGCTGCCAACAAGAGAGTTTGCGTTACCTCACATGGCTTCATCTGACTACTTGAAGACCAACAACAGGAAGGAACATACTATAAAAGGTTCTGATATGAAATTTCATCACATAGCATCATAAAAGAGAGACAAGTTTTGGATGTTAGAGTTAATTGCACAGAGTTGATCCCACATAGGAAGAAAACTAACACTGAAGCCAATGGACAATCACATGATGTGGAAACAACACATACACTCTGTATTCTCAGTATTTGATTGGGGAAGCCAAAGAAGGGAAAGCTCTTCCTTGCAGTGGTAGTTTCTGTGGTACCCAGACAATTGTCTGTGCTATTATTTTAGGAATTCTCTGCCACTTTTCTCTTACATTGAGATTTTGTTGAGCAATAAGGAGTTGCAGGGTACAAAGCAGGAGCTGTTCGACACCTCATGAGGTTTGTGCTTCTGAGCAGTAAGAACTCTGAGAAATTGAACTGTTGATGATGGCTGCTAGCTGTCAGCTTACACAGCTTCCCCCAGCTAGGGATCATGAAGGGGGTTGCTTGGGATTTTGTCCCATGAAAGCTGGAAGATACTCCAAGGGTAATTTTAGGGCAGAGTGAAAGACAGATGAAATTATCACTGTGTGTTAGCAGGAATAGGTGTCTGTCTTAAAGATGTTCACAGACATCTAGTGCTAGAAATATTTCTATACAAAAAAAAACCCAACCAAACCAAAACAAAACCCCACAGCAGTAACAGTCTACTCAGTCAATAATTCTTTGCTTATCTTGGATATTCTCAAAGATAATTATCCTTGGACAAAAAAAGTCATTTATTGCGGTTTTCCCCTCCCAACTAATTTATCCCGACTGTTCTTGCAATGAAATTAAAACCTCTTTCTCTATTTAGGATTTAAAATCTATTGTCTGAAACCAGCCACCAGAAATCCACATTATAATTTTGCTTGAAGAGTAAAGAGGAGGAGATAAAGAGAGATAAGCCCCTTCCTTGGGATACAATTATCTTTCATAGCTTAAAAAAAACCAACGGTGTAAGAAATCAGATATTACAAATGATTAAATACTGTAACATTAAAATCAGCCTGTAACAAAAACCCATTCCAGAGAACATTTCTGTATCATACCAGTATCATCACTTTCTTACATGATCAGAATTCAGGATTTGTGCATCCCTCCAGGTTAGGTGTTAACTATTCTAAGTAAAACTGACAATGTTTCTATCTTGCAACAATAACAAGAAGGTAAATCACTCTATAGGAAGGAACTACATCCCGAAGTTATAATGTTGCAACTTAATTTCACAACTTTCATGGCTGGAATATAACAATATTACTTTATAATTAATACTGTTTGCTTTGTGTCAAAGCCTGGACTCTTTTCCCATAAAAATAACAGGTGGAGAGTTGTTTAAAGGCTTTATTCTTACTGTTGGTGGGGGAAAAAAAAAAAAATCAATCCAGTTCCAGCTGTCAAAATAACATAAACATCTAACATAGCCAAAATAATTCTAACATCCTTAACTGCACTGAAAAGATAAACAACACAAATCACTTTTTATAAAATCATTATCTATGTTATAATACAGTTCTTTATACTAGGTCTTTCCTGACCTTGTCTTGGCCTATATAATTCTCTTGGCCTCTAACAGAGAATCTTGAACGCTGCTATTAGAAAGTTCAAGTAGCAGGCATCAAACAGTGATTTACATGACTGGATTTACTGTAAGCATGTGTTCAAGTAGGCATATCATTCAGTAGCTTTGCATAACAAAACTTTAATAGTTATGATATAAATACACATAACATCACTTCATAAACACAGAAAAAAAATAAGTTTGAAGGAATCTTTAGAGGTCTCCAACCCACCATCCTGCAGAAAACATCTGTCTGACTAGGATGGGAAAAATCCCATTTCTTACAGTTCACCAAATTCAGTTCTGGCCAACCAGGAAGAAGTCCCCTGGGACAGAAAACCCATCATATTCAGCCACCTCTAATACTGACAAAACCAGTACAACTAATAAAATAGTAACAAGTGCTTCTTTAAAAAAAAATCATCAACAAAACTAGAACTGAAGCTGGGATCTTTCAGATAATTTTACAATAAACATAGTGGTTGTGACTCAGCTGTGGTTAGTGCACTGTAGTACTCATGGCATACCACTGGCTTCCCTAACGGGACATGAGTCTCTCTAGCTCTTGTGTCACATACCCGGTATCTTAGCTAGAGAATCAGATATGCCATTAATCTGCTATATTAAATCTGCATCACTCAATTCTGAATACACATAGCGTATTAATTAACAATTTGCTTCTGGCTTGGACTAATGGGACAAATTCACCTAACATCAAGCTCTGGGTATCTACAGTATATGTTTGCTCGAAAACATGAATTTCTGACTAAATATATACATATCAGGGGCTTTCCGTATTTTATTTCATAATAATAAGGCAATGAAATCTTAAGTAGATCTCATGCGTAGTCTTCAAATTCTAATATTTCACAGACGCAATATTTAGCACGTAGTTGTGTGTGCGTATCTGTTGTAACCCACAGACTCACTACTGATAATGCCGAAGGAGTTCTAAGTGCCCCAAGTCCTTTTCTTCTTCATTTTTTACAAGTGAAAACCAAAATGTTGCAATAGGCTCTTCTCTGAAAGAGCTTCTTAAAATAATATTTGTAAAATGGCCTTTGGTGGATCGCTGAGGTTAGGAGAGAAATAAATTCAGCAACATGAAATAAAAACCCAAATAAGGGCTAAAAAAATTATTTTTATGTCTTTCTTAAATGCAGAGCTGCCGGAAGTTATACATCACTGTGCTGTTTGTATGAAACTTCAAAAAACAAGCAGCAATGAGCTTGTTCCTGTGTCTCCACCAGCTGCATGGAGCCCGTAGCATTTTCACTTCATTTTCTTTCCACTTCATATTCTGGCCCTCAGCCCATTGCATATACAAGTCCTTCAATCCCCGAGCATCCCTGTCGCCCTTCTTTCATCTTCTTGGGGCTGCACTCAAAGGCATGTGCAACCATCAGCCAGGGTTTCACAGTTACATAAACCAGATGGAACCTCTTGTTAAGTTCATACTAGTGTCACACATGGTTCAAGTCAGAACCCAGTAATTAGACCGTCTCCTGCTTCTGCCTGCTTTTCTCGCTGTTGGAGATACGCAGGCATCTTACATAATATTTGGGCTGCCTCCCTAGAGGCCATCCCTAGAGAAAGAGTGCCAGCATGTACACAGATACCAATAACCTCTTAATGTTCAGTACAACAATGCAAACTCATACTAGCAAAGGAATTAGTGCAATCACTTCAATCAGGTCATCTCCACTTTAAATACAGAAGCAAACCTAATAACAAATTAACTCTCTGAACTGCCTTAGCCTTCGGCCCTTTCCAGCCATCATTTACTCCTTTACAAGGGCAGTTACTGCTATGGCTTCTTAGCATGGTTTTAAATTATTTGAAGATTGAAATGATTTTGAAAAACATTTTGAAAAGGCGACCTCTCTTCAAAGAAGTATTTCTCTTCTCTTGATAAAACTGCTACTAAATATAAGCAATGATGTCTTTGAAAACCTACAGAGGGCTAGGAAATGAGACATGATTCCTTAAATATAGCTTCCTATTTCTGAAGTGTACCTTTACCTAATACGTCCATAATGGCTAGAAAAGAATAGGACTGTGTAGGCACTTGAGCAGTGCTAGAAATGGGGAGGAGGAGGTGTTGCTTGCCTAGATTATTTCTAATAATGAAAAGGTTTTCATGAAGCCTTTAACCTACTAGAAATTGTATAATATATATTTAGTCTCCTTTTTTCAGGTCTTCATAATCCATCCAATGAAAGTAATGCTATTATCAGCTGTCATTGGAGAATTAATGATGAATTTTGTAATTTCATGGATATTTTTTGAAAGATTATCCCTCACGAAAATGATCATTACTTCCTTCTAACACGATTCGTGTTAGTTCCTTCTTTAAATTGCAGATTGTCCCAGGAACAGAGCTTAGTTATGCTGGCCATACCCCACTGTTGACAATGCTGTCTCAGAGGCACATCTCTTAGAACTTAATGCATCAGATTCAGACACACAAGATTCTGATAAAAAACACAGTTTAAAAAAATGAAAAAAAAAGAAAGAAATTTCTTTCATGACTAAATGCTTTCTTTACTCCACCTCCAGTTTTCCTGTCCAAAAGTATTTTGATTCCTAAACACAATATTTCAATTTAAGTCAATTTTACCCAAACTGCACTTCATTATTTGCCATTTCCCGAAACAAACCACTATAATGCTGTGCTATTCTTGCCTGTTAAAGCACTTTGCATCATGAGTTGAAGCAATCAAACAGGTAAGGAGTAAGAGCTGACGTGATCACAACCTACAAGCACCAAGAGAAAGAGACACAATCAATATTTCTGACCACAGAGGATATTCTAGCTAACCAATATAAAACACAGTTCCATAGCTGGAAATCAAAACTGAGAAAAAGACTTGAGGAGAGAGATATACTGTCAACTACCTACTCACTGATATAGATGGCCCATTTCTTGAAGTTTTTAACTCAAGACTGAGTATCTTTCTAGAAGAGACACTAATTTTGGTATGATTTACCAGGTGGGATTCCACAATGTGTGCAGTACAGAGCGTCTAGGGTGATCATGGGGGTGCCTTCTTGTCATTCATCTCTCTGACTCATCATGGTTTTATCGCCCTCTCCCATTTGTAATAAACTGCCTCCATCTTGAAGACAAGTTGACTCATCACGTCCAAAGTCACCCGTCAGCTCCTGAATTGCTCTCACATCCTATTATTTGTTCTTCTCATTTTCAGTTCTCTTTATTTGGCCCTTCACAGAAAAGTGAAAGACACCATTTTTTTAGTTATTTATTGTGCCTGAAAGCTATGGGCATGCAAAGTTGCATGCCCATAGCTTGCAGTCTGAATTTCAGATGCAACTTCTGCAAACAGTGCTATAGCTTTTCCTCTCCTGCCCAAGTCAAACATCAAAGGCATTTGAAACATATTGCCAATTATAAGACTTCTTACAAATGCCATATTAATATATTCTGAAGCACATTCCAAATAACATTTGTAGTGGATTATATAAAAAGCAGCCATCATTTTCTCTTTAGCTATAGAGACATATTCACCTGCTGCTCGCTGTATAGCAACAAAATTCATAGTGACAAACAAAAAAAACCTCCCAAGTTGAGACAAGATGTCTCATTACCATGGCAATAACATGGTCAAAGCTATTACAATCTCAGTCTCTATCTACATATGATGACTTCTGGGGAAAGAACACGTTACAGAATCACAGAATGGTGGGGGCTGGAAGGGACCTTCAGAGATCATCTAGTCCAACACCCCTGCTAAAGCAGGTTCACCTACAGCAGGTAGGACAGGAATGCATCACAGAATCACAGAATTTTCAGAGTTGGAAGGGACCTCTAGAGATCATCTAGTCCAACTCCCCTGCTAAAGCAGGATTGCCCAGAGCACATTACTCAGGACTGCATCCAGGTGCGTCTTGAAAATCTCCAGAGAAGGGGACTCCACAACCTCCCTGGGCAGCCTGTGCCAGTGCTCTGTCACCCTCACCGTAAAGAAGTGTTTCCGTGTATTTGAACGGAACTTCCTGTGGTCTAACTTGTGCCCATTACCCCTCGTCCTGTCACTTGGAAACATTGAAAAGAGCCTGGCTCCATCCTCCTTCAACCCACCCTTTAGATACTTGTACGCCATAATAAGGTCTCCCCTCTGCCTTCTCTTCTCCAGGCTAAAGAGTCCCAGCTCTCTCAGCCTTTCCTCATAAGGCAGATGCTCCAAGCCCTTAATCATCTTAGTTGCCCTTCGCTGGACTCGCTCCAGCAGTTCCCTGTCCCTCTTGAACTGGGGAGCCCAAAACTGGACACAGTATTCCAGTTGGGGCCTCACCAGTGCAGAGTAGAGGGGGAGAATGACCTCCCTCGACCTACTGGCCACACTCTTCCCTATGCAGCCCAGGATTCCATTGGCCTTTTTGGCAACAAGGGCACATTGCTGGGCCATGGATAATTTACTGTCTACCACAACCCCCAGATCCTTCTCCTCTGAGCTGCTTCCCAGCAGGTCCGCCCCTAACCTGTACTGGTGCCTAGCATTCTTCCTCCCCAGGTGCAGGACCTTGCACTTGCTTTTGTTGAACCTCATTAGGTTCTTCTCTGCCCAGCTCTCCAGCCTGTCCAGGTCACGCTGGATGGCAGCACGGCCCTCTGGGGTGTCAGCCACCCCACTCAGTTTGGTATCATCAGCAAACTTGCTGAGGATACCCCTCATCCAGGTCATTAATGAATATATTAAACAAAATTGGATTGAGTATTGACCCCTGGGGGACACCACTGGTTACAGGCCTCCAACTAGACTCTGTGCCGCTGATCACAACCCTCTGAGTTCTGTCCCGCAGCCAACTCTCAATCCACCTCACTGTCACCTCATCTAGCCCACACTTCCTCAGCTTCCTAATGAGGATGTCATGGGAGACAGTGTCAAAAGCCTTGCTAAAGGCAAGGTAGATGACATCCACGACTCTCCCCTCATCCAGCCAACCATTTATAACATCATAGAAAGCTATCAGATTGGTCAAGCATGATTTACCCTTGGTAAATCCATGTTGACCACTTCCAATAACTTCCTGTTCCTCAACGTGTTTGGAGATGACATCCAGAATGAGTCGCTCCATTACCTTCCCAGGGACAGAGGTGAGACTAACCGGTCTGTAGTTCCCTTCTTGCCTTTTTTGAAGATCGGAGAGATGTCAGCCTTCCTCCAGTCCTCAGACACCTCTCCTGTTCTCCATGACCGTTCAAAGACGATGGAGAGTGGTCTAGCAATAACATCCGCCAGCTCTCTCAGCACTCGCGGATGCATGCCATCAGGGCCCATGGACTTGTGAATGTCCAGCTTGGCCAAGTGGTCTCTGACACGGTCCTTCTCAACTGAGGGAAAATCTTCCTCTCTCCAGACCTTCCCCTTTGCCTTCAGAGTATGGGATTCATGAGGGACAGCTTTAGCAGTGAAGACCAAAGAAAAGAAGGCATTCAGTAACTCTGCCTTCTCTGTGTCTTCCACCACTAGGGCACCTGTCTCATTCACCAGTGGGCCCACATTTTCCCTAGTCTTCCTTTTTCTATTGATATACTCATAGAATCTCTTCTTATTGTCTTTAACTGCAGTGGCCAAGCTGAGTTCTGATTGAGCTTTGGCCCTTCTCATTTTCCCCCTACATAGCTTTGTTATATTTTGATAGTCCTCATAAGTTGCCAACCCCCTTTTCCAGAGAATGTAAACTTTCCTTTTTTTCCTGAGGTCCAGCCAAAGTTCTCTATTTAGCCAGGTTGGTCGTCTTCCTCGTCTGCTCATTGTTCGAGACAAAGGGATGGCCTTCTCCTGCACTTTTAAGAGCACCTGCTTGAAGTATGCCCAGCCTTCCTGGGCACCTTTGCTCTTCAAGATGTTCTTCTTTGTTCTTCTTCCTCTGCATCCAGGCAGAGTTTGAAAATCTCCAGAGAAGGAGACTCCACCACCTCTCTGGGCAGCCTGTTCCAGTGCTCTGTCACCCTCAAAGTAAAGAATTTTTTCCTCATGTTGAGATGGAATTTCCTGTGTTCTGGTTTGTGCCCGTTGCCCCTTGTCCTGTTTCTGGGCACCACTAAAAAGAGTTTTGCCCAAGCCTCTTGACACCGACCCTTTAGATATTTATAAGCATTGATGAGATCCCCACTCAGTCTTCTCTTCTCCACGCTTAAACACACAGAGGTTTCTCAACCTTTCCTCATAAGAGAGGTGTTCCATTCCCTTGATCATCTTTGTAGCCTTCTGTTAGACTCTCTGCAGTAGTTCCCTTTCTTTCTCGAACTGGGGAGCCCAGAACTGGACACAATACTCCAAATGTGGCCTCAGGGCAGAGTAGAGGGGGAGGATGACCTCTCTTGTCCTGCTGGCTACGCTTTTTTTAATGCGTCCCAGGATACCATTGGCTCTCTCGGCCACAAGGGCACACTGCTGGCTCACGGTCAACTTCTTGTCCACCAGGGCTCCCAGGTCCCTCCCTGCAGAGCTGCTTTCCAGCAGGTCAACCCCTAACTTGTACCAATGCATGGGGTTATTCCTCCCTAAGTGCAGGACCCTACAGTTGCCCTTGTTGAACTTCATTAGGTTCCTCTCTGCCCAACACTCTAGCCTGTCCAGGTCTCACTCTATGGTGGCACAGCCTTCTGGAGTGTCAGCCACTCTTCTTAGTTTTGTGTCATCGGGAAACTTGCTGAGGGTACACTCCATCCTCTCATCCAGGTCATTGATAAATATATTGAACAAGACTGGACCCAGTACTGACCCCTGGGGAATACTGCTAGTTACAGGCCTCCAACGAGACTCTGCGCTACTGATCACAACCCTCTGAGCTCTGCCATTCAGCCAGTTGTCAATCCACCTCACTGTCCCCTCATCTAACCCATGCTTCCTAAGCTTACCTATGAGGATGTTATGGAAGACAGTGTAAAATCCTGACTGAAGTTGAGGTAGACAACATCCACTGCTCTCCCCTCATCCACCCAGCCAGTCATGCCATCATAGAAGGCTATCAGATTGGTCAAGCATAATTTCCTCTTGGTGAATCCATGTTGACCACTCCCAACAACCTTCTCTTCCTCTACATGCTTAGCTATGACATCCAGGATGACCTGTTCCATCACCTTTCCAGGGATGGAAGTGAGGCCTGTAGTTTCCCAGGTCCTCCTTCTTGCCCTTTTTGAAGGCTGGCATGACATTAGCTTTCCTCCAGTCCTCAGGCACCTCTCCTGGTCTCCATGACCTTTCAAAGGTGATGGAGACCAGCTTTGCAATAACATCTGTCAGCTCCCTCAGCCCTCGTGGGTGTATCCCATCAGAGCCCATGGATTTGTGGGTGTCAAGTTTGACTAAATGATCTCTAACCCGATCCTCTTCAATCAAGGGAGAGTATTCCTTTCTCCAGGCTCTCTCTCTCCAGGGTCTGGGATTCCTGAGGGCCGGCCTTAACAGTAAAGGCTGAAGCGAAGAAGGCATTCAGTAACTCCACCTTCTCTGCATTCTCCGTCACCAGGGCACATACTTCCTTCAGTAGTGGGCCCACATTTTCCCTATTCTTCCTTTTACTACTGATGTACTTGAAGAAGCCCTTCTTATTGTCCTTTACATCCCTTGCCAGGTTTAATTCCAAGTGGTCCTTAGCCTTCCTTGTTGCATCCCTGCATACTCTAACAATGTTCCTATACTCCTCCCAAGAGGCCAGTCCCTTTTTCCACATTCTGTAAACTTCCTTCTTCCATCTGAATTTTTCCAGAAGCTCCTTGCTCATCCGTGCAATTACTAGAAATCAAACAGCTCGACCACCATCTACTGAGAGACAGTCACCAACAAGGACCAGATGAAAAATTTTAGCTCTTTTTATTAGTGAAAGACAGAAAACCAAAGCCTGCTGTGTCACTCTGTGATATCTTATCACAGATAATCTGCTTGGCTAATACATACTTGGTTCAGCTGGTGATTTCTGCTCAGAGAAATCTCCCCAGACTCACAGACTTCTTATTTCAGGATTGAACTTCTATCTGGAAAGTGCCTGAGTGTGCCTTTTGCACATTGCCTTGTTCACTTGGCTAAGAGACCCTGAACTCTGGGATGTAAATAAGTAGTATATACTGTGTGTACCTTCTTCATCTTCCAGGGGAAATTCTTCTTCCCATCAGTTGACAGAGTCAATGAGTATGACATCTTGAAGTAAACTTGGAACTAAATTACCATGCTAGACAAAGTGGAAAGCAGAGCAATGGAGAAAACCAATCAACACTCGACTTAAATGTGACCTCCTAAGGTCCCTTCCAGCCAGAGTTATCTTATGATTCCCTAATAATTTCTAAATCCAAAAATCCAGGGTAGGAAAAGGCTTCCTTCTTGATTCCAGTTTGTAGCATAGTGGCTGGTTTACCAATTATGCTTTCTCTAGTGGTAACTAATTTATGAACTGAAAAAAAATCAGGAAAATATTTCTCTCCCTTCACTACCAACTCCACCCGGCTTCCTAATCTACAGACATTGATTCATGCCTGTTTATAGTCTCTCACTCAGTCCTGTCTGCCTCCATTTGTGTTATCCATCTGTATCTTCCAATCTGCAGAACAGAGGAGGAAAGAAAAAGCCAGTAGCAGAAAAACCTAGTTATTTGTTTCTCAGTACAATCTTTCCTCAAGGAGCACTAAGATCTTAGGCTAAAGACTGTCATAGCTTTCATCAAAATTGGCTTTAGTTAGGAACATTGTGACAATAACAGTGGATTTTCTACATTTGCACTGCACAGCTTGGAATTTTCTAGAATTTACTTATTTCATTACCAAACAACATGTTTTGTCAGTTGGCTGACCTTCATTTCAAGGCACACCATGAAATTTAACCTAAGATACCTATATTTCAGAATAACTTGCTATTTGTCGGCTTGATGTCCAAGTGGAGACCAGTGACGAGTGGCATTCCTCAGGTGTCAGTACTGGGACCTGTACTGTTCAACATCTTTGTCAGCGACATGGACAGTGGGGTCAAGTGCACCCTCAGCACGTTTGCCGATGATACCAAGCTGTTTGGCGAGGTAGACACGCTGTAGGGGAGGGATGCCATCCAGAGGGACCTGGACAGGCTGGAGAGGTGGGCCCAAGCCAGCCTCACGCAGTTCAATAAGGCCAAGTGCAAGGTCCTACATCTGGGTTGGAACAATCCCAAGCACAAATACAAGCTCGGCAAGGAATGGCTGGAAAGCAACCCTGAGGAGAAGGACCTGGGGGTGCTGACTGACAAGAACCTCAACATGAGCCAGCAGTGTGCGATCGCAGCCCAGAAGGCCAACCGTATCCTGAACTGCATCAGAAGAAGTGTGGCCAGCAGGTCAAGGGAGGTGATTCTGCCCCTCTACTCCACTCTCGTGAGACCCCACCTGATGTACTGCATCCAGCTCTGGAGTCCCCAACATAAGAAGGACATGGACCTGCTGGAGCGCATCCAGAGGAGAGCCATGAGGATGATTCGAGGGCTGAAGCACCTCTCCTGTGAGGAGAGGCTGAAAGAGTTGGGGCTGTTCAGCCTGGAGAAGAGAAGGCTCTGGGGAGATCTTATCGCGTCCTTCCAGTACCTAAAGGGGGCCTACAGGAGAGCTGGGGAAGGACTTTTTACTAGGGCACGAAGTGATAGGATGAGGGGCAATGGCTTTAAACTGGAAGAGGGCATGTTCAGATTGAACATTAGGAAGACATTTTTCACTGTGAGGGTGGTAAGGCACTGGAACAGGTTGCCCAGAGAGGTTATTGAGGCCCCATCCCTGGAGGTGTTCAAGGCCAGGCTGGATGTGGCCTTGGGCAACCTGGTCTAGTGGGAGGTGTCCCTGCCTATGGCAGGGGGGTTGGAACTCGATGATCTTCAAGGGCCTTTACAATCCAAACCATTCTATGATTCTATTGTTGCCCTTGTTTTACAGCAGTAAATTCCTGGTAGGAATCATGGAACTGATGCAAGATCTCTTTCTACCAATTAGAAACAACCCAATCCCGTAATATGTATGCTGCATTCCAGAGTAATTCTTTTTACAACTTTAATTTAGGTCTGGTAAGACACAGACTCCCTTTTTATAGGTCCGGCCATGAAAAAGATGCCAGGCTGCCTGTTGGCTGCATCACATAGCCTATTTCAAAGACTTAAGAAGCAGTACATGGTATTCAAACTACTGTGCACCATGTGCAGTCACTGCATTTCACACAGAAACATTGTCTCTTTCCCATCCACTCACTACAACACTCCCCTTGCCCACTCGCCTTACAAAACACTAAGCAACCTCCCTGCCTCTAGCCTATTTCATTCTTTCCACCACCACAGGAGATTTCTGCAGCAAGAGCTCAGCTCTGAAACATCACAACCCTTTAAGTTCAAGAAGTATCCCACAGTGGAACGCCACAGTGCTAAATGATGCAGTTCAAGTCAGAATGATGAGTAGCAGCTTTCTCTGCATCATACAATAGAAGAAGTCTGTTAAATGCACACATGGGTCAGGGAAAAAAAAGTTGACTTTATGAATAAGTCCTCCTGAGCCAGCTCTGACCTCCCTGCCTAGGGCAGGAGGGCAGCAAGGCAGTGCTGGAGTGTGCCTGGCTTGCGCAACTCTAGGAAGACCCCTGGGTCACTCAGTGCATCTCCAAGTACAAGCAGCTCCTGGGGATGGCATAGGAATTACGCTGACTCCGGGATTACCTTTGGGTTGTTTTCTACAGCTCCTGCGCGACAGCAATTCAGTCATATATATACCATAGTACAAAGCTTTTGAAGCCCCTCCATTCTGCTCTAATCTTCTTATTTATGAACATGAGTATATCAAGCACACATTGAGAAATTCCCTCCCACTAAATAGGCTAATTTTGAAGAATTCAAATTTGGGACAAAACTCTGCTCAGCCTGCCTGATAAATTATCTAGCAAGGACAAAATTTCTCCAAGCTATTTTATTTTTATATATTTTCTCCATTTCTTTATGTGATTTCTTTTATTTATAGGTTCTTCTTGATGAAAGATGAGTAGCAAATATATTTTCCCATTTTATGTCATAAATATTTTAGAAATACGGGTGTATATATCAATAACATAGGTGTATAATAGAAGCTGTCTTTGGTATATTTATTAACATTTACCAATGCTTTAAGAATCCATATTCAGAATGCAATTACAGGTTGATTGTTTTCTTCGTCATCTACAATGACATTGACTCTATATTCAAGTTAAATTTCAAGTTAAATCTTATTCAGACTTGCATCATAGCCTGATTTATTTATGATGTATCAATTTACAGACACAGGAGAGCACTGCATGCAAAGTTACACAAAAATGCCCAGAAAGCAAAAAGTGGTTCTACTGAAAATGACAACATAAGTACTGGGCAGAAAAATCACAAGCAAAATAGTGTGGAGAAGAGTAGGAGAAAAAATTACAAGCAAACAACAAAGATCAGCTGAGCAAACTACTGCACGGCAAAATTTGCATCTGTCACCTTGAAAAGGCAGCTTTTAGGTGAGCTGGCTCCATAGAAAGGTGCCATAAACTGAGAAGACTCAGAAGAAATGCAAACTCAGATGGACTCCCGAGATGATGATTAAGAATTGCCACAAACTCAGTTATCACTGAAGGCAGAAGATGATATAAGATTATACAATGATTTTAATTTTACAAGCAATTTCTAAGACCTAGATAAATATATGTGTTTACAAGGTTTTTTTCCAGCAATTCAGTTTAAGAATTTCATAATCTGAAAGCAGGGGCAACTGATGCCATTCCACTTCAATTTGTATGTGCGATTGAAATAGTATTCAGAAATAATCTATTCACTAGATGCACATGGATATGGACACTTAAGGAGTTGGAACTGGAACTTATCTACCCCTGTACAGACTTACTGTGTGATCTTGATCAAGACCCTTCTGAATTCAGTAGGAATTAGAAACTTTGGTGCCTCCAAAGAACAGTGCCTGGGCTGCTCTTAGGCTCAATTTAAGTTTAGGTTTTCATGAAAATAACTTCCTTAATTATAAGGTCATTGTGCAGATAAATTTCTTAGAACTGTGATTAGCTAAAATGTTGTGATCATAGAATCATAGAATGGTTTAGGTTGGAAGGGACCTTGAAGATCATCGAGTTCCAACCCCCCTACCATAGGCAGGGACACTTCCTCCTAGACCAGGTTGCCCAAGGCCACATCCAGCCTGGCCTTGAACACCTCCAGGGATGGGGACTCAACAACTTCTCTGGGCAACCTGTTCCAGTGCCTTACCACCCTCAAAGTGAAAAACTTCTTCCTAATAGATTAGCTCTGAATAGGCTTCTGAATAGAATCTGCAGCTTCTGATTGGACCCTCAGCCCTTTTTCTTCAATTAAGATTCACAAACCAAATTCTCAGTTACTCCAAGGTGAATATGGAGTAACTGTAGAAATAATATTTAAGTTCCTGAAATTTTGTTCTTATACCAAGAGCAAACAGCTATATCCAAGAGAACAGTAGGTTGCGATAATTGCTACAGGAAAAATTCCTAAATTTTCAGTGTATGAAATACCAAAAGACTCCAGATCAGAGGCCAAGCTAAGTTTTAGACAGTCTTTGAGAAACTTTAGCTCTGAAATTATAAATCTAATGTTAGCTGCTGGAACCTATATAAGCTACACCAGGTTTTCTTTTATAGAGTCCATAATAAGAAAAATCTGATGAAAATTATTAAAACAATCCCCATTTAAAGATAACTTTTCTGACTAACATAAATTCTAACATTCACCTTTGAAAAGTCTTATCTGCTTCACACTTAAACTCTTGAGCCAAGAATCCCACCATTGACAATCCCCAGATTGCTGTAGCAAGATTTTATCTAAGCACTAAGAAAGCACTTGACCACATGACCTAGAACTAGTCCATATGCCCTGTCAAAGAGCCTTGGGTGCAGTTCTAAGCACGCACATTTACTGTACTGAAACCACAAGAATCTGTCAGCAAAGGATAAGTGATGACACTAGAAAAGGGTAAATGAAAACTATTTCCATATATAAACTATTTCACTCTAGTCTTCATAAAAATGCTGCCATTAATTAATTATTATAACATATTAACATTTTCCCCACTTTCATTATAGAGATATTAAAATTAAAACTGCATTTTTGGCAATACACTTCATGATTACTGACATCAAATTGCAGTGAAAAAACTCAGGACCATTCAAGGGATATAGTCTACAGTTCAAACCCATCAAAATTGATGCAATTTTTTTCAGTGAGTCAGATACTGAATAGTCAAGCTGGAACTACATGAACGTGATTTATTCTTGTTCCCTTCAGGCACAAACACATCTTTCAGTGGGACTTAGCTGTTCTTTTAGTCTTACAAAATAATGTATGAATTAGGATAAATCAGAAAATATTCTCTTAAAAATATGTTATTTCCACAGTGTTAGATACACTGTAAATATTTGCTTACTAGGAGTGAAAAAAACATTGCCATTTTCAGTATCAATCTCAAATCATAGCATGTTCCAATATACAAATAGTACCTGACATCATAGATTTCTCTTTAGTTACACATTTTGCATATTGTGTCAGTTAGATGTGCATTTTTGTATACAATATATAACCACTGCACTTACTCAAATACATATGAGCTATAAGCTCCTTCTCTTTGCTTATTATGAAGTCCAGTTTAAGGTCTTCTCACACACCCCTGTTTTATGCCAAACATGTTTCTCTCACACAGACTACTAAATACTTTTTCTGCCTAGTGAGTAAAGTCATCAACTGTTCTTAGCACTGTTTGGGGTTTTACAAAGAGGAACGGGGAGCTCGGGGCTGGAAAAAAAAAAAAAAAAAGAATTAATCTGGTAGCATTGCCTGGTATCATGTGCTGATTAGCATAATGCCTTAATCCCTTTTTGCTTATGAATAGTCTGATTCCCTGCCCACTTAAGCATTTTCTTGTTCCACGTGATCACCTAAATTATTTGACATTGGAAGTTTCTGGTCAGCAAAAAAACATAAAAGTGTATTCTGGGAACCCTGAGATGCAATAATTCCTCTGCCTCTGCTATACTGACCTAGCTCACCAATTACTTTGGCACATTAATACCTACCGTTGGCACTCTGCTGACAGAAAAGCAAGATCAAGGTACCATCTCACATGCAGGTTGCTAGTTCAAGAAAGAACATACTTCTTCCAGTCTCCTCATCAATAGAAACCTCTAATTGCTAATCAATCAACCAGCTCAGCCTAACAACTACTCAACCCCTCTTGCAGTCACTGTCTCAACAGGACCCATTATAAAGTAGCTGTCATGTAGTCAAATGCAGATTTTAGCCTGCTGTTCACCCTGCAGTCATAGAGGAAGTTTCCATGATTCAGCCATTATTTGTTTTCACTATGGATTTTTTCCTTTTAAAAAGCAGAATATAGGTCTTCCTCCATTCTGAATTGAGGCTGCCACTGGCATTGGCAATCCTTTGACCCATGACACTTCCCCCTGAAGATTCCATGTCAGTCATGCATTCAAATCTGTATCTATCCATCCATCTTCATGGCACTTGTTCACTGCTCAGGGGAAAAGTTATTTTTATTTTTCATTTGATTGATGTTGCAATGTTCAGGATGAGAACACGTGATTAGAACCAATTATACAATGGACAAGGATTCTCTCTCAGTTACCTGTTTCCTGAAGACCAACATTCATACACCATAAAAAGGAGCTACATCTACACCATCCTCTGCTGAAATCCACCCAAGGATTATATAGGATACGCAGCACCTCAAAAAACATTTAGGGTGATATAATCTGCAAAGGCACTCACCCTTTTCAAAACATTACACATTCCTTGCAAGAAGAATCTGTCAGAATGTGAAGACAGATGATGAAAAGAAACCTGAGCACCAGCAGTCCTAAATGTGAATAATTTAATTTGAAAAACTGCTTGGTGAGGGGTTTTTATTTGTTTGTTTCAAAATTTTAAAACAGCCTTTAACTTGAAAAACTTTTATTTCAATATGGTCAGGATTTCCCTCTAAGGATCCATGAATTAAAAGGTCTTTAGGCTGGAAATATTGTCTCTACAAGACAGGCAAGGCTGACCATCACATATTTCAGTTACTAATCTGTGTCATACCCTCTCTCTTCATGGACTCTGAAGGTACTGTACCACTTTTCTGTGACAGAATTGCTTTGCTATCAAACAGTACTTTGCTGGCTGCAGTGGAGCACTCCGCTACTTTGAGTTCATCAGCTAAGGTATGCATCCTTTTTGAGAATACATACTTAAATAATAGCAATATATCATATTCTTGTTTTCACTGGTTTACAATATCCTTGTAAAGAACTATTTTGCAAAGCTAAGACTAGTGTTGAAAAATTAAAGCAAATTAAGTGACTGGAATTAACTAATCCTCTCCAACTCAGTATCACCAAATAATCTTCTACAATTCCAGATATGACCATCTTGACAAAAACAATATATTCGCTCTTACATAAGCTCAAAGTGAGATGGGAAAACCAGAAATGAATACTTAGCTTTTCTAATTTTTCTTTTCTATGGTGATCTCACAGCAGTTTACAATGGAGAATGAATAGTACTTTGCAGAGGGGGAGACTGAGATGGAGGGTGCCTCACTGGTAAAGCCCAGGGTCCCACAATAATTCATGACAGAGCTGTGACATTGCAGTTATACTGTTTGCACCTTTCTACTTTCAGATCCAGGATTGTCTAACTTGATTCTGCAGGAGTAAAATTCATAAACTAGTCAGACACACAAAAAAATATAATATATGTTTACCCTTTGATGCTACAGGAGTTTTTTTTAAATCATTACTATTATTATTAAACAGAAGATAAATGTTATTAATTGCCCTTCATCCTGGTTGTGATCATTATAACATAATTATCATAGAATCATAGAATGGTTTAAGTTGGAAAGGACCTTGAAGATCATCGAGTTCCAACCCCCCTGCCATAGGCAGGGACACCTCCCACTAGACCAGGTTGCCCAAGGCCACATCCAGCCTGGCCTTGAACACCTCCAGGGATGGGGCCTCAATAACCTCTCTGGGCAACCTGTTCCAGTGCCTTACCACCCTCAAAGTGAAAAACTTCTTCCTAATGTTTAATCTGAACCTGCCCTCTTCCAGTTTAAAGCCATTGCCCCTCATCCTACCACTACATGCCCTAGTAAAAAGTCCTTCCCCAGCTCTCCTGTAGGCCCCCTTTAGGTACTGGAAGGTCGCAATAAGATCTCCCCAGAGCCTTCTCCAGGCTGAACAGCCCCAACTCTTTCAGCCTCTCCTCATTGACATTATATATGTCAAAAGTATGCAAAAGCATGAAACATACATTAAAAAGTATAAAGATCCTGAGCAACCAAAAACACTACCACCAAAAAAATCCACTAAAACCAAAACGAAATAATCAAGAATCTAACCATAAAAACAGAAAAATAAAACGGAGGACTCACCATCTGATTCCCCTTGCTTCTTGTGTGCTGGCTGCTGCCATAAGGGAATACTCTATCTACCACATTCTGGACTCCCCACACTTCCTGTGAAGCATGAGTGACTATTCACAGGAGAAAAACTGGACACGTCTAATACTAAGAAGAGGCTCAACACATCAAGAGACTGGGTGGACTTTTTAATGGCTCCTCACTCACCAAAACATTGACCTTAAGAAAGCTGGGAGCAAACAAATGCAGAGGTTACCAGAAGAAGCCAAATTGTGCGATTCCAGCGAAACTACAATTCTTGGAAAATGGGTAAAAACAGGGATGATGGAAAAAGCACCTTCTACCCAGATGCTTAAGTTTCTGAAACACCATTAAACAAGCCTTTGGCCTTCAAATGAAACTTCAGGTCTTTCTGGAAAGCTGCAGGGAAGGTAAACATGGGCATACACCATCTCTGCTGGAACACTTACAGACAACTCTGTTCAGGAGACTTCTGAACATTTCTGCAGGGGAGGATGACTCAAGGAAATGTATTGCTCAAATAGTCTTTTGTCTTTCTTAACAGGCTGTTTCTGCACACAGCAATATCAACCAACAGCTGTGATTATATTGTTTAATGCATGTGTCCATAACCAAGCTGATCTTAGCATTTACTATTCATTTCTTTTAATGTAGGATTCTAATTCACTGAAAGATAACTGTTTTTTACATCTAATAATGCCCTTAGTCTGCGAGTGGAGTAAAAACAGAGATTACTCAAATCCATAGTCATCCCATATATTTTTTTCCTCCTACAGTGAAAAATTGTTGCAACATCAGAAATATTTGGCCTCAAGGCTATATTCACAAAAGTGCGCTTGTTTAGTTTGTGCTTATGGTGACAGTAACTGCCTCAGTACCAGACGTTTCCAGTAGACCAGCAACCTGTGAATATTTAAGTCCCCTTAGGACTCTGCCTATCAACTCAATTTGCCTGGAAATGCTTTTCAGTTTGACCTTTATTATATATATATGCCTAACCTAGGTAAGGAATTATTTATTCTATTTCTCTTGACCCACTCTATGTCTCTCTGCTTTTAAAATAAACCAACAGGCTAAAGATACTTTTAAAACCAAATCTGCCCAAGGGAGTAATACTAGAGGCCATACAGATTTTCAAAAGCCCTCAAAATGCATCCACCTTTGAGACTAAATTTTCAAGTTTACTACTCTGTTGCAGACTTAAATTCACTGATTTTAAAGCCAGGAGTGACTAATAACAGGATCTACCCTGACCTCTCACAAGGAACAGGCTGTAAAACTTCAGCCAATAACTTCTGCATCAACCTTACAACTTTCCTTTCTGTCATCTTATAGCCCTAATTTACATGCAGCATATGATAAAATCCACTTCTATCCTTAAATGAATATTTCCATGGTGAATTTCCTTCCCTGTTAAATATTAAAAGATTTTCTATAATGTTCAGCCTTTAGTGGCTATCACTGAATATTTACCTTGAATTTGACTATGTGTGAAATACAAACTCGAGTAGGTAAGCAACATTAAAAACAATGATGTTGACCTAAGAACAAACCCCTGTAATTTACATTTGAATTCCAAAGTCCTACTTAGAATTTTAATAAATTCTAGAAAGAACTTTATTGAGGGAAAAAAAATAATTTCCTTTATACCTTATGATTTTTGGTGTCTTGGTCACTAAAAACTGTTATAAACACACTGTGCTATATTGAGAGAAATAATAACTCTATTGCAACCATATAGCGTAATTATGTTGTGAAACTCAGAGCAACGTAGAGAACAAAAGTAAAACCAAAGCATAAGAGGAACTAAATACCTTCATAGACCAGAGCACTCTTAAACACAGTGAGCAACAGGCACTGTGCAAAGTAGCTCAGGAATTTCCTCAGCAGCTCTCTTGGAAGCAGGGGAAGCAACATGCTGGACATGGCCTCTTCTTCTAGACAAGCAGTGTCTGCTGCCTGTTCTTGGGAACTGTCCACAGGGCTGAACAAACACCTGCTCTGAGGCCACTTTGTATGTTTAGACAGACAGAACATGGGGCAAGGCAACAAGATTTGACCTAATGCACTGATTTGAGTGGATCTTGTCTGATATCTTTGCCTCTTGTAAGTCCCTAAAAATGATTCTTCCTTTTTAATACATTAATACAATTCTGTTTATTAATATCAGCATATCTCAATATTATCATACGTGGGCTCCCATCTCAAAAGATCAGCTGAATAAAGGGCAACCTAGTAGTAGTCATAATCTTTAGACAGATGCAGCTTGTTAGGCAAAACCATCTGCAGCAATATGCTCCAATGGATTCTTCTGCTTATTAAAAATATTTTTGAAAACATTTCCACAGAGAGAAGGAAAAACAAAGGCCAGACAGCATTAATGATCCCTCTTTCTTTTCCAAAACATTCGTTCATTATAATCATCATGCAGCTCAGCAAGCAAAGACAACCGACCACTCCCTGTCAGTCTGACCAATATTAACTCCTTTGCTTCCCCACTGTGCTCCCTTCCCTACCTGTTTTCTCTTGATTTCTACAGAGATTAGAGTCTCCTGGGGGAACAGCCTGTCATTTTGCTCTGTGTTTGGACAGCACCTACCACATCAGGGTATCTAATCTCTTCTGTGAAGTACAGCATGGGTGTACTAAGAAACTTTGCTGAAGTAAAAATAATAAACAATTAGCCCATGCTAGGTACATTTCCAGTTCAGCATCCTAGATGAATGCCAAATTTCTCTCTATGCGGAGATCTGAGATATGCTTAAACATAAGGAGAAAATCCTAAAACGTACTATCTAACAATTGCAGGTAGTACAGCTGAAGCAGCACTTTCAACAATTTCAACAGATGGAGAAACCAACATAGTGTTATCTCATGTACTGAATGAAGTTATCACATGCCCCATGTTGATTCACAGTCATAATAATTGATTTCTTTCTGCTTTGCAGAAGCAATACCTGGATAGGCTTCTGCCTGAAAATTAACATCACCCTGGTGATGACGAGCAGTCCAAACATGAATCCACATCCCTGAAGAACTCCTCCCAAGATGCTCACATTGAGGACTCTGACTTCTACATCCATGTCCAAGTATTTAGGCAGAAGATGAAGGCAGGAATCAATATGCTAACAGCTTAACACTTAAACATAACACATTTTGCTAAACTCTATGGGACTTGGAAATGTGCATTCTTCCCTATGAAAAGCTGCGTACTCCTTCCAATCAAGTCCTACTTTAACACTGGTAAAGAGGACTCGGGTCTTTCACATGTCCCCAAACTGTTTACAGTAGGAGACCAGTTTCATTTTTAAGCAACTGAAGTAAGAGCAGAGGTTGGCATTATTACAGAATCCATTCAAGATTTATTTAACTTTATTCGAGGGAGTCCAAACTATGCGATCAACAAACACTGTTCTGGTTAGGGAACCAAAATCTCCAATAATCTCTTCCCCCCCCCCCTCCCCGATTTTTAACTTTTGTTTTCTACCTGTCGTGGTTTGGCCTCAGCCAGCAACAAAGAACCACACAGCCGCTCGCTTGACTCCCACAGCCGTGGGAAAAATTGGCAGAAAAAGGCAAAACTCGTGGGTAGAAATAGTGCAATTTAACAAAACAGCCAAAGGGAAGAAGAAAGAAAAACAATAACACCGATAAAGGAGTATGAGGACACGATTACAGTACCGCCGCGCGGCGCATCGACCGGACCGGACCCGCCCCGCCGCAGCCCGCCCCCAGTGGCGACTGCCCCCTCCTCCCCGGCTAGCGCCTCTTATAGCTGGGCATGGGTCACGTGGGATGGACTACCTGCCTCCCCTGCCGGCTCCTTGGGGAAGTTAACCCCATCCTTGCTGGAACCAGGACACTACCCATGGTTAGATTTTGCTGTAATTTTGTTTCCTCCATCTCTGAAACAGGGATGATACTCATTACCAAGAAGACTTTTCACAGTAAGTGCTTCAGCAGAGCAGGGGGAGTGCGAGTTCTGTTGTGATAATATTGGCTCTATTTCTCATTGTTGGCAGATGACTGGAAGCATACCCACATTAACAGAGTGGTTTCTTTTCCTTTAACACTGCGTTCATATTTGTCAAATGAAGAGCCCAAGTTTCTTCTAGATGACAGAAAGTCTTAACAAAATCAAGAAAAAATTCCTAAATAAAAGAATCTGTGCATATAGTACCTTTTTTTTTTTTTTCAAATAATTGCTTCATTTCAGCAAATTGATAGAAGATCCATACATCAGAATTTATGCATGCCTGAACAGTTTTGATAATTTTTGAGATGTTATTCCAATGGAGCATTTGAAATTGGAGCTGAAAAGTGTGTTGAGTTTACACATCTAGGCCATTCCTCATTGACAAGTTAATGATTATCTTTTGCCATGAACTTCTCTAAGCTACTACATACACAATTAGTATTGGCCAGCATGATGAAAAAGCTGTATTAATTAATGCAGTTTTCAGCTAAAATGTATAAAAAAATCATCATAATTAAAATTAAGATTATCAAAACAAAAATATAGGTATTTTAGAAGCATGTGACTTATTCTATTAATACCCTTTTTTTCTTTCTGCCTTTGTCAGGATTTGCCCCTGAAAAAGCAGCTCAAGCATAAGCAAAGGAGGAGAGAAAACAGTGGGGGGGGTTGCATTTATTTGGGGAAAAAAAAAAAAAAAAAAAAAGAAAGAAACATTTATGAAGGGGTTTTTTTGTTTTGTTTTTTTCCCCCCATGGAAGTCAGGATTATTCTTCATTTCTTTCCCACAAGTCTGCTTTTGCACGTGGTTTTCTTATTTCTTCTTTTGTCAATAAGGGTATTTTAACACTGTGCTGAGACCATAGTGCTGCCATAACAATGCTCACAGAATAAAAATGAGAGTCATAAATCCATTCAAAATGATTTAGCCACTGTTTCTTGAAAAAGAAAAAAAAAACAAAACCTACTTCCTATAACAATGAAATACTGACAAGTATTTGTGTTATCAGTTCACTTTCATACCCATGTACCAGTGAACAACACACAAGTGGAAGAATTTAGTTATAAAAGCCCATTTCTGCCACTGTAATTGTGCCCATTTTAAGGACTTCTGGCAGCAGAATTGCACAACATCACACCTCTGAACAATATCACTTTGTCAGCTAAAAGCTGCCACAGATGTATGGCCTTATTCAAACCTTCACTTTATTTAAACATTAAATGAAGAAGCAGTAATTATTTTCCATTGATCTGGGTAGCCAGTCACATGATCAGAACAGAAAATACTCAAATAAAAGTGGCTTAGTGAATAATACCCATGAAATCCATCAAGTGAAATTGGTTTGCCGTCAAATCAGTGTGATTAATGAATATGACAAAGTTTATCAGCAGAAAGTTCAGGTACAGAATCAGAAAAATTATCTGTGGCAAATACTGTGCGCCATTCTCCTCTCCAGCAATTGTATCTCATCACGGTAATAATAGAAATTAAACTGCTACTGAGATTTTGTCACAAGATTTACCTGCTGTAGTCATCCTAAAACACAAAGGTCAAATCTCCCTTGGAGCCAAACTTTTAGAAGCTAATTGGAGGTTTTTTCCAACAAACAATAGCCAACTAACATACAGTGCTTCCACTTTTCACTGGCTGTCAGAGACATAGCTCTTGGATGTTTCCTTCTTGTTAATATGAATTAGAACTTTTTTCTTTTAAAGGGAGCGTGAAAATAGAAACTGTGTAACTCAGAAGCAGTTATCAGCAGGAAGGGGAGAAAGGGCCATAAGAGTAACAGACTAAAGATTTTCTACAAATTCTGTCATGGTGCAGGAGTTATAAGGTCATGTTGTTGCATTAACATGTAAAGATCAAGCTTTGCTAAAAGAAAGCCCAGCTGCTTGCTGGCAACGCTAAAGTGTTACCTCAAACCCTCAGGAGGGCTATAACCCAAGAGACATGGCTTATAGCATAAGATTACAAACCAATGCACAAGACAATAAGCCAAACTGTGCTTGAGTAGAACTGTGCATTTCAAAGGACCAGTGCTAAATCTGAACCACAGATCTAGAGCTGGGTGATAGGGGAGTGTCTAGGCAAGATCTTCAAAACAGAGGGCACATTCTCATCTCTTACATGCGAAGTAGCAGATACCCAGAAACAGACCTGATGACCTTCTTTCCCTGAGTTTTGTCCCCAAACACTGGATCCTCTATCACCATAGAAGAACCCATTCAGATATTCCCCACATACTCTGGTACTCCACACGCTCTAGATGAAAGTTTCTCACTCTAAAAATAATTTCCGTATGATGCACCCTGACATGCTAATCCATTACTGGGAATACAATTTCAGTGAATTCCAGTGGCAAGGACAAATAACCTACTTATAGTCATTTACTTTTGAAATAATGCAGGTAATTTTCACAAGCTCAATTTATCAAGACAGACCCCAGAAAAATGCATGCGAGTGTCACTGGTCATGATGGACATCTTATGAATACACTTCCATGCATTAATGGCCACGTACCATCTCAGTACTTCTGAGATGAAGAAGTAATAGTAAGAAATATTTCCTCAGTAGAACAAGTTAGCTGCAGTGCCTACCTAAGAAAATCCTGTTCTGAATGACTGACCACCCATTATTAATTATATCTTATTTGTATATTAAAAGTTGATGGCCTTGAAAAGGGAGACTAAAACATGACTGTTATCCCAGTGATTAGGCTTTCTTCCTCATTAAAGACTTTGCTCACACTCACAGGTGGTAGAACAACCACAACAGCAAAGAACAAAATTGAGATGGATCTCAAGAGATCCATTGGAATAACCCTTCAGAGATTTGCAGCTACATCACATGAATTTCCCTAGCCAACTTGTCCTCTTTGTGACTGAAACCCGATTCCTGGAGAAATCCTAGAAGAGCTCTGGCCTGCAGAGAAGAGCTCCACAAGGTGCTCCACTGTGCTTCCACTTCAACCTGATGCTGCCAAACCCATGTTGATGCTGTCTTGCACAGACAGGTATGGGTGCACAGAGCAGCCTAGCCCAATACCCATCACACACGTGTCCACTACAGAAGAAATCCTTGCACTTCTGCTGGCATTTGACCTGGTATGAGCACTGCTGGCATGTCAAAAACTTCAATAAAACCAAACAAATTAAATACAATGCTGTCCTGTTTAACTGTCTTAGTGTGCATAATCTCTTACCTGAGGAATTCCTTGATTTTTTCCAGAGTTGAATCAGATCACTCACCTTTTAGGGTTGGAGGTATAGGCTGGTGAAACCTCATGCAAATGGTTTGGAACAAAAAGATTTTATGAGAAAAAAAATTAGTAAATTAATGAGTCTTCCTTTCTAGAGACAAAAATAAATATATCAGAGGAAACATGAAATAACTGAGAATAAAAAAAATTGTTTTGAAGATATAATGGGCAAAATATTTTATCCCAAGGCCAAAGTTCATCAGGTTTGACTTTGATTTATTTATGAGGCACCACTTTGGGGTATGGTAAAAGTGTAGAGGAATAGTCTTCTGAAATTTGACAAATTTGTCATGTCAACAGATGGGCTGTAAGAACAGAAGCTCTGAACTGGGATTAAGAATGATTTGGTCTTGAATTATTCCATCTAACTGCTAGTTACAGCTAAAACAGCTAGATATAAACTTAGATCATTATCCACATATTATAAATCATTCTGTTCATGATGTTGCTTATTCAGAAAAACTGCATATATCTCTCTTTGTAAACTTTCCCTCACTGTTCTGATTCTTTGAAAAAAAATATGCTGGACATCAGGTAGGGGAATTAATATTGGCTGAGTGGAAAAATGGATGCCTTCCCCTCTTGACATTTCAGCCATCGCATTGAGTTATGTTGCTTAAATCTAATCATAGCATGCTACCTTGTACCATGCTGTTATACCTGATGCAATAAATCACTGATCCTCTTAGGATCAATCTATGCTCAGCTGCAGTACTGCAATTGTACCCCATTGGTTTGTGTCATGTTTAAGAGACCCAGCACCAGACTCACACTGCAGCAGAGCGCTCCATTTCATGAGTCTTGGAATTACATTTAATTCAAGGGCATGGACTCAGATGATCAAAACTTCACTTTGTCTTTTTAGGATGAGGAATTCCTGGAACTACAGTCCTTGATTGCTCCAGGAAAAGTAGGTAGTACTTACTTGGAATGGGCAACTTTGGGACTCTCATTGACTCTCATGTTTATGAAATCTATAATAGGTTTGACCTAAAGTTAAACTTAGCCAACGATTATTTTCACATACATTCAGGTATTCAAATACACACACACACACACACACACACACACACACACACACACTCCCCTTAAAAAAAAATCATGCTCTTCTGCTGCATGAATGAGTTCATGGCTGAAAGCAGACACATACATGAAGAAAGCTTCCCATACACCATGTCATTAACCTATAGCTCTGGATTCTTCATCCAGATCAATACAAGGTTGCCGTACATATATGAAACATGTTTATGTTTACGTAACACTTCAATGGCAACTATTTCCCAGTTTGGTTTATCAGAGTGCTTCTGTTGGAAATAAAATGCCATACGTATGTGTGTATGTGCAAACGTTATCTCAAACCTAGAAATCTCGAAGTACTAGAATGACCTAGAAAAGAAAAGTTGTTACTTACAGCAAGCCTTACCAATAATCACACATAACTGTGGACTGAAGCATCAAAGAAAACTCCACTAGTCTGTGACCACAACTTCCATAAATAAACCTCCAAAACTAGGCAAGGTAATAAAGCTATCATAGCTGGCATTGGGAATTACTAATAAGAAAAATAACTCAAATGCTAACCTGTTACAGCACTAATTAGATCTTCCACTTGTAGAGCAAATTTTGCAGGAAATACTGTGCAGTTACGTAAAGTAATTTACACAAAGACTGCCTGTCATAATCCATTTGTTTGGCTCATAATTTTCTTCTCAACTCTGTCTTATTCACCCATTAACCATTATAATAATTTCCAAGCATGAATCTACTGTAGCTTTCAAACAATATTTCCACAACTTCACGTACGCAGACACTGCAAGCTGTATGGTCAATACAAATCAATTTCAACATATGTTAAAACAAGGAAATAAAACTTAATGCCAGGCTTCCTGAAGTCTGCCACTGAGAATCTTTTCCTAAAAAACAAGCAAACAAAAAACCACAGGCCAGCTATTAAAAGGAGATAGGACAATTCACACCATCAAATGTTAATAGCATTTATTGGAATCACCTTTCTAGAGCTAACTTTGCCAGTGCTCTTTCATAAGGGCAAGAAACACACTAGACTCATGCACCAAATTAACATACTCATCTCTGAAGAGCCATGAACTCCATTCCTGGTCATGCTTACGTATCTGCAAGCTACAACCATCAGTCACGGAATCATGGAGCTTCAGAGTTGGAAGGGACCTCTAGAGATCATCTAGTCCAACTCCCCTGCTAAAGCAGGATTGCCTGGAGCACATTACTCAGGACTGCATCCAGGTGCATCTTGAAAATCTCCAGAGAAGGGGACTCCACAACCTCCCTGGGCAGCCTGTGCCAGTGCTCTGTCACCCTCACCGTAAAGAAGTTTCTCCTATGTATTTGAACAGAACTTCCTGTGTTCTAACTTGTGCCTCTTGCACATTGTCCTGTCACTTGGAACCATTGAAAAGACCCTGGCTCCATCCTCCTTCAACCCACCCTTTAGATACTTGTAAGTATTAATAAGGTCTCCCCTCAGCATCCTGCAGTCAAATATGCATTACGTATACTTCCATCCTCCAGTGCTTGTCCCACCCAAATAGGATGGGTGTGACCCACAAGCACACCTAGGGACCATGGATGTTTAGCTCAAGCTGAGAAGCTTCCTGCTCTGGCAACTGTAACTGGTGAGCAATATGATACCTCTCGTGTTAAAATGTTTCTGGCTACATGCAAAGCTGTAGGGATTCTTTGGCAGAATTAGGAACTAATTACAGACATTTCTGGTGAATGAAAATTTCAACAAATATGTAGTCAGAGCTTTTTTGACACAGGCCTGATAGTAAAATCTAAACCTCAGTTTAAAGCACGCGTGAACCTATTGATACTGCCTGCGCTTAACTGGAAGAATACCATTGTGGTTCGCACAACGCTTCGCTTTACTGCCTCCTTTAGCCTTTTCAAGAGTTACTTAGCTGCAGATGGGAGCAGAATTTTGGTGTACATTTGGTTTTGCCTAATTCTGAATCCTCTAGAAAGAACAGAATGGTATGATCCAAATGCTGCTTTCGAAAGCACAGGTCCAGATAACATAATCAAAGCATTCCTTCAACACATTCACACAAAACACTCAGCAGTTAAACAGTCATACAAAGTGAGGATTCCGCATTGCATGCAACTGTCTCCCTGTGCTAAGCTGATTTCTTATTCAATGTGGGGATTTTAATATTGCAGAACTGACGTCTTACTCCTGTAGCTGTGTGAATTTTCTGTCTCCTTGGTCCAAACAAACCTGTAGCAAGCTTGCAGTAGACTTGCTTTACCAATGATGCAGTAGACTTGCTTTACCAATGATCCAGTTAACCATTCCTCTGACCCATTACTCCTTGCCATTTGGGAACTGACCATCTTGCTAGCCTCAAGTGTCAGAATATTAATTTGTACGGTGACTGCTCTGACATGGTATTTTGTTTCCTAGCAAAACCACTACAGGCCTTCCCAGTGGATTGTTTCAAACATGCGCCTTCCCTCCCCTTAGAATCATAGAATTTTTGAGATTGGAAGGGACCTTCAAGATAACCAAGTCCAACCATTAACCTAACCTGACAAAACCACTTCTAAACCATGTCCCCAAGTAGCACATCTACCCTTTTTTTTTTTTTTTTTTTTTTTTTTAAAAACACCTCCAGGGATGGCAAATCCACCACCTCCCTGGGCAGCCTATTCCAATGTTTAATAACCCTTTCAGTGAAAAAAAAAATTCCCAATATCCAATCTAAACACTGGCAATATCCTTCCAAACACCGGCAGAGCAGCATTTACCTCCAAGGTGCCCGCTTCTAGGGCTCCCTGGAGGAGCTATCCTTTTCTGTCAGGCCACAGGTGAGCAGGCTTAAACAAACAAACAAACAAAAAAAGTCTTCAACAGTCAGACTGAACCACAACACAAGCAATCCTGTGTAAACAAACTTCAAAGGGGGATAATGAGTGCAGAACTGAAAAATTTAATTTGAGAAAAGCATGATTTCATGAGACTAGGTGAAATTAGGGTTTGGGTTTTGATGTACTATGGAGCAGGATGGAGAAGAGAGCGGTTCTCTAAAACAAGCTATTTGTTCAGCTTCGGATAATCTATCCTCAAACAGCGTGTTCCAAGTCCTAATTCTTGAGCAAGTAAATGCACTTTCAGACTTACTACACTGATGAGAATTGCTTGACCATAGCTAACAGAGTTACCAACAGAAGCATTAGGAACAGAAAACTTTAAAACATTACCAATAAGACCAATGAAAACAAAGCCTACTTCTACCCTTTATTGGTCAAGCTCAACTAACTGTTGTAATTACTTTTCCAAATTTAAACAGGAATGATTCAAGTTGCAGAAATTTAGTACAACTTTAGATAGGCATCATTGCAAGGAGACACTTTTCCTTTCTTTCTTCTCCTACACATGCCACTTTTCCAACTCATAGCGTTATCATCAAGTGTAATGTCACTGACATCTATAATTCCCATTTTAATTGCACAGGACCCCAAAGCTGTATTACATATGGCATTAGAGAGAGTTGAGTGTGTTCCCAATTAAACCTGAAGATTGACAAAGATGTATGTACTGCTTATTACAAAAATACATTACTCATCTAAATCTGTCGTGGAATGATTCATGAGCAATTCATTTATAAACTATGCAAAAACTGTCCCTGTTCAGAGTTCCTTCCTAAATTTAGATTCCACAGCAGTTCACTTTAAAAGAAACATTAAATCAGTGATGGGATGTGAAACATTATTCTTTTAGATAAAAATAAGAGGCTGTCTGGGGATTCTAATTAGTTCAATAAGCTATGAATGAGTATAATCAACTTTAAATACTAAGAATAATTCTGAGTCCCTGTTCCACTAATTAAGAAATACCTTTAGTTGTAGCTGAACTGAAGAGTCCTGATAACTGTAGCTAATAAGCCTAGGCTAGTTTCAATGACAATTGAAGCTAGATAAACACATTAGGACTTTTTTTTTTCTGCCTTGGAAACAGTAAAGATTTAGCTTCACAGTCTTGCCTCCAGCAATGCTTTACATAACTGCATTTTATAAAATGTCATCAGCTCTTTCAGTGCCTGAGGACCTACCGTGAGGGAATGCCATAGTTCTATATATGTCACACATATTCTGACTAGTTACCAAAATAATAGGAACATCATTAACTTGATTGACTGCACATGGATCAAGAAGGGTTAAACTGTTCTTTCCACAACTTGACCCCAACAAAAAAGTTTAGAGAACAACTTTAATTATATTCAGATTTCCAAATGGACCTCAGTTTTGCCTTTGGATGTGTTGCAGATTTTGCATAAACTTGCATTTGCAATTGTATGTCAAAGAATTTTATTGTTCCTTAAAAATCACTGCAAGGACAAAAATTTTCTTTCTTTCTGCATACATGGACTCCAATTAAACATTCCCACTCAACAAGGAAGTTGTTTAAATTCAGCTCACTTTGTTGGCAATAGAAATCATAAGTTGTACTTTACTTTCTAGGCATTTGTATTCTCCAAAGTGGTAAGATTCCAAAAGATGAACCTGACATCACTGGGGTTTATTGGGCAGATGATCAACAATTATGGCCTGATGATCAGAAATTCCCTGATGATACTAGATCCTGCAGAGCAGCTCTGGCATAAGACTGCAGACATTGAGCACAAAATTGGTTCTGTCCTAAGCTTCTATATTTCCAGGCAAAGAACAGAAGCCTTGGCAGTCTTGGAAGACCCAGCTCAAAACAGAGCTCTCAGTACTTTTCCCTTTTTTACTTTTAAGGTTAGCTTGGATGACCGTGCTGTGTACAAGATATAGCACATTCTAAAACATCTGACTTAGTCCCTCTAAAATAGATGGGTTTCTGTTGTAAGAGGCATTACTTAACACTTTTGGAGGCTAATTTTATTATAGCATTCTTAAGTAATTTGTGAAAATTTAAACACAAGTGCAAACCAGAGCAAAGTTTTAACTATAAATTGGTATTTTGAGAAAGATATGTAATGATTACTTAATAATTGCACTCTCATAACATTGTGAAGAATGCCATGTAGGTAAACAGAGATACTATGATTCCATATTTCCAGCAGAGCACAAAGGAAAAAGAGAAAACAGGGAAATTACATCTGAGAAAGGAGCCAGAAAAGCATATTTACATGGCCTTTCATCTCTGGCAGAAAACATGGTGATCTGGGAATTCACCTTAGCAATCTTATCATTAGCTCGCAGCCTGCCTAAAATGCACAGCAGACTGGAGGAAAAAAAAAAAAAAACACGCATACAGCTTGCAGAGAAAAACAACACCTTGTTTCACTAAGATCTATGTACTGCCAAAGGACAGTGACATTAAAAACAGGAAGAGGGCCAACAGCAGCCCCTATAGAAAGTTCACGGTAAGAACTTGAAGGTATGTGAGCAGTAGAGAAATTCAGCAAGTAGCATCTGTTTCTTTGATTTTGTATTAGGCATTTGCTAGTAATAAGAAAAAATAACCTGAAAGTCAATGCAAATCATATCAACTCCGTGTTTTTTCCTCTTGGACAAAAAAATAAATAAATTTGTTTCAGGTCAGATATCTCAACCAATTGAGAATAAAATTGAGAACTATATCAAGGAATAAAGAACTTCTCTGATCCCAAATAATCCTCTTCAAATGCAGTTCATAAAGCACATCTGCAATCTTCTGTCCAAACTGCTTCCCAAGACAAGGTGCCTCATGAATCCAATAGATAAATATATGCAAAGAGATGTTTATTCTCAATATTTTTTTCCTCTTGCTTTTTTCCCATGTAATAGAAATGAGCACATTTGTACACTAGGGGACCCAGAATGTTACTTTCTTTAAACATTTCATTTGTGAAGCTAGATATCCACTCAGGAGTCAAAAGTAGCAGTCATTGTCTTTCACTTTATATAGTGCAGGTCAAATCCTCTCCTGGTCTATGCTTCAAACTTATTCAAAAATTGTGCCTGAAAAAAACGTCCAATTTCTTTCATGCTCAGCATTACCCCGACCAGCATAAAAGAGCACACAAGACCCAAGACACTGGAAAATAACATATTGGTGATATAGGAGTCAAATATTATAAGCTATTCTTAAGACCAGGAAGAGGAACACCCGATGACCGAGTACACTGCTATTGTGCATTATCCCAGGGCTAAAAGACAGAACATATAGGACACTTGGTGAGAAGAATCAGTGGTGGAAACTGTGTGGCATTACAGAGCAAAGAGATCTGCACAAAGGCCAACTGGCCTTCAGCTACTCAGCTCAGCCAGCCACTCCTGCTAATACCATTTGTTTTCAAAACTCTACTAAAAACTATACTCAAAAAGATTTTTAAAAGGGAGCAGGAAGGGGAGGGAATAAACAGCCCAACCTTATGGCATACATAAATTGCCAGTCCCATGTTTTTAAACAGCAACAAATATGAAAAATTTAAACTAAGAGAGCCTAAACAAACTAAAATCGGTACTGTGCCAGAGGAGAATACGTCCATTGCCAAAGGCAAAGAAAGAGTTGATGAATGTTGCAACTACAGCAGCCAAAACATTAAACCCCATATATTGCCCACTCAAAATCTTTTTTAACAAATAAATTAGTCATGTCATCAAAAACAGATACCTGTGCTTCCATATTGCCTGATCTGCAGCAGATGATGTTAGACAGCACTGAGCAGGATTCAAAATGTCACATTGTATACAGTCATCAAGAAACTGAAGTGTTACTGCTCTTTCAGTTTCGGTGCTATGAAACCCTCAGGATTCTCTGTTGCCTACTGATGCCCTTTGCAATGGGTCTTGAGCAATTTTTATCCCTAAATTATGCTTCCATTTCTCTTTTATTCTTTTCATTTCCTCTTTTGCTAACTTGAGTATCACAAGACGGGAGCAAAACTTCTTCACATTGATCTTCTTTCTAGACCCCATGAGCCAAACACAGGCACTAAGTAATTGCTACGTGAATCAACAGACGGCTGCTTTTGGTTCCAGCCTCTCCTGCTGTCATGCTCCTCAAAAGAAGTTAACCTACCCTTAAAGAGCAGCCTTTTTCATGTAAAAGATGAAGATGTAAGTTTATAGCACGAGGTTTCAATTCTTGATGCCAATGCAACCAAACCTGGTAGAAATGAAAGCCTGAAGGCTTGATCTTGAATTAACTGAAAGTTGGTAGCAAAACTTCCATTAACTTAAGGAACACAGCCCTTGAGCTGACTTGCTCGCTCCATCCATCAATACCTACCCACCTCAATCCCTGCTTTCTATGCTTCCAGGAGGAACTTGGAAGATTGGCTGCTCTGTCGCTTTCAAGATCATAGTGAAATGTGTAATATAGCCTGTCTTATCCAACAGGGAGATTTTCTTAACCTGAAATTTATTCCTCAAGACAACATTATCCAAAATAAAGCTTATTATCTTAATTGAAAAAGATAAAAGAGAGCATAGGTGTGTTTCTAACATCTCTTATATCCCCCAGAAGAGAAAATGTTACATCCAGACTAAGTGGGTTATAGCTTCCGAGCTCCATTTATCTAATGTGCTACTAGAGATAATTCCCCATTCTCTGAATTGTTGTGCAGGAGTATAAATTCAGTTTTCATAAAAACTCACTCTGATTGCTAAAGCCATTCAAACTGTCTATGATATCAATGCTACTAATCACATTTCCCCTCCATGTCCCCCCCTCTCTTTTCCCTCTAAAATCGAAATGGATGCTTCTACATCAACATTAAATGAATTTGTTTGCTGCCCAGAAGCCAAATTAAATGTGTTCTTTTATACTCAGCACTCACAGAATAGGGAGAAATAAGAATAAAAGAGAGCCATTAATTAAATCTCACAGGGAACCACATTGCTGCAAATGGAAAAGAAAACCTATTTTTCCCGTAACTACTATTTTATGCTAAATGCTTCATAATTGTTATTCAAGACCGGATTAAGAGTTTGTTTTTCCAGCATGTACTTTCTTTTTATTTGTGATCAGACTGCAGACTAAGTCTAACTCTTTGCATTCAAACTTAAACATGAGTTTTCTGAGCCATGGCAATGTCTGTGGTGTGACTGTGATTGCAGAGATTCAAGCAACAAGGTTAAGCAGCGTAGTGCCTTATGAACCTCTCAGCACAGGCTCTAGTATAGGATACCTTTGTTGGCATCATTCTGTGCTCCTAATAATAAGCCCTTCTAAATTCTTTGTCTCATGTCCCCCTTCCCAAGTTAAGGAGGGTAGAGTCCCTACGGGTCAAGGACCTACAAGGTGCATCCTGTGCTTTGTATGCCTTCGTGCACATGGCTTCATAAACAGGGTCTAGGCCAACAGGTTTGCAAGCCTTAAAGTCTTTCCTACATCTGGCCATAGAAAGACCCTTTCCTTGCTAAAAGCCCTTCAAGTTCAAACGTTGTTTTTATTTATCTAATTGCAAGGCTTCCCATTTCTTAGAAGTTACAAAGGTGAATTTTGATGAAATACCAAAAATGTCAGTTTTGGTTTGTCTTCATTTAAGTATCTGTCCCCTTTGCACTTTTCCTCCCCCTGAGGTGATCAGAGAGAACATCCTAAACATCTTAAAAATCATACCTTGTGTGAAACAGGTTGTTTGTTTGTTTGTTTTAAGATAGAAATCCATAAAATGTTCCAAGCTCATCTTCCTGCATTTTGTTACATTACAACATATATGAAAGGCTTTCTAAGCTTGCAACTCTCTTATGACAAATTACAGCAGGCCACACAAAACCAAACACAGGACATCCTGGAAAGCACAAGGAATTGCAAATTCTGAAACCACCTCCCGTATTTAGAGCTAAATAGACATTTCTCAGCTTGCTTTGGGACAGTGGAAGACTTCTGCTCCCTGTGTCAGTTAACATTTTATAATCAAAACCCCATCAAAAGCCTGGCTTCACTGTGACCCCTCTGCTCATCAGACAGGAACTACAGCTCTCTGCAACCTGCACATCCTTACTTTGCATCACACAGGGATTACTAACAGACAGCAGCTGAAGACAATCTTTCCCCGTAGGCAAACTCAGCCCTTTTAATACTCCTAATCCCTAGAAGGCTCAAGTCAAACTCAAATCAAATAAGAAAGGATCTTTAATAAAGGGAGGATCCAAGGTCTCCATTCTCAAATTTGAGTACAGGAAACCAGCAGAGGGAATGCAATCCTCACATGCTAGTAATCACAAAGAAGGCCTGGCAGAGCCTGTGAATGTCCTGACAGCTGCACAGATGTTACTCCTAAATTGTACTTCCCATTTGAGCAAGTAGTTAAACGGTATAATCCTATCCTCCAAAGCAACTAAATTTCAAAGCCAAGTTCTAACAGATGACAGCCCAAATGAGACAAAAGAAAATCTTCCAGTGAATACACAGCAGAAAGAGACCTCATAATTTCAGAGTGACAGTAACTGACAGCAGGTATAAAACAGTCTGTAGCCTCTGGAAAATAATACCCAGAAATGTGTGACTAGCAAAGCAAAGATACTAAATACGTGTGTATGCCCCTAGCTATATCTATCTGAAGACAGAGCTCTCTTTCTGTACACGTGCACACAAAAAAAGAATTAGAAAATCCCATCATGTAGTCTAACATTGTGTATATGTGTGCACACACATGTGCGAATGCTACACCTAGTATAATCTTAGAGAGTAACAAAAAAGTATCCAGAAAGAACATGCTGTTAAATTAAAATCAAAGTAATTCCTAATAACTTCCCGATTTCAGGGTAATTTCTACTGAATCCTGTTGGGTTTATCCCTTATAATGTGATTCAAAGGGACTTTCCAACATGGGATGGTAACTGTTCTTTTACACCAACTCATCTCATAAGTAATGATGCACAAAGATCTGCATTTATCAGACAGTAATCCACATATTCTCAAACATCACCAAAAGATCATAGAAAATGATATTGTAATGCATTCAACTCTTCTCAGTGAAATTGCCTTTTAAGCAGTAGCTTTATTTTTTGTGTTCTTATAAAGTAGGATTTATAGCACATTGTAGTGCAGCTCTTGATTCAGTAGCCATCTCCTGGTTCATGCATACTGCCATAGGAGCGAAGATGGGCTTTTCAAGTGCTCAGCACTGACCTAACCCCAAAGCAGTTTTACTATCAGCTTGAATGGAAGTAGCATTATTTTACTACCAGTTTGAATGGGAGTAGCATTAGGCCAAGGCTATTTCAGGCAAAATTAAGAAGTATGAGCTAGCTGCATCTAAGCACAGGAGTGCTGAGAACAGTATGGATGCAGAGCCATAAAGTCTAATTAAAGTCTTAAGTACTTAAAGTCTGTTTTCACTCACTAGAATTATTTCATTCTCTTAAAATTCTCTGCATTTCATTTATTCTTACTGCATTTAATTATAGTTTAAATATTTTTTCCAAGCCAAGAAAACTGCCACTTGCATGTTGAAAATGTTGAAATGAGATGGTCTCAGCAGTTGAAATCTGTTTCTTAAAGCTTTTTCCACAGAAAAAAAAAAAAATGGATCAAATCAGCCCTTTCCCACACAATTCCGGTTTTGACAAATTGGCATTTCTGGATGAAGTATGTTCTTCTAAAACATCCTGTTCAGTTCTATTTAAATACATAAAAAATGTGAGCAGTGAAACTATGTGATGAAGTATATTTTATCTAGGGCTCAAATCATGAAAAATTGAACATGGCTACAGGAACCTTATTCAATAACAGCTCCAACAAAACAAACCAGGCCAAATTGTTTTTTGGAGTTGTGAGATCACTCAGAGAAAGTACCTGTGATGCAGAAAAAATAATTTTCATGTCATTACTTCTCTCACAGAGGTATTCACAATATCCAACTGCTAGGTCAAGTAAAAGGGAGGTAAAATAGCATGGTTTTAAACTTGATACTGGTGTTTAAACTTGAGAATGGTGTTACTTACACACAGCTGAGAAAATATAAACAATCACATTCACTTTTTACAGCTAGCTTAGATTTTATTACATGTTGCACAAAATAACATCCAGTATTAGCATAAGACTTGTTATTGTGCCTGTAAGGGACAAGCCCCAAGTGACTGTACTGTGAGCTCAGACAACACCCCAAGAAGACGACAAATGGAAGTGAATCTTAGTCACTCCCCCCATCCCCACAGGTGAAAGGTAACACATACCTTAGAATTCACATCCAAAAAATTTTCTCCAACATCCAATACTGGAGACTGCCATAAGCTGATCATATCTATGAGGCTTCACTAGACTACTGAATAGGCTGAAATTTTAATTCTCAAGTGTTGGGTTTTTTTTTCCCCAGAAATGCATAATAGAGAACATAATTCAGTTTTGTAGATCTCCATAATTTGTTACCCTTCATTTAGTTTAATAATCATGTTATGAATTCATTTGTTTTACAAATTTACTCAATTTTTATGCTTATTGCCAAATGATATGATTAAAAAATTGTAGCAGGCCTCTGTACATTGATGAACAGATCTAAAAATAAGTAAAATGAGGAATGTAAAGCTTAAAAGGTAAGATTAAAACATTAATTTAAATTCTTAATAATGTAGGTGACTTATTATGCGACTAAAACAATGGGAGATAGATAAAAACATTGGCAAAAAATGTAAATCAAGTAACTAAGATTCTCAGCCATGTCTCACATAATAGACATTAGGCAGCCTTCAACACAGTCTTTACAATTTTAAAGAAAGTCGTGGTAAAATCTAATCTGTAGCAGCAGCTGGCTGGAGACCAGTTTGCAACAGTTCGAAACTGGGAATAAATATTTTCTTAAGATTTTTGAAGATTAAAAAGAAAAGCCATCAACAGGAAAAACACAAGTTCCATACTGTAGCCATAGTAGTATAACAGGCTAAAATCAAAGAATAAATATCTAAGTATAGAAGACATAACCGTCTTAAATAACACTGAATAACAAACTTCAATGCACCTGTTCATCTTCTCTGTATGCAAATTGCTAAACTTTGGTACAGCTGTTAGATACCAAATCAATGCGCATCTAAAACCAATCTGCATGTCCAATTGAAGCCAACCCAGGAAATAGATCTGCTGTCTCTAGAAGATTGCCCAGAACAAAGGAGAACTAGGAAGAGTTAACAGTGTAAAGATGATAGATAGGAACTCAGCATAGAAATAGTTGTGGGAAAATCTTAGAACATTATTCCAGTAAAATAAATAAATTAAATAAAATAAGTCACTTCTTGGTCATTTCTAGACAGCTTCTCAGTGGTTGCTGAACACAGCCCACAACTGATCTACCCCAATCTCTCTCAGATTACTCTTTCCTCATTTTTCCCCAGAGTTTAAACAACAGGAAGGAATCCCAGACACATGGGGAACAACTTCCACACGTCTGAAAAGTGCTATCGATTTGCAATTGCAAGCAATTGATTAACGATTTCTTGCAAAGGTCATAGCAATAAGCTGAGATAAAGAGTAATGATACATTGTGTTGGCCCCCTGTTTCAAGGATGAACTTAAGGGAGGGGTCAGATAAAAGCAGACAGCGTTAAGAGAATTCAGGTAATCGAGTCTGCTTGTGACAATGGCAAAGATAAAGAATGTTACTCCGCTCCTGCCTTCCCCTCCCCGCCCAAATCACAAAGTGTTTTTGCTCCAGATTTGGGACCTGTAATGTCTCTAACAAATTAATGTGAGTTTCTTTGACACATTAGCAAATATCCTCTATAAATGCATGTATTCTCTATATACCTGTATACAATTGTATTTTTCTAGTACATGCAAAGCAGGATCTGAGAGCAGATCTGTAAAACAGACAGTGTCTCTACTAAACAGAACGTCAGGAAGCAGTCTGCATTGCCATCTAACCAGATACAAACTCATGACACTAATTTTCATATCTGCTGTTGATTATAGTACAAATGATTAAATTCTTCATCTTAATTCCTCAAGCAGTTGTCTGTGTGGTTGGCCAGGGAAGTTGCATGGCACCATTTCAATCCACTTACTGCAGCACTTAACTCACCCCTCCCCCCCCCCGCATGTGCAATAGGGATTGACTGTGGTGGTAAAATTATTACTATTTAAAATTGAGAGGTCTGCCTGAGAAGTTATCTTTACTAAAGGAAGATTTCCTTCACCTAAAAGCTAACAGTCTGCGACTGTTTCCAACTCCCCAATCCTCAGCTAAAATAATGCTGGGTGTGCCACTCTAGGCTCCACCAAGATCCACCTCTCCATATTGTCACGTTATTTACTGTTTGGTTCCTTAGAATGATGGCAGTTAGCAAGCTACTGAAGGAGTCCATCCCCCCCAGTTTGTTAACAGTGAAATTATTTCTTTTCCTTCCCTCTTTCTTCTTTCTCTGAAAGCATATATAGGTTGGGTCTGCAACCACTTGGCAGAGAACAGGGGGAGATGCTATTCGACCATTTTCTCATGATGATCATAAAATAAAGCTTCTATCTGACCTGTCCTAAATTGTACTTGCTTTATTACACAGTTGGAGTCCAACAAGATGTAATCACTGTTTAGAAATGGTAATGCATGCAATGTTGAAATTCATACATAAATTATTTATACCACAACTGATTGGGAAATTCACCAGATAAACTACTTATGATTATTATTCTGTTGACTGTAAATTTTTTGAGTTATGTACCTCTGAGAAAAGATTGCTTGTACTTGAGAGAGAGATCACTGAACCAGTATAATCTTTACTTGACAAGTCAAGGTATTGCAAGAGGTTTATACCAATTCTTGTATGATATAGGAGTGTATAACTAACTGAGGACCTGAGTTTAATATTACCATTAATAAATATTTTGAAAAGTGCTTACAGGCCAGGATGAATAAATGCACACTGCAGTCTATGAGAAAGCCAGAAGTGGAAAACAGGCTATAAAAATGTAACAATGAAAACAATGATATTCATGAGTGGAAATACCTGTCTGCATGTGCAATTTACTGATTTTATTAGTTTCCATACACCTGTAAAATAAGTTTGACCTTGTTCTACCGCTCACTTATAGAGCTTGGTGTTTGATCAATCATCCTTTTTATACGAATAATTTAGTTCCAGGATTAGCACATTACTCTGAAAAATATAACCGCAGGGATGTCTCTCTGTACTTAAGTATCACAATAACTAATGTTATAAAAGCAAGCTTATTTTCACCTGCTAATGTTTTCAGAATGAGCAAAAGATAAAAATATATCTAAATTCAGATTTTTTTTTCCAAAATATTTTCACAGTAACAGCAGAAATAAGCTTCGAGGAACTTTTTTTTAAAAGACTTACGTATGTAAATATTCCTGGAGCAGAGGTGAAAAGACAAGCTGGGTGAATCCGCAATATTCTAGTTTGCTGGACAGCTAGAAAGCAATAAAACACAAAACCAATTTGTTTTGGATCAACCTGATTCAAACAGCACTTGACCCAGAATAAAACAGTAAGTTGCTTCCTATCAATTTCCTTCAACATTTAATTAAGGAATGGGACCAAAATACATAAAAACTAAGAATCAAAATACTTAGGAGATTTTTATTATTAAAAGGAATACCAATACAGCAAGGCATACAACCTTTCTCTTAAGATTCTCCAAAGAACAAACCACTTCAGTTTCCTTACTCTTCCCCCCACCCTTTCATGAATACTGCCAAAGATCAGCAAAACAGTATGGCATTTCTGCAGCCATTGCATGAATTTCTTCTTCATTCACCGACTCGGTCTCCCTTTCAAAGGAACCACCTCATAGATTACTTTGGAACCGGTGTGCTGTCATTCAGTAAACTACTTAAGCCTAACTTCAGCCATTCTGTACTGAAATGGCCAAATGTGCCTGAAAGATGTAGTTCTGGCTCAGCTCAGCATGAACCAAGTGTCCTGCCCTTTACATCTTTGGTCTAATAGTATCCAAGACTATTTAGCACAGCACTGAACAGGAACAGAGATACCTACCTATCACACATCCACTTACACTGCAGTCACGGAAACAACATGGGTTAAAGTTAGCACAGGATTCTTAATACCCTTAAAGCTGAGGTTAGTTATCTGCTGAGCTCAGACTGCAACAGCAGACAGCAAGGTGGAGAATGAATATGATTAAGTGCTTCAAATTAAGACAAAAAAGGGAATGAAACAAGTAGTATCATAGTAAATACACAAAAAACCTGCAGCGATTCACCTGCAGCGATTCATCTAGCCTCTGCAAAGGACAATAGACTCTAAATGAATTGTTGTATCTAATTGGCATAGCCTGCAGATACTGCAGGAAAAACTCTTCTAAATATATCCACCATTGATCATCTTGGGAAAAAAACAAGAGATCCAGTAAAGCAAAACATCCATATGCAGGTTTATTTTTCCAGAACAAATGCCCAGTGTTCTTAATGTGTTTCTAACACCGTATTACCAATTACCTGGCACAAAACCTGAAGGGTTCCTTTAACCTGTGAATCTGGAAACGTGTACGGAATTGTTTTGAATTGTTTGGGGACTGGACTAACAAACCTCAAACCCACCAGGCCTCTCCGCCGGCCCTGCCCCACCAGCCCTCCACCAGCCTGGCACACTTCTCAGCTATGTCTACATTCAAGCTGCTCCTTCACATCCCCTCCTCCTCATTTTTCCTCTGCAGTCCTCCAGCCACACGAGCTGGCCTGACAGGTCTCAGTTACTCCAACGATGCTGCCTGTGGTTGTGCACATGCACTTGATACCAGCCTCTCTCTGCCCTGACTTACCATTCCTGAGGCATCCCCTGCTCCCATCGGCTCGCACCGCTTGCTTCCGTCCTGTCACCGTTGCCTCACCCCACTGCAGCCTCTAACCTCCCTCGCACAGCTTCTCGTTTCAAGCTCTCCTCAGCAGGCTGGCAGCCAGCTAGCACAGGTGTCCTCGCCCCTGCCTTTTCCAGGTGGATCCCATCAGGAGAAGACCCCACCCAGGCCTCCCTGGCCCTGCCACTGACACAGGAACAAGCAGCAGGGCTGGTAGCCCCAGAGCCGGGGAAGCCCCAGCACCCTGGGCCCCCAACAAGCACCCACACACCTCAGGGACCAGGTCGGGCCCGGCGCCCCTCAGGGGGCACTCTGCCCTACCACCCCTCGCTGCAGACATGTTGTTGGTGTGTGGCTGGCTCTGAGGCCTCCACAGGCAGATTTCGCTCCTCAGTGGCTGCCAGGGCACCGAGCCTCCTCTGCAGGAGAAGGAGTTGCCTTTCACAAGGGTCAAGCCTCCCCCATTTCATGACACTTCGTACCAAGCATGCCTGTGTGCCTTCCTGTGCCATGAGGGGGGTTCAGGCACTGTCCCCCCAGTGTTTCCACAAAGATCCTGTCAGTCTCTATTTCCCCCACTGCCTTACTGTTCCTGAGGCGTCCCCTGCTCCCATCACCCTGCACCACTCGCGTTGGTCGTGTCACCACTGCCTCACCCCACTGCAGTCTCTAACCTCCCTCACACAGCTCCTCATTTCAAGCTCTCCTCAGCAGGCTGGCAGCCAGCTAGCACAGGTGTCCTCGCCCCTGCCTTTTCCAGGTGGATCCCATCAGGAGAAGACCCCACCCAGGCCTCCCTGGCCCTGCCACTGACACAGGAACAAGCAGCAGGGCTGGTAGCCCCAGAGCCGGGGAAGCCCCAGCACCCTGGGCCCCCAACAAGCACCCACACACCTCAGGGACCAGGTTGGGCCCGGCGCCCCTCAGGGGGCACTCTGCCCTACCACCCCTCGCTGCAGACATGTTGTTGGTGTGTGGCTGGCTCTGAGGCCTCCACAGGCAGATTTCGCTCCTCAGTGGCTGCCAGGGCACCGAGCCTCCTCTGCAGGAGAAGGAGTTGCCTTTCACAAGGGTCAAGCCTCCCCCATTTCATGACACTTCGTACCAAGCACGCCTGTGTGCCTTCCTGTGCCATGAGGGGGGTTCAGGCACTGTCCCCCCAGCATTTCCACGAAGATCCTGTCAGCCTCTCTCCCTGATGCTGCCCGACCGCCAGCTCCCTCAGCAGCTGGCTCCTCTCCCGGCACAGGCCCGGGTGCCAGCCCTCACGGCCCCGCCAGCCCCAGCACCTCCGCAGCCGTGGGCCAAGGCTGCCCATGTGCCAAGGTAGCTGTCCCAGATGGCACTGGACCATTCCTGACAAAAGGTGAGGAGGGCCCCTTCCTGTTCCCATCGATTTCAGCAGTGCCATACTAGACTTGGAGAAGCCATTGATTTAGGCGGGAGCTGGAGTGGGTATTGAATGCCTTGCAAAATCAGCCTCTTCCACTGCAAAACCACTGAGAAGAGCTAGTGACACACTGACTTCTAATGTGCTGAGGTAGTTTCAGCGAGTTGGCGTGTATCTAATGACTGCATTTACGAGCCATCCCCGACCCAGGACTACCCAGCTAGATCTTCATCACCACCTGCATACGCCAACAATATATTGCTCCAGAGATTTTTATTGATACAAATCCTCCTCCAAGGTAATTTGTCTGGTTCAAACTTTGCCACGTCGATTTGTAAACTTAATTAACTGTAGTCTCAATAAAAGCCAAGATTAGGAACATAATGATTAATTAGATCCTTTTAGGTAATGCAATGGTTGAATTAGCTAAATAAAAACAGTGGAGAAGCTGGCAAGATAACTCTCCACTGATGGATGTAGGTTTGTCCTACAAAACAAATGCAAGAAGTGTTACGCATTAGCACAATAGAAATAACTACAACATTAATCACTGAAAGTACATAAATTATACACAGCTCCTTTTTATGTGAAGGCATAGCTGTTGCAATGATATCTTACCACAGAAAAAGGGGGAGCTTCAGCCTCTCTGTATGATGTCAGAATTTAATAATTATCTTTCATTTCAGATAAGGAATCACAGACCAGTCCTACATAGTTGAATATAATTCACAGTTTTTTTCCTTATTTATGTAGGAGCAGTAGGTCTTTAATTAATCAGTATTGCACATCAATACAAATTATTATTGTAATGTTTTAAAGCTGTTCTGAGATGGAGTTATTTTTTCTGAATTCTGGATTATGTTTTTACGATATGTTAATACAAACACACATGAAATAGCTATTCAAAGCAGTCTGGTCACCGGTGAGAGCTCTGGGAATAATTTAGACACTGACCATTATAGCAGAAACCCTAGCAGGTCCTTCCTTTCAAGAGTTTAGAATCATACCAGTGCAAATTTCTGTGAACTGTTATTGGAGACACCAGTTTCTCCCATGTTCCTTTTAAAGTTAAAGCTCTTTCCTCTATCTTTTGCAAATTTTGCTTAAAAAAAAAACTAATTGACTTTATCCTCTGCTTGGAAAGCATTTTAAAAGCACTGGATATTATTATGTAGTTATTACAAGAGTTGCTACACAACAGTGAGAATTTCACAGGTGCACTAGGACTCTGGTTTACAGAAGCCAGGAAGAAACTTCTAAAGCTTAAATACTTTTGGAGGATTTAACCAAGCCATTGTATATCTTAGCTTTTATAAACCAGACTACATTGGCAAATTGGCTGGAGAACACTTCTTTAGGTCTGCAAGTAATTGGTGGTAACCAAGTGGATTTAGCAGTGGCCCTAATAGCCTATTCTAGTTTTGGAAAGACCTCGCAGGCATCATTATTCATTTGTCCCTCTTTTCCCTTCCACACTCTCTTATCTCAACTTCAACAGTTAGTTTGGACTAAAAGCCTCTTCAGTACAAGTACAATTAAACTAAATGTTTGACTCCTAGCAAAATAAAACTTCAGCCTAACTTAAGTTTTCTTAATATTAAGTATAATACAAATCAGAAGATAAAAATGACTGATTACTTTCTAGATGCAGGTAAGGCAAGTTTAATCTCCTGCATTATTTCCCTATTTTCCACCACCATTCTTTAGACTAAAAAGATTTAGAGGGTGAGTATTTCTCATGAGGTTGATCCACAGTGGTACCTTTCTTACTTTGTTGAAGGAAGCCATAGCACTTGTTTTTGTTCTAACTCAACAATAGCATTATGCGAGTTACAGTGGGATGAATTTGATTCCAGATGCTAGGGCTACTCATTGTCACAGGCATTGTTCTTTTTACTAGCCAGTACTGAAATTTGCTGGCATTATTATTATAGCATAACTATGTCAAATAAGTTTAGTTGTGCATGTTTGTGTTTCCCATATTCATTTAAATCTGCAATGGTTGAGATAACAGCAAATAAACAGTGAGACTGAATTTCACAGGTAAATTCTAAAATTATTGCAGTCAAAAACATGTGAAATGGATTGACACACAAAAAAAAAAAATCACAAATCTTTAAATATTCAAAATTGCAGAGCTTTGGGGGGGGAGTAAAACTATACTTGCTAGCTATTTTCTTTTATTCTCACTACAAAAACAGAACTGTAACTGAGGAGCTGACTAACTTGATCGTTTGCAATGAGTCACAATTAAGTGGAGGCTGCCAGACTCAATTAACGTATCAGTTCAGTGCAGATATTGTTCTGTCAAACTGAAGAGAGAATTGTTTTTTTCAGTCCCAGGATTTCATTGCTTCTTGCTTGTGAAAAAAGCATACTTCTTTCAAGCATTTCCAACTCCTGTTGCTGCTGTTTAACAGTACAGAAACAAAAGCCTGAGAACTGCAGTCTGTTATGACTCCACACTTTAAAAACTACATTGGCCAAAAATTGGCATAATAAACCACTTGCATGTCTGTCCAAAATAAGTCATGTCAATGTATTTTAAAGTCATTGGCTGTTATGCTTTAAAACTGATTAGTAGGACTTTTGTGGTATGTGTGTTCTGATGTGGTGCTCTTTTTTTTTAAGCAACTATGATAAACAAATTAAGATTTACTTAAAGTATTAGGCTAGCTTTTAGACTTGAGCATCTGAGTGGATTTTATTATGTCTAGTAGGCATTGAACTTAGAGTCAAATGCACTCTGTAGGCAACCATAGGGTTTTCCTCCTCCACCCAGCCACATTTCAACAAAACTTAACATACTTTGCTAACTGTGGTTCAAACTGGCCAGCAGCTTGAATTTGCAGCAAGACAAGGTGCCACTGGGCAGACAGAACAAAAGCTCATAACCCTTCCTTCCCTTAAGGAACTGAGCTACAACATAACAATGGGGAAGGGGGTCAAAAAGCAGATGACTGTGCAAGCGTGAGGCAACAGAAGATGCCACAGCAATAGCTGTTATGAGGCTTTTTTTAATTCAAAGGCACAGCACGAGACTGTTTTCCAACAACCAATTTCCAGACCAGCCCATCCAGGCAGCAGCCCTGCTCTTTCCAAAACAGAGGGGTCTGCTCCTCTGGAAATTTGAAACCTACCCGTTGTCTTCAGCTACAAAATACCCTACTTCTCTTTTCATACATCACTTTAAAATCTACAAGCAGTTTGAGCATACTTATTCTCCTGAAGTGTGAGGAAAAAAAAATCCCTCACTTTCCTAGCCTCTTTTTTATTAAAAATGTTTTACAGAAGCTCAGGAATACCACATAAAGAGAGGAGAAACTGCCAAACAATCAAGTCCTAGTATATTGAAAAGACACACTTACACTCATAACTCACCCCATCAAACATTTGGCTCCATGCTCAGTGAGTTTTGTGTCAAGGACAAGAGAAAAACAAAGCAGGGAGCGTTATCCCAGGAAGGAGTGTGGCAGCAGTCTAAAGGAGCAGTAAACCCAGCTGCTGCCAATATTTTTATTTATTAATTTATTTTAAAGTGCAGTTGAACTCCCTTTAAGGCAGCCACACACCTGTAATAAGAAAAAGATAATTTAGCCACTTAGCACAATTTCAGCAAACCTGGCACAATCCCTACTCCCAAAGCGCAATGTCTGGTGCCACAAACTTCAGAAGAGAGCTCCTTCACCAAATTACTATAGGGGGGGTTCCCCTCTTTTTTTTTTTTTTTTATTTGTTTTTGGTTTTGTTTACTTTTAACTGGAAAAGGAATAAGTGCTGTAGCTGGTGACATTATTCTGTTTACCCTTTTTGGCAAAGTAGACACTAGCATTTCAGTACCACTTACCCTGTTGCTTTTCATTCCCATTCCTCCTAGCCATATAGACTCCCGTTGCTTTCTGCTTGCCTTGTAAATAAGTATTGTGACTCTAAATAAGTATTGTGTCTCCCAGCTAATGGTCAGGCTCCAAAGCTGACAGCCAATTAACCACCTTTTGGCGGCTCTTAGAGCGTGTGCCTTCTGCCAACATTTGAACCCAATCCACTGAAATCAGCTCTAGCTAAGCACAGATGTTTTCCTGATTGCTTTCTGCAGACACAAGAGGACAATGAACCTAGCTGCCTGTGTGCAAGTACATTTCCCAAATGGCACTGGCCTCTCTATGTGAACATGAATTTCATATGGGAACAGACATGAATTGCAAGGGTGCAATGTATTTGTATTCATTATCCAAAGAAAATCTGGAAAAAAAAAATAATTCACAAACAAAAAAAAATTTGAAATCTTTAAAAATATCCTACACTATTATTTTATAGTTTATTAAATATTAGAAACTTTCAGTACATGGACGTCAAACACATTAGCCCTAGGGAATCTCTTAACACCTATAATACTCCCTATTTCTCATTAAGAAACAGATAAACAATTCAGAACATTTTGATATTACCCTGCCACAGTTGGGAAAAGATAACTATTTAAATTTTATGGCACTGTCTGCACTATTTTCTGCTTTACTACAACAACAGAATTAAAGGACAAAGGAAAACCAATTCTTCCCAGTGGAACTGAATTCCAGACCACACTTTAGGACTCAAACGTTATGCACTCATGAAAGGATAATAAAAATCTTTAATAACTCCATGGAAGTATGCCCTGAAGGAATGAAATTTAGAAGACAGGAAAAGGTCATCTAAGGGAATTTCTTCATGTTTGAAACTAGAGAAATGTTGACAGCTGCAAAGGAGTAGTGACTATGCACATTACCCAATGATGTATTCATATAAAATACTTCAAAAGCCCTGGGAACCAGGGCCAGAAGCTGGGACTGAGCAGCCTCAGGATGCACCTTCCCATTTTCTAACTCTCTTTAGCAAGTTAACCTTGCATTCTTAGCTGGCTGGCCTCAAATATACCCTCATTTTACTGGCCTTGCACCTAGGGCTAGCAGACTCATTTTAGGAGCTTTAGCTTCTAAGTCATACCTAAGCTGCATAACATTTGCAAAACAATCAGGTGCTAAGTTGCATGTTGCTCAGATAATATGGGAACACTGATATACATTCACATGTATTTTTTAATGTTATTTTTCTTTTCCCTCCTCTGAGAGCACAACATATATAGTTTCACTGTTTTTCCTTTTTATTTTGAAAAAATACTTAGAAAATGAGAAAGCAAGCCCTCTTTTTCCTTAGTACAATAATGTCTCAGCATTAGCTACTGGTAAAGGATTGAGCTAAGACCCTGCACACACTACCCCCCCCACCAGTATATGAGCATACAAGTGGGCACACACAAACCACTGTGTCCAGGAATGACTGGAAATGTGAGCAGCACCTATTTTTTTTCTCCTGCTGTATTTACTCGCATACAGTGATCCAGTGCCACGTTTTTACATAATGACTATAACCAAAATCAATGAGCTTTCCATGTTTTGTTCTGATCTCCTGTAATCATTCATATAACCATTAGGCAACACCATCAATAATGAAACACACAGTATGTGCCCCACACACTTTAAAGCCCTTTTCAGGTTTACAGAAATCTAGGAAATAGCTCCACCTGAGAAGACCGGCTAACTGATGAACATCAAGTCATTTAAGCAACCTACACAGTCAAAAACTAAGAGGCATGTAAGAATGTTACACTTGTTCAGATCAAGGGTCCATTTAGTTCAGTCTCCTGTCTTCAGCAGCAAACGGACCTCAATGCACTTGCAGCTTTAAGTGCTTCATTCACAGTGTCTGGTATTTATTTTAATAAAGCCATGACATGTTAGACAGTTTATAAGGATTCAGTCTATTTTCTGGGCCTGACCACAATATGGGAGATGCTTTATAAAAGACAAACGTGCAGCAGTTGGCAGGGCATCCATCAACTGCAGTCACATTCAGTCTCTCTTAGGCCTTGGCGAGTATGCAAGAGCCCCAGCACAAATATCTTACATGCAGCTCAGGTGTGGTGTGGGACACTTCTGCTCTTACTGCAGGCCTCAGCAGTCACTACTCCATTTCATTAATTTGCCAGAAACAAGTGCGATTTAGGAGACGTTTCTCTTCCTAGAATAAAGGAAATTTATTATAGGAATGAAGGCCAAATCCAATAAGACCTTGCTATCCAGATCTTCCCTCATAGTTCAACGTACAGCGGAATAATCATTATCATTTTCTTTTTGCAAGATTTTATACATGAATTGATAAAAAGTTTTACTTCTTGCCAGACAGCGAACAAACAACATATCAGTCTGGAAACTTACGCAAAGAAAGGTTAAACTTTAAACAATACCTGTTTTACTACTGAGTCTTTTGTTGGGGAGACCTGACAGATATAAATAATGCTTGGCAGACAGTGAATTCGTAATTTGGAATTTAATTAATTTAAACTTAAATATAAACTTAATATACATATAAACTTAATTTAGTTTATAGTTTGAAATTATTTTTGCTGGCAGTAATTGGTAACAGATATTCCAACAGCTTCCTAGTTAAAATGTAAGTAGTACTCATATTTAAACACTAACACTACTAATTTTGAATGCACATATTGACAAATATCAACAAATGACTGTCTACTGCAGAGAAGTTAATAGTGCAGCATTAAGAACAGGTGAGCTGGTTCAAAAGGGTTCTCAATGTAAAAAGCAAAAGCCGCAACTGAAAAGAAAAGGCATGCTCTGAAGTACAACACACTATTACATGTGAGGTTCATAAGGGAATTGAACAGATACAGCTCATTGAATCAATAGTGTTCATCAGTGAATTTGTCGGAGTATATTCTTACATATCATTAAAAGGCATTTGCAAACATATCCAACAGAGCAAAAAGTTACTTGCTTTTTCACTAATTTTTTGCATTTGGCAAACAATGAAATCCAAACAAAGGCCTGTCTTCACATACCATATTCATTTACATTCACATTTGAACAAGGTGCCATAAAAATCAGGTTATGACATTAATCAGATAGGCACCTGAGCATTTAGAATGATCAGCATTTTATCATCATATATTTCACACTTTTTTCATAATTTTCATAATTTTGTGTCTAAATGGAAACACTTCAACCTAATTTCTTTTACAGTATATAAACATGGCATATAACCAAACATATATTATTCAATTTACACCAAGCTTAGTGCCAAGCATTACTGAGAGGTATGATATGGATGGTTGTCTCTTTTTGGCCAGTAGTTTGTTAGAAGTTAGAAACAAGGAGAAAACTGGAATTAGTTGCAGGGAGAAAAAGCAGACTAGAGATATGGTGCACTTGGAAAACTGCATGCTTGTACAATTAGTATCCCAGGGAATCCTGAGGCTGTGAGAGGATGCAGTATGTTCTGGAGAGAAAAACATAGAGTTACACAGGCAGAGGCTCCTTGGAGGTATCAGGCATGCATAGGTCAATAGTTTGAGACTCTTGCAGGGGTAAAGCCAAAATGAACCATCATGTAGAGCTTTCCTTCATTTCACCTAGTGACTTAAAAAATTCTTTAGCATTTCTGGAAGAAGAAAATTCAAATCTGAGTGCAACGTCAGGTGCTGTTTACAAATATTAATAATAAAATATATATTTCCCTTGAATATAACGCTCTTCTTCCTCCCAACATCTTGATAGCTAAACGTGAAAAAATCAAGTCGAGGTAAAAAAAAAACAAAAAACAACACCAAAAAGCCCAGTAGAGTGATTTAGCACAGCCAATCTGTCTGTATTACTAGGACCAGGTAGAATTTGTTATCAGAAATAGTCACTTTTCCCCTAATCTTCACTGATTCCTAAGGCTTTTCTACATGGTCACATGAAAGGGTGTCAACAGTTAAAGATATTTGTCTGATAATATTAATTCACACACAATTCCCACCGTCTTTTGATCAGGATTACTTTGATTATTATAGACAAGATGGGTTATATTACATTTTTCACACCCTCAACATCATACTGTGTAATTGTTTGCTCACCTAATTGCCATGAAAAATCACATCAGCTGGAAATAGCACTGGTAAAAATATCTTAAATCTGATTTTAAAAAATCAGTCTTCCTATAGAGTAGGCCTGAAAGCAGATAGACCAAGATAAACCAAGAACATTCATAAATAATTCCAATGATGACACTGAGATAAAACGCTGTGGGCATCTCCTGGCATGTGCCAAACTGTCAGATTACAGTGAATGGTCTACAGACCCTACAACCTCCTAAAACAATGTTCTTACAAACTAGAGCTTCACCATATCTTTAGGATATGGTTCAGTGTATGTTTTGTGTGCAGGTGGAGCACTGCAACCTAATGAATGCAGCATAGGACCACGACTTAAATCACAGGTTTTCTTCTCTTTGATACATTTGATAGGTGACCACATGAAAAGTCTTTGCAGTCAGTTTTCAATATGGGGACAGTGATACTAACTCTGTTATAAATGACTTTGAGATTGACTGACTGAGAAGTTCTCAAAGACTACCATTGTGAGGGACACATGGCATCAGCAATGGGCAGATTTTGTAGGGCCAGGATGGCAGGCTGCCAAGGTACATCACAACAGTGTGACGTTCTGGTTGGAGGCACACTGGGAATAGAGAGTCTCTGTTGTCCTGTATGGTTCACAGGAGGCTGTAACTATGCTTGCAGGGTCTCCAGAGCAAATCTAAGCAAGAATAAGGTGCTTTACCAATTTATAAATGTACTATTTTCCTACTCTGCACACATCTTCTCATATTCTAGGAGCACAGGGAAAATGGCCTGAAAAAAAGCTTTTGGCTTCTGGGCATTCACTTTCCAGCATGCAGACCTCCGAGATTCATGGACTTGGAAGGCTCAAGCTCTGGACACTCGCTCTGCAGATATGGCTCTCACTCAGCACTGGCTGAGCACACCGCCGACCCCAGCCAGGCCTGTAAAAGATCGTCTGGCCACAGGCTAACCTTTATTCTCTATCTGAGATGGAAAACACCTCTCCTACAATGCCACAGCCACCTGGCATCTCAGAGGGCACCCACTGAAGCCACAATCTTCCGTGCAGAGCAAAGCCAGAGTTACTGTAGAGTGCTCACTTATGCCTGTGCAAAATCCTTGTGAACCAAACCCGTGCAAGACAACTCAACCTCACAGATTTCAACTCTTAACTCAATAGAAAGCATATGGGCAAATACAATCACAGATCCACTTTCACATGCCCACATTAATAACACCGGTAATACCCAGCAGCTTCACCAGTTGCAGCGCATCAAGGAAAGGCAAACAGCTGGCAGATGGTCCACCTTGAGGCCTTGCTCTGAATCAGAGACAGTACATCGTCAGGACCTGATTTAATTTACTGTGGCAAGCACTCAGCACCACTGGAGAACAACTCAAGGAATTGCATAAAGAGTGCCAACACGACATCCCATCAGCACAGATCGAGCAATCCTCATGCACAGCTCTCAAAGAGCTGGAGCACATAACATCCCACAGCAAGGGGGACACCCATCCTGTCACCTCCCAGCACCGCATGCAGACAATTACCTGTGCCTGCAGCCTGACAAAATCTGCGGAATTTCTCCAGAGGCAGAATGGACACACTGTTGTTATTAAATAAATTAGGGAACAGTCATATTTAAGACTGTCCTTTAATTTTTCCTCTGAAAATCCATAATAAACTAGCAAAGGATTAAGATTTAGTGATTAACACCTGAATAATAACAAGTAATTAATTTTGAGCCAAACAAGGAAAGAGTATCCTGGGTAAATTATCCTGGGTAATTAAGGAAATGAATACTTGAGAGTCTATCAAATAAATAGTCCCTAAAAGTGTAATTTTAATAGGGCCATGATTATAGGCAGCACTAAGGAGGATTGAAACAGATACAACATATCTGTTTCAGACACGTGTTTAAAAAAGGCATAAATGTCATCACTGAAGCTGTCATCTAAAATCATCATTGGCTAGGGCCTGTTCCTCTAAACTTGTTCACATGGGCAAATCTACAACCAAATTAACTGGTATAATTATACCGATATCACCACCTGTGTGAACACACTTGTTTTACATGCTTTTTTGTTTGGCCTGTCTTGCACCAATTGGTACATGATATAACTGTACGAAAAACATGTTTTCACCCATGGATATGTGAGCAGATGGAGCAATCCCAGAGTAAGAGTTCTTTGGGAACATTGGGACACAAAGGTAATATTCCACCTTTCAGTACAGTGACTGGAGAAGAGTGCAAGCATGGACTAATGTTTCCATTACTGCACCTCAGCAGGACAATAAAACAGGTAAAGGCTATTAAAAAAGTGTGTCCTGCCACAGAGCTGTTGTGTACTGAATCTAGCACTGGATCAACCCAGTTGTATTTACTGTGTCCTCCACATCAGTGGGAGTTGCTTCAGCAGCACTTTTTAATGCTCTAACACCCAACACGGGCAGTGACTCATCCTTCTGAGCCCGTTTGGGTGCCTCGACCAGAGAAATGAAGCTGCAGTAATGGTGAGCTCTTGCTGACAAGCTCAGGAAGCCCAAACTTTATTATGTTTTGTAGCTCTCCTCAGCCAAATTATGTCCATTTTCTAGCACATCTTGAAAAGGGAGTCGTTCTTCCTCAACACAGAATTAAGGGAAAATACAGCTACAGAGGATTACGGAGTCAACTCGCATGGCCAGGACCCATCCTTGCACCTGGGTCAAGGATAGGCACGTCCCCAAGTCACTATGGCCTGGGAACAGCACGGGTCACATTATCTAGCTCAGTGAAATAACAATAATCAGTAATCTGGCTTTACAAAGATGCAGTATGTCCCCCTGTTTTAGGATTGTATTTATAAGTTTGGAGGTGATAACATTCGGAGGTGGCAGGTTGTTGGATATAATATATTCCTCCTACTGAATTATATTATAAAGTTGAAAGGACAGACTACATTGAAATTTCCTTAATGAAAAACTAACTGCTTATATGACCTGCTCTACCAGAAGGGTCTTACGTCCCAATTAATGAGAAAGCATTAATCTCATAGGTTTTCACAGGTAAGATGAATCTTTAATAGATAATAAAATGTCTAACAAACATCAGAAGAAAAATCAAAGAAGCAACAGAATATGCACTTGCATGTTTGAATGATAGCATCTACTGACCAGCTAACGTTTGCATAGGCTGCACCGTGCTAGCAACAACCTTACAAAATGGGGGAGAAGGGACTGACATTGTTTAGAAGCCAGTCTTTGGATTAACTGCAGTATTATGGAGTTTTGTTTCACTGCTTCGTTCATCTTTGTGCCTCAATTTTATATGACTTCTTGGTATGATGTCCAGCTTGGAGTTTGGTCATGACTGATGTTTTGGAAGTTTTCATACATGGACTACCATCACTGCTTTAATGAAATGTTGAATTTGATGGAAAATTAATTCACTAAGACCCTTCCATCTTTCCTCAAAGACAACATAATCCCGTTTTTTAACTGCATTTTGTTGACTAATCAGAAAATCAGTGCTCCTCACAAAATTTGTCCCTACGTTTGCACACCTCTCTGATTGTAAGTGTCTGGTTCAAAATTTTGCATGCCTGTTTGAAAGCATAATGAAGTCTCTGATTATCTGTTTTCTTCCAGGCAGGTCAGAAGTGTTGATGAATCCTCACTATTACTTTCCCTAGAAATACAGGAGAAAATAATTCCGCTGGCTTAGAAAATACCTTATTTTTTTCTCACATAAGCACAAGCTGTGATACTCAAAGTAATTTATTTCTGTAAGAAAAAATCATATGCTAGGAAAATAATTTAAGAAGCTAAACAATTAATCATTACAGCAACCCTACCAATAGTCTTTTCTAACTGGTAATTAATATATTGCTGAACTTTTTCAATTTGTTTCTGGAAACAGTCCTGCAGGTTCCACTATTTGCAGTCAATAGCAGCACTATCCTTCAAGCGATCATCTTGACACAGCCAGTGGAAATGTGTTTTCTGCTCTCTTCATCTCCTTGCGGTGCACTAATCTGTGCAGCACTTGCTATTCCACTCACCATGAGTTTGATTCCCGGTGCCTTCTCGTCAAGTGCTAAAATCCTTAGGTCAAACCAAAGATGAAGCTGGCAAACATAAGTCATCTTAAGAAAAAAATGATGGTATTTTATTTTCCTCTTTAAATGAAAGTATAAAGTAGCCTAAATTAAGAAATATTCCGACAATTTGATGTTACACTTTCCATAAAGTGACTGTAATTTTGGCAAAACAATAAGATAAAATGAACCATACATAAAAGCTCCACTTCAGTTAAATGAGTCTAATCCAATAGGAGCAAGAAGAAACCAGCAGTTTGCATTTGGGAAAGAAAGCATGAGGATTCATCTGACAGTGATATTTCAACAACTTCATCATGTATTGTCCCAGTGTTAAATGTTAACTTTTTTTTGCAGCAAAGCGTGGAAAGTGTTCCTTAATTAAGCAGCAGATTTTTTTGTTTCTTCGTTTAATAACAAATAAATTAGGAGGAAGCTTTTGTTTTTCATCAGCTTGACAATTATATCACTGTTTTGCTGGAAATAAGAGCAGTTGGCATTTTCTTCATGCCAGCTTATGCATGTGTGAGTTGAATTGTCTCTGAACTACAAGCAATAACAAGATGCTCCTTGTGCCAGAAAGCAATTAATTGTTGCACTGCAGCCAGGTTAATCTCACGAGTGGAAGTCCCTATCGCACAGCCACGTGGCAGCTGCTGCTTCTGCACTAGGGAGAGTCATCTCTGGCGTAACTGCTTTGTCACTTTAAGGAGTAGAGGCCTGCCCTCTTGGGAACACACCCAATTTTATTAAAAAGAATTGTCTTTCTAACCATATCGAAAAAACATACAAATAAAGGGTGCAATCAGAAGATTGTAAATGGATTATTTGATTTTCCTAATGTTCAAAAGGATTTAAGGGCTAAGGCAACTTACCACTCATACAAATGACTTTTGGCAGCTTTTCCTGTCTATTAGAGACTCCAAAATCTGCTGTGAATTGGGATTTACAAGACCAGCACAAACCTAACTTTTCCTAGAAGAGGAAAACCTATTGAGGTACCAGGGAAAATCATTGCAAACACTCTCTGTGACGAGGCAAGAAACTCCAAGTCCCGCAGGAAACATTGCACCATCAAAGCAGCAAGCGTAGTGAGGGGTGCAGCGGAAGCCTTAGAAAAACACTCCTGTTTTCACTAACAGAGTACCAGATGTTGATATACTATCCAATTAACTATGAGGATGAAAGCTTGTTTTTTCTTTTTTGAAGTCTGCTAGCAAGAAATCCTCCATAACTGCCCCCAAATGTCCAACTATCATCTTCTGCTACCTCTTTAGCAACGTCACTCTGGTTACATAAACATGCCGTGCACACTGAATTTCATATCACTGATGCTGCTTGAAGCATGCCATAACATTTTCCAACCAAATATATATGCCACTCCAACTAATATGCATATACATATATCTCCAGTACGCAGTTAATGAGATGCAATTATTCACAGCTGATAAGACTCTTGTTCTAAAACCCTCTACATGAAAGCAAGAAAAAACTCAGTTGCAGGGAGACTTCTCCCTTTCATTGGTACTGTCAATTATAATTCCAATATTATGTAAGAAACAGGAGAAATTGGCTCTGATCTGACTAAAGGTTAATAAATGCAGTGGTTCAGGGAACTAGAGCGGAAGAATACTAATGCCTCCTGCACCTGGGACACAGCTTCCCTCTTCATGCTAATTAGCTTCTCCCACATCACTGCATTTACATTGCGTTTGTGCCCAATGCATTTATGAAATAATGCAGGTCTTTGGCTTCAATAAGTCAAGTTCAAGTCAAACAGAAGAAACAGGGTGTTAACAAAAGACTGACCCTGTTACTGCTACTTACATAGCATAAAATAATATTGACAGCTCTTCTGCTACTTCATCCCCACTTTAAATAAAAACAAGATTTTTTCTCTGGATTAAGTCACAAATATATTTGCTTGTTTTCCTTTGTTAATATTTTTAGATTTCTCTGTAAATACTCTAACTTCTTCTTATGCACCAAAAGGTAACAAAAGATTTGCAACAATGCTGCATTTCTTGTGAAACCATATTCTCAACAAAACGTGAAAAAGCTAACCTCAATCAAAATGCTATAGCAAGAGATTTCCTGGCATGGAAGCGGTCAGGAATACATACCATACCTTCAATTAAATGTCTGAAGGCAAAGGCAAGGGAGAGACTTGAGGAGTGATGAACTGCTCATCTCTCACAGTGCCCTCCGCAAGAGCAACAAATTACCTGCAAGATATGCACAGGATGAAACATGGCTCCTTCTCCCTGTCAAAGTGTTCTCCTGTGCAGTGGCCTGGGGTCACTGTCACACACCATTGCAGAGCTGACAGTCGTCCCTTGCACCCCTTGCAGCTGTGAGATGAATGATCTCACCCAAACTCTGCTGACCAAATGACGCTTAATCTACCACCTGCTTTTTGTCAAGTTAGTACCTCATCAGACAGTGGCAAAATAAACTGGTCAGAGAAGTTCAGACAAGATTTTTGTCATGAGATGTGCCACATCATTTCTTAATTCCTATTTTGTGTCTTTAGCTCTATAAATAACAACTCCCTGCAGCAGGAGTGCAAATCCAGCTCTCCTGGCCAACCACCCGGTTTTGGAGACACGGACTCCACCACCAGCTGTATATTTTGTGATTCGTGAAACATGTTCAGGGGAGAGACACTATTGATATAACCAGAAGTGGTTAAGGCTACAAATGGCACATTAAATTAGGTATCAGAGGGAAAGTCAATGGAAAGAGTCTGGGTTTGGTAAACTGCTTGTCTCCAGCACTGTCAAAGTACGCGAGATGGTGCCCTTCAAACCAGGCAACCCTGAGATGCAGGAGTGCCCACTCCCTTCTTGCTGGGGCTGCCTCACACCAGGCAGGGACCTTACCACGGTGGAGTTACGGCCAAGGCTGAGACATCACCCTCCAGCTCTCCAAATCCCCACCAAAATGCCTGCACTGTATGTAGGACTGTTATTTTCTTGATCTGCTTTCATTTTCCAGGACAGGGAAACCATTCATTCAGCAATGGGAAGGTTTGGTCATTTGTTTTTGTTTTTTTTTTCTAGGCAAGTCGCAGAGACCATCAGCTGCTGTCAGAAGGAAATCATACGGAAAAAACCTGCAGCAGCAGCTGGTGCAGCTGCCAGCATCCCCCGTCTGCTCACCTCTCGGACCAAAGTGTCTCTTCAGGACTGAGGAGCTGCCTCCACTTGTGAAGATTGCTTCTGCCAGCACAGCAAGCTGATTCCAGAGGCAGAGGTACATAATGCAGCAATTCAGTGAATCCCAAGTGTATTTGCTATCTCTGATGCCAGGCAGGACTCCTGAAAGTGGGGTAGTAGATAGGATCACGGCTGAGGGAAACACAGACCTTCAGCCAGTTCCCAGACTCGGGCATGAAGCTACTGAGCCAACAAATATTTACCTTTACAGTAATTGCTTCAATGTTGCAGTTATATATAAACCAGCAACTGTGGGTAGGGGCTACTTCAGGAGGAACTTCTGACTGTTGTGAGCACGTAATAGATATTCTTGCCCTCCAAATGGTTGCATTAAACCTCTGGAAGGGCTTATTTTGGTAAAGCATGAGATATGAAGTTTTAACTCTATATATTTCATGTTCCTGAGGCATTTGGCCAGCTATTTCCAAAGGGTTGCAAGCTTGCGGCCAGTGCTATGTAGAACCAAGCTTTACCAGTGACTTAGATCACAGCCTAAACCAATGACAAACCATTGGTAGCATGTAGATGTGTTTCAAATTTTATTTTGTTTTCCTTCCAAATCTCTGTTTCCTTTACGTCTTGACTGAAAAAAAAAAAAAAAAAAAACAACAAAAAACAAACCACCTCCTGCCTCTACTTGCTTGATGATGTTAGCTTGTGACCTGCCCCATACAGCAGCTGGTTTCCGCCATTTCGGTATCTGAGGGTCCTCAGTTGTTGTTCCTCTGTACCTTCTTCCAGGCACATGGTGAGATACAATCACACACAAAAGCTCACTCCTTGCTATGAAATTAGTCACTGCTGCACTTGACACAGATTCTTCCCTGCATCATAATGTTTAATACCAAGGAAAGATTAATTAAATTTTGTGGAACTATGGTTCAGGTAGCTCATTAGGGACTCGTTTGTTTCTTTTTATTTAAATTTTCATTAGTTCATGTTAAGTTACATTACAGATTGCAGCCACTTTCCCCTTCTTGCACTCAGCAGATCAACTTAGACGCTTCCAGGATTGTAAACAATGCAAGGTAATCAGCCCAAGTAACACTTGCTCCCTCCGGGAGTGACTTTTTCCTCCTGCCAAAGGAAACCAGAAGCACCATGAGCTCGGAGGAGGAGGGCCAGGCTGTGAAATTCCACTTGGAGGCACATATTCACTCTAAAGAGTCAGTACAACACGCATCCCTCCGAGTGAGAAATCCCACTTCTCCCATTGTAGGAGGTGCTGAAAATTACACATATCACAACTTACATGTTTTAGAAGCCACAAACTCTGGAGACACTTTTTCATGCAGCTGGATGCAGTCACCAGTATTTGGGCTCTGCGTAATACTACAGTGTCTTTCAGGCTGATAAAAAATGAGGACCCGGTGCCTATGGTTCTGTCTACCCCATGGCCACCTGATGGGGACACCCATCACTGTGCCCAAGAACCTCCCTTGCCCACCCCACTGTTTGGGCTGCTCTGGCACATGCACATGTGCTGCTGAGCAGTGACCTGAGCAACTATAACTGACTGGGCTGAGAAATAGCTGAGGAAAAAGTTAATGTAAATAAATGTTTCCTTTTTAGCCTGAGAACAGCCCATCTGGTTCATGCCAGAGTGCTTCTGTACATGGGCAGGTCAAACAGAAAATCTCTGCAGTCAAAACATGGCAGAAATACAACTGTTCAGTCATGAGCACGACAGACCCGCTGTGTTGCTCTTACAAACTTGATTGAATGTCTCGCAGTCCTATGGGCTTTTCCCACAACTTGAGGTCTCGGTGGCAGATGCATTTTCCATCCGACGTCCCAGATGACAGGCCACAGCCCCAGGCATGGCCCTTTGCACAAACAGCTCTCCACCTTGCAAGTGCAGGGCGAACCAGAGCAGGGAAAAGCCTGGCTAAAAGAAATAAGCAGTTTTATTTAGTTTTTGTTTCCTTTGTGAAGCCCATCACCTGCATACCCAGTTCTCTGATGGTCTGCACAAATGCTGGTGCCAGAAGAGCAGGAGCTGAACTTCCCCGTGTCACAGGTGAGCCTCTTCTCATGCTACTGCTCCTCAGCAGGGTCACCTGAACCCATGCTGCAGTTCCCCAGGGTCTAACCACACATTGTCTACCCTAGTTTCTTCACTTTCTCTGAATGCTATCCTCCCAATTTCTCCCCCATCTTCTGTTTTGGACACGATGGGGGTATATGACTCCTCCCCTCTTTGGATACGTCGTCTGTCTCTTCCCATGCGCTCAAGCCAGCCTCCCCAAGCTAGTCCCATCAGCTCTTGTCATGGCCAACTGGACAACTCTAAAGACGCATTTTGAGTCTCAGAATGGTCTGGAAGTGTTCAGCTGAGCAGGCCTGGCTGTAGGGCAAGTGTTGGAAAGAAGGGTCAAAATGAGTGCTTCGATTAAGCAGGAATTTCTGTCAACTTGCATTTTGGCAGATGGGTTTATGTTATCTAAAATAACCAAACAGACAGTTTTCAATATGAGAAATTCATCAAATCTACCTGGTGATATGCGGGGAGCACAGATGAATGAGAGCAAGAAACATTATGTGGAAAGAAAAAAAGGAGTCCGTAATGCCAGAGAACAATGGAGAAATGCATTTCCAGGATGGGGTGTTAATGCAGAGCTGCTATGAAAAATGATTAAAAGCTGGTAGAAAATACGGGCTGTGAAAAAATGATGTTATCATGTTCAATATAATTTTAGTCATTCAAGGTACCAAATCAGAGTTATTATAACAACCAGTCAATGATCTCAATAGTTTTCCCTGCCTGCATGTTTATTATCAGGTTTTTCAGATTAAGGCAAGAATAGCGAGCAGCTCATGTTAAAAGACAAGGTTATGAGCACATTTTTCATAGGTTATAAAAACTGTATTTGCCAAGCTTCAAGTTGCCCCGTTGCAAGGGAAGGAAATTAGAGAGTGTAAATCCATTTGCAGCTGCACTTTATTCCAAAAGTAATCATGTGGGAAAATATAGGGATTTTAAAACATCTACTACATGGTATACTCAACAGATAAGACATCCACACTGGGGAAAACAGATTTTCAAAGTTTTCCAGGCTGACATAAAAGTCTACAGAGTCAACAGCATCCTTGGTACCTGCCTGTGCAATACATGCACTTTCCTTACACTGCACACAGCAGCTGAACATAAAATCTGACAAGACCTTTCATACTCACCACTTACAACTTACCCTGGCACTGCCTGAACTGAAAGTTTTTGTTCCCTGTGCAACCTGTCCTATTTTTTTTTCCCCGGATCTGAATTTAGTGATAGAAGAAAGAAAGTAGTTCATTGTTCACAGCTTAACTGATGTATTTCTGCACCAGCACCTGCGTAGACAGTTTCTCTCACAGGTATGAAAGGACATAACATCAAGGATGGCTGAATAGAAACTGATCCCTCTGACGCTCCACCGCAACTAGGACAAACATGATGCCAACAAGATAACCACAGGTGAGAGCACGTGTCCCCTCGCACAAGGCTGAATTTCAGTGTCATGTCACCTGTGGACAAACTATGAGGTGGTCCTGCCACTTCCACCCGCCAGTTTTCACCAGGTCCTCATTTCGTTAGTTGTTGCTGGAGATTTAACATAGAAGAAATACATATTTGAAGATGGGTGCCAACATTTTCAAATCATTTAAAGGATGATGGCATACCTGAAGACAACGTTGCCGGAGTCCACTGCATACATACGGCTCCTAAAAAGTTATGATATTTTGTCTGTTTGTCAGGAAACATGACAGTGTGTTCCCAGGAGGAGGTAAGGTATCACAGGAGAAGGGGTACTGGGGAAATACAAAAACCAAAAAGGACTGAAAGAAAAATTAAGTGTTATTCATGCTAAAAACTTGGTTCTTCAAAAGAAAACCACTTAATTTTGTTGAGAGCTTAAATTCTTTCTAAGAAATTTGCCACGTGTCTTTTTCTTCCCCTCTATACATCTGAGGCCAGCAGGGTGCCTGCCACGTGTTGAAACAACTTACTCAGACCTCATCATATTTTACTTGAAATTATCTTTCACAGAGCTGGAAAGGTTGAAGAGAATTTCCAAAATTAGTTAGGCTGCACTAAACCAGCTTCATTAATGTCATAAAACTTCAAAGTAGAGAATTATTCCAACTGTAGCCATCAAAATGTAAATAAATACAAAAATTCAAATAAATCATCCAAATATTTGGGATGATTATATCACTTTTGGGAGGTGTAACACTTACAGCAGCACATCAGGGAATGGAAAACTGGCTCACTTACACTCAGGAGATTCATCTGAATCTGACGGCAACACTATTGAGTTAATATAAGCATTACTTAGCAACAACTAAAACAATATGTATTATCAACTTTATTCTCATACTAAATCCAAAACACAGCAGCTAGTAGGAGGAAAATTAACTCTACCCCAGCTGAAACCAGGACAATGGTGCATAGCAAGATAGCACTACATCTCCCAGTGTTCACACCCTAAATCAATATTGCTGTTGTATGATATGCTCTGCAGCATCTTTTATTCAAAATACAGTATTTTTATTCAGCAGTTGGTAGCATTTATCAGTGTGAGGAAGGCTTTCTTCTGCTAGCTGTATGGGCTGAATACTATTTTCTTTATTTAACGGAGAAATTTGTGTGGGGCACTGCCATGTCAGATGCTGCCCTACTAGCAGCTGCCATGTAGCTGCTCCATCCCATCCGCAACACTGTCACTCCTCTTTCTGCACTGGGAAACATGTCTCAGTAGCAAATACAACTTCTTATCACAGTTTCAGTACTCCTGAATCAGTGTTTCTGCTGGGGACTTTTTCTTTTTCTTTGAAACAGCCATTCAAGACTTTATTTTGTGCCAGTGGATGGACAGCTTGTGTCAACCCAGTGACAACCGTTCCTCCCGCTCCTCCCTCTCACCTGCCAGTTCAAGGAAGGGCTCCATGAAAAGATGCCTTGGGTTTTTTGGCACAGGCTATGCAAGGAAGGCAATTAAAAGACATCACAATATTAAAATAGGACTGACACCATCTTACATCCGCAAAGAGATCTTTAGTTTGATTGGTGGACCATTAAAAGGCAGGCCTTTAATGAAGACGTAACTCTGGCACAAAGATCGTTTCTGGAATATGAATCAACTTTTCTGATTAAATCTCCAAACCCATTATTACAGGACTTTTCTTTTTATAACCTATCTCATTAAAAAAATATTTGGATCCCTCTTGTTATAGTTAGCTCAAATTCTCTCATTAAGTCCTCTTTTACAATCATTTTTCTCATGCTGAAGCTCTTAAGGGGAAACAAAGCCGTTTCCTCCAAAGGGCTTTTCCTTTGTGCCCCTTGTAAGGACAGAGTGATAACGTTCAGGACAGCTGCTTTACACTGTACACAACCAACCAGCCAGCAAAACCAAAGAAACAGGAAGCCAAAAAAGGAAACACTTTCAAATTCATGGGTCCCTGAGGACACTTCAATGAGTCCACAGGGGCCTAATACACAGCAAATGTCACAAGCATGGTCCGCTGAAAATATGATGTGGAAAAGTCTTTAAACAAAAATGATCTAACAACATAACTCATACAAGGTTGAAAGAAAATGAAGTTTCTGTGTAAGATCAGGACAAACAGTTCAACAAAGGGCAAAAAGCCTAGCGTTCTCCATGTGTTGCTCTTGGTTTCAGGTCTGCATCTTTAAAAATGGTACTTCCTCTGCTCACATCTTGTCAGCATGAAGAGCAACATGGTGTCAGTCCTGTCAAGGATTTGCAGTTTGTCTTGCAGGTAGCTGTGGAATGAGATCAATTTGGAGGCTTATCTTTGTTGTTATACTTCATCCTAAATATTGGTGACTCCAGAGATGTGCTCTGCTTCATTACACCTCTCTGTACATTAGGCTTCTGCTGACAAATTATCAGATACAGAGAGGTTATGCCAATAGCCTTTAAGGTAGGAGAAAAATTAGTAATTGAGTATTTTTAACTATTTTACTGCTGCAAAGCCAATTGACACCTGCCAAGACTGAGAGCTTCTAACTTTAGCTCCATACAAGAAAGCAGCAAGAGACATTAACTCCAGCAAAGACCTCACTTGCAAACTGAAGAGGAGCTGGAGGGAAACTGAAGAGGTGAAGTGACTCACAAGATCCCATGACCTGGTAATGCCAGGGCCAGAATTAGAAACCAGTCTTTGAGATTGCCAGTCCGGCAATCTGTTTTGCTCCCAACCAAAAATGAAGCAGGACTTCCATAAAATCCTACTGTCAGGAAGGCGTACAATTTTATAGCTTCATCCAGGACACACTAGCAGCATACAAACTGGTGCCTGGCTCCACCAGGGTCTGTTCAGCACACAAAGGCAACGTCCTCTGGCCTTACTGACCACTGAGCCATCCATCCCTCTAAAAATCATTCATATGATTGCTGCTAAAATCAGCAAATAAGGGTCTGTACTGGGAGCATTGCATTCACACCAGAGAGGATTTGAGAAGCTGTTTCTTTAAAATATGCATGCAGATGCACAAGTGTGCCACACACACAGAACCAGTCACTTAAAGTATCTGCAGCCCCGACTTAGTGTCAATAACAGTCACACTTCTAGACTGCCCAAGTCCTGCAATACCCGGTAAAGACTAAGAATCTGGGACTGTTTTCCCCAGGTTACACCAGTATGATGAAGCCAGTGGGGAACACTTTGCAATTAGGAGGATCGAAACATTCCCAGGTCATAACTGGTCTTTGGGCACACCAGCGCAGCCGTTCGCCACGGGCTGCCGAGCCAGAGTTACTCTGCATGCTCACAGGGGTAATAGACTGCAGTTCACTCAGAGTTAATTTGTATTTAATTCATCGTGGGTTGCCTGTGTGTAAATAACTACATCTCAACTTCCTGTCTAAAATCATGGGATTTTGTTGTTATAGCATTGAGGCAAGTATGGTACAGCATTACAATCAGACAGACAGCAAGAGGGTACAAGCGTCACACCGCAGATAACCTCACATCCTACTTTCCCTCTCAGCCTCAGGAAGAAGACGTGTTCACAGAAGTCTGCAGAGCCAGCTGGGGAATGCGAGCAATGAGCTGATAACTCTGGTTCATGGACACTCCAACCTACCCACCCACTGCTCTGAGAAATATGTAAAAATACCATGATCAAATATGACTACTTTCATCATTGACTCAATTTCTTCCTATAAGACTGGTTCTGCTACCTGCATACAGCTCCTCAAAGAAGTAAACTTGAGATTTTTTTTAGACTGCAGTGTGAAAGAATTGAAGACGTGTGCCATTTTCTCAAGGCATCAATATTTAATACCTTTCTTGATAACCTAAACTGTGGGTTTCTCATTCTCTGACTTCAAAGCATTTAGTGGTTTAACCCAGTACATCACATTACATAATCAAGCTTTTTGTTATGCTGAACATCCACTCAGAAAGTCCTCGGCACGTGGAATGCAATACCCCGACACGTAGGCATTCAGGCCACAGAAGTACGCAAATCTACCCGGCATCCCTTAAAAGACACAACTTCTAGCCCTAGCCCTGGTCTGTAGATTACCTGACATTTCATTGCTATTCCAAGCTAGATTGATTCAAAGGACATCTAAAATGACCTATCAGACTTTCCTTTATTAAGGAAAAAACACGGTAGTGTTTAGAAATGCCAGAAAATAAATACACACAGGGAGAAACAATTTAAGCTTTCCAAATGTTTTGAGTGCAAAAATAACATCTGAAAAAAATGTTATGGATGACATTATGCTCTGAATACTGAAATCATCTTCTCATTGCAGAGTGGCAGTGCAGAAATAAATGAAATGTTAGTTTTTATAGAGACAGAAATAGAAAAGGACATGGAGATTACAATGCTTTTAACTAACACGGGGAAATGTGCTGACCATGCAGGTCTGTTTCAAGGTGCAGCTCACACTTCCATGATGTTCTAGCAGGGACAGAAATGGAGAAAACTGTTAGGAGTAGATGGAGGGAATGGGAAATAAGAAAGAAGGTGATAATATCAGAGCTGTTTAGTTCAGAGAAGAGATATGTGAAAGCAAACAGAAGTACAAATATAGTTAAGGTCACATTGGGTGCTCCCATTTGCTCAGATAATGCACCCGTGGACAGGAACAGCAGTGGATATAAAGCTGAGCAAAACAGGACCTGATTGTCATTCCAGCATTCCTATTTAAAGGTAAAAATCTAAACAAAGTAACAATTTGAGATTTGATTTTTCATTAGAAACAAATTCTTTTCTTGGTTGGTTAAGACCTACTGCAAGCTGTTCTTGCAGGTAAGAAACATGTTCAGAGAGATTTGCGCCATTTCTGCGGGATGCTTAGAGTTGCCTAGTCCTATTTGAAAGTTCCTCCCATAGCAAAAACCCTCAGCACCATCCCCACCCCTATTTTTAAACAGAAGCTCTTCACAGACATTTACATATAAAATAAAAAGGGTAACAGGAATTAACATGCACTGCAGTTTTCAAGGCCCATATTAAGAAACACTCACTGTGGCCAAACCAATGCAACAGCAGTTTTGTTCTCAGAGAAAAAAACAGTTTTTCTAGTCATCCTCATTCCTACTACTTTTGTCCTCTCCAAGGTATACAAATGGTTCTTCTTTTATAACTGCACTAAAGGAACTCGGAGGCATTTCAGCTACCAGAAGAATTATACAATTTGGCATGTTTCTCTTGCTGGGAAAGAGGAGGGTAAAATCAGCATCGTGATATGGTGATACCACTGCAGACGCTTTTTCTTCATTTGGCAAACCTCTCAACCGATAAAACTATGCTGTCTCAGAAACTGGGAGTACAACCTGTCCAAGGTCTCTGATTTTTCTTGAGCACAAACAAATGCCTGCTATGGTTCCTACTTGATTTGCTTTTCTCTGTGCAGGGCGGAGGGAGAGAGCTGCTCAAAACCAAGCCTCTGAAGTGCCAAACCTCGTCAGTCCCCACAGTAATTAGTGGAACTACACACTTCTGTAATGAGAGGGTCTTCGACTTTCAAACATGGTTAACATTGTATTTTTTCTCTCTAGAGTCCTGTGCTCAGATTTTTGCTCTTTGTATCTTACATACAGCGTGAAATGTTACCGCCAGTATGCTGCATACGGGGACTTTGAAGAGGTTCAGTGGTTTACTAGACGTGCCACGTCTAACTAGCAGGCTAAGGTCCACTCTCAAAAGAGAGAAAGAAACTGCTAGACCTTGTGCTTTTGCAGCACAAAGGGTTTTTTAAGGATTATTGCTGTTATATTACACCTGAGGCTGGATGGAGACCACTGGAAAATCTTTGACCTTGCAGCAACCTCATGTAAACAATGTTAATCACCGTTATCTTCTATAGCAGTGCTATGCACAATCTGTCAGACTTAAAAAGCTTCCATTTCCCAGTCACCACTTAAATTTTACTTTTTTTTAGTAAGCAAAGTCTTAGAGGCTGATAGTTGCTATAGACACATCAGCAAAGACTCAAAAGAATGATCTGGGAGAACATGACTACCTTTGAACCAGATCCCAAAGGGAATCAAAGCTGAAGCCGAGATGACTCATAGGCGCACAGAGAGAAATGAGCTACGCTGGCAGGTAGAGCCGGGAGGAGCAGCCTGGATACAACAGCAGCCCAGCTCCTCAGCCCGGAGACAGGAGTCAAAATGTTGTTTCCAAATCAAGTCACAGGATCTGCATCACCCGTTCCGTTTCCTATAGAGACTCCTGTGTCTTTTACATGACTGAAGGACTTGAATTGGCCTTTGGTGGTCATCACTGCAGGTGAACCAAAGCCATTCAGATCACCCTGTGTTATTGTGCAGAACAGATTAGCCTGTCCATGGATAAAGATTCACAATCAGCTAAAGATTCGATAGCCTGGGCACACTTCATTATATTTCATTAAATGGGGATGTTTAGATAAAAATAGAGTGGGGTCCCTTTAAAATGGCTTTCTAGCAGAGTACAGTAAGCCCAGCAGTCTTTACTCATTAAAAACCTTATTAAGGACAGAATTCCAGTTTTATACCTCTCATATTATCTGTGCAGTCATGTTTATCTTGGGACCAAATAGATGGGACTATTCTGCTGTGAGACATCTGTGAGCAACCTTTCACCTCCTGTCTGTCATTTTTATATTCAACATGAAGCACATTTATCAAAATGATTCTGTGGATTTATATAATGACTTTCATCTCACTGCCTCGAAGAACATTATTCTAATTGCCAAGGGTTTGTTTATGCCCATTTTGTGGAATAAAGGAAGACTTTCATTAGCTGATGAGACATCCTGGAAAACGGGGTCCTACAGAACCACTTAGGAGCGCCACGTGAGCCTTGCTCCTTTAGCTCACCTGGCCAGGGAACTGGTCAAATCTTAGAGAAGATTTTGATTGATCCACTAAAACCTCTATTTTGATTTACGTCTTGATTAACCAGAACATTAAACAAGCTTGCTGATATCAAAGTCATAGAAGATGTGTCACATCTCTGCCATTTTCTCACCCCCTGGTTTGCTGTGCCCCATCCTCACCTGATCAACCTCCAGGACCGCTGCCACGTCAGGAGCACTCTGCACCCCCAGCTCTCCACCTCTTCTCAGGGATGGCATTGTTCTTGGCAGGACATCTCCTCCTCCTTGGGCTGGATGCTGCTTCCACAAATCGCCCAAAGACCTCCTGCATTTCTGCAGCCAGCATCATCTCTTCGTGCAGGCCCATGGTGTTTTGTGCATCTGATGTATTTCAGAACACGGGAAAACGGTGCCACAGGTTAACAGGCCGTCCTTAACTTAGCTCCTACTGCTCCCTCTGCTGAGGGAGCATCATTCAGAGTAGACTTCTCACACTGAATGAATTTTTCATAAGTTGTCTCCATCCTTTTCATGAATTAAATTAAACTGGGAACATCAAGCACGTACTGTCAGCTTTAGCTTCAGGCGTCTTCACCTTTAGATAATTTCTAACAGCAAAGGATGGCTCAAAACACGTGGCTGTTAACACCTTTCAAATCAAATCAGCTACTAACGAAAAAACAAAGGTAAGCCATATTCAGAGATGACACTTCATCTTGTACCGTTTAACAAGGAAGACAGACAAGAATTATACCATTGTTCATTTTCATATCAATTGGCAGAAATTATCTTTATTAGAAAAATGAATTTTCATATATTTACAATTTTTACATCATGTTATACTTGGCACGTGTGTTTTCCTCAAAGTTATATACATTTCAGTACACGCAGACATTCGAGTCCCCCATTCCCTTAATGTTTTTCTACATATTTAACAAAAATGAAGAACACAATACAATTTGTAGGACAACCATAATAATTATATATTTCTCTATCATAAAAAGTTTGAAGCAAACATTTTTTTTTTAGATATGTTTCAAAATATTTATACAGTATTAGCACTCAGTCATGCACTGGGTTAAAATATGGTCGGGGTGAACTGCTGAGAGACAGTATGTGTAACGCGGGAGAGAAGTGTGCGACTCTCAGGGTTGGGTAGATCCAACTGCCACCAGGGTTTCAAAGGCAGGGACAGAGGGGGGCAGGGGTAGCCGGCTGTATGCGTATCTCTGTAACACAACAGCTGAAACTGTGTGTGTACAGACACTTGTGTGGTAAAATTCATTTCAGTTTGCTAAACCTATCTAATAAACCAGGCAGTAATTGGAATGTCAAAACTAGTTTTTAATTATTCTCTTTTCCCCCAAACCCTTTCTTTTGAAGAATCCGTTAGACTATGAATTTTATCATGAAATTCTGGGTTCTCTTAAAAATTAATTATTTTATGCTTGATTCCATCTCACTGATATTCTTTTATTTCTACCCTACCATCCTGATTTATTTCTCCGGGTGTTAAGAGGTTTTCAAACTTCTACTATTCTTTGCTAGCAATTGGAAATTTATGACTTACTCTTTGGTTTGAAATATTACACTCTTGAGAGTTTTACAGTAAATTGCACTAGTAAATAACAGAAGTGATAGGCTTTTTAATTTACTCTGAATGGAATCAAATGGTTCCAAGATTCTTGGTAAGAAGTTATTTATGGAATGCAAATTTCTTCTACGGCAAGGTAGGTTAGTGCTCCGTGTAACCAGTACAAATTAGTACACTTGGAGTTTTTTCCCCTCATCAGAACAAGAATATTTTTCCAGCTGCATTAATAACTAATTTTCTTTCTGAGCAAAATTCTAAGTTAATATTGTGAATTCTTATTTTCTCAAGATACAGATGAAACTAAACTGGTCTTTGGACGACGACTGATGATGCAATACTAGTTTTCAGTTACATCTAATTTTTCACAGTTCATCTACAAGTAACTTCTAATCAAACTCAAAATAGCAATTCATTACTTGAAACTGTTAATAAATGTTTGTAGAATCTTCGTCCCAATGCTGAATTTTTGTCTTGCCCCTCACTCTCCCCCAAAATTTTATACATACACATATACATAAAGCTTATACGTGTAGTTTATGTATATATATGTGTATGTATACAAAGACTAATCAGGACAAAAATTAAATTTACGTTATTCAAGTAAACAGGTAAAAATGTTTTTAATAGTGTAATTTGAGATTTTAACATATTTCTGGTGGGTTTTGTTTAGCAGCACAGAAATATCAGTGTTTCATCTAAGCCAGCAAAAATTGTCAAACAGGATGAAAGGAAGCACAAAATGCCCTTCAGGTTTAGTGTAAATTTGCATCTGATGAATTAAAATTAACATTATTAACTCACAGGTGAAGTGCTTCTTAGAGAACCTGAAACGTATGGATGCAAATTTTGCATAAAAATAGCATACTTAGTTAAGAATCAGGTAGGAGTTTGCCTAACACATTAATGAATTCTGTTTGTACCTTCTGGTTTCAACAGGGAAGACACAAGATCTACTGTGCATGTGCACGTGGGTGTGAGGTGTGAAGACAGAGAGATCTCGCTGTTCTTCATCAGTGCAAAATGGACGTTCTGAAGTGAATAAGACTATTTCAAAATATTATAGCTGATATCAAGTATAAAGTGTAAACTGTTCTTACTAAAAACTGCACTAGTTTCCTCCCTAGCTGCACACAATTTTTCATCTTGCAACTTCCACACTTTTGCAACATGAGGTTTTGTTTGTTTTCTTTTTTTTAATTCTGAGCATGAGCTGCACTAAGGATCTGCTCTCCCATCACTCACTCACACATCCCAACTTAGGTCAAAAGGCGTTTGGCCTAAGTTTGGAATCCAGACCTAGGCCAGGTAAAAATGAGTTGGCCAAAAATTTTCTTCATGCAGACAAAGGACTTGGAACCAAGTTCTCCTCTAAGACACACCTGCAATGAACTTTAGACAAAATTTGATCCTATAGAATTTTCTGTTTCTGGGTTAAGGTGGAAAAATTAATAACTATCCAACTCCCCCTTGGAAAAAAAGCTCAGGAATTACTTCAGACAAGTAATTCCAAGGTATTTTTTTGTCGTAAGTTTTGGTTAGAGCACCGTAAATTTAGAAAAGAAGCCAAATACCACAGTCATCTCTTGGTCAAAATCTCCACATCATCAGTACTAGCAAGCTCAAATGCCTGTGAGTTGAGAAAAAGTGATTCTGACTAAAACACCACTGCTAAATACTGCTTCTGCGCACAAAACTGACTCTGAAGACTGCCTGGTCTGCATGGAAGAATACATGGGCAGCCAGTGGGGCGCACACCAGCTGATCTTTCCTGGGAATTTTTGGTTTTCAGGTATCCTTCCTCAGCTACCTTAAGTAACATGTGTAACGACCAGGTGTGGATCACATAAGCTGACAAGGAATTTTAAAGTCAGGCCAATAGACCCTCTCTGGCCACGAATTTTCAAAACAGTATGAGAAGACACCCCTTTCCTATGGCTTTGTTATTTCCAGTGAGTATCATTTCCAGCTCTTTCGGACAGGAACTCTCCTCTGATGTGTTTTCACATGTCCTAGCACAATGCAAGCCTGATCCCAGCAAGTCCTTCAGCCTCTTCTGTAAGAGGTGCCAACACTATAATAATGCTGCTAGAGGCTCTGTGGATCGAGGAGGTTTGGACAGGACAGAAGAGAACCGCTTAAAATAAAGCACTGCTGAAATGTGTCCCACGCCTTTGGGAGATTACTCACACATGACTAGGTTAGAAAGCGTATGCACGCACACGTGTGTATACTGTATATATATTTAGGTTAACAAGTTTAAACTATTAATAAACAGCTTCTTATGGTATTTGGTAATTAAAATATCAGGCTTGTGTCATTCAAAATAGTGCAACCTACAAAGCAATATACAGGAAAATTACACACATTGTTCCTATTACCATTAATATGCTTGTGCATATCAAGATGACAGGATACCCTTTTCCATAGGATTAACCTTTTGCATATTTAATTGTATTCTTTGGCCCATTTTCCTGTGAAACCTCGTATGACAACATGAAGACTTTGGCTTTAAAAAAAAAAAACAAAACCAAAACCAAAAAACTCCCGTTTTTTCAGTGGCTTTCAGATTTCAGAAACTTAAGCAGAATTCAAACCACTTTAGTTAAAAATTATCATTTCTTCCAGAAACCACACACCCCGCAGCCTGTCACAGACCACCCGGTAGTGTGGATAACTGTGAACCTCCAATTTAATTTTTTTTTCACTTTTGAAGATCATTTACACTTCAAATACCACACAACACATCCTCCAAAATTTCTCTCAACTCCTCTAATCTTGTGCCAACAGTGAACAAGAAAGGTTTCCTTCCCCAGTAGCACGGGAAGGCACGACAACCTCGTGAGGGCCTTTGACTGCATCACCAGGAGTCCAAATACAGGGTTTGCAATGTGAAACAGAAGCCAAAATATATTTCCACAAAGTTTTTGCCATTAAACACCATTATTAAACGGGCTCAATAAAAAATGATCAGACTAAAGAATCCTGTTGCAATGATGTAACACAAATCTCTTCAAAACGGCTATTCTCAAGCACTGCAATGCACAAAACAAATTAAAAAATGTATTCTCATAATGCATTTGCTGAGAAAAACATGTCATTTCTTCTAATAGTACTAGAAGCGCAAAACAAGACATTCTCCATTAAAATTTCATGTCACTGTAAATATTACCATTTGCCCACATTAAAGCTTAGTACCATTTACGAGAAGTGAGAAAACCTTCTTCAATTCCCAAGCAAAGTATCGTCTCACTTGGAACTTTACAGTGCACTGAATAAGTATCACAATATTTATTGGTATTTATTTTCACAGTTTTCTAACGTGCACATAGAAATATAATTTTTGAAATATATTAGTGAAAACAAATACTAATACAAAAGGGAAAGGACAAAACATCTAGGAGTATTACTGCTTATCACCACTACTTTTTAAGAGTTGGAGAGTCAAAACCATCTCTCTTTTAAATATGTAATACTATACTTAGTGTGGTTATCTACTAATAAAGGTATTGCATGACAATGTTACAGCATGGTTATATTCTCTACTAATTTAGCTTTGTTTTCAATACAGGTAAAGAATTAAGCAAAAGGAGAAAAAAGTGTCATTTAAGTGCAAAACAACAAAAACCTGGTAAACAGTGAGGTAACAATTTTACTTATATTATTTCTGGTTCTTAAATTATAGATATGACAAAATCATCACAAAATCATCAGTGGATTCTTACAGCTGTTAAGATTGGCATTCATTAAAAAAAAAAAACAAACCCCCCAAAAACCAAAAACCCAAACAGTTTCAACCACAGCAGATATACTCTGCAGTATGTAACGAAAAAGCTCATGAACCTGCGAGAAGAACTGAGTGCATTTTCGCTGCATTGCAGGGCGATGCACATTTGCAATCCTGACTTCCAAAGTTGCAGGACGTTGGAAGAGCACATGTTTTTAGAGAGCATACCCTGTACACAGGTTGAAGCAGGGCAAAAAAAAATTAAAAGCTTGACTGAGGTGAAATAGATGAGGAGCTCATTCACAAGGAGTGCAGCAACCCTCCCCGGCAGAGCAGAGAGAAGCAAGGCAGGATTTCTGCTCCCTTTTAGCAGGGCAACAGACACCAGAGAGCACAACCAACCACCTCTCCATCCCACGAACATCGCTGTGACAGTGTAATGAAGGTGAACATGGGATTAACTCCACAATGAAAGCTGAGCATCAACAAGAATTTTACACTGTGTACAATATGTATGTGCACATCAGACAGAAGAGTCTGCATGATCAGAGCGAAGGACGAGACGTGATGGTCTTGAGGCTACTCCCATTTAACCACAGCTTCACAGGTGACTCCAGCAGAGCAGGTTGAGCCTGTGCTCTATCATACCACGCACCTGCCTGTACTTGCATTTACATCCACAAATAAATACACAGCTCTAATTAAACTGCGCTCCTTCCTCATGATAGAAAATGCTAACATGTTGCTAATACATTTAAATAAGACAGTACAGGTGAGTTTGGGCAGGGAAAGGGCTCATATCATAAAAGTCATACTTTAAAAGGCCTTTATGCTCTTTCACTGCTATACTTTGAAGGCTCAGCTCTCAATAGGAAGGAAGTTTAGATTAAAAAAATAACATTGGTAAAACAAACAACTTCAGTGTATCACTGGAAAACTGTTTTTACGTTGCAAACCAGAATGCTCTATACAGGAAAGGTATCTACTTTAAAAGGACTTTTGAGCTTAGATAGGACTAGAGCTGGGAAAGGGAGTTTAGCAAGGGAATGTATGACACTCCATCTTGAAAGAAGCACACGATGTGATGATTAACACAACACAATCTAGTCAAGCAACAGGATAGCTACTGTCTTATTTTAACTAAGAGAGAATTTTGCCATAACAGATCTGTTTCCACTAGGTTTTATATATCAAACATCTTTAAAACAGTGTAAAACACCAAAAAGATTCACCTCTTGAATTCTTCCTAAATCCAAGCTGACTCTTAGACCCTTAGATTGGTACCACAATTCCTGTTCTACATTGATGAACCCGGCAAGGGAAGGAATAGTACCAAAATCTTCCCCATCACTAAGATGCATATGCTACACTGCCGAAATATGAAAATAGCAAGTTATTCTACAGGGAAGAGATTCTGACACTTCTATTTCATGCTGGATAGTCACATGGTATAAAGAAACCGATGATACAGGCTAGGCTGGGAGTACTGCAAAGCCCACAAATGCCCGGTGCTGCCTCAGTAACTACTTGCGTAACCACAGGAACCCATACGCACCTGCAAGGTTTAACGTGGTACTCACTTGCAGATTTAACTAGCAGATTTTGTGAGGCTGGGGACAAGTACACCATTACTTTTCTAAGCCCACCTAACTGAGATGTCTTAGTTTGGAGACTATACTTTCTAAAAAGTCAACAGAGAGAGGTAAAACCTTCAGGACACGTCACACACACAACTTCTCCCAAGCCTGCAGTGCTCTGAGCTACCATTCGGAGGGAGCTTTCTCTCTCTCTCTCCCCACTGGCAACAGAAAGAGCTTAGCCTTCCAGCACAGCAACCCAACGCTACACACACAGGTCTGGCTTTTGCTTCCTGTAAAACTATGTAAAAAGATGTATTTCCACCAGGAAAAAAAAAACCACACTCCTGATTCCCCTTTCGAGCCTTATTTCACATCCTAAGTGTTCCTGAAAGACCATAGAGAGACATTTATTTATGAGATGCTGCTAAAACACGGTGAGCTGGCGATGATTTGGGTTCTGTTTGTCCACAACACTCTTTCTCCTAACCGAGCTTCTTACATAGCAGAATAATGAATGCTGAGCTAAAGCTGAAAAAAAACATTAAATGAAATTTTCCAGAAATACAAAAACTCTTAATTTTCCTTAATTTTATCTTATATATTAAAATATCTTATTTCCATGCGTTTAAGTTAGTGGGTGGCTACACTGCTCTAAGAAACACAAGCAGAACACAAAATCCATCGGAAAGGAAAAAGGAAAGTTTACTGTGGTGAAAAGGGAAAGACAAAAACATGAAGAAATTCTACAATGTCTTTAAAAGAGGAAAAAAGCAAGAGGCAGGTATGTCTATGTAGCTGTTTTTACCTCCATGTACCTACTGCACTCCTCAGCAATTCAATATCCTGCCTCCACAAAAGTTGTCGTCCAGGAGCAGTGTAACACTACAGGACATGCTACCAAGAATGGCCCATATCATTTACAGCCTGATTCAGTTCCAGCTGGAGTCACGGGAAATCTTGGTGATAGGAATGACCAACAAACTGCTAGAGCTGTAATCAGGAAAATGTAACAAGTCACCAGCACCATCCAGAAAGGTACAGAAAGGATGGCCACTTAGGCAGGAAGATTCTTTTCTCCTCTTCAAGAATAGCAGCAGCTAGAGTGAGAGAGAGGGAAATACAGAAAGTCTTGATCTCGGTTTAACTGAAAGTCAGTGCAAATACATCAACAAAGCTCAGGCAATACTCAGAATTCCACACACTCTACGGCTGAGCCTCACAAGCTGTGGCTTGTGGCTCTATGGTTGAAGATTTTTCTTCAACTTCTCAGCTTCTTCTTCTTTACGCGCATACATCTGCAACCACACCAGCTACTCGCCTACAACCCTACACTTTAGCCTTTTCTTCCCCTTTTATTCACTCATATTATATACCAAGATCAAAACAACAAATGCATGCAGATTCTTATTCCCTCTACTTTCAGTGTCTGGTGAGGTTTTTTCTCCTTTAAGGCAGCATCTTTTATTTCCATGTGAACAACTGCTGTGCAACATTATCAAGTCTTCCTTCTGGCTCTTTAATTTGTTTTGGTTTAGGGGAGGTGGTTGTATTGCATATTTGCAGCTAATAATAATAATAAATCTCTACAGTCACCAGAAATCTGCTCAAAATCAGAAAAAGCAAACACTGCAATATATTTCTTTATAGCTCATTTGCTTGTACATTTCACAGAAGGATAAATCCACCCGGGTTTAGGATGTTTACATTTGGATCTCAAGAGTTTACTTAGAAAATGTTGTAAATGGGAATTTTTCTTTCCCAGAACTTCACATACAGTACTTGTCTATTGAATCATGTGTGTCTAGTTAGATAAGAGATGATGATACAAAAGACTTGGAGCGGTCAGCAAACATTTTAAGAGCTTTAAGATGATGCGAAAGAAAAGAGCCACCACTGAGTTTTATGATTCACTTGGTAAAATTCTCAGTGACTTGCCTGGCAGTTTTTGGTATAACATCAGCAAATATCATATCTGCTGAAACACACCAAGTCGTTCAAAATACTTAAGATTTTACTTAATATACTATGATTTGGATTGGAAATTAAAATTTGCCTGAAATATTTTTATTAAACTTGTTACAACAATATTTATGCCTTTAGTGCATTTGCCTTCCTGTAGACCTAAGACAAATAGTATACCTATGTCTTTGGGAAAAGGTTTTGTTCATGAAAGTGGTCTTCATCCCACAAACACCCTAGCCCTCCTTAGCTCATACAACTATTGCTAAGAAATGGGAATCTTTCTAAGGGCAGGGAAGGATCTTCTGTTTATAAAAATTCCATCCTGGGAGGAACCAGAAAGCATACCAGGTGAATCAGGGCCAAAAATTGTGACCAAAAGTTGAATAAAGAAAACTTAACACATATTTGCTCTGGACAGCGAAGAGATACCTACAGATATGCTTTCTGAACATACTTATAATAAAGTGTAATGAGATTTTTGGAAGCTGGAAATGGACTCGGAAGCCCAAATCTCGTGACATTTCGTTCCTTCAAAAGTACCATCCTCCACCATCACGGTGAACATTCAAATACATTTGTAAATACTGAGAACTCATTCTGAACTGTTTGGTAGTTAAAGTCAGCTTAAATCTGTTTAATAAAAATTGCAAACAGAATTCAGTAAGCTATATTTTGTCTATCCCTATACATCATTTATATTATCTCCCATTTGCAGTTCTGCTCTGCAGTATGTTATTCCAAATTAAACAACTTGCATACTGTACCTCAGGCACACAGATACTACAATTACAGCTGACAGGCATGATTCTATTGAAAAGGTTTTCAGTTTAGGGAAAAGTTGGGGTAATATTCACATTTTCCAGTTCACAGTGGTAATGGTTTCCCTGCTCACTGTTCTTCAGTGAAATGTAAGGAATAATGCTTGAATAATCTAAACAACTTCTACACAAAAACCCTATAGCCATTCTCAGAGTGGCAGGAGAATGGGGGAGCACCACCTGTTGAACACATTCAATATTTAAATATATTAGCAATTCTATTTACTTCTTTAGTTTAAATTAAATTTTCAGCTCTACACTCTAGTCATGAAAGGCTTCCTCTCTTCCCTTCCACACTCCCTTACGGTTAAAATCTAGTGGTTCCTTTCTTCCCCGTGGGGGTGAGGAGGGGTGTGTAGCAGACATTTTATTTGTGAAATAATGTGATTGATCTTTATTAGAAGTAAATTCATATAACAATGCATCCCTGTTACGGAAATATCTCCGTATACCAGTAAGTGATAATAAAGATACTGTTCCTTAGTTATGTGTGCATACATTCAATCTATATAACAGACTCAATCGGAAAAATTTAAAAAAATAGTCTGGTGTTCAACAGGTATGCACAATATTCTGGAAGGAAGAAGCCCCTCAAAAGGCATTAATCCTTCACTGTGTGTTGAGATAAATGGTACTGCGCTCCTCACCGACTGCACTGAAAGTACGGCTGTCGGTGCTTGATACCGTATTAACGGCTTTAATACTATTAACATACAATTAGATGTCACTAATAGACTATGAAGAAAGAATTACAGTGGGTTGGGATTTGATTTGGGAAGGGAAGGAATAAAAGAAATACTATACAGCCCTGAGTAATCACCAGTAAGGGGCAAATGCAAACTCACGTACACGTTAGGCCTCAAGGTTACTAATGAAGTCCACAGCTCCATAGTAAGTGTCATATAGTGATATCTAAAAATATATACTCTGGATCAGGCAGCTGTGAAATTTCTGACAAGATGACTGCAGACTTTTCAATGAACTTAGGTAGTAATGGTAAGTGCACGTGGAGTATAAGAAAAACAGTTGTACCTTTACATGAACCAATATCCATGGGGCTTCCTTTTGGTACACAGCAGTTCACATGTTTGGGCCTACAGCCTTCCCATTTATTTTCTGTCCGTCTAGAATGAATGTATTAATTTTGTGCTAACATGCTGTATTTTATTTATTAAGGTCCCAGGGGTTGGGTTTCTTTTTATATTACTTGGCTTTGAAAATGATTATGAAGCTAAAACATATTTTTGAAAATCTAGCTTTCTGTTCTCTTTTAGAGACTTACTTTTGAAACTGTGCAAATGCATTCCTAATTCTTTTTGTCTGTGTCATACTACATGCATACCATATTGCTTATCCAGTACTAGAAAATCATTAAACATTTCTAAGGACAAAAGTACATTGAATGATACTTAGCAACATAAATTAGAATAACCGAAATAGTAAAATAACTAGTTACAAAACAGCATAGTTGCCAACATATATTGGGGCTATTTCAGTACAGCTCGCCATTTATATATAAAGCATACATAAATGGCTATTTTTTTATCCTTTTCAACAAGACATATTTTAAAAGGATGCTTAAGAGCATACTAGTTTACCTATTCATGTACAAAAGTACGCTGGGAAAGGGAGAGGTTTACATATCATTTACCATAGCAGGATACTGTTAAAGGATAAATTCTCCCTCTAAGATGGTGGCAACTATCTTTTCCCCTATAGATAAAGTGTTCATGGAAAATTTAAACATCTGATTCGATGCTAGGCATTTTCTTATACACACGTCTATTGCTACAGGAATTTAAAACCCTTGGAGTTGAGTACAAGCTATTCCTATTTGCAACGTAAGGCAAAACATGCTCTGAAATGTACATGTCATTATGGATCCGACCATCCCTGGAACAGTATGATGCTGTAGACTTTATGGATGACCTTAAATAATTATCATGCCTTCCTCTTGTCGGTAATGAATGTTTATAAAGATCAGCCGGACTTCGCCTAAGAGATAAGTGCTGGTCATCACGATAGGTGTGCAGAAAGGGGTTATCATCTGAGTGAACAGGATACAGGGACTTGCTCCGCTTACTGTCCTCTAGAGCATGAGTTAAAAGTGAGGCCTTGTTGCTCAACAGTTTGCTCGAGGGAACACTGAACATGCTTGCGTATGGACTGCTTTGTAGAAATTTCTCTCTTTCTTTCAAGCTTATACTACGAGAAGGTCTTCCAATATCAATTTCCCTGGACTTATCAGCGATATTATCAAAAGAATGTTGCCTGCTAATCCTCAACTTATTTTTTTTATGATATTGCAGAGCATTATTTTGTGACCAACTATGCTCGTATATTTCTTCAGGAAGTGATAAGTTCGTTGTATCCTGCAGCATCTGATCTTCTTCAATATCATAGAGGTTCCCCGTCCGCAAGCATGCGTCGCATTTGTAGGGAGATCTGCTCGAGTAGTGTCCCGCATAAGTGGGCAAATTGGAAAGACAGCTCCTGCAGTGGGTGGAATTCTGTCTATATCTATCGTTCATGTCAACTAGGGAAGCATTTTTATCTTTTAAAGTGTAGTGCTTTGCATAAAGTTTATACTGGTCGTTATTTGGAAGACTATCTTCATTATGCAAGGGAGTCCGGTTAGCGTGTTCTGCTTTCCTGTAGTTGTCATTGTGATCTTGATAAACATCAGGAAACTCTATAGTTTCTGGAAGTACGATGTTTTCAATGTACTGAGGTGTGTCCAAGCGGAATCCTGGCTCCTTGTCAGCATCAATTGTGTAGATTTTATCCCGTGGAGAGCTCGGTTTGGCTTTCAGATATGTCAGTTCCACTTCACTACAGTCTTTTGGGTATTTTGATGCTACTGTCCTTTTTTTGAAGTTGTCCTTGGTTTTGTGGTGCTTGTTGTTGTTCTCAGGTTCCATATGGCAAGTGGCTCGGCTTGATGTCTCCGATACATCTGAATGGACAATCTCTTCAGGAAGGTATCGTTGGCCTTTCACTGAAAGCTGCCTGTTTTCATCTGACCCGTTTTCTCTCTGGGAACCTTGGCCCTGACGTACAGATTCTTGACGTAAAGATTCCACAGATTTCCTCCAAAGCTGCCTGGGTCTGGAGTTCACTTTTGCTTCTGCTGTTACTGCAACCTCTACTGTATTTGGATTGGACTCATTCAGTGTGAGAGGATGCTGACCTTGGAAAACATAGTTGTTAAGATTGTCCTTGTGTCGATTGCCAGGCAGCGTCTGCAGTTCACTCATGTTGTCACCAAAAAAGTTATCCTTTGTCTGAAAGGATCTGTTATCAGAAAATATCAAGTTTCCCTTATCCATGACCATATCCATAATCAAGGAACCCCTCTGAATAAAATCAGCGGTTCTTTTGGGGGAGTTAATTCTTGAAGGATTGATATTGGTCATATTTTTTGCTGTTCGCAGTAGTTTTAACATGTTGGTTTGGGAATTGGTCAAAGTAAAGTCAGGAGACTTCTTTTTTTCTTCAATGTGTACTCCATGAATGCAGCTGTAAATGCCCTGTAATATGAGTAATATGAAAAAAATTAAATCACTAGGTGTCAAGTTTAAAGACTTCCATTCTATTTTTTATTAACAATAAAGGCCAATTATACATTGCTTAACTAATGACCGGAAAGACTAGAAGTACATATGTATTCTTTTAACATTTCCTTATGTTGATATGGGACAATAATTTCTGCCGTATCTGTTGGCACTGTAGAGGAGAAAAATTGCCCGTGTTTTACAAACCAGTGGTTTGTGTTGGCATCCCCTGTTTATTCTAGAAAACAAGATTAGAAGGTACCCCAAAAGGTTCCCTAGTCCCATCACAAAATGTAACTAACCGCCAATAAGGGAAACTCTATTATTTTAAATCATTGATTAAGTTACCGCTCTAACCAAACCTGCAGTCAGGCTATCTTCTTGCAGGTTAAGGTACTCGTCACCCTCACTGAAATACAAGGGCTTCTAGTCATGGTATTTTAGCTTTTCTGTTTCCTTTCCTAGTGCATATGAAAAAATCCTATCTCTTTCTAAAGCTTAATTTGAGTTCATTTTGAGCAAAAAGCTGAAGCCCATCTGTAACTCCAATCTTGTCAGTCACTCCTGTGAGCTCAATTGACATTTCCGACCCTGTGAACTAATAATTCTTAGAAATTTGCCTTTGAAATAAGTACTTTTTTTTCCCTGGATTGTTTAGGAGAATTTCACATGTAAAAGGCCAAATGTATAAAGTTCAAATGTAAAATGTGGAGGGAAAAGTGTATATGCTTTTCTAGACAATCCCCAACACGGTAGGGCAGAGTATTTTTCATGCAGTTTCAATACAGTCCAATTTATTCAACAGGGTAATTTCAGCACATTTTAAAGCAATTATGTATTTCAGTATCATTTTCAATTTTCTTCAGCTTCATAAAAACATCCAGCAAAACCAATTACCTAATGAAAGTACTGTGTCTAAAAAAAAAAAAAAAAAAAGACAAACCCCCACTCATTTGTCAAAAATATAAGATCGAGCACATACTTCCCTTATTTTACAACAAGTATCAGTTATTTGGATATGTAAATCCACTTTCAGAATCCACTTTTGTTTTGGTAAATTTGTCATTAAAACCTGTCTTAGCGTCTAACCAAATGTGTTTGGCCTTTTCTCACAGGGTTTATTCAAGTTTGCTATCAAGAAAAGCTTATAAAAATATTCCAGAATATTGGTATCTCTTAAGGTCCACTTGTTTAAGCAATACACAAAACTGAGAGCTAACATCTCTCATAGAATGGTTTCGGTTGGAAGGCACCTTGAAGATCACCGAGTTCCAATCTCCCTGCCATAGGCAGGGACACCTCCCACTAGACCAGGTTGCCCTCTCATTGATTTAGTATTTATTTTGTTTGGATTTTTTTGTGGAAATTAATCTATTTTCTGTCTCCGAGCAGCTCTGCCATTTCTTCATCAAAATTTCCCCGAAATGTATCAGTTTTCAGCATTTGATTACTGATTATCCCGGCATATGATAATTCATACCTTCGAATAATCCCATGAAGAAAAGACTTCCCATGGTGTGCAAGTACATCCTAAGCCCATTGACTACTCTAGAGCATCGCACTGATGCTCTGACATATATTTCAAATGTCCAAACAGGAATAAAAGGAAATATAATGTTTTAGGGAGGTAGCGTTTATTCTATCTGTTGCCTGAAAGGGGAAAATGAGAGCCATACGAACCCTGCTGATTGAGAACAACAGTCCCGGCCTATCTGAGCAGACTCCAGTGAAGCAGAATCGAAGTTTCCAGTAAAATAAGTGCTCCCAGACAAAGGTTATTAAACTGAGCGCCATGGCTGCTGCAAGCATGTAAAACACTCCTGCCATGTTGTCAATGTCCAGCTGGCTGCTCATGACTTCATTCTTCTCGTTGTGGCAAATGCCAGTCAGCCACAGGGTTTCTAACTCTTCCATTTCCCCTAGGGAGAGCAAGGAGGCAAACCAGTTAGAACACAAAAATTACTACTCACAGCGTTTGAAAGCCTTTGCAAGTTTAAAAATACAGCACCATTTAATGCTTCATTTGTGGAGCACTTCAGTCTTATCTACTAAGGATTTGCAAATATAGCAGATTTCAACTCACAGCACCCTAGCTTCAGATGTCCTCAGATTTCATAAATTACATGGGAAGCTTGGCTGCTCTAGAAAACAGGATCTGTGATTTGGGTAAAACTTTCTTCTGCTTGCTGTAACTAGTACCCTTTGGTACAAAGAATGGAACCAGAGAGTTGCCATCCCTTGGGATTCCTCCACCCCATCTGCAAGAGCTGTGTTTGGTGCACCCACAGACCCAGAAGGCTCCTTCTGTCCCAGTCCAATCAGTGCCACAGGTGCTGCTCCCATCCGCGTGTCCAGCTGGCAGCAAGTCCGCCTGTGAACTCCAAAGGTGCCGATGCACACACAGACCCTCACAGACAGCAGTGTCGTTAGGAGCACCCACATGGCACTCACAAACACAGATAAAGGTGGCCTGATCCTCCTCCTCCTGCCCAGCTGATGGGGACTGAAGTTTGCTAGTGAAACACTCACACACAATCACTTGTGTGATTCACAAACACACCAGTATTTACAGACCCCTCAAACACTGGCGTGGGCTAAGCCAGTGCAATATCTGTGCCCCGACCCTACATGCCCCTTACCCAGGCACCGGCTTGGACCTTGGGTCTTTCCAAAAGTCCCCTAACAAATCACATCTGCCCCCACATTGATAAACACTGAACAGAAAGCAAGATCACATCAAAAACAGGTAGGAACTGAGTTTAGTAAAGAGATGGGACGGGCTGTAGCAATCAGACACAGGGCTCAGCCAGACAAGCATCATGACACGCAAACAGACCCTTTTATGCCCCCTCCTCTCCATTTTCCTGTACTTGTCGCTCCCTGATCCACTCTGACCCCTCCCTTTGGCCCTTCCTTTAAACATCGCCAAATAAATCTCACATGTTCCTGCAATCCCTTTAAAGCATGCCATAAGAAGTTTGTTCTGCCTTGTGATATCCACGATAACCTTACTTCCCCTTTCATAGAAGTTGCAACAGAAGGCTGAACCTCTCCTGACGTGTCTGGTCTCTGCTATCATCTCTATCAACCCTAGGGTTTGGGTATCTGGGGATTTGATTTATTACTGTTCTTGTTTCTTGTTTTATTTTTTAATGTTGCACAGCCGCTAACCAGATAACCTCATGAACAACCGTAGAATCCAGGTATCTGCATGTCCTTTACATCCACATATCCATTCCATAAACAGATTTTTACTCCAGCCTTCCAGCCCAAGGAGATGTTTCTGAATGTTAAAAGACAGACCACCCAAACAACAAAGATTAAATGGCAAGTTTAAAAATTCAGCATGAGCAGTAGCAACCAGATCCAGCGGTTGGCTGCCCCGGACCATCACTGCAGTAGTCATTAGTCACATTTCCTCTGATAGTTGGCTGTACTTCAGTAATAGGTTTTAAACCACTTTCTGATCTACAAGCACTTTAGAAGGAAAACACATTATTTATCAAAACTTGCTGGTTTTCTTCCCAGTAATCCTTTTATTTATGGCAAAGCAGTGACAATCACCCACACTGGATGTAAAATCATCCAAAGCATTATGTCTGCAGGTTACAGCAATGTTATATTGGAAATGGAAAGCTGGACTAGCTTTACCCATACAGCACACGCAGCAAGTGAGGAAAAATAGCTGTATACTACACAGTATTAAGAAAGTCTACTGTGTTTCATACACCGCCTGCTTTTCTATAGAAAATAACTGACACTTAGTGCCGGGATACTTGCAGTATGTCCCTTTTACTGTTTAAGTGTCTGGTTTTAATTTTTTATTGTAATTACGGTATCTTTCATATACAGCTCTTCCCCTGGTTTTCTGTCTCTTTTCACTTTCTGCTTTCCCCCAGAGGCCTGGGTGATGCAGTAACTGCAAACCCTTCCCACGACACATACTCTCTCGTGGTGCCCTGGACACCTCCCTCTGCTCCCCCCAGCCCGTGGGATCACCCGGCCTTTCTTCTTACAGCCTCCGCTGGCCTTCTGCTGCTGCCACTGCCTGCCTCCTGGGCAGCGGCAGGCATACAAACGGCATCATCACATGCCTGAAACAGAGCATTCCTGGTTTCTAGTTCTGGCTATGCCACATCCTTACTGCCACGGAAACGCTTCAAGCTAAGGAAGCAGATCCGGTCTTTCCCTCTGTTGCACATTCTTAGTCTTCGAATCCACATTTCACCAATGACAATGGGGCCCCAGAGGAAGGACACTGTCACTTAGCAGTGGTTGCTACTGCCAACGTGGACAGAGGTGTGCAAGAAACTGCAATTGTTCCTGCCAAGATTGTTTTTTTATATTGTGTGATATGATTAATTTTCAAATGTTTAGCGTTGCTCTTGCTGAAGCCCTGTATGTGCATTACATGCCTTTTTACTCTCTTGGAGATCTACTCAGACGAGTAATTCTATCATTATTTCTAAAGACAAAGTTCACTGTTTCTAGAAAATACAGCAGGCACTACAGAGGGCCAGAAAGTACAGTCTTAGCTGGCTCGGTGTGTTTCCCAATTTAGGATATGACTTCAATTTGGGGGAAGAATTCCCATGCTACAGATCCCTAATCCTTACCCAATGATTAGGGATTACATTTTCAGTATTATAATCCATACATCACTGGAGTAAAGATCAGAAAAAAGTGGCTAGATCCTATATTGCCATTTCAGCTCCCTTCAGGCTAGACTAGGAGATCAATGACCTGCTGTGCAAGAGCATTTTGCGCGAGAGAGTGCCAGGCCACTAGGAAAGCTGCAGCCCACAGATGATTTGGATGCGTGAGTTGGAAGTGGAACACAAGACTGTGATGGAGAAATTGCTTCGCATAGAATGTGATGGAAAAATTGAAGTAGAAAGGAAAAGTACCAAGGCACTTCAGCAAAGGCTTTTCACAAATTTTTCAGAGAGATTATTCGGTTCCCAGTTAATTCTGAGTTTAGTTTTCTGCTTGAAGCATGAATTGAACCTCTACGTCTGAAAAAGGCACTATATCTTCTCCCAAATTACAGTGCTCAATCTTCAAGAGCCATCCCCAATCTTAGATCTTCAATCTAAGAGCATCCCCAAAGAAGAAAGTCAATCATAATGAATCTTTGAAATCTTCTAATCCAGGACATTGGGACAATAAATTATTAATAGCAACAGTATAGACATTGTACACTGTCGCTACATAGATAATTGGGGTTCATTATTGCATTACCATATCTTTTTGGACTTCTTTTGTTCTGCTAAACCTCAGTGGACTGTTCCCCTCGTCTGTCTTTCAAGTCCTCCCCAAGGTCTATGAATAAAACTCACAGAGGCTACAGAAGAGAAAAGAACCCAAATCCAAAGAGAGAGGAGTATTTCTGGTTTGTGCATTAGTAGCCGAAGCTCTGACAATCAGCCCTCATTACTTCCCACAGGAAAATTCGCATCTCCAAGACTGTCAAACATCAACTCGATTTGACTGCTGTGCCCTTTTACAATTCATAACAAAAATCACGAAGGAATTTAAATCTGTTTTTTACTTCTGTTTCTTCCATGTTTCTTTCTCTTTGGCATGTACATCGAAAGTAACTATTGATAATCCACTAACCTTTCCGCAAACATCACTACAGAAACCAAGCCAGCTTGTTTTGAGTCGAGATAAATGACAGTGCCCTGGCAAGCTATGAAGAACAAAGCATCCCAGAGTCTCACAAATCCTGCTGTTGTAATATCCCTTCCATTATATCTGACAATGACAGAAATCACTGTTAATTAATTCCCCAAAGTAATCCACAATTTTATAGACCGCAGAGCACTGTGAATCATTGGACTGTCATATTTATGAAATGATATCTGGGAACGGACAGATTAGGCTGGTAATTCTGCTCTCTCTCTATAAATCAGTTACATTTACAGAATATATTTATATATGTATGTGTATACGCACCGAAACACAGACCAAACAGTTACTAATTTAAGTGTAATAACACTTCAGCATAGCTGACCCTGTAAACCTGGCAAAAAACGTCCAATCCATTTATTGCTCTTCCTGCCCATTACATTTTACCCAAGCTGTTTACAGAAGGCATAACATTTTTATTACAAAATCCTAAGGTACGAGGCATTTTTTAACTGCGGTGTCACTTCATTCCTTATGAAAATCAGCCACTTCCAAACTTGGCTTGGAATTGGAATTCAAAACATTGAACTTTGAGGCTACTTAAACTTGGATTCAGAAAAAAATATTTAAATGAATCAAGCCATTTTGGAGGAATGCTGTTGTCTTTCAAATCCTTTTGGGTGGCCTAACTTGTGAGGTGAATGTGTAGGGTGATGACACCTATAGCAGTATACTAGTCTTGGCACTTGAAAAGCCAGAAAATTGTAATTATTAGGCATTGGAGAGTTCAGTCATCTCCGTGTATGCATAAATCTAATTAGCGAGTAAGAGCTCCAAATCTTCCATAACAAAGCCCTTGGAAACTAAGTCGGCAAGCTCAGTATGTATGAATGCCAGGCCTCAATGAACCAAGTGTTAATGGAGTTCAAGCCTGCATCTAACAGGGGGGTCTCAAGTTACATATAAATATTAATCATATTTATTTTAAGGCTTCTTGTTTTCATTTCAAGCACTTACTAAAAGTAATGTAATGCCACAATCATTTGGGGCATCCGTTCATGTGTGGACAAGATTAACGATTAAATTAATAGTTCCAGACTTTGGCAACAAAGTACATCATAACACTAGCACAAGATTCAAAAATTAACAGCCCCAATATATTTGGGCAAAAAAATAGTGCTTATTTTCTGTTTAATATGTTCACAGTATATTTAACCTGCAAAATTCACAAATAACTGTATGGTGCCTACAGTGAGATATTTTTAAAATTTCTATAGTGCTGTATCACAAAAAGTCGGCCTCATTTATAGTGTAAGAATCAGTAAAAGCAAGTATTTTAAAAATCCCTATTTCAAGCAGTGTTGAGCCTCTGCAATATTCATTCAAAACACAGTATAGTCTTCTCTAATAAATTGCAAAATTCTAGCGCTCTCAGTGGTAATCCACAACTATTTACAATGTTTTTAGGTTACAGCACAAACAGTACTCAAATCCCTTAGTATTTCTGTTGGGTTTGTTCCTGTGGCTATGATGCTCTCTGCTCTGACTGCTATTTGCACAGAAACGTGCCAGTTGGCCATTCTGACTCTGAATATCCCACAAATAGCTTTATTTCTACATTTTGTGCAACACCTCAAGCGCATTTGACACTTTATCATTCTGGGAAGGAGTGATAAACTGTCCAGTGTGCCCACGAAAAAAAAAAAATTCACAATAAAAGAGTTATTATCCAGACACAGAAAAGATACAGATCAAAGGGTAGAATGACGCGCTTTTCCTCCCCTTAGCCCTTAGCAGTTTTTGCAGGCTGCGGTAAGCGTCATCTATCCATGCCACCATCCTCTTGGACCTGAAAACCATGCTGCCCTTTTGCAGTCTCTGTCATTGTCTCTCTTGGAGATGAGTCAGCTCTCAGGGCTTTTTTTAGGGGGTTAATGGTATCCCCAGATCCCATTACTTTCCTAGGCCCAGCATCTTGTCAGGGTCTGGCATCCTCCCTCGGTTCTCAGCTTTGCTCATTAAACCATTTGCCCGAAAAAGGCAGTGTCTTCCCAAATGATGGGCCAACCACAAGATAGTGACGGTTAAAGCTGTCTAACTTACGGGTCATTTCACTGATGTTGTTTTGTTTTCTGAGTTTTTTTTTCCTCTACATCTACACATGTATCCAGGAAGATGCACGCATACTGAAAATGACATGTTAGTTGTAAAAAAGAGAAACCCCAAACCCATATAATCCATCATTCTCCCCATGTACTTATAGGAAAGCACTTTGAGGGAACCTTTTTTTGAGAGGGAATAACAGTTTTTCAATACTTGTCTGACGCCTTCCTCATGATTAGCAAAAAAATAAAATAAAATCTTTATCACCCAAGTATGTCCCTGGTTACAAACTTGCCAGAAATAAACAAGCACAAAGTTTTATAATTACATCCAAAAAGAGAACACATTAGGATAACCTTCTTTACTGCTTATTTAAAACGCAAATAATAAAATCAACTTGCTGCTCCGTTCCAGGAAAGAAAGCAAGGTTTGAGTGGCACCTGAGCATCTTCTCCCCCTCTCCCTGAGGATACAAGTGTGGGAAAAAGGGTCAGAGATGGAGAATCTAACCCTGAATGCTCCTGATGGCAAAAGCCAGAGCGTACAATAGTCAGTAAGTGACAAACATCAGAAGTGCTGCGTGGCTGGGAGTGCCTCCACCCCCCTTCTCCCAGTCTACAGCCACAGGGCTTTTATCCTGCTCCTCCCCACAGCTGTGGACAAGCATCAAAGGGCACCATCCCAGCCGGTACCACTACAGGTAGAGCTTTGTCCTGGTAGAAAAACACCCCCAAAAAATCAAACAAAGCCCATGATTTACCTCGTTTGATCTTCACTCCTGGGCAGTCAGCCAAGCCTGGGCTGGGTTTCAGTGTGACTTGGGAACACAGCCACATTAAGCACAAACTCATGACAGTCCAAAATAGCGTCAGAAGTCCGGGACACCGTTTGCTTTTAAAAGGTGTTCTGCGTTCAGCCAGCCCCCAGGGGACACAACACCAGCAGAAGTTTGGACAGAGTTTTTGATGGAGGGAAATTGAAGAAATAATAACAGAGATATGACTTTTGAATTAGCTCTACCCATGAGAAATGCTTGTCAAGAAGCCATTAAATAAAAGTTATGGGAGGGAAGAATAAGCAGCAACATATAAACAGTGATTACAGTCAAAGCATTGACTAAATGGAAAAGGAAACAGACATGGTCCTTGTGAAGAATCTACTATTTACTTCTGTTTCACATAACTACATTCTCTGCAAGAACAGTTATCCTATCAGATGGTAATTACATTAATTTTACAAGATTTGTAATTGGAAAATCGACTTTTTAGTTTTGATTCTCTTATTATCCTCCAAATGATCAACAAGTAAATCGCTAAATAATTTGTTTTAATATTTCTATAAGCACTGAAGTCTATAATTCACTGAGTTCTCATTTTTCTTCTTTGACAGACAGGCGGTTTTCTGCCCTACTTTAGCCGTGTAGGTTAAAGCCATAGGGTCCTGGCTATAATCACTGATGGTTCACAGGCTGCCTCAACTACTTCCTTAGGTACACTGGAAGAGTATTTTCATCAAGTTCTTGCCTTAATTTTAAGCTATTTAATTATTCTCACACATGAAGGAGAAGAAATTATTTTATATGTCCCTTCTGGATCCAGAAATAGGTTTTTAACACTTCACATGCTGTTTGCAAATGACAATTTCAGGCTGGATCAGAGTGCCAGCCTGTACTTTCACCTTATCACGAACCAAAACCTGGCATTGAGGTGCCAACAGAACATATGAGGAACAGCAAACCTAAAACAAACTGAGGAAAAAATAATCTAATGGAGGTTTCTCTGGCAGGGGCGTTTCTAAGATAGGCTATTGCTCTCTTGAGCATGGGTGAGAGGTTGGGTTCACACAGTGAGATCCATTGCACAAAGGCATTCGCAACCACCTGGGCTGTGGAAAGCCCCAGTGCTGGATACGCCTGCAGCAATGCCAGGTCCTGCAGCAGGCGTACCAGGCAACTAACTGCAGCTGCATGGGAAGTCACCCTCCTCTGACCCCAAAAAACATTGCCTTGCATGAATGAGAGTTTTCTGGAAAACTTAATTCTTGCCTACATTGTGTTGCTTCACACACTGCAAGCATCCCTGTGAAGTGCAGCCTGCGTATTCTGCAGGAGCGTGCCTAGGGGAAGCAAGGAAAGGCTGCTCTGTCCAAGCGGAGACAGCCGATGGCTTTGTTGTTTTATTGGTTGAGTACAACAGACCTCTACTGTCAGCACATCCCCTTTAATAAACTTGTATAAGGTGCAGGGCAGGAGGTGGCCACCCCAGCAGGAGATCACAGTGCATGTGACAGAGCAGAAGGTGCAAAAAGAACCAGGCTGGTATTGACGGTATAAGGGGTGGTGACTCTTCCGCAAAGCGCTAACCTGAGGTTCAGCCTGAGAAGCCAGCATGCAAGTAAAGAAAACTGACACATAAAAATTATGGACCTTGAGTAGAAGGGTTAAATATAGACGTTCACACTGGTCAGATACAGGGCATCATCTTCAAAAGCCTGTGGCTGCACCAACAGAGTCATCTGCTTATTCAGACTGGACAAATGACAGTTTTCAAATTTAGGGACTGTTTCACACTCCCTATGGTGAGAACTCCCACTAAGCGATGGAGGAGGAAGGTAGCACCCTATCACCTGTAGAGCCTAACATAAGAGGGTCTTTACCCTGAACAGAGGAGTCAGAAGCCAAATGGGTTGATGTGCGTTTGGTTCAATAAGCTCATCAATTTCAGCTTGCCCTAGTTAGATGGTCCATACAGCATGTTTCATAGGAGAGATTACATAAAAGCACAGCAACTTGTTAAGTTCAGTCTGGATCCCCCAAAACAATCTCTCGTACTCTTATATTCTGAGTTATTTCTCCCTGTAAAAATAGCAAGAGGAACACAGATGACTGACAGCAATAAACTTATTGTGAGCTAATGACTGCACTCTGCATGCCCCCATTAGTTAAGGATGAATTAGCAGAACTGCTAAGCACGACTTTCAATATTACAATCCCTCTAACTCTTGTTCAGCTACACAAACACCCTCCACTTATACACTCACACTCTCCAGTCACATTTGTTCCACCCACTGCTTAAGGAGGACACTAAATATATAAACAGAAAATCACTGGGATTGGGGGTGTATTCTGCCTGAGCAGCACTCACTGAAAATATGTCCTTATAATCACATACGTATTTCCTTCTTGGTCTTTAACAGCCAGCGTGACTCACACTGCTACACTTCCTTATAATCTAGACAGCGATTTGGAAGGCTTATGCTAAAATATGAAAAAAATAGCCAAGAGTTTTCCTCTTCCAGATGCAAGGGGGCAAATCTTATTTCCACAGTTACCTATTACCCTTAAGGAGGGAGAAGCAATTACCCACCCAGGAAAATAATTTTTAGTGTACTAAACCATCCTAAAAGCACATAAAGATTAACCAGAACTCAAAGGTTTTGGGAAGCGGATAACAGACTCTCTGTGGAAACTCAAACCAAAACCAGTTTTCTTCTTTACATCTCCATGTCTCTAATTGCTTCAAAAATTGCAGCCTTAAGGGTTAAGGGCTTAATACAGCTATACTATATGCCCCTCTTTTCCTGGAGATCTCTTCCCAGACCTTCATTTCAACTGAGCCCGTAACCTGCAGATAGCCCAGAAGGTTACAAATACCTCACACGTAGATGCTCGACCTGGCCAGCTGGCTGGCATTCTCCCACTCCTCCCCATACTTGCCCTCTTTACCCAGCATTTTTCTGTTGCTCGTTTCCATCCATTTCTGCTGTCATGTGTCTCTTATCCCTCTATTTCTGCTGCATCCCCCACAGCTAAAGGCTCCTTGCTGTCTTTCTCTCCATCCCATGCAGACTCTGAAGCTCTCTTACTCCCCAAGCAGCTTTGTCATTTGCAGTTCAACAATATCATCTGCTCACAAATGAAAAAAAAAAAAAAAAAAAAGAAAGACGGAGAGAAAGAAAAATACATTCTTCTCACCTACTAGGCACCAGTGATTGTGCTCCAAATCCCAAAGACATGATGATATAGGTTTCAGAAGCAATGTCTCAAACTACTTTGCAGGATATTTTTAGAAAAGTACCACTCTGCTTTAAATGGCACCATGCAGCCCACGCCAGAGGAGTATTAGCCATGCCTGGGCCTTCAGACAGGTGGGCAGAAGTTCCTACTCTGGAAGGCTAGAGGAACACGGGTGCCTTCACAAATGTCGCAGTCCAGCAGTTATAGACTTGCTAAATTACGCAGGCTATGCGTCCGAGCCTTTACTGCACTTATCAAATGGCAAGCTAGCACAAAAAAGCAGTTGACAGCTGCTAGGGTAACGTGCTGGATTCTGGGTATGTCAGCCTGCCCAGCTGCTCTTTACAGAGGTTTATAAAAGAAATCAAAGCACGTATCATGCGATTCTTCACTGCACAACATTTCTGTTCTGACACATTCCTGTGGCTGTGGGCGGAAGATCCAAACAAAATGATGGTGCTGCTTCTTAGCAGCCATATCATTTTAGTTGCTTTTGAACTCCTGGGTGCTTCTATTTCTCAAGAGAAGACTTCTGTGTCTCAGTAGAAATATTTTTATTTCTCTGTTAAAAAAAATAATGAAAGTTTCGTCTTGTGGGCACAACAAGCCAAAAGAAAAGGCACAACCACTACTGCGCTTTAGAGAATTACCCTGATGATCAACTATTTTAAACAAAACTGCAGATGCTAATCATCAACTGGAAGTTTTTGTAGATGATGAGATGTGACATACAAATAGTAAGACATATAAAGCCAGAAATTCGCTAGTAATACACTCGACTCATATCCTTTATACAAGGTAAAGCAACTCTTAACTTTTTATATGAAAAAGATTCAGTGTTCCAAAGCAATTAATCTTATACTAACAAATGCATATTCATCTCAGCTTCCTATGAACTGGGCTATGTATATGAACCTGCACAGACCAAGTGATGAAACATTTTGGGGTTAATTCAATTTTTGACACAATTAAGTAGCTATTCTTTAAATTCCTTAGCAACTCCTTCCCTTTGTCTCTTTTCCTCTGTGTTAGAATAACAAATTGGGCATCTTGTAGCCATCTTCCTTCCACTGAGACTTCAGAGTCACTTTCACGGTGTAATTGTTGTCAGTATAATTTGTCCACCCAGTAGAACTATGCTCAGGATCAGAACAATACTCATGTAGATACACATAAACCACCCAGTCTAAGCTTAAAGTTATACCTAACACAAACCTACATCCCTCTGTATTAACTTTAATTTTTTTCCCAGTGCCAACAAGATAAAAAGAGGGTTCAAAGCCATTGACTTTGATGCAGAAAAAGCACTGTGTTTTGGAAAGTATGAAAAGATGCTCCTGCCTTAACAAGTCATTAATACTTCTGTTGGACGTTTAACATCAGCAAGGAAGAGGGAAAAGGTTCTCATCCACTGGGCAAAAATTTCATTTCAACATGTAAGTGAACTGGCTTGAATAGGAGAATGATATAGAAGAATCAAAGAAAAAAATCCAATGAGAAAAATCCCAGGAGAAAGACATATGCAGAAGAATTTGAAAGCTTTAAAACGCATTTCAAAAGGCTATCTCAGTTACTGTGTAAATGTAAGAGAGATGAGATCATAGGGTTTTGTAGGTGCAATCAGATATAGTTTTAAACAAATTACTTGGTCTTATCCAAATATCTAGTACCATCCAAAAGGTTCTCTTCTCTTATTAACATAACATTCATATCAAGAAATTATGTCTGTTCAAGTCATTAGGATTTTTTTTCCTTACAGTTATGAAACTCATTAGATTTATAATCATTCATTGAAATTATTCCATAATGTGATGAATGTTCTATTACCTATACTGAATAATAATTCAATACTACCAGGCACTTTGCTGTTTTATAGGCTTAGTCTTAGAGAATAATAAATTCTGCAGAGACTATACACGTGTAAGAAGTATTTCTGCCTTCATTTGTGTTTGCCTATTTACTTAACCTCACTGAGACTCCACCCAGGCTTTCCCAGGAGCATCATCTCAAGATGAAACTTTCCCCCCAACCATACTTGCTTGTAGTCTAGATAACTTCAAAGAGATTTTTAGTGATACAGCAAAGTGATGTTGGTCTTAACTCTGGGTTCATCCCTCCTGATTCACCAAAGCAGAGTTCTGTAAGTTCATAGCTAAACTCATCAAACTACTGAAGTTAGATGTAGATTACAAAACCAGGTCATGCTAGTTCCAGGCAATCACTCTTAACATTTAATTTCTTGGTGTTTTCTTCCAGTTCACCTGCAATGTACTTTATAAATCAGTAGAAGAAATTTCAGCCTCAATATTATTCTTTGGGGTCTTTTTGGTTGTTGTTTTTTTTTTTTTCTTTTTTCCCCTGGTTTTTTGGTTATTTGTTTGATGGGTTAGTGGTTTGTTGTTTGGTTTTTTTTTCTGAAAATTATCACCTAGACCTGTGACACAATGAAGTGAGTCAAGGTAGCAAACATTGCTGGGACTAAAGGAAACATGATTACAATAATTCCTACACACTGTATGTGCCCAGCTGCTATTCTCTTTAATAGAGCCCACACCATTTTCTGAATCCTTTACAAAGGATCATGGGATCCTTTACAAGAGAAAGTGAACATTTTATCACTCATGGGTTGATCAGGGTACCTTCTAAAGGTACCGAAACATACCACTCAAAAAATGCTATAACACATTCACAATCCCCACGGTTTGTGTATCCAAAACTTTTGCTTATCTTCTGAAGTAATATCTGAGCAAGATGAACATGGGAGCAGACATTTCATGACAAGGTTTCATTCACCTGGGTGCCATCTGTATCTATTGCAATTCTATAAATTATTCATATGGAAGTTTTAATACTGAGTTTTGTAGACAATTCATTTGTATTATTTTCAGCTACTAAAAATGGGTTCAAGATATATGCATTCCTATGCTATGTAAATCCACAGGTCAAAGTGTAAATATGTGATAAGATTTTTTTTCCTCTTTCCTCCCATCCATTTTGTTTTCTCCCTGATATCGGAGACGAAGTGATGCATAAAAATGCAGTACCTTCGGTATTTCGACAAGGTTTTCTTGAATAGCTTCAAATACTTTCCCTTCCATTATCTTATTTTCTTTCTCTGTGACTTCATTTCTTTTTGTTGGATGAGAAGTATCAACAATGATGAAAGAATAAGCATGAAGAAAATGCACAGTGAAAAGAATGAAAACCTCAGCGATGCTCTGGCAACATCAAGAGGGTTTAGCCCACAACTGAGAAAGACACCTCAGATCCTCCTTCAGGCTGCAGAAGCATTTTCTTCTTTGGTATGGGACAAATAATTCAACTTCTCTGATTCAACTTCCCCATCTAAAAATGTGTCAGAATTACAGCACCTAACCATTCTTAGAAGCATTACACAAATAGAAAAATATTCTATTCACAAAATATTCACAAATAGAAAAATAAAGCAAATATTTTAGCCAATTAATTGCAACTGTTTAAAACAAGAATATGTAATCGCCTGAAACTTAGCTACTATGGGTCATATATTCATTCCTTAGCAGAAGTAAGCACTGATTCTTCCATAAGCCTCTCTAAATCCAACAGATCAATAATGTTGACACTAGTATCTCTATATGGACACCAGACAAAATGCATCAGTCATGATGATTACATCTCTTCCAGTCGTTTAGTATTATAGTAAGAATAAAATCCGTGTGCTGGAAGACTAACGCACTCACCGTCTCCAGTATGAAACCTAATGTCTTGTTTTTTATGGAGCAGGAGGACACTACACTGAGGGCCTGTACTTTGCCATTTAAACTGTCATATTATACAGAAATTTACCATTCTTAGTCTCGGCGGCATGCTATTAGTGACCTTAAGTGCATATTTATTTTTCAATAGAGACCTCTTTTTCAATGACAGAGAAATGCAAAGACATGTACCTATGGCATAAGAAATACCACAACGATGATGTAACACACACCATATTCCAATCTAACGGAGGATTTTAGTCATAACATGGAAATTTTTTAAACCACTATATTTTTATTTGCATGCACATGCGAAAGGCTTGAAGTTTCACTGTGGCAAAGAAACATTTCTAGAGTCAAAACGTAGTGCAAGCCTGAACTGTCTATTATTACTGTCTACAAACGTATCAAAGATGTGCACTAAGTCTTCTTCTTCTGCAAGGCAGAAATGCCAAGAGGACCTAGAATTCTTCTGGTTTTGTGTTAGAATGAAAAATAGCTGCTTGATATCCAATAAAATTAGTCACCCTACTTCATTTCCATAAACATTCTTTTACCAGAAGTTTAAATTAATGCACCTTAGATTAGGGATCACTCGCACCAGTTCAGAACTGAACTAAACACTTTTAAATAGCAAAACAGCCACGCTGAAAGATAACTCATCTACCAAGTAAAAACTCCTCAGGAATTGCTCAAAGGCAAAAATAAAAAAAGAAAGTAAATAACTTTAGAAATGCTCTCTAACATTGATGCCAGCATTACTTTGTGATGTATATGAAAACACTTTCTGAAAATAGATGCAAACGTCCTTGGCAGTGAGGTGAGTTAGAACAAAGTGGAAGAGAACTCCTGTCTCAGCATCGAGAAATCATGTTACTCATTTGCTTTGCATTTGTTTGTTTTTTTAAAGACTGTAAGATAACAGTAGTAAAACTAAAACTGCATTAACTGTGCATACATAGAGAAAGAAAAGAAAGGAAAAAAGGCTGGTCCCTACCATCTCCAACAAACTGAAGGAGGGCTAGATCAATTTGTCTCTTCCAAGGTGATCCTTTCTGAAGTGCTATTCCATAGCCCGTAGTGGCAAAGATGTACCCGCTCCCGATTGTGACAAGTTTGCAGCCTTCATCTCTTCCAGCCTTGTAATTCAGCACCGCTGCATCATAGATGAAAGCATCCAACTTCCTGAAATAAAAGAAAACATTTTACAAACCAAATCATTAGGGACAGCGGTTGTCAGACTTCTTTTGTCCTTGATGTTAGGACCCTGTTGAATATCATATGGATTCTTTGATATCATTAATTACATATCCTGCTCTGCTGTATCTAAAATTAACAAAAGGCATCTATTTTAGTGAGAGGAAAGTAGGACACAGAGTTTTGCATTTCTATTTTAAGAGGTGCTGTTAAAAAAATACTGAGCAGGAGAAACCAAGCTACAAAATGTCTTGCCCTGTTGTCTTTGTATCTTTGCTCTCAAAATGGATAATAAATATCTTGAGATGAAAGATGATGTCCAAAAGCAACACAAATGACAATAGAGAATTTCGAATTGAAACAACATGAACCAATTAGCTTATTTAAAATTCTGAATGAGACTGAAAACGTGATTTCACCAGTTTCCCACACACACTATTATTTTATGTCTCTTTCCGAAAATAAACAATGAAGGTGGACATTAAGTCCCTGCTAAGACAGAGGAAGGTATTGGACCATATTAGATACAGCTATCTGAATCCTGCTTAAAAATGATAGGCAATAGTTCTTTATGATTCGCAGTTCCAAACATATTATTTTAGTACCTGGAGCACAGCACGAATAAAGGAACTTGTGGAAAATTTCAAGCCTTTCAACCCATCTACCTAAAAATGTAAGAATGGGATAATGCCATTCTCTAAGGTATACAGGGAACACAACAAAATAGACAAAAATAAAATCAGCAAGGAAAGGAAAAGAGGCTATGTCCTTCAGGGATAATTTTTAAGAAGCACTGTAACGCAAGTGTTAGAAGAGACAGGTGCATGGATATTTCACAAAATAAAAGTGCATATACAAGAAGAGGAGGCCACTTGGAAGGACAATCACTTGCCAGCAGTAGACCTCAATTAAAGAAAAGACATTCTTACACCCACAGAAATCGATATGCAATCTTTAAAACAAAAAAGGTAAAACTTAAGTCTGGTTTGTATTGCTGCTCTCTTCTGCAGCCAAAACCACTAGCACAAGACTAGCAGAATACAGAGGCAACAGGAAAAAACTATCATCTCGGCCCAAACCCCACCTAAACGATGCACTAAAGCAAAGTTATTACCTTCCCCAGTAACACACTCTCCCCTTTCAACATCTTTGCCCAGCCCACGGGAGTCAGAGGAATGGGGAGCACACAGCCACACAATCAGCTTGGTTGTAGGTTGGTGTAAGAGGAATCTTCACCCTGCCACCCCCACTGGCACTGCAGCTCCCAGGCACTGCTGGCACTGCCTGCTCTGCCTTTGAAGAGCCACAATGCATTACTATGGAGCACTGCTAAAATGTTCCGACGGGATGCAAACGACAGAGGCTGGCAAAATGCTGTTCATAAACAGCTGGGACCTGTCTTCATGGAAAGGGAATTATAAAAATAAATTAATTGTGGCACAAACAGCTACAAGAGCATCAACTTCAATTATACTGTATCAGTATGTACCAGTTGTAAATTCGGTTGCTGCTGAAGTTTTGGAATCACACTTGCCATTAGCTTAAATCAGTTCATGTTGATAAAGCTTTTCATTTATATCCACAGAACAGAGCAAGGCCTAGGCATATCAGGTTTTGGCTACTGACAGAAAAAAAATACTTTCACTCATGACAGAATTCAATGTTTGTTCTTAAATAATTAATCAAAAGATTGAACTCTAACTTTTGTGGAACTCTAGACCAGATAGCAAAAATCTGGCACTAAAAACCACCTCTATCCATCTCCTGCTAAATCAAGAGAAATACCAGGAGAGGGTGAGGTTGTTGGATTTTGTCTGCTGTCATGAAAAAGTGAAGTTCCTGCCACTACTTTCTGTATTTTATTGCTTCTCTTTAAGGATGCTTACCCCAACAGTCACCATTCAAGTAATCAAATTGGAATTTAGTGAAGCAGTTAATTTAGAGAAAGTACAGGTGGCTCATGCAACCATTAAAAGAAAGAGCTGGGACATAATTTTCTTTGTTTTTCCACTCTTCCTTAAAACGCAGTTGGTGCAATCCTCAGCTTAAAAGTCAGCTTAGCTCCTCAATGCTAAAAGTCTGTCTCCTCCTTCCTTCAAGTGGGTAATTGAACGTGGAGAAAACAATTGCTAAACATCTGGAAGGTGATGTGTCACAAATTCAACCCAGAAATAAGATATGGATAGCTACCTAGCACTGAGGGTAACTAAACTGGAAATAGCCAAGAGGCTGTTGGGGAGGTTGGGGCACTGCCCAAGCCTGCAACCTTCAGCACAAGGCCATCCAGCCTTCTAAACGATGTGCTTTGATTCAGCACTTTGGAGACAATCTTTGGTTTCCGTTGAGAGAAAGAACAAAAATCCACGCCCTTTAGGTAGGCATACAAGGGAAAAAAAAAGAAGAAAAACTGTTTGCCATACCCTCGAGATAGTTGTAACAATTCTGATCTACAGCAGACAATTACCATAATCAATCCAATGACATGCTTTTATCTGTGGTGAAGGAAGGATACTTCCCCTCTCAGTGGATGTCTTTGGCTCAAGCAAGGGGTGGGAAGGTAATGCTCCTCTCTGTGGGTGTCATCACTGCTGCAACAAACCGACCTAAGTTAAATACACTCTGGAATTCGTCATCTGCTTATTCTGGGATTTACAGTTCTGCAATGTAGGCATATAAAACACAGGCTGGTAAACAAAGAGAAATATAAAGAGTCAGCTCTTCTTCTGTCAAAACAGACTCAGGCAGAAATACAGAGGAAAAAGATAATCTTCGCTAAAGACTCCAGGGCAAAAGCCTTGTGCTACCTCTGAAATCACGCTCTACACGTGCAGCTTGCCTCCCCAGTTATTAGAATCATAGAATCATAGAATTAGTGAGGTTGGAAGGGACCTTTAAGATCATCAAGTCCAACCGTTAACCTACCCTGATAAAAACACCACCACTTCTAAACCATGTCCCTAAGCACCTCATCTACCCTTTTCTTAAACACCTCCAGGGATGGTGAATCCACCACCTCTCTGGGCAGCCTATTCCAATGTTTAATAACCCTTTCAGTGAAAAAATGCTTCCTAATATCCAATCTAATCTATATAATAATATATTCCTATATTCCTAATATCCAATATATATATATTCTAATATCCAATATATATATATGTATCCTATATTCCTAATATCCAATCTATTCAGCAGTTTAGGAAAACCTTGGGACAGAAAGACAAGGAACAATCACAGTTTCACTCCCTCACTGTGGACCCTCTCCCCAGCTTCTCTTTAGAGAGGCTGCCATCAGCTGCCGTGGACGCACACGAGGAAAGCAGGTTCTGAGAACACAGAAGGCTTTACTTGAGGGTTTTCTCTATACTATTTCTATAAGGTGACAATAAACCTCACTATTCAAATTAATTTAAAAACATAAGGCACTTTCTTTACAGATGCTGAGTGCTGAAAGGTTCTGCTATCCGTTGCTGCCCAGTGCCTGAACTGTAAACCAAAAAGTTGATTGCCCTGAAAAAGTCTTTCTTTCTACAAACTCATATTCGGAATATATTTTCTCCATTTCCAACATAAATCTTATAACCTCTCAAGGCTTAATTATCTCTTCACCGTGTGCTGATTACAGAAGTACTATTCCTTGCAACGCAAAGCTTCAGAACATGATGTACCCCTGCAGCGTGGGCAGGGAGTAACAAGCCACGAATGAAGCTCTCAGATGTTAAGGCATCCAACTCTTCCCTCACTAGGAGATTAATTTCCTGACGCTCTGACTTTTTAAGAACTTTCAGACAACTTTAAACATTCTTCAATAAGATTTTCCAAAAACTGAGACAGCAAAACCTGGGCAAGTCCGAAAATTTGACCCTTTGCCAGTTGTTTGCACGGATGGCAGTGAGCATAAGCTGCGGACGAAGGCAGAGCAGGCATTGGCGCGGGCCAGCAGGCAGCCGGGGCCACAGCAGACTTTCCTTCCTGCTATGTCTATGTGGGGAAAGCCACATCTGCTGTTTTGCTTGGCACTGCCAGAAGAGCCAGGCTGCGTGCGTGGCAGTGACTGCTGAAGGCAGTAGCCCATCCTTGCCTTGCCATTCTCGAGGCAGTACTGGGAAGCCTGGAGCCGTGCTCCAGCTCACCCTGTTCTTCTTTCTCTTCTTTTTGTACAGAAGGACTGGCAAGCCCCAGGATCTTTGTTCTTGTGGCAGCAAAATTCAACTGTGCTACACAGCTGAGAAGCTTTGTATTGGTCTGAGTGGTGACCGCTCCGCTACTTGTTACATATTCACTGTAGAACAGCTTACACACACCAAGCACAGCACCCCACATCAAGAAAGGCTCAAAGCCTCTTGCAAACCTCAGTCACATAAAAATGGATCAATTAACTTGTCATTTCAGTGCAGCCACTTCAGGGGGCGAAAAGCTTTGTCAAATTGTGTAGGTTTAAAGAAAGTGCTAAGAATTATTAGAAAGATGAAAGAGAACTACAGAAACTGGAATGCAGCAAGAAACAAGATTTATAACTGCCATGAACTAGCCCAACGCACCAGGCATCTTCAATGAATGCAGAGGAAGAGGACTACAGTGCTATGACTCATCTGAGTAACTGGCAGGTTTGTAAACTTCCAACTACTGCAGTAATCCTAGGCAGGAGAGAAAATAAACATTTTGGAATATTTATACAAGAGAGTCTACAAAGGCAAATGTCCTTCATTACCTATAGCAAGCACAAAGAGGAAAGGGGTTGGGGAGAATTTTAACTCACACAGCATAGGAGAACATCAGGTGTTATAAAATTATGAATTAGAATAGTTCTAAAAAAAACCAGAAAGAGCATTACTGAATGTAATAATTTGAAGTGGGAAATCCGTGAAAAACAAATGTGGACTGTCTTTTACCCTAATATTTATGAGTCACCAAGAAGTATAAAAGTTGAAAAATCAGAATAGCTATTGCAAAAAACCCATTCTCTTAAAGCGTCACTGTACACGTTCGGAACATGCCTGTGTAATGAAAATAAAAGTTAGAGGAAAAGGTACAGAGAAGTAATTTCAGAAAAGCTGAAAATACTTCCCTATAATTTCCCCATCTTTATTATTGACACATACATTTCACCAAATTCCTATGATGAAAATTGAAAAACAGGATTAGGAAATGCCCCTTTATTAGTCATCACTTCTTCCTCAACAACGGAAGTATAGCTCACTTCGAAAATGTTACTTTGCTTCCTTAACCAACTACATGATCCTTCAGGGATTTTGTTTTCTTGATGGAAAGAAGAGGGAAAAATCTAAAATGACAATTTGCTCAGTAGTTCTGGAGACACAAACAATAACCCAGCACACTAGAAATCAATCTCTTTCAATTACTTTGTGTCCTGTTATGACCTGTGTCATAGTATTCAGAAAATGAGGGGAATGCTTTCACACAGCCCTGTTTATTCACATTCTTTTATTTTACTGTCAAGCACTGGACTCTACAGAACAAATAATATTGTGTTTCCATTGAGGATCAGGGAAACTGAAGCATGACTGAAGTCACTTTCCAGTTTTCAACTACTGCAGTAAATCCAAACATACAATATCTACAGCAGAATTAATTTCTTGCTGAAGTGGGTACCATTCGGTGCAGTGTTCATCTGTCAGATCCAGGACATTAACTTCAGAATCCATTTTTCTCACTCTCATTTCTTTATATTTTCTAACACCCCAAATATGTTCTTTTCACAGCCATACGAAAGCTGTGTATTATTACTAACATGGATTTGACTTACACAAAACCAGAATGCATGCAATATATGAAGTGCACCATCACAGCGATTTGCTTGTGCTGCATTTTGCTGTGAACAGTTGTATCGCAATGACTTTTCTATATTATTTTTGATGAAGGATACCTTTTAACTCAAATATGCACCTTCTGGGGCTTGTTCTGAAAAATTAAAGGTCAATTACATATTTAAGAATAAATATTCATTATAAATTATATAAATTTTATTTTGTGGAAAGTTAGTTAATGAAATGAGATCTATTTTTGAAATTTGCCTAGGTGAATTAAAAAACTAACAGATGTTATTCCTCAAATTTGGTTGTAAATAAACGCAAAAGAGACTACAAAGATTATTATCTAGCAAGTGTCATACCTGTTTACTAAGGCTCCAGTAGTCTCTTTTGAAAGCACAATATTTGAAATTACTGTCTTATCGCAAATATCAAACTGCAAGTCAGTGAATCCTCAAACAATACGTTCCAACACCACCCTTCCCCCCCCCCATCATCAAGAACACTTTTACCTATTAAAGCTTTTTCTCCTAAACATGATTTCGGAGAGACACAGCTCATTTTCAAAATATTCTGAAAAAAACCCACTGCTTTTCAGGTTCTTTTGCTTTAGAAAATAAATTGCATAGTCTGCAGAATAGATGCCTTACATGACCCTTAAAGTAGCATTTATGATTTGATATTAGGCAAAAAACCTGTTATCCACTTAAGGCTGGATTAAATATAAGCATATATTTTAGATCCTCAATACCATTGCTGGAAAGGCAGCAAGTGCAAAAATACTGCTTTTACAATATGATGGATTTACGTTACAGATTTACTGATGTATTACAAATTTAATAATTTACTTTTTATCCCTTCTTTATCTACAGAAGGGATAAAAGACAGTATGTCAAGAGTGCACTATGAAGGACACTACATCATTTGTGCGTCTCTGAAACTATATCCAGGGGATCTAATGCCAACAGGTCACTATGGAATGACGCAGCAATCAAAGGGAAAGAAGGCTGCTCTGAAGATGAGGCTTCAGCGAAAGCACTCTGAAGTGACACTTTGATATCGCTGGAGCAAGAGAAGCAGATATTTAACCTTTAGCATGAAGGACTGATGATTTCTTTCACCCAGTTTGGACTAAAATGCATTTCAGGTTATCTGATGGCACTTCATCACCGGCACTGACTTTATCTTTCAGCACATATTCAAATAGCTCCACGCAGATCTCAAGTTCGCATATACTGGATGGATTTCTTGACATTTTGACATTGCCAATTCATTAGGGGAAAATTTAACAGCCACCCCCCCGCAACAACGCAGGTTAGCGAAGTTTAACCCAGTTAAATGATGGACTCATTAGCAGGGAATGAGCTTTCAACTTTTCTCCCAGCTCAAACTGTCCTCACTTCAATCTTCACACAGAAAACACAGACACAAAATTCGAAAGAGCAAGCTCTGACAGACATTAACACCAGCGTGAGAGATTGTGGAGGCTTCGCCTCACCTGTCAGGGCAATCTCAGGCTGCCAGAAAAGCTGCCGTGAACCTTCCCGCATCACTTGGCTGTGGGTACCGGCACGGGCATAGTCCGCCCCCACTCACAGGAGCTCCCCTTCCCCACCCCTCTGCCCACCCACCTTCCCAGGCCATGTAACATTTCCCTTAGCAATAAAAGAATGGAAAATTTAGTGTGCCTTCATGATTAATGTATGCGATGGAATAGTGTCCCACTTCAAGTCTCAGAAGCCAAGCAATGAAGTACTTGCAAAGCGTCAGTTTATCAAAACACAAAATTTGAAAAGTCGAGTAGGGGGAATATATTTTTAGATTAAAGGTTTTGTCCCAGTTACAATAGCATAATGAAGGATAAATTCAGCACATTTCACCAAGCACCTGATCTCATCCCCAAATCAAATGAATACTAAAACTTCGAATAGCTTCTTCTCAAAAGCACAGGGTTAGACGGGATATAGCTACTTTCACTTGGTCCTTTTATTTCCAGGTACTTTATAATATTTAAAGACATTAGATAGATAACTGCATTACCTAAAAAAATGGTAATATAGACACAGGAGATAACCTTTTTTCAAAAAAAAAATAAATCAGAAGAGCACTCAGGTACTGAGTAAAGGAATTAGAAATAAATTACTATAAAGTATTTTTTTTCCTAGAGGCAAGTTGCTACGGATCAGCTGAACAGGAGAGACAGGCTGTTTTTTCTTAAAAAAAAAAAAGGCAAAAAAAAAAAAAAGTGAAGTGCATTTAACTTATGGCCATGAAGAAATTCCTGAAAATGTGACCCAGCTTTAAAGGACATGATGATGCCTGATTCTTTTTATCGGTAACTTGAAACTATTGAGGTATGAGCTTCCCCAGGCATTTCAATGAGTGCCTCCTCAGATCCCAATAACCCTCTAAATGCCAATATTAGTATTTGCCCGTTCTTCAAAGCCTGTAAAAACCAGCCTCCCCCAGAAAGTCCCGTGGAACAGCACATTAGGTTCTACCCAGTCCGTTATTTATTTAGACTTTTCAATATAGGTGGAAGAAATACAAGAATGTGAGAATAACTGCATTTCCCAAAAGGACAGCAAGTGATGGGGAAACAGGGATCAGCCATCAGAAAAACCGGTGCCAGAAAATCCTGCCACAAATGGAAATGCCATAGAAGTCTTTATCTCTGTGCTGCCAGCTTGGGGGCACTTCGTAGTCCAAACCCGGCACTCTGCTCACTTTAGCAGCAAAAGCAGGAAAGCTACGCTGATTGAGACACATATTTCTTTTAAGCTATTAGATTTCAGAATTGACACTTTAGTGAACAGATCCGCTGAAGGACACGCCTAGACGGAACAGCAAATTTAAATGTCTTCGTATCTCTGCAGTCTTTCAGCACAAATAGCAGTTGCCCAGTTGCAAACCAGCTTTCCAATTCTTAGCTTGAGTGACTACAGTTGTAACATCAATTGAAAATCATTCCCCTCAGAGTGTAATACCAAAATGAATATTAGAATGAACACTGAAACAAATATAAGATTGAAGTCCAAAAGAAAGTGTCATAATGTAAATTGAAATTAAGCTACCCCAGCCATCTGATGCCAAACTAAATTAAGCTATTGATTGTGGAAGTTGCCTGAACCTGGCCAACCAGGAGAGAAAATACTGAATGGGCCAAAGTGTTCAGAAGAGATTATTATATTTTTTTACAGAATGTCATAAAGAAAATCGTTATTCGTGTTATTAGCTCCTTCAGATGATTTCAAGGAAAGTGTATTTATACAATAATTTAGTACTTTCTGTCAAAACTGATAGGGATAAATAGACATTCTGGAGCATGGCAAACATCTTGCTCTGCCAAGGTAGTTTTGGATCTTTGTTCAGTGCTGTTTGACTTACAGGTTTCCCCAGAGGCATATATGGTTTAGCAATACCTACACATGGGCAGTAGACACTCTCTGACTTAGACTTGGGTCCTAATAATCTATGAAACTAGCCAAATATAGATGTGCAAGGAGGAAAAAGAAACTGGGCGTGTATGGATGCTATTGCACCTGTATACGTTTTCTTGGCTTCAGATGAATGGCTGTTTGGTGAGCTACAGGTTGTATTAAGCCCCGTCACGTTTAACAGCTGCCAAATTATTCACCATCCACCAGTTCCTTCAGTTTCTTTCTGATCTTTTTTTAAATTTTGGTATTCACAACACTTGATCTCCCAAATGTAACTATGCTAATTTAACTCCACAAATGCAATATTCTCTCAATCACTATTGAACTTCATAAAGGTCTGGTGCTAAACAGGGAAAAGAGAAAGAGACACTGAAAGAGAGAGGAGAGAGCGAAGAGGAGAGACCTACTGATGTTCACTTTTGCTTAAACTAACAAAATAAATTCTTAAGCGTTCTACAGTTGTGATTATTTCAACTTGTCAGCACTAAAGAGTACTAAAGAACAATAAATTCTGAAAGTATTTTACGACTCTATTTCCACTCCAGATACGATGCAGAAAGTATGCAGACATAAGGTATGATACTCCATATAGGATTTATGGCAAAAGTTGCCTGAACTCATCAGTGGTTCAGATGTGGTCGAGCTCAGTTTCAGATTTCATTTGACTGACAAATTTAAAGTTCAGTTCAGCTTTTTTCTAAGGAGTTCCCATGGCCCTGTCTCACAGCTCTATTGATTTTTTTATTTTGTCTTTCAAATCAGCTGCAGAAATGGATGCTTCTAAGGATCAGGCTCCAAAAATGTCCAAAAGTTATATCCAGAAAAATGGTCCAGCTGGTGCCTTTTTACGGAAGTAGAGCAATCCAGGAGCTGGTTAAATCTGTCTTCTAAGGTATTCTATATTCCTGACCATTAGTTATAGGTATAAGTCAGTGAACTATCTGAAATATATTAATTTCTCATCTTATGTCACATATTCACATTTTGGATTTATCACTCCCTTAAAGGAATGACCACCTGGCACAATAATTTGCCCTTTCAGCATCTGACAAAAATCTTTTACATTAATATCCTATAGATCTAATGAAAATATAGACAGTAATTTTCTTAAACATTTCTCCTTAATGAAACAACATTTAGAGATACAAATTGGATTCATCACTCACTACTTTCCCTTAAAATAAAAAGACTAATTCCTATTTTAGATTATAAATTTTGTTGTAATAACAGCAGATGCAGACTCAGGAAAATATTTTTCCAATCACGTGTGAAAAAAAACAAGTTTCAGATTCAGTAGTTTAAACTGGTGAATTTTGAGTATCCCTCTAAGGCTTAGAGTACCTCTAAGGCTTTCATATGTTGAAAGACACTTTGAAAGAGAAGAACATCATTCCCTCTTCATTAAGATCAGCACATACTTCAACTACAGGCTGCTGTTTCAGTGACATATTAAAAACGTGACTGGAGCAAGGATCACCCATCTAAAAACTCGTTATTGCAGTTGCTCTATTTGATTTTTAAAACCTGTTTTTGAAGCTTGTGAAAAACACAACACCCAGGCAGGCTCAGAATAGAGGTCTTTGAGGGATAGGCCAGGAAAAGCAGGAAAACATCACGTTCTTAGAATGATAGCTGGATATTAAGGACTTGATACATTATTTCAAAATTCAGCTGCATAGGGTAGTGCTTGTGCTAAAGCTGTCTCCAGCAGTTTCTCTCTTCATATAGTCACAACAGGCATCCAGGAGGGTTAGAAGCAATAAATTATTATAGACTACAGATACCTCATGCTGCCTCGCTGACCTTTCCCTGTCTCCCTCAAACACACTTCATTCAACCATCTTTGGTGATTTGTTAAAAATTTGGTGAAAGAATTGCTACATGTACTGCAAGATTAAAAGTCTAACAAAAGAGTGAATATTCTCAATTACAAATACTGGAAGGTGTTGTCAATCAGAAACAGTCAAAATATATTGAGCCACGAGATTAAAAGTTTAAAAATTTATGTCTGCTGAACATTTCTTTGAGTTCCGGTTGCAAGCTGTTATTATCTGCTCATAAGAATGATGAAGAACTTGTGCTTTTTATGAAAAATTAAAATATATAATTTTTCTCTCAAACAGGTAATTTCTCTCATAGCTTTCCCTCCTCTTCTTGGGTGAAAAGGTATGAACCACAGATAGAATAAAAACTAGCAAGTTTTTCCTTTGATGAAAGTTTTGATGACAATTTTTCTGTAAAGATAAATTGAAAATACTACAAAAATATTGAAATTGGTTTTGCATCCAAGTGGAGGCGTCAGATGTTTGGTTTGTTTTTAATTTTAAGCGTACCACCACTTTAATTGACAAACCTAATTAACAGAAGGACCTGCTGGGCACAATCTGAATTGTGTTCCAGCTGATAGAAATGGAGATGTTTGCCTCCTGGTTATGGCTGTGCCACGCTGCAGAAGCTGCCAGCGCAGCCTCTGACCAGTTTCTATCTGTTCAGCAAATAACAGAGTGTGCAAAGCTGTGAATTGGACACAATTTATAAGCACTGTGAGCACGATAACAGTCCAACTTGGGCCAATAAACATAGAGACTGAGGGTTAAAAGGGCATCAGAGCCTTCTAGGATCCTTTCTTGCACTTTCTCTCCTTAGTACCATTGGATTCTAAAAAAAAATATTAATAATCGTTTTGTTGTTTTCACATGGGAGAGTGTGCTTGCGGGGAGGAAATACCTTCTCACGCCATCCACACTGTTCAGTTAGATACTTTCCGGTGTTTCTTCTAGCAGCATTATTTGTCAGTAAAAATCACTGAGGAATAGAATCATCGCTTGTTCCTCCCAAAGCGACTAGCAGCTCAGGACACGCCTGCACGCCACAGACGACTGGGGAACAAAGCATTAAACTTGATGTCTATAAACTACCAAGCACAGCGATCTCTACCAGGAAGGCAGACAGAGTCCCAAGTAAACTTTACCATCAAATCCCTGCATATATAGCCGCAGCTGTGGCTGTAAATAAAAACTGAGAACTGCTCACGACAGCAAGCGGGTCTGCAGCTGTACAAGGGGCTGCTTGCCTGTGGAACACAAGGGATTCATTACCGCAGTTCCCTTGAAACAAGCTATATTTCTCAGCTTTTTCGCAATGAAACTGAAATCAAGTCCTCACATCAACCTGCTGCCATAGCACAGAATCAGTTAGAATCTTTTCTTGAAGCAAGATATACACTGTGTGATACTCAGCTGCAGTCCTCATAGCTAGGAAAATTAAGAGAAGAAAAATTAGATGGATTCATCAGTGATGGGCAATAGGCAAGTGAAAGTTTCCCATTTTATCTCCATAGTAAGAAGAGACTCTCCCAATTAAATTTTCTGATTTCAGCCACTAGCAGTTAAATCCCAGACAATATTCCTGTGTAGATGTGCTGGGGCAAAGGTGAGAACGTGAAATACATTTCCAGTTTATTGCCATTGCATTTTCTCCTCTTGACAGTTTTACAGCAGCAGAACACTCATACGTGGAGAAACACTACATGCAAACTCAACAGCTACGAGCTGATACAACCCACACCGAAGAATTACAACAGGCAAGGTTGTTTTGCTTGCAAAAAGACAGCATTCTTTTAACTACAAGCTTTTCTGGAAAAGTATAGCATGACAAAGAGAAGCAAGCAAACCCAAACAGCCACTGTAAACACAACACAATAATGAGCTACTTCCTATTCAAAGACTTATTCTCTCTTCAAGAAACAAAATCAATAGGATCTGTCTCTCTGGTACAAAGGATTCTAGAAATGTAGATTAATTAAATGCAGTGCAGACACAAATGCTTGCAATGCATTTTTAGAACTTTATTTGATCAATAAACATCTAAAGAACACAGAGGAGCCACCACAGCTCTAGCAGAGCTGGACTTCACCCACCAACAATACATTAGCTAATGTCTGACAGACTTTTCTGAATGATGCTCAGAAAAATAACTGCCATTTCTGTTTCCATTAAGGCAAAAGGAGAAAAAAAACCTCTGGAGGATTCCCAAGCTGCTCACTCCTGCCGAAAGAGCAATCTGAAGCTCTGCGGGTAGCACAGCACAGCTAAGCCTTTCTATGCATGAGATTTAGGGAAAAACACTGGGACATTCTTTGACAAGCTTGTAAAGTTGTGATTACTTTTGGTGCTAAATTGCATTGAAGCAGGTACAATATTTTGCCATTTTGAAAAATATTAAGTAGTACTTCAATAACAAGATGCATTAATGTTGCTCCCTTTTAACAGGCCTGGTTGCAAACCGACAGCTTTAATTAATAAACAGAGAACAGCAAGTTCTGCTGTTTGTTCAAAAGGTGTTTCAGCAGCTTTCCAAGAACTGTATCTGTGAATCTCAGAAATAAGACACTATTGACAAGAGGTACATATTTCTGAGACTTTGTAGACTTTTTTTTTTAATATTTTCACAAAGGTTGACTTCTTATCAAAGGGGAAAAGCCAATATAGCTGATAAATTTGCCTTCACCATTGATAGCGACAAACTTTCATGAGTAAGCTGCAACGAACCCCCCCCGAGGATTCACTTGAAGAAGTAGGTATAATGTCAATGTCCGTCTAAAGCAAAAATCTCATTTCCATTTTGATTTGCAGCATTTCCCAGTTGATTCCTTTCGAAAATGATCTTAAACATTTCCGATGCTAATTGAACAAGACAGGTCCAAGCCTATTGCCCAAGTAGTGAAGTTGTTTGCTCTAATTAAAAAAAAAACCCAAACGCAGATGCTTTCCTTGTAAGCTAATTTTTGAAACACTATTAGCTTCACCTCTCAGAGGTGAAAACACAAACGGGCTCCGTATTTTGTTCAAGGCTTCCAGGACACAAATGTGTGCATACTCATCTCTGCATGTACAGCAATACTCCAACAAAAGACCTGTCTAACCTCTACACCAGACGGGAAATAAAGGCAGGAATGTAATTTATTTTATATGCATACCTATTTCTGCCCTTGAGGTTTTTCCTGGCTATGTTAGAGACTGGACTCAGGTAGCTGATTTTTTACTTGTTGTGGGAAAGCGAGATAAAAAACCCAGTTTGTATTTTAATTTATTTTCAGAATGAGGAAAGGAATGTGAACATGTCTCCAACAAAAAAGAAATCTTAGAAAACTCTGTGCATCTGAAGCTTTGAGTTTGTCTGCTTCCTGCTTTCTCCTTCCAGTTCAACTCAATAACATTACGTATTAAACACAATGGTCTCAAAGACCAAGATACTCTCAGTACATCCCAAGAGGCTAATTAAAGCTGATCGAAAGACTTGAGAGTTTGAGATAAAATAAAGCCAGACTGAACTGTGACAAGAGACTACTTGATAGTTTGATTATATTTAGACCCAATGTCACACGTGTAGCATTATTCAGTCATTAAGTATTGCCTGATTGCTGGTATTTTTTGCTCCGCCTTAAAATTAGAATCAAACACTACACATAAGGAATTAAAGGGGACAAATTCTTATTTTGTCTTACATATTATCTTATTGTTATCCTATTAATCTTCAATTAAGCAAAAGTGGTTTTAAAAGTGTGACCGGAAATACATATAGGTTATACAAACATTCTTCAGGAATAACACAGGTACTATTTATTTCGACTCGCAGCAGCAATATCAACCAGACAATCTTTGCAAGTCCATCCCAGGTCTATAGTCTATGACTCTATAATTACTAAGTACTTCAAAAAGCTGTGCAGAAGCAGCAAGCTTTACAATATATAAGGAAAATTGCTGCTTGTATGCCACCAATGATGAGGATGAAAAAATAAAAAAGATAAAAGTATAGCAATGGTTTTGACAAGAGATAAAGATGAAAACAGACAAAATAGCTGTAACAAGGTAAGCAGAACACACACATACTGAAGATGAAAAAAGAAATTATGTATTTGCTCAGAAGCAGACACAGGTCATCCTGAAAAGAGCAGTGACAACACAGGCTCTATGGGGCAAGTTGTATTAAAAAGTCACGGGATCAAGCAAAGTAGGGAAGGTGAAAGCTTAATCAAGTCTAGATAAGGAAAAAAGGGCAAACTTTACATGGAAGAGAGAAACAATCTGGTCAAGCAATTCATGAGGGAGAAAGGAAGAAGATAGAACGCGGGTATATAAAAAAATCAGGGAAGAGTTATGCATACTGACGAACAGAACAGAAAATTTTGTAGAAGTGAAAAATGATGTGTTGAAGAATATGAGTCTGGAGAAAAAGAAGAGACAAGCAATTGTAATACACTACCAAATACCTATTCATGCTTTTCTATTGTCCTCCCTATGGACAAAGCAAGTTATTATAGTCCCACAGTATATAGTCTCATCTCTTTCATTCAGGACACTTTTAGCTCCAGAGATCTCTGCAGTGTCAGCCACGTGAACTGCCATCACATCCTCACCAAAGTTCTTAGCAAAAAGGAATACCTGGGTGGGCTCAAGGTGCAAGTGACAGGTGAGGATGACAGAGCCTGATCCGTTCAATCAGCTAAATGAAATCATCTTTCCAGAGAGAAACCACTCGGAGAGAAAAAGAAGGTACAATCATGCTGCCTGATATGTAACCAAGTATACTGCCCACAATTACCACATTGATGGGATCTTTGTACAGTTCTTGCTCTGCAGAAACTGAAAGTAGAAAATATGTATGCCCACCTGACACTACTCTCCTGCTGGAAGGTCCAAGACTGTGACATAAGCAAACACAAAGTGACACTTCTATTGCTAGAAAGTTCAGCAGCTGATGGCATGCTTTTTAATCCTTCTGTAGGTGCCATCAGACAAAATGCGAAGGACCGCAGCTGCATGTAGCAGTTACTTACACTGATCTGGAAAACACCGCACATGGCAGCTTATTTGCACCATCTGCTACAGAAATGTCAATCACAGGGAGCAGGGTAGACACCTGGGGTGTCCACACTGAGAAATCACTTAGAAGAGGAAAGAAAATCCATAAAAATGAATAGCTTACGCTGTCAAAAGGACTAAAGCTTCTGAGGAAGAACAGCAGCTGGCACAAGAGCAGCCAGCCTGAGTTTTAGTGAAATGTCCTGAACTCCCCTGCGGTCAGGCAGCCCCCCCTTTTCATGCTTAAGTGTCTGACAGGTGTCCCGATTTTAAAGCTCACAGCAGTTTTCAGGGCTTTCAGTAGCACAAATGGTTGGTGAAAAGTACAAGGAATATACATCCCCTAAATAAACTATCCATCCAACTGAACAAGCCCTAGCAATGGCTGAAATTAAGGCTAGCTTCCTCTTTAAAAATTCACAGGAGGAATAGGAGCATTCAGCTGACTATCTATAATGCATAATTTAGCTGTCACCCAGGAAATATAGCTTGCACAGGCTCGGTCGGAGCAGGAGCTCTGCCTCCAGTTTGGAAGACCTTGGGCAAGGTTAACCTCATGTTATGTTACATGTCTACGTTAGGATGGGGCAAACCATGCTTGAGAAACGCCAGCTGAGAATGCCTTGAGAAATGACAGAGGGACTCCAGACAGCAATATGGAGGCAGCAGAGAAGGCAACAGTAGGCAGGACAGTAGACAGAAACAGTAGGAAAGGAAACTGCCCTCTAAGGAAAGATTTGGGGACTTCAGGGGTTTTTGCATAAGAAATATGTTACAATCACCTACATGTTTGGGAGAAGGAGAGTGAAAATTAAAGGACAAGTGGTTCCCAAAAAAGGACTAAAAGTAACAGCTTAATTTAGTATTGGAAGAAATGTGTCTTGTGTTCACCATAAATAATAGCAGGGGAGATGTGCCTTGAAACAGCCATTACAGTAGATGTACTCAAATCCCTTATCGGTAACTTAGCCTTCTCACTTCAAAACAAAACAAACCTAAACAAACTATATTGATGAATTATGATTATAGAAATCCAGTATTATTAACAAAAATACATGTACTATTATCAAGCCTGTATGTTTAGAAGAGGTTACGAGAGCTAACACATTCCTGCCCCCCAGATGAATACTGATACAAGTAGTGAGTCACTCTCATACCTTTTGAGGATTAAGAATGAAAATTCAGTCTCTTTGTCCAACCAGGCAGAACGAGCTACTTACTTCAGAGGGAGAAAAGGACGGATGGCACTCAAGTCTAAATCTCAGATCTTGAGGAAGAAGGACAATAATATTTGCCAGAATATTTACCAAGATTGCCAGAAGCAGGATTTGATAGTACATTTGAGACTATCTCATCTCAACAGATTTTATGAAGATCAAAGTCAATACTTCAGACGTGACAGTAAATGTACAGGACCATGCTAATCAGAGGGAAGAAGTTGAAAAGAAATAACAAGTAGTTGCACACTGGCCAAACAAACAAGCTTTGTCAGAAATTCACCTTGCAAAAGCACATTCCTATGAGAGAGTTCTGCAAAGATAACGAGGAACTGTACAAAACATCTTGTTCTGTGTTGAGCCCCACACAGACCCAGGTCTCATCATCTCTCTTTAAATTTGAGAAATACTAATTCTGCCCTTTGAATCTATTTTCCATAGGACATTGAAGCTTCCATGCGATTTTAAAATAGTCACACAAATCACAGTCAATTGTTTTCCTTTCTGATATCTGTACAGTGCAGCTGAAAAAAACCAAAAAGAGCCACGTACTACACAGCATGCCTGACATCAGTCTGTTCAGTATCACAGTAAGTACAGATCAATATTTCTCAGTTTCTGCAAAGTCTACAGTATTCTTTAAAACTAATGGGAAAAGCTTACCCAGTTTTTAAGCTGACCAGGGCATCTTCAACTCCTTTCTGATTGTACTTTGTCATGTAAAGGTGCATATCAGGGTAGTTGTTTCTGATATTCCTCTCTGTGCTTCCATTTGGGACCGTTCCAAATCGAAAAGGAGGTGAATAATCATATGGCCTTTGGAACTAGAGAGAAACGGGAAAAGCAAAGTGTTTCAGGCATCCAAAACGTGAAGAAGGGCAATTTCAGGTTGAAAAAATCTAGAAGTTATATGAGGTGCCTCAAATTTCTTCTAGGCAAATGCTTTGGGTTAATTCAGCTCTATTATACCAGAAACTGTGTTTTCACACTGGCTGAACTTACAGAAACATGTACATCCAGATTAAAACCAGCTCATTTTTGCCACTCTCATGTGACTTTCTCCCACGCATTGTAATATGGCAGGACCACAGAAACTGGAGCAGAAGAGATACTGTAAGATGTTCCTCATCTGCCAGCATCTCCCTAGAGAACCCAAACTACAAGCAGACACACTGGTAAACAGCAATCAAAAGAAACCAGTATTTTGTAGGTAGTCATTTCACACCTTCATCTCAGCTGAGACACTGGGGGTCCCCACACAAAGAAGGCAAAAGGATCATTTTCACTACTTGAGCAGAGCCCAACGCACGGCTCCTGGAGGGGTGCAGGTGATTGCAGCAGCTTGTGCGCAGGGAGGGACAGGGTGAGGGCTGGCTTCCCTTCTGCTGCCATGATTCAAGGGGAATAAAAGTTCTTGCCTCTTCCCCAAGGGCTCGGTAGCTACATCACTTGACATGAAAAGGCTTCTGGAACTCTCACACCTATAATCCGAGTCGCTATTTATCCCTACAATTTAAAACTACAAACCATTTGCTTGATGGCATATAGGTTTATTCAATTTTACCCTCTGTATCACTATTGCATCAGCACAGACAAACATGTCAGGGAATAGCTGCAAAGGAATAGCAATAGCTCAGAGCACCCTCAGGTTTCAGATTTGGAAATCATTCGGATAATCTCACATAAACTTTTGCTAACAGACCTGAAAATTTTATATGCGCCTTTTCAATATCTCCCTTTAAATACCAAGTGACACTTTAGGATTAAGTTAAAATCTTTCTTGAAGAAATAAACAAAAAAGGCTATTCAAATTAGAGGAATTATTGGCTAATGAGGAAATTCAATTGAGCATTGATAAAAGCAGTCACCCGTGAACTCCACAGTAAAATGCACTCTGGTTTTACTATTGAAGTCAGAAGAGCAATCTATATACCCCACGCTGCTAATATTAGAGAGCTAATATTTATACAGTTGCTGTTTCCTTTGGGCTACATATGTAATACTTCTCTTTTTAAAGTTTGGTCCCAGTGCACCAAGAATTCCCAGGATCCAGTGCCAATTTGCAAAGAGAATACAAATAAGCGTATACAAAAACTGGGAGTATTTTCAATTCCATCAAACCTTGACTGTGAAATTATTGCTGCAACAATACTTTCATGTTGCAGAACTACATTTAAATGCTTCATTTTAATTAAGCATATTTTGACAAAGCATAAAGGAATGAACCGTTTTTCTCTATTTGTTTAGCTAAAAGATGTCTGTCTTTTCTCATTTTCCCTTTTCATAGCTTAACTGTTCAAATTATTACTTTGCTACTACTTTACACACACTAATTGACCCATGTGCTGAAATGTATACTTGTCACAGTGCTTAGTCTATATTTGCTGTCTCCTTTTTGTGCAACACTGAGACAAACCCTGATTCTACTGATACAGCTGTAGCTTGCTACTAACGTTATTTAAATCTACAGATAATTAAACCCTGACATAGTGAGATGGCTTCCAATATCTCCCAATAGCTGTATCAAATTTTCCAATCAACAAAACTTGAAAAAAAAATAATTAAAGCAACAATTTTGATTTCAAGATGTGTAAAAATTGCTGCTGTTCATACGGCTGATGTTTTTTGGAAATTCAGCTGTGCTGTGTATTCTGCAAGCTCAGTCCCTAACCCTGGGGTATGGCAGGGGAATTGAGGGAACAGGAAGATTATGGTGGAGTGTCCTGGTAGTTTAGAAATGGAGTTTGGTTCTGAATATTCTCACTTTTCAAGAACATTCATATGAGTTTAAGTTGTTGCGAGGAGTTTCCTCCCACAGGAATGGTTGAAAGAATTGAGGTATCCGTCCCAAATTGAACATTCATGGAAAACAAAAATATTTCTGCAGGAGAGCAAAGATTAAAAAAAAGTACTAGTTCATTCAAAGATCATGGGGATAACAAGCAATTCAAATGATGAAATAATTCATACAAGAAATTAAAATACAGAAAATTCAGAGATAAAGAGTTCCAAACACCATCCATTGACTAGACTTGCTTGCCACAAGACACCTAACCAACAAATTCTAACAGTCACATGGAGATAATTTTTTTGAAATGATTGGATGCTACTACTGCCTGCTCACAGCCTACTTGTAAAGAAGAAAGAAAGAGTTTAAAATCTTCTTACTAACGGTGCTCTCATATCTAAAGTGTATAAAGTTCTTGTCAATAATTGTAAACCTATATTCTGTAAACTGACATGTCCTAGAGAAACACAGAGGCTCTGTGGCTGCAGCAAAGATCTACGTGGCAGGCACGAGACCAGAAAGCACAAAGCATCAAGTCTCTACATGCACTCATTTTCCCTGAAGCCCCATGATGGAAAATAAAATATATAATGTCTGCTAGGAAGCAATTTCCTTACTAGATATTTTCTGAAACATTTTTTTTTTTTTTTTAATCGCTAATAAAATCCCTAAATTGAATGAACAAGCCCCCTGCTTGAATCATAATTGTGGAGAGATCTACTATTATTCAGAAGACTAATCAATTCGTTCTTGTTTCCCCATGCTCTGCCGGCTGCTAGAACTGTGGCACACGGTAACAGAACTCCAGTCCTACTGATCTAGGAATCCCAAACAGGATGGCTGAGCTGAGGAAACAGTCCTATTGCTTTTATTTTGTTTTACCTATATACCTTAATAAAATCGATGATTTCATTAAAGTCAGTAAAGTGGTCTTTCACAAACATTAAATACTGACTTAATCTGAAGATTTGCATGCTTGCCTGAAAAGGTGGTATTCAGAGCAGTTGTTTGTTATTGTTCTGGAGTATTTTAAGAAAATGTGGAAAACATTACTATAATAGTAGAAAATAGTAAATATTCTCCCTCTGCTAAGACAGATTTCAATGGGAATTACGCCTGGTTTGGAGTGATAGAAAACCACCCATATTTGAACTCTCTGCTTTCTTCTTTTACCAGATGGAAAACACCGACAATCTGATTTCTGATCTTTGAAAAATATAGCTACTGCGTTTAGTAATTCCAAGCCTATTATTACAATCATCAGTTACTGAAATGCAGTCTGACAACTCTCAAAAAGCACTGTAAAGGTCTAATATTGAGGTGGAAAGATGGACTGGTGTAAGAGGGTCACCCTAAGTGCCCCATCATCTGTGCTGCCTTTTGACCTGTCTGCTCTGTTTTGACACAGACATATCTTTAAGTAACTATAGAAATTGTGCCACCTTATTGCACAAAAATATAAAGCCAACGTTACAAGAATATCGTGAATCTTGCAAAAATAAGGAACTTGTAAATGGCATATCTAAGGCTTCCTGTGAAGTTTGACCACATGCACGCAGGGCATTTCTTAACATGTGACTGTGCGGAGGAATCACAGCAGATAAACGCTTTGCAAGACAATTCCGTCCGCTGCTATCTACTCTCCCTTAGTAATCCTGTCCCTCTTTCATTACATGAGAAACGCATAAATGGTCTCAAAAGTAACAAGTGCGACAAATGGCAGCTTTGCTGGATACTTTTGGATCCATTTTCTGTACCTTTTTATGAACACAAAGCTTTTAAAATTCTTTTACATACACAAGGATGTCAAAATATAATTTTCTTCTCATCTTCTGAATCACTTGAGTTTATGAACACCCACCCCTAGTAACTCCAGTACGTGCTGTGCCATGTATTTCTGGGTGACACATAGATGACATGGCATTCAGAAATTCATTAGCAACTTTCTGAAGGTTCAGGAAACCACCAAGAGGTCTTGGAGCCAAGAAAGGTAAAGAGCACGTTATCATGTGTTCAGCAAACCTGGTGAACCAGATGCTAGAGAGCAACACGTTTCCTGAATGGGAAGGTATGGAACGCTGAGGGTCAGGGATGACACGGGGTTTTTTCCTGGCTTCTCTCCTCTGTAGTCTGTCACATGTCGAGCTGGGCTGAGAAACCTCAGTATCTCTAATTGGGAATACTACAGAGCATTGACAAAAGAGCTTGACTGCTGCTTGTGGCAGTAGGAAAAAGAGGAGAGGAGGGAATAGTAAACTGCTTGACCAGCCCAGAAGTTCTTCAAAAATTTATTGAACTTCTAGATGTTACTTATTTAAAATTAGTTTTACCCATGCTTCTGTCCCTTCTCACTGGCCTTTGCCTATTACTGCTTTGCTTGCAGCAAGGATCAGAGTTCTCTACTGAACAACAGTAAAATTGCTGCAAATTCCGGAACTGTTCCCCTACTAACAACATTGCAGCAACAAGGCAAAGGGGGGAGACAAATAATTTAACACGAATCAGATTATATTCCCATAAACTCTCCTTAGTTATTTGAATTCTTAAAATACAAGAAACTTCAGGATTGTAGAGGAGGAAAAACCTGTGTATGACAAGAGGAATATTTTGAAATACATCATCATTGCTTTTGTGGACTTCTGGTTCGTTTGGTTTAATCAGAAAAGGCATGGCTCCCCTGATTTATCCGTATGTGCTTCAGGCAAAATTTGAAGAACTGTAAAATACAAACAAAGGTGGCAGATCAAATAAACGATCAGAAGACCACACAAAAGCAGATGATATTTTCTGATTCAAGTATTTTTCTATTTTTATTTTGCTTTTTGTGGAAATAAAATCCTACTTAGCAGGGAGAATAGAAAAATGACAAAAATAAGGAAGTTATTAGCCAAAAGCTACAGAACAAATACTGACATTTTCCTAGCCCTTAGGTGAGAGTGGCAAACAGCCAGCAGAGAGAGGACAATAAGGGTGCGCTGGCGCTGGCAGACCTGAACGCTAGTGCTGTGCCAGGTGCAAGCCAAATCCTGCCAAACCAAGACTTCCCAGGAAAACACTCTGTACTTTCTCACAAACAGGAGAAAGATTTCTCAAATCCTTTTTTTTTTATTCTCAAGAGAATAGTGCCTTTTATCTGTCTCTTACTAAGAATATTACCTTAAAATAGGGGTATATTTAAGTCTTCATACTCTTTCAAAGGTTTTGCAACAACACAACTTAATGAAAACAAAACTACTATCATTTTGTGTTTCTTTTTATCTGTCTTTTCCCTAGCCATGCTTGCAATTCATGCTTTGATACTTCAGAAGATCAATCAAAGGCTGGTCATAAAAAGCAGTTAAAACAAAAAACAGACAGAAAGCTGTATCTGAGCTGTTGCCTTCTTCTGAATAACAATCTCCTTTATCTTCTGTTCTTTAAGATAAATCCCCTGTGCTATACTATATTTAAATATTACTTCTTAATGTCAATATTTGGTTTAATTTTAAAACAACTGGGCACAAACTTGAAATACGGCATGGCCTTCATGTATTTTGCACCTATCCACCACAACAGTAATTTTGCAAATGGACTTCAATCCCTCCATGCAGTACCACTATTACAAAGCAGTCACACCAATGAAATAAAAAAGAAGTCATTGCTAGGTTTCTGATTTATAAGACTATTGATTAAACTTCGCAAGTACAAAGATCTAGGAAGTAGACTTTCAGCAGAAGAAAGTTCAGTCAAGCTACAACTATATGAAAAAGAAGCATATTTTATTTGTCAATTTGTGAGAAACTTGAGTGGGGTTTAAGTGAATTAACAGAGTCTACTGCTCAAAGTGCAATTCTCACAGAAGTTTTTGAAATCATCTTCCACAAACACATCAAAATTCTGCACTTTGGCCTATGTAATTTACATCTCACTTCAATGTGATAACACAAAAGCCAAAATTTTCTGATCTGTTTATTTTTGCTATTTACTCTTGCCATTTTATACAAGGAAAACATTCAAACATCCATGGACAACACATATCACATATAATTTCTCTTCGCTTATTCGTGCTGGCACCACTGTAAATCTGAACTCTTTCTGTAACTTTCTTGCACACTACATAGGAAGCAAAAAGACGTTTTTTCAGGAGCCTTAACTGGCTTCCAATAATTACTGGATACTTGCTGCTTTTATTAATATTTTTTCAATTAATATATTATTAATATTCCACACGGAAATGTTCTAGCAATGCTAAATATGCCTGCCCTGCATTCAAGCTGACTTTTTTCTTTTTCAAACTCTGTATATTGGTGAGACATTCCTTTTAATCAAACAGGAATTGAATTCCATCAGAAAATAAAGGTACTTTTCAATTAACGCAGCTACTTTTGAAAAGGCAACTCAAAGACTTTGAAAACAGTCTGATATTTTCATGCTTTGGGTCTTAGGTTTGTTAGTAAAGGCTTACACTCAGAATAAAATCATCCAGTTTTAGCTTATTATCTTACTCAGAGTTTTTTTAGCACAAAGTACAAATTTGTGGAAGGATTATGAAGAACGGACACTGACTTCTTTTGAGCTGCAGACCTACCTTTTTATCACTCAGTCCAGTCACTTGGTCAACAAATTCCTCTTGAATCATAAATGCAGCTAAGTTGGCAGTATAACTAGCCAGAAAGATGACGGCAAAGAAAGCCCAAACCGACACCATGATTTTACTGGTCGTCCCTTTGGGGTTTTGCACAGGCACGGAATTGTTGAATACCAAGCCCCAGAGTAACCACACCGCCTTTCCAATGGTAAAGGATGGTCCATGGGGATCTGTAATTACAAAGAGCAGTTATTTTCATTGCAGTTAAATTAAACCCTGGCAAGATACCCTCCATAATGACACCAAAGTACTCACAAGGATATAGTTAAAAACCATTTCAGTACATATTCACTGTACTCCCAACGGAATCACAGGATTTACCACAGGTACCCTCTGTCGTAATGACACTTATTTCCATATTTGTAAAAAACATTTCAACATTTTTCTATGTGGCATTTACTTCACAAGTTTTAAAATGAAAATGGAAAGCACAGGTTTGGAGGAGAAGCAAACTGATATGGCTGTTGCAGTAAGGTACGTGCCACCATACCGCCCATTTCAGTCGTCTGCGCCAGCAGACATGTAAAATGGAAAACTGTGGGTTTACGTCTTAATGATTCAATTCTAGCACTCTTCTCACCCAAATTATTTTGCATCCTCTCCAGCCTTCCAACATTATGCTTTTTGAACTTTATGTAAGTATGTTTAAGGTCAAAATGGGTGACTACGTCACCTACTTTAAAGCAACTTTGCACTCAGAGGAGAAATCAGTAAGCCAACACAAAGCAGGCCCCTGCACAGATAGTGACTTAAAGCGAACCAGACTCTGGCTACCTCACACCTGCAGAGCCTGCTCCATGGCTTCAAACGTGTTGGCATTACAGGTAAAAACCTCTCCCAGCTAATCCATTCTGTAAATTTTGTTATTCCTGTTTTTAGTCAGCTTTTAATTCATCCCAAAGCAAGAAGCGGTCAGCACGATGCCCTCCTGCCCACAGAGTGGCCGAGGCAGACTAGCAATGCTGTTATCCGCTATCCACTTCAAAGGCCTTATTGGCAGAGCCCTACGAAAATAAGGGGAAGTTTGTTCTTACCTAGCTCTAGGTAAGTACAGTGCAGTCATCGCATGTTGCTCATCATCTAGCCTCCTTTTATCCTCAACAGAGAGAAACAGGCCTCCCCTGACTGTGAGTCATTTGACCTTTATGTAAGTATCTATTTTTTAATTAAATAGCAATTCAGACAATACGGTCTGATGCACACACCTGTAGAATTACCTCCTTCCCTGCCCTGCCCCTTTATCCAAGGGGACGCACATTACAAACTCAGATTTAGTTATTAATGTAATCATAATTGATTTTAATATTAATTTAATTATCACTAAAAGAATAAAACCCAAAGTGGGTATACTCAGTGCACGTTCTCAGTTCAGTGGAAATGCTAATACAGTGCAAACTTCTCACAATGCAGTCAAGCACCGCATCTTAGATTATCGTCTTTTATTCTGCAGCAGTGCTACGAAGATAAGAGTGCAGTAAAGTAAACACAATGGCGCTGACTTTTGGTTTATGAAACCACCTTCTAGAGCCATTTAAGATTGGGCTAATATATATTTTCTGAGCAACAATGATAAGGAAAGCACATGCCAAGAAAGCAGTCTAAAGTTGTGTTTATGCTGCCGGAGATTGTATTACCATTGAGCTTCGTCCTGCCAAAAATGCCTAGGGAAAGGAGTAATCTACATACAGATCCCCATTTATTTTAAGCTTCCCATGTTTCAAGTGAATAGCATCTGGATTTGTGGCAAGTCTCTAGAGCTAAGTTAGGGTGGTCTAGTGCCATAATATGCCTTTGCAGCCATAAGTACACTAAATAATCAATTCTGGCACATGAGGTGGCACAGAAAAAACAGCCTAGCCCCTATATCCCTAGTCTCTATATTCACTTTTGATTTCCCCCTCATAAACACGAGGTTTACTTTGGACAGAGATTACACATTTACCATCTTATCGAAATGATAACATCTGAACATTACAATAATCTCCTTTGGCAGGGAACAAACCAATCATAATCTAGAAGAAACCATTAGCTTGTAATAGTCCCCAGAACTGTGTTCACCAGGCTGGAAGATCTCTTGTTATAAAATGAGTATGATTTAGAAATAAAAAACAGGCTGCACTCTGAACTGTAAGTAAAGAAAGGGAAGGATGAGGGCACCACAATACATGGAATCCTCACTCTCAGGTCAAAGTGCTAATAATATACAACTGCAGCTTTCCCTGAGAAAGGCAAGCTCTGTATTAAGCTTGTTGTGCTGGTATATTTTAAAAATGAACTTTCTATAACCACGGATGCTACGCAGAAAGAAGTGATGCCCTTCTGCCACTGGCCTCATTTCAAGGCCGAGTTCATCAGGCTGTTTACAGGGACTATATAAAACCAAATACAACCTAACTGCTATTTTTCCAGATTATCCACCAAACCACACCAGTTTAGATCATGATCACTGAACTAACTGTGAATTCCTCAGAGTCAGGAGACTGTAGAACTTATTCCAGTGCTTTTTTAAGCTGACACTCCGCAACTGATAGAGTATACTAACCAAACACTGCCTGAATGCGACTCTCTGATATCACTTACCCTTCTATATGTCTTTATTCCAATGAATTAGAATACAAACATAAGCATATAAGCCCTCAAGAAACCGTATTTTAAAATAAGAGCATAGTTTCATAGCTGCTTTTACTGTTTTATTCCTATGTTATGTTCACTTTAAAAGATGGAGGGCAAGGGATGGGAAATACATGTGGTTTTTATAGCTTTAGGGTTATGTAAAATGCAAAGCTTACCTCTCCCTTGTGCTAAGTTCCTGTTATATCCTACAGGACTGAAGTACTCAAATATAAAGACAGCCATGGCGGACACAATGAGGAGCATCACAAACATCATCACCCAGACAGAAGCACTAAAAGGCTCTGCAGCAAAACAGACAAGAGAAACAGAAACACAGTTCATTAAACCAGTTGCAGCACAAGAATTCTAATGTCTTCAGCTAGGCAAGCCCAGCGGCTTCCTTTAAATTAGCTTTTACCAACCAAAATGCTAGCAAATAACTAAGTAGCAATATATGAAGAACTGCTGTTACTATACACAAAATTCATACAGTCAAAATGTTAAATGTAAGTTGCAATTCGAAAGCAAAGGCTGCACACTTTGAAAAACCCTTAACTGACACTGAGTGGCAAATAATTGGTTTGACTCACTTCTTACTCGGTTTACAATCAGTCACCCATTTCTGTTTATCCCATGCTAGATGCATGTATCAACAGAACGGTCTTACCATTATGACTGTGTTTCTGCAGAGCAAAAGCAATTAAGCATATGTTTAATACATTTGGTAATTCAATGAAGTAGACTTCTGTCTCATTTTCTATCCAACAAAAAGTGTTAGGGAAAAAAGCTAAATACTTGCATTCAAACTAATTTTTTTTTTCGTTTCTGATTTTTTTTTTCTCTCCGTGTACACTTTCATCTACCTGCTATGGAGATGTTTTTACCAATTGCAAACACATCCCTTTGAACCAATTGAAAACACATCCTTTTGAAAGTCTCATTCTCATCTGGGAGCAAATTTCTGAAATCAAAAGGTTTTTATGGAAAACCGAATGTCAGTTTGAAAGACAGAGAAACCATGATTAAGTAAAAGGAGTTGGTTGGAACAGAAAAATAAAAGCAGTTTTAAATACCAGCCTAAGCACCAACTTTTTGAAAGGACTGGATATGGTAATAGTATGCGGTAACACAAAGTTCTTAAATATCACCTTTGCCCAATCACAAATTCCCTGTCATTTCAGGAGTCCCTGTGGTAGCTGTCATGGTACAAGAATACATGTAAGACAGGTTTTGTATAGCAAAGTAGTATCTTTTTATTAGGTCAGCTTACCTGGGGGCATTTTATATCCTAATTTTGGTAGACAATGCAAGCGTGACTGTGCTCTGAAGCGTGATAAAAAAATCCCTTAGTACACTATTTCAAATTAGGACAGAATCAAGAAGCACTTGAAATGACGAGAAATTAGCGTGTTCTAATGCTTTGCCTGTTTTTGAAAGCCCGAGAGGTTCTTCATTCTTTGAACTGAAGTTAAAATTTGAACCACTGAAAATTATTCCATCATTGCAGGAAACAAATGAGAGTTGAGGCTTCTGAGCCCAAAAGCCCAATCTGAATCTTGCCCAAGTTAGCACGAATGATTCACCCAGAACTACAATGAAGTGTAATAATTTGGGCCCAAGCATAGAAATCTCATGAGATCATTTGCCTGTGCTACAATTTCTTCAGAAACTTGGAACCAAGAAAAGACCAAATTCCAAATAGCCCCACTGGTCATTTTGGATGCGAACTAAAAAGGCAAGGCAGAGAAATTTCAAGCCAAACCATTCTCTTTCTGTGTTTAAGATAACATTAAGAAACAGTATTTTTTTAAAAAAATGAATTTTTAAAAAATTATTTTATTTTTAAGAGAGGTTACAAAGTTCTTTCAATTACTATAATGACTTGTTTGGAAGAGAATAGTAAGTTAGCAAAAAACCAGAATTCTTAAAAGGCAGAGAAATATCCATTCAGACTCAAGCAGGCAAAGGACATTCTGTAGCCAGACACAGTTAAAAACAAATATTCTATGAATTCACATATTAACTGGAATAAATTGGAATCCACATAAAACTATCATACATTTTTGAGAGCATTTTCATAGAAGAAAGCAAGCCTGATAAAACTCTTATCAAAAGCAACAGTGCAGAAACAGCAATGGTAATTTGTCAAAATCTAAATAAGGCAAAGGGCAAAACAAGCTGATGGGAAAAAGCAAGCGATAAACAACAGTTTAAGCAGAATGCTCTTTAATAATTTAAGCAGTCTGGTAATGAGGTGGAGGATTAAAAGAAGCAATAGGAAAATAAAAAGCTATTTAGAATAGCAAGCAGTAAGATTGAACACGTACGAAATCAATTGAATAACAAAGTCGATCTTCCTGTCATATTAGAGCTCAAATTACACATTCAGCCCTGTTCTTTGATTCTCAAAGGACGGAACGAGAACTTCCCTCAGGCAAGCAGCAGCTTTTATAACAATTTTCAGTAAAGCTATGATATGGCAGGAAAATACTACTATGTGACTTGCCAGCGTACATTTCAAATGATTGGCAATGGAGAATATTGAGCAATGAAAAAGATGTAGTACTCCATTACCTTCGAGTTTTACTTCCCACCACCAAAACAATACTTAAACAATACATGAAATAAACAGGGGCATAGATTTCCTAATCCACCAATGCCTCCAAAAAGGAAAACTGACCTCACCTATGAAACTCTCTCCCCCTCTTAAAAACATAGACATTTGGATTTGAGGTTCCCCTTATTTTGTTTGTTTGCTTAAATAAAGTTGAGAAAAATCTCCACAGAACCTTTAAATAAATTATTCATGGATCTAGTACATATTAATTTTAGCATGATATGAAAATGTTTAAATGTGGATAAAATTCTCCTTTGAAGGAGACACCCACATCAGAAACAGAACGCAGCAGAGATAATGAGGAAGGGGCTGTCAGCCCATCAGTTACTTAGATCTGTTGGACACAACCAAGTGTGTTGGACACAACCAAGTGGAAAATCTAGTCCAGACAAAATCCTGTACTTGTCTACATTCATCGTAACAAATCACAAAAACAGATATTTCATGAACTGTAATTAAGTGCTATTTTAAAAAAATAATATTGTATTTCACTTATTTAAAAAAAAATCTTTTAAAATAATTATGTAAGATGACTCTATGCTTAGACATTCACTTATTTGAAACAAAATCTGTCTGTGAATAAATTCAGTTATCTGCCTGATAGCATTTTGCCTGGCAAAGCGTTTTAGTACTGTGCACATCTTATCGAAATACACAGTCAATTCCAGTAAAGTGACAGTTTCATCTACGTTTCGAAAAACCAGAACATACTTCTGAGAGCACAGACTTGATTTATTGGTGCAGTAAATCAGATTTCTTCAAAACTAATGCTATTCTATAGAGCTTTATAAGAAGGGGTTATTTTTACTTTTTGAATTATATGTACGTCCAACTAAACCAATAACATTAAATGCATTTTAGAAAACTAATAACTCAGTTGTGAAAAATGCAAAAGCGGCGTCTCTTTTGATGGCAGCTGTAAGCAGGTTTTTAAGAGGTAAGCAGAGTCCATAATAAAAATCAACTGCACTTGCAGCACATTTAGAAAACAACCCAGTACTTCTATTTCAAATTATAATTTCAACATGCTGCAACTGCAATTTTAAAAATGAATTAACTTTACAAGTCAATGGCTTACAGAAACCAGAATATTTTCATTAAAAGTAGAGCATATTATAATTTCATTTAAAAGTCTTTCATTACCTAAACATAAGTAATAACCACCGCCAAAATCCATTTACGTATCACCGGGCTTGGGAGTTATTTGATTACTCACTGCGCTATATTTATTTGCATTATCTCTGTAATGTGCCTTTATAGAACAGGTATTGGAAATAAGCTCTGTGACTAAATGATGATTCTTGTGCAAGAAAACCAAATTATCTACCCACTTGTAGCTGATACTATACCAACAATCTGCTCCTCAATGGCTACAAGTGATTTCAGTGGAAGCGATGAACTTACACTTAGCAATCTAAAAAAAACCCATACAATCGGTGAGGAAAAATTGGCATCACTGATGACCCAATGAATTCGAACATACTAAACTCTTCCATAAGATAGCAGGAATATACTGGTTTTCTTTTTTTTTTTTTTTTTTAATTTCACTTAAATTATTTTAGTGTCACTAGTACTATTTTCCTGTGCAAAATATCTTTAAAAATAGTGGGCCCAAATGCACTATGAGGAATATAGCATTCCAGGTATTTTTGATCCATCTCGTGGCTCATTCTTTTCAGCTTCAGGTAAAATCAAATATAGAAGTAAACAATAAGCACTAAAAGAGAAGGAGAGGGAAATAATGAAAGGAGCAATAAACAATTGAAACAAGAAGCAAACAAGGAAAGATGACCAACGTCTTTGTTTCTTTATATCCCATCACCTTTCTGTGCAGCCTTTAACTTCTTTGCTATATCTCCACTGTTCAACTGCATCATCACAACTCCACTGTTCAACTGCATCAATGGAGAAAACACTCAGATGCTCTCCAGCGCAGTAGTATGGTGTTCAGCAGCCAGAGGTAACTTATCAAATTAGCTGTCAGATCTCTTCTAATCATAAGGAAGTCTCTTCTCCTTAACTATTCTACAAGGGGTTTTAAATTATTTTGTGACTGTGAGCGTAAAAGATATTAAACAATTTATAATGGGCTAAACAAGCATAAATTAGTTTGTAAAGAAACAGGTTTTAAGGAAGTAATTTTCCCAACTTAAGATTTCGGGGGATTCTTTTTGATACTGAAATCACTGTCATTGGTTTTCACTTACTGCATCTGAACCCAACAGCACTATGTTCATGTGCTAATAATCATGTTAATCAGCATGTTGACACGGTACAAACCTCCTAATGTAAAATTCAAAACTTGACAGAAACATGTCAATGCACTATACAGCTTAATGAACAATGAAGGCTACCCAACTCTATAGGAATGCAATGAAATGATCTGGAGGGGTTGGGGAGTCATACCTAGAAAAGCAGATGGTGAAACCGTGCCATTGCTCCGTGACACCATGACACTAATCCCAGTCTCAACAAACGGCACAGAAAAGTCAACCACTTCAGAGCGCTCTTCGTTAATAGTGAGAGACCCCACCGCCATAACCGCACGATGATATACCACCTGATCCACAAAGAGAAGACACCACCAATATTACTCAGCAGAGAATACCTCACATCTCCAAAAGAATTCAAACCAAGCAGTGCTAAGTTCTTACTTAAGAGCTCTTTTACCTAACAGAACTTACTTCCCCAATCATTCCATTCCACACATTATTGACTTTTTTGCCGTGTTTCCCATTAGTCACCAAATACAGGTCATATGTGAACTTGACAGTTTTAGACAACTTCTTCAGGATATCGATGCAGAATCCTTTGCAGCACTTCTTTACATTAGTTCCCTCGTTAGTTGAGTTGCTGTCAACAGAGAAGAGAGACGTAAACAGTTCTACTCGGAAAACCAGAACCACAACAGCAAGATCCAGCACACTGTGAAACAACATTTTGTCATACTTGTGACCGACCATGTTTTTCTCCTTCAATGCAGAAATAACCCACAGGATGCTTTATACGGTGTTTGTAGCTCTTACTAATCATCATGCAGTCGCTTGGAGGGAGATAAATTGAAGATAACAGTAGACCTTGTACGACATGCTCTCTGCTGCAGTATCCAGCCTACTGCACTTCCCTTCTCCATCAAGACATATAGTCTCCACTTACTAATCTCTCTCTTAGGTTTAGATTAAACATTTATTACTTTTACTCTCAAGACATAAGACTACACATCATTTAGTAATTAGAGAACTCCCCAACGTGTAAGCTATATAAAGGCACAGCAGTTCACCATAATGAAAATGGATGCTGCACCTTTTTCTGCACTTTGAGAAGGTGAATTTCAGGCCACCCTTGAGGGCAAAGATAAGGACTTTATCTTTTTCTGAAATGCTCCTCTCATGAACTCTAGAAGTTTCCAGTATAAGCATCTTTGGAAGCCAGCGCAATATTTTACGGGCTTTGAAAGAATGAAAAATTGAAACAAAAAATAGTTTAGATCTTGACTAAGTACAGCTACGTAAAAAAAAAAAAAGTTTCTCTGGACTTAGGGAGCACATGCACAACAGTTTAGCAGTCTCTGGAAATCTTCAGAAACACGCATTATATCCCCTAACATCTGCTCAGTAAAAAAATGTTGTTATTATTATATTCAGTTCAGAAATATGTTGACCAAAGCACAGAATGGGTGAAACAATACTGATAAATGCAAAATGAGAAATTTTCCACGGATTTCTAATGACTGCTCCAAAGTTATAGAGCTATCAAAGCAGGGGACTTTTCTCTAGACAGTACGTTACAGTGGTATTTTACGCTGGAGTAGTTTATCCCGTACCAAACGTCACATAAAGGTACATTTGCAATAGAAGACATTCTCCAATTGTTAAAGAGTAATTAAAACAGGCAAACAGGCATATTTCAACATAACTGGAAACAATTCAAAGAGGGCTTATTAAAACAATCCAATTTTAGAACACAATCTTCTTCCATGTGACTGAAAAGGGCTAATTCTAGTTCACTTTGAATTTACAATAAACTTACTATCCTGTCATTAACCAGAATGTTCCAACTTATTAAGAAGGAAGATGTGCAAACAAGAGCATCCCACATGGGAAAGGGAAAAAGAAAGAGGAAATGAAATGCAGAAGGAAAAGCAAATACAGGAAGCAAGAGGAACAGAACAGCAAAGTACCAGAAAACAATTATACAATTAAAGAAGCAAGGGAGAGAATTAGTGAGAAAAGGGGAATATATCTTGCACTCAAAAATCAAAAAAGGAATGCTGTGTATTTACTTACTTAATTTTGACAAATTTACGACATGGCACGGTGTTTTTTTGGCAACTTTCCATCAAAGGATCCACATCCTCAACAATGACAAAGGGAGCCTCCTCCAGGGTGACAATACTCAAATGGTTATCGTCTGGGTCGCTGTCTGCAAAAGAGCTGTACCTTGGCCAGACAGAGTACTTCAGGCTCAGGGAGTTGTTCTCCCATTTCCCCACCTGAAATGCCAAGACGCACAGGCTGCTGATATCTGCTTGCTTGGTTTTGAAAAATGAGATCTAATATTAAATGCGCTGGGATATAGGTACAGGAAATTACAAAAGACAGTTGTCTTGGGCTCTTTTTAATCAAAATTACTTTGAGAACTCTTTAGCAGTTGCATGAAGTGAGAAAATGTACCGTAGTAAAGACAAATAAGGTAACGTTATTTTAAGATATAACAGCTTTATAAAGACTAGATAAGATCAGCTAACACTATCACCTGGCAATGCCTGCACTGGAATTTGACACACGAACCATTTCCATTTTAGCCAGAACAACAACCAGCTGCTCGATTTGTAATCGGGACCAACTTGCAGTAATAAGAAAACAGTTCTTAAAAGAAGAAAAAGAAAACTAATCCACACACACACATCAAACTGATAACCAAGGTATCATAATAGCACTTCTGTATATTCCCAAAAGGGAAGACTCTTCTATTCTTATAGTCTGAAAAGCCATTGTGAAAGCCTTTACCTGGGGTTCCATCGCACCCGAGCCAGCCCAAACCACATTTTTACTAAACGCAAGTTCAATTGTGCATGATCTGGCTCTTATTAGAAATAACATGTTTTATTCTGCTTTAGTTGCTGCCAACTCTTGGGGGAGTTTAAGAAAGTACACCCCACTTTACATTAAAATCGTCTATTTATTTAGTATTCTAAATTATCCTTTCTAAATTAACCTACATTTCTTTCCACTTCCAGAACACCAGAAAGGGGCATATGTTTTAAATATTTTGACAACTCTCGCATTTTTTTCCTCAGATTGTATTTAACTCCTTTGTAGCCATAAATCTAATTGTATGTTTTATCTGAGTAGTGATGATAGATAATATAAATGTGCTAGCAATCCACAACATTTATAACCTAATGCATTTTAATAATTCCTCAGTCGCTTAAACTAAACAAATTATAACATAATCGTGAGACTGTGAAAATATTCGTTTGCAAGGAAAATGGTGGGAATTAATAGTACAATGAAAGACTTGGGTTCCAAAAACAAATGTAAAAAAAATTGTCATCTACCTTCTGTTTTCTAAGGACTTTAAAATGAATCACAAAAATGCCTAAAGAAGACGATTTACGTCCATTCCTATTTAAGGAAGCATATAAGCACATGGCCTTTGCAGTTTCCCGTTTATAGGTCCAGATGTTTTGCTGAACTTTAATGCAGGAGGCAGAAATGCCAAATCTCTATGCACTTAAATTAAGAAATTCAAAATATCTCAAAGGAATTAGGTATTCACACCTAAATGAATGGAAACCAGGCAAAGTATTTTTACTACATCCACTTTGAGTAAGAAATTTAACCAAAACACAATGGGTGAAGCCTTTGTGAGAAAAACCATTTCATACACAGGGAAACAAATCTTTTTAACTCTGTACGAGACACTTACATTGCAAAAATAGTTTAATCGTCAATTTATGGTATATAATCACATTCACAGCAGAGTCTGTGGTGGTTTACGTTAGCTTACACAGCGTTGTTATATCTGTGCCCTAAGTACACCGTGAAGTTGGCCATCTGGAACGGGGAGAATTCCAGCCAGTTCAGTCCTTGAGTCAAACAGTAAATGTGCCAAGTACTACGATGGCTTTCAGAAGTGGAAAATGTGCCTGACCGGCTGCCTATTCCAACCAGCAAGAGGAAAAAAAAAACCACGACTGAGGTTCAGTTGCATTTGCCCGTTCCGGACTGTCGGAGTGGCAGCACCTGCCTTTCTAAATCCCTGGCTATGGGATTCTGGGAGGAGGCAGCTCTGCCTGACCCTGAAGCACCTCCTTCTGCCAGCCACCCCTGCACCTGCATCGCTGTTGCAGGGACCAACAGCAACACCAGCTGCCCACGACAAGATGAGTTCACCTAAGCCTATCAATAATGTAACGACTCTTTTGATGCTGTTAAAAGAGGAATCTCGACGGTCTTTCATACTTCAGCTGGAGTAACTGCCCTGTTATTGGTCTGAGGAGGATATAACCCACGATGTTTTTAAATGGCTGAATTGCAGGAAATGCTAATTTCTTTTGACAGTTGCATCTGTGTTGAAGGGTTATGTATTGAGTGAATCTAATGTTAGGTGAAAAGTTGTTTGTTTTTTTTTATCTCAATATTCACTCCTTGTAACTTTATTTTTAAAAAATAATTAAAAATTAAGACGTTGCCTTGGGTCTTAGGGGCATCGTTACTTCTCTCTCCAAAGAGGTCTACTGCTGCAGTCTCAGGGAGTCACAATGACTTCATCAGGGCTTTAGATGGTGCACAAACCACATTTCCATTGCAGGTCACCCCTGCTACCACCAGTACAGTGTCAGAACCCACAGTGTCAGAAAGCCCAATGAAAAAAAGTGTAAGAGAAAAAGATCAATGTCATGAAGAATGGTAGAAAAGCCAAAGGCAGAAAAGCTCTGAAAGTCCTTGCTAGTGGGCTAAGAATGGCAAATGAGGAAAGGTAGTAATTAGAAAGAGCCTGTAGGTCGCTCCTTTTGTTTAGGAAATGTTTCTGTTGGATTTGCTTGTTCTAATTAATCATTGGTTAGCACAGGCATTGGATTTGCTCTGCCGCTGATGCTGGACTGACAAGTGAACAGTTTCCATGTTTATTTGGTAGTTTGACTTTAAAATAGGTATACTGTTGAAGATTACATGCTGCACTTCTATCACTCTGCTAGAGGTTTGAATCATCAAAACACTTTTTCCTTTTCTATTTAAGTGGAGGGTAAGAATTTAGTTTTACACAATTAAAGCATATGGTCAAAATAGGGGAGGATTTTTATAATTGTATTAGAAGCTTTTTAGTTTGTTCAGAACTAATTATAGCATTGCTATTAAGAATATGAATGATATTATCTACGCAATGTTTTTTTAACTTCATATATTTTTTCATTTTTCTGACATCCTTGTGCAATTGATAGTGTACCTTTTTTACAAGGTGAAGGGCTGAAATGGCACAGAAAAGCTGTAGAATAAGCAAAACTAAAACATGAGCAGTTTCCTATCAAAATAAAGAGAATTTATGAAATTGCAGCCATATGTAGGTGTCCTGCAGGGCTGGCATTTACGTCACTTATGGAAGTCAGATCTAGTATTAGAATGTCTTTAAAACCTTCAAATGCTTAGGGAAAAAAAACAACAGGTTATAACAACTATACATGCTTATTTTCTTTCAGAACATTATAAAGAGGTCTGCCTATAAAGTGTAAGATTTTGTGTGCAAACCCAAATATTAAGTCCTTCTTCAGCACTGACTTCTAAAGTGGCGTACCTATGACAACAAAGCAAAATATCGGAGTTAAAAAAAGCGTGCAAGTCCTGGTTTCACCTGTGAAGGTCATTATAAATGCTGCAGAATATGAAAAAGTTCATATGTAAAAGTAGAATATGAAAAGTTCAGTTTCTGCTCTCAGTAGGAGACAATGGTGATATTTGAATTAACCATTTTACAGTGAAATAGTTTACCAACCTGGACAGCTTCAAAATTCAATTGCCTCCAGTGTTTTGCAGCACTCATTTTCAGAGTGTGCTACTTCATGACCATTATAGCTATTCATGAAATGAACTAAACATGGCATCCTCCAACCAAGTCCAAGTGTCTAGATTTGAGGTAGAAGTGGTCTGTGTTTAAATTAGCATGCTTACCTACTAACATTGGTATCCCTGATACAGATATTTTATGCAACATTTTCTTTTTTTTTTTTTTTTTTAACCTCTGAAACAGAATGGAACCATTTTTAAGATTTCAAAACTTTGTGTTGGTTGGGATAATCATTTCCCCCAACTCCTGGAAGCAAGACTGCTGCCCCAGAGAACTGAGCGGAAAGCACGGCTCACTAACAGTAGGCAGCCAGAGACACATGGCAACTGCATCAAGGAGAACCTCATATGCATTTGAGTTGGTGTGGCAAGCCCAGCCACGCTGAATTTAAAATGAAGCCAATATAAGAGAAAACATTTATACTTGGTGTATTCACTCCCTATTGACGGGAAGTTTCGCTGTAGATGAATCAGGGCAGTTTGCTCAGTCTTACCCGCATACCTTCCCTCACTTACTCTTTGCCTTTTTCCTGGAAGATTGAGAATATTATAATAAGACCCCCATCAATCCCCATTTTGGTGTAACACACAGTCATCTTCACCTGAAACCATGTGCTGCTACAAAATCTCATGTGCTGAAGAATCATTTCCTTAGCACCTCTAGGCACACGTAGGACACAGGAAAAATATAGCTATTTTTCTAATATGTGTTCTGTAAAATCTCTTTTGCACTTAGGTAACATGACTTTTTTGGAATGACAACCATTTAATAGAGCATTAAATAAAGTACAGGAGGGACGTTTGGACTTCTAGATTATGCAACATGAAAGATAAAACTACTGAATAGTTCAAAGACAGGTCTGAAAATTTGATTTACGCTCCAACCTTAAACCAAATTAACTACATTTAGTTACAGTCTAAAGCAAGTCAAGCAATGGAGAAGAGAATAGCATGCTTGAAGTGCAAAGAGCACAAACGTGTGTCTAGAAAAAGAGCTCTCCTGCTTAGGCCTCCTAAAAATCCAATTAACGTTACTAGAGAAATTAAAAGTGAAAATGAGTTTACTCTCAGCATATATGATGAAATATCTGTGTTGCTAGATTCAAAAACTGAAAGGGAAGATAAAACTGCATTAAGAATGATTTTAAAACAATAAACACAGTAATGTGTATCTGTAAAACAAAAGTTTTTAAAAAAGAAAATCCAAGCTGAGGGTAATGCTCAAAAAATGGAGACGTGCTCCGTTGTGGAACTGCCAAAAGCTGCATGCAAATACCTTTACTGTGTGGAAATACCACAAAATATCCAGAGATTTATCATAAATTTCTGTCATTTCTAGTTAGACCGATCATGACGTGATCCCAGAAAATATAAATGTTCCTCAGTTGAAAACAGGGCAATAGAATAATTTTTGGGAAGATCCTGCCCCAAATTATAAAAATCCTGATTTATGGCCAAAAGACCGGGACCCTCATAAAAAAAATAGTTTCACTAACGAATCAAACCCTTGATTCACTATTGTAGGTGCAAAACTCAGCTTCAAGTATGGACTTGCAACGGTACATATACCATTGTATTCCTTTTAAACTGGCACATTCTTTCCTGTTTTCTCCATCTTGACATGCAGTCTGGAATATTCCCTTTGGTTTAGTCTCCACAGGGTACAGAAAGGAAAGCAGAAAATAGCTGAGAGCACGGAAGAGCTTGTTTGATGTCAGACTGAATTAGCAATCACAGGGTCCTCAGCTCATCCACTGTTGTCTAAAGCACCTTACAGACTCACTGTATTACATACGTGGCTTGACCACCTCATGCGTGCCTATTTATTTTTCAAAGATTGCAGCCGAGGAGGGCAATAATGTCGTACTTGGTGTGTTTCTGTGTAACAACTAGATAAATACAGTAGCCTCAGACAGACAGATGACTTGCAAAGTTACGCATTGCTGTACCTCATGGAGACATCTCTCCCACTGCACTCTAAAGCAGTCTCTAAATAATACTAGGATGATTGACATAATCCTAATCACACATCCTCACAGAGACCATTGAATCAGAGAAAAAGAGCAAGACCAGATCCTGAGGAGAGAGAGAAAAGAGCAGAGTATGTTCTCCCTTGCGTGCCAACGCTGGCACAAAAAGAGAGTCTGTCACACCGGCATATCTCACAGAAAACAAACAAATAACTCGGTCCTATCACCCTCTTCCCAGCAGATGGGAACTGTACGCAATACACAGTCATCATCCTTTTGTAAGAAAATATGTTACATGACAACATGGATATGAAATGCTCTCCCAGGACTACCCGACCAAACCTTTGAAAAGAGAAAAAACTTCAGGGATATTCTTTCTACATTAAACACACGCGCATATTGCAAAAATACTTTTTGAGCTGTCTCACTTTTGTGAAGAAAATAATGCTGAGCAAATGCAGAATCTAACTCCTCTTGCTTTATAGAAAAACTATTTATTACTTTCATTTCATCACACTTTTCCACTTACAAGAAAGAGCTACGCGGGCAAGTTTTAAGTCAGTAACTAGAAAGCATAAATTGAGTTTGTCGGGTTAGCAATAACAGGCAGCTGCAGAACAAAGCACAAGAGCAAAATCCTCCCTCCAGAAGCAGCAGCTGTTGTATACCTTCTGCTGCAAACCTTGTGTGGCTTCGCGTTTCTGTAGGCCCATATTTCACAATGACACTCTAAATTTAAATTACTAAATATGACGCAAGCGCTTTCATGTCTTATTAATAGGGAGTGTTTTACAGTCCTGGGGGGTTTGAAGACGTCCATTTAAAGACTTTGAAGTTTTCAAAATCTGCTGCAAAATCTCAGATGGACTATGGAAATGTACCACCCTTCCCTCATGGCTGCTCCTTATGCTGCCAGGAAGGCATCAATCCTGCGACCGGCAGGGCTCAGAGGAAAACACAGCACCCAGAGAGATCATAAACAAACAGCAGGAGAAAGAAAAGCTGACCAGCTCCTGTAGCCTCATTTTTCAATACAGAATTAGTAATGAGCAGTCACCAAACCCTCAGTAGTTGGTACAGTTTTGGTACTGGGAAATGTCCCAAATAACTCATGCCAGAGAAGCTTTTTTACGAGTCAATTATGCCATCAGAAAGGAGAAGAGCTGAAGAAATCCATAGCCCCTTCCTCACCTCCCAGAGAGGGATGACTTTTTGTCCCCTCTGCACTCAGTGAAGACCTTACAGCTCTCTGGGAATGTCCAGATAGCAAATACCTTTACCTCCAGAGAGGAAGAACTGCCCTGAAAGTCTTCCTACTCTTTAATCTCCTCTCTAATATTAGCTGCAAAGAACAGGAGCAAAGCACACTTGACCACTGCTTTTCCTGGTAGCTGCAATTCCTTTACAGCAGCAGAAAGGAGGGAACCATCCTCCTGGGGAGTAGAGGATTTAAGAAATGCTGCATAATAATCGGGGCGATTCAAACAATTCAGTACAGTAAAGGTCAAAGGAAAGGCCTTTAGGCTAAGTAAAAGCTCCCTGATGCAGAAACAACATGCAATTTTCACTCGACAGCAAGTGTCAGGATAGGCATATTTACAGGACGACCAAATACACTAAGCAACAAGGATAGGACAAAGAAAATGACAACCCAACAGATGTTAAAGAGCATGCTGTTTCTGCTATGGGCAAAGATAATATATCGTGTTAGGCCATAGAGCTACCGACAAAAGATATACCAGCAAAGGGATGATTAGATCATGCAATTTCATCTGTTCTAGTTAAAATACATGCATTTCTTCACAACTTTTAGGGAATGTCTATCATGAGGCATCAGGATCCTTCAGCTGTCATGACCCTGAAATCAATTGACATTTCCCAGGAAACTACCCTGTACCATCTCAGTGACTTTTTATTCTCCCAGTACTCTGACAAAAACCTCTGTCAGAAATCTGACCAAGTGTTAGGTTTTTTAGTTCTTGTCCAGTGAAGTTTCAGCTATACCATTAGATGTGATAGCTTCCTTTTCTCGGCTACATGATGGCGGATGTTAGTAGCCAGATGGAGCTCTCTGTGAAGACCTTGGTTCATTTATTCCAGGCAGGAGTCGCGCACCCTCTGCCCACTCATTCCTACTTAGATACAAATGTGTACAACCTCACACAGAGCTTGTAAATCTGGCATATGCTAGTTAATCAGAGCAAAATCAAGTCCTACATTAAAACCTGCATTAATAGAGACTTGAAGATGATTGATTACGTTGAGAATAAACCTTCACGTAAGTAACAGTTCTTGCAGTGGCGTTTAACGAGCGATTGTGCCATGTGGTAGCCGGTACTCTTGCTTCTTGTAAAAATTCATTAGCTGCAAAAATGTAGGGCACTTATATTCACAGATTCACCCAGGATACAGATCACTATGGTAATTTTCTCTGTATCTATCTGGGAGCACCAGTAAAAATTGGTTTTACTCTGGAACTCATCTTTACACATGGAATGCACTCATCTTTAAATGCTATACAGTCCTCCCTACCTTACTTAACATATATGGTAAGCACAGCTAGTTAAACCACCTAATTTTGCACTACTAATAACGTTCTAGTATATGATTTTAATATTGGATTGATTTGTTTTATTTCCACATTTAAAAAGTTTAAAAGAAACAACCACAAACAAACAAAAGGGGAAAGACTAATGGCCCGTGAAGTTTGCAACTTGGTGAAGTGGACGGGGTGGGTGAGACACCCGGGTCGCACCTCACTGAGATAAGCTTGATGGGGAGTTGCAGCTGGTACTGCTGGACCTCTGAGGGGGTTCTCAGCACTGGCGCAGTGTTCCTGCAGTGCTTTGGTGATATTTGGGCAACACTTAACTCTGGCAAATTTATCCCGTTTCACTGAAACAAGCACATTACGCTTGTCGTCTTAAAAATCTCTTGCCTGAGAACAGCAGCCCCTTTGCCTGTCAAGATTAGCAGCAAGAATATGAATGTTGATGTCAGAAGTTTGAGTAGCTGCTTTAGGATCTGTCAAAATATCTTCCTGGATGCCTGCTGAACATGCCCAAAAGTGATTTTCAGTCTTCAAACTATTATCATTCAACCAGCTTTTTTCAGAATCTGATATGGGACAAATCCTCCAGTCAACCCCATTTATATGTGAAGTTACCACTTCAAAGTTTTGATACTGAGTCAATTTGTAAAGAAAAGGGAAGTTATTTTCCTAGGGGTAAGATGTACGCTCTTCAACTATGGTTGAATGGATTTCCTATAACCTCAAGCCTCGAGTCAAGTATATCAGTTTTGAGACCAAGGAAAAACTGTATTTAAGTAAAAGCAGATTATTATACTAAAACCAAAGAAAACTGAGTTTGTCTTTTCAGGAGAATACCGGGTAAAAAATCTTCACATAAACCACAATTGCTCTTTCTTACATTAATAACAAAGTTGCTACTCTCAATTTCTGTGTACATTAGTTACATTACAAGGATTAGCAGGCTGTTGCATTGTCAGTTTTTCACATGAGTAAATCATTTAATTAGATTCTAGGACTTGATGATTTCCATATAGGATTGAAGATATTTAATAAGACTTCAATAAAACAATACTGCGATACTCATTGCAATACTGTAATTGGAAGTAAAAGCATGTGCCTGTCTGGAAACTCCAAGCGTGAAATGTTAAATCTCAGATGAGTAACTTTGACAGTTTTGAAATTGAGCAAAACAGCACAAGAAGAAGGGGAAAAGGGGAAAGAAATTGGCTAAGAGATATGGGGTGAGAACTGCAACTTGGAAACAATGTCGAGATGACACTAGAGGGATGTTCAAATAAACCAGGGGGTGGGCAAAGGCCTTCTCATGTCTCTAAGTCAGAGGAACTGTCCTATTATTTCTGAAGTGCACAGTGATGCTCTGCTGATACAGATGTGGGGTGCTCCGGGATAGCCGAGAGCTACGTCCAGCTTGCCAGGATAATTGATTAGTCAGTTTATTTGTCTTCATCCACAGAGGCAGGGATCAGCTTGTGGTCAGAAGAATAATTCTGGTGGTGACAAGCCGTTCTTGGCCGCCTTTCACTTCTCCTCTCTGACATAATTAAACCTGGCCCCTGTCCCATAGTCCTACGATAGAGAAGCAGACACACAAGCTGCAGCTAGGGGCAGGCTGTCTCTGCCCAAGTAACCTGTCTGCCCTGCTACCAAAAGGGCTCTAAAGCAAAGGGGCAGCTAGGACCGGCTGCCCATTTTTTTTTCTGGGCAGCAGCCTCCCTTCAGTCACTCTTTTTCCTCCTAGAAGCCCCTCAAGCACAGCGATAAGCAGGAAGGGGTTTATCAGATGGAAAACGGTGCACAGACAGTGTAAGCATCAGCCTACAGAGAGCGTTGAAGGCCAGCGCAGCAGGTGAAGCGTGCACTGCTGCCGTACAACACGCACGGTTAGATACAGCGAAACCCGCCCCACAGCTTCCATCCTCTGAGAGGGGAGTCACTTGAAGGTTAAAACAGGCTCAAGTTATTTCTTGCAAATAGTGTCGGTTCACATATCCAGGATCTCTTTGCTGCTGTTAGCTCATTTTTCAAAAACATCAAACCTATCTCCCCTTGTCCTTTGAATGGGCTCTTTAGACAAGTTTCAAGGTACAAAATGTATGAAATTATTATACCATAATCATTGTTGGCTGCCTCTCTGACCATTTCCTCCCTTTGGTGCCTCATACTAATATTCCCCAAGTACTATAATATTTTTTCCAGAACATTATATATGATATGCAAACTGCTGAAGAATTTTAAAATGGGGTAAGAATTTTTCATAACAGTTACTGAGCAAAAGATTCCTCCAAAGATTCAGACTGACACATTTGGACAGGACTAAATTTATCCAGAGAATTAAATTTGCATCAAATGAACATAAAGAAATACATAGCATAATCTAGGACTGTGTTTTTGCACGACTAGCATATTTACTGAGATGTCCTTCAGTAATTCTTATTTTGTTATTTTTATTCAACATCATGAAGAGTCTTGCAGTCTTACAAAGCGGAGTTTTAAGTTGATTTTATGGGATCCTAAAACTATAAGGAAGAGAGTTCATAGATTTCATCAGCAATTTAGATAATGCAGGATCATGCTTTATGACTTTAAATTAAAAGTGGTGGATGATACAGATGTATTTTTTCCTACAGCCTCATATTGCAAACAGTTTCTAAGGTCCCCTGTTTTTAAAACATGGGACCACAGGTAGCCTGCAATACTCAGAGCCAAAAGAATCACAGGCTGAGGTGAGACTTTTAAAGAAAAAATGCTCACAATAAACTTTGCTTTTCTTACTCGCATATATGATTAGTCCTGATATTAAGACACTTTTCCTTCTAGTCTATATAGAGTTTTATGGAGATCACTTGCCTACCGGCAGAACATAAGTCAAGACTCAGAATTTTTTAGGCAAATGTTACAGGGATTATCCTCCAATTCAACAGAAATTTCACAGTTTAAAAAAAAAAAAAAAGTGTACTTTACACAAACCCAAGCAATTAACAGGACTGGAGTTGTCAAGATATACAAATGCATCCAAATGTAGGTAGTTAAGGCCCAAGTTTCTTGAGATTTTTCAGTCATCCATTTTATTTTACTAAATTGTAAGAAGAAATGCAAGGTGTGTTTCACAGAAGTCTTCTGAAATCCACGTGGCATATCTTCACTGATATGTTACTTTCTCTGTTAAAACTCCTTAGACCTACTCAGAATAAGGTAAAATTATCTTTTCTGAACTGTTGTGACAAACCTGCTACAGCAGAATATCATCATTGACATCCCTGACGTTAACCTGTCTACTTGTTATTAATAGGGTTCTACCAAATCTCTCCTATCTCCTCTCATGTCTTTTACCCAGAGGTAACACTCACCTTTTCCCATTCGCGATCGTTGTTCAGTACTATCACCACCAGCCTGGGGTGCGCCTGATAACCATCTGCTGTGAAGGACAAATCTTTACCTTCCCAAGTCACATTCATCATAAACCTAGAAGGCAAGGAAAAAAAGTTCATTGAAAAATTAATGAGCTGTCCAGCAGTTAATGAGCAAGCTAGTTCCGTCATCAGAACCACTGATGAAATACATGCACCAAATCCTCTTAAGGCTGTGAAAAGCCTTCATTTGCATCACAGGGAGTCTGAGCATGTCAAGGCAGTCCTTAGCAGAAGACAAAGCAAAATATTGTTTACACGTGATTTTTAATGCAGGCATCGTTTTAAAGCAGCTTCCACATTATGCATGACCTGTACACTCCATAACAAGCTTTCTGGCACCAGTGCAACCTCAGGACCATTTTAAACATGTCTACGTTTGCTCTGTATGTACCATTATACTATCATCTCACTTCAGTAATACTCAGAGGTAAGTGCACCTACTCTGGCTTTGCCTGTTTAGACCTCCAAGAGTCCTGCTGGCCCTTCCCAACACTGTAGCTATACGCAATGTCTTTGTGACACTTGGATAAATTCCACTAATGCCTTCAGCCAAAAAAAGACATGAAAACTTTGAATGGGTTGATAATATTTCAGTTCCATATTTTCAAAAAGAAAAACAAAAATTAAAACTTTTTTGTTATCTAGGTTAATTTTCAAGGCTTTTAAAAAGATATATAAACTAATGGGAAAAAATATTCAGAGGAACTCAGAATAAAATGCACAGGAAGAAGAAGGATTTTTAAAATTTTCTTAAAAATGTCGGCTGAATCCCAAATCTCCCGCCTTTAGACTTAGCGGTTTGAGCACTGAAACAATAAATTTTTTTATTTATCACAGGCTCTCTGTTCAGCTACAACGGAGAAGACTTATTCAACTGAAAATTTTGTATGAATTTATGTCAACAGATGGAAATTACTCAGAGTGCTACAACAAGAGGCACCTCTCCTAAGATGTGCCACAGTACTGTTGCTCGCTTTCTCCGGCCTCCTGTACTGCCACGCTAAACTGCACGTTCTAAGAACAGATTACTACTTCCTGTAAGCGATCCTGTCATTAGGAACGATTACATCAACTCTACCGAGTCATTGCTCTGACCTGGACTGTGCCATCAAGGGGCACTTAAGAACTCTGGAGAACGACCCTGCAGGTGGCTCCACAAACACCAGCTGTGGGCCAGAAGCACTCAGCAGCCAGACACTGCAGTGGCCCTGATCTTCCCTGGGGTAGGGATCTCGGTACTCCACTCACCAGCTTAGGGACATCCTTCAACTCTACTGTAGGACTCTTCAAAGTTCTATAGCTTTTCTACCCACCAATTTGCCCCGCCGGTCTTAAATTCTGTCTTGAGTTTATACTAATTCTAATATAGTCTACCCAGTTTTTCCGTTTCCTGATTGGTATGTATAGTTTTTGATTTCTAACTGTTGCTTTCCATTCATCATTGAACCATGTACCCTCTTTTCCAAAGCACTGTCCTTGCATTGATTCAGAAATGCCGGCATTCTGGCCACCTAACAAACTTGGCTTTCCTCAAAAACAATTTTCTCTCAAAATTTTCCACAGATTTATAACATAAATCCAAATTTATATTTGCTCCAGTTCCACATAGCTTTAGTGTTTCTCAGTGAGAACAGATTGTTTCCACCGCTCCAGGGTCAGAAAGAGTGATGAGAAATTGCAGTTTTTATTTAAAGCGCAAATACAGGGAACTTACAGCCCAGAGGCTGAACTACCACAGCACACAGGTCAAGCTCCCCAGACTGCGATATTGCAAAAATCTATCATTTTATACATTATCTGAAATACCCTCACCTAAGAAAATCAGGCATGAAAGGGAAGAGAGTAAAAGGCTGGCGCTAGCATTGGCGTCCTTTGGTCTTGTTGAAAAAAAATCAAAGCTCCAGACTGCCAATGAGAGGCTGACAGGGCTATCCCACAGGCGAGAGGTAAAACTGCAATTCCAAATCCTGGAGATCCCGTGGCACTTCCAGCAGGTAACGTGCTCTCCACCCCATATGCGTGGTCTGAAGTTGATTGCATTGAATTGTACTGAATTCTTAGTGTATTTCACTGAATGAAATTCAGTCCAAGCTTTCCCCTAGGTGCTCTCCTGGAATTCAACTCAATACCGTTATCATTCCATCCCTCAGACATATGTTTTGAAGGTGTCGTCGTTTGGGCTAGACTTGTTCTGTTTTACCTCAAATCAGGACAGAAGGGCATCAAAGTTACCCTAACTATTCTTTATACATTGCTCTGTAATGTTTTACCCACAAGAAACTGATACTGGTTTACACACGTTTTTTTGGTTTGTTTTTTTTCTTTTCTTTTCAGTAGCAGTAGTAGTGTGGACTTTGGTGAATCTGACACAGACAAAGTTCTTCAGCTCTGCATTCAAAGGAGGAGGCTTTGTATTGACAAGGCTGCCTGAAAATCCCGGTAGCAGAAGTACACTGAACAAAAGTATATAGACCCAAAAGAAATAATGGCATTGTATCAGAACAGTTAATAATTAAATGTGTCAACAGCCATATTAACATCATTCAGCACCGGTCTGACAGCAATTTGTAAATTCACCCATTGTAATAACTCGTATTTTGTGACAGACTTTCGGCATTAAAATTTTCCCCTTGGCAGAACTCTGCTTTTCAGTTGAACTAATTTCCCGTATATTACATTTTTATCCAGCACTGAAAAAGCTTGCTTGGGATTAAAAAGCTTGTTTGCCACCTTGAGAGCAAGTGGCAAACCACCAGACAGAATTTGCTTGTGCGTCCGTGTAAGAAACCGGCATAACATTTGCTCACTGCTGACAATCAAATGCATCGTCACCCGAGGAATAAAACGCCCAGGAAGCCACTGCACGGGGTAAACAAGGACATCCTGTGCAAACATGCACTCCCTGGATTTGTACTTCCGCACCCTCCCTCACAGGTTCCTTCCCAATTCATACATGTGAAATAACTCCCCCCCCCAACGAACACATCGTCTTATGGGGCCGGGCAGAAACCACCTCATTTCAATAGAACTGAAAGCCGAGCTTTTTGTCTGCTCCTAAGGGCCGGACCACTGACATGCACGCTGTACTGCATCAGGCTTTTGTGTCCAGTTGGGTTTTAGTTGCGCAGCATTGGTGGTTGCACTTGAGTTGAACCCTTATTATAAGTAGTTTGGTAGGATCACTATCCCACATTTCAAAGAGCACTCATCATGTTTTGGGATTAATATGCAAATGCCCCAGCCTAGAAACTAGTCAAGGGCCATCACGAGACACAGTGCTGTAGCTGCAGTGATGCTCAAGTGCTCCAAAAGGATGAACCACAAATCTAAAATGAAAAACTGAACTCAGCGTATATTTTTAAACTGTGTGAATTCACCAGCCGTTTAGCAATGCAACACATTTTGCAAGTTAAAAAAGAGTCCCTAATCTGTAAAAAGATCTTAAAATTGTATTGTCTGAGTCATATACAAAGGTATCAGTGAATGATGCAGACTGAGCTACCCCGGTTTCTCAAATTGCAGCAGTAAAAAAGAACTTCAAAGAGATTCTTGTTTTCCCAAGCACGCTTTTCTGTACAAAATTCATCAACTGCCTGTGTTCTTCAGAAACCAATGCCTACAATCTATATTCCCTTTTGAATTGTCATGTTTCCTCCACAAAGGACAGAAGTCCTCCTCTGCTTTTACTGGCCAAGATCCTAAACTGCTTGTCTCTACGAAAAACTGTGTGCTTTTCTGTTCTTAGTGAGGAAGAGCGAGGAAAAGAAAGTATTTATATGTTGTTATTCTTATAGAGTTTTAAGCCCAAGATTAATTCTATGCAAGGTGTTGTTGGTTTCTGAATTGGTCAAAATATATTTCTGCAGTAGATTTGGAATTGCATATTTCTGTTAACTAAATGAGGTGCTTGATTATTTGAGCCTGTTACTTTAAGGGGGCAATTCAGAATACATCTTGGATTAGTAGTTAATCTGCTTTCATACCTCATTAATGCTATAACCTTTGCAAAGACATGATAGCAAGAAGCCCTGTGATGATACTATGACACTGAAGTCTTAATTAACTTTTGCCCACTGGAAGTTGCGAGCAAGATTCCCAGGTGATACATGTATGAAAAATGGGATTTGGGGGGCAGAATTTAAGCTATTCTCACAGTGAATCCAAACCAGGTTTTTATCATGCAATGAACCAAGCCCGTACTATATATTTCAAACAGTTTTAAACATTTATACAATTCTTTCTTGCTTGTCACCTTCCCCAACAAAACTGAAAAGAGAAGTGTTGAACACCACAGCGGAACACTGTTCCCGTTGTATTTACAGCAAGCCTTTGAAGCACCAAGATTACAAACTGCTCTCAAGGTTTCCAACTTCATTTTTATCAACTCAGAAGGGTCAAGCAATTCAGACAAAGCTTCAGATTAATGCCAAAACCATGCAATATTTATCCAAGTCAAAATTTTGACTCGATCCAAAAAGACAGAACACATTTGAATAAGGTGGGTTTTCCTGTCCTGTAAATATTATATAACAACTTAATTGACTCTAATTTCCATTAACAAATGGCGGAAGACTTTGCCAAAAGGATCAGACCTCAGTTTTTTAGAAGACTTCCATTTTTAGAAGAGCATTTGCTGAAGTACAATATTGCTGAAACACAAGCACCTTTCTGGCCAGTCTCCTTAGAGAAGACATGGACCTTCTTTGCCCATCAGGTGGTTGGTAAGGATTTCCTACACTGCAGAAAAACAGCTCAAATCCCAGCAAAGGTACAACCACCCCTGGAGCAGAACCTTTGAGACATTCTGCTTCTGTGTTATACAACAGCAAAAATGTTTGCAAGCTACAGGATTTCTTTTGATGCTTACCATATACATGTATATAGGTATGTGCAAGATACACGAGTGTTCCCCTAATAGATGCAAGGATTTGAGAGCAAAAGCAATGAGGTTTAGTGAATTCTGTGGTGGGCACTTTTTTAAGGAAAAAAAACCCAACCTACCTTTTCCTACAGAAAGCATCCTTTGGTTTCTCCCCTGCCAAGGTTTAAGCCTTCTTCTCCACTAACCTCTTTTCAAAACGTTACAGCACCTACCAATAAATAAATTGCTAGCCTGGGGGGACAGATATTTTGAATTGCCAAGGTCACCTTTAGAACCTTCACTCCGGCGGGTGCAAGTGTGATCATGGGAGAAACTGCTCTGTGCTCCAGCCCAGCAAAGCACCAGGGACACCCAGGCGCAGGGGAGAGCCGGCTGGGGGCTGCCCACCAGAGGGGAATTATGCCCTTATGGGTTTTAAAAGTAAGTTTAGAGACAAGAAGCGCAGGCTGTCTCAGATGCCCTTTCTTCTCATTGCTCTGATATTTGCTCCTTCCTTTTTTGTTTTATAATGATAATTTGATACAGACTCAGATTTTTAGAAGTAGAAACTCAGGACTCGTTGGGCTCAGGAACGGAGCCAGCTCTGCGATAACAGGCTGGTTTATAATTAGTGTGAAATCCCTCTACTATCCAGCTCCCAAACAAATCACTGGCTGGGAAAAATATGATGGGTAAGGCAGAGGCACTAATGAAAACATATCACTCCTAAGCTACCTCCAAAGAAGAGAACTTAGTTACTAGGCCTGTAAAATGAAGGTCGTGGGCTGGTAGCTGCAGGGAGCAGGCAGCCAGCGGGACTCCTCACTGCCACGACTTCAGACCCGCGTTTCCTGCCCTCATCCCGCAGCCCAGATCAGATAATCAAACTTCATAAATTCCTCAGGTCCCATCACAGGGGGACTATCATTTTTTATTTAGTGCCTTCTTCCCCATGGGGCAGTGTTTCAAATCCATGACAACCACAGGCAATGAAGGGAAACAGCAGAGACTTAGGGAAATACAGGTTTCATAAAAGAAACTCTCCCCCTCCTCTCCCAGAGAAGGAATTTCCAAACTGAGATTTAAAGCAGATGAAATGCCTCATAACCAACATGTCATCTGGTGATATTTCTCTTTCCTCCAAACAGTATGGACCAACCACTTTAATAATCTAGACAGCCAGCCTGTCTGGGCTGGCATTCACCCAGCATCATACCTCAAAAAGGAGTGAATCCAAATTTTGTCTTTTCTTCTTTATCTTGTTGAGGATTTGAACTGCTGAACTTCTTTACTAGGATTCTACTGTGAAATTTGAAAGATACTTATGAAAAGAAACCCCAAGACAAATTATTTAGCATTAAGAAACAGATTTCCTAAAAACATCTATAAAATTAAATCAAGAAACGCTGAATGCAGAATATATAATGTGTGATCTGAAGTACATATAGAAATAGGTCTGAAATAGATCACTATTAAACAAGGCAGCGATGCATTTTTCAAACGGTGAAGCTTTTTTTAAAGACAATTTTGTATCTTAGGCTATGAAGGATATTTTTTTCTAAATTCAGATCCTTCGCAGTGATGCAAAGAGCTTCTTCTTCCTCTTCGTGCCTCCTCCTCCACTTCCCCCAGCCCTCACTCTCCTGAATAAAACTCCGTGACGATACCCTGCTTTGGCACTGTATATCCCTAGGCCTTGAGCCAGAATGGATGAATAAAATTTTGGGAACAATATGCTCAGTGACTGTAAAAAAGGAATGGCATGCCAACTACTTGTACCTTCTGCCAGCTGCTCCTTAAAGCATTAGTTGCCACTAGGTCTGGAAAAGTAATTTTGCCCCAATTCTGCCAGACAAGCGATAAAACTCTTGGGGAGCCATTCTGACAAGCAGGGCAAGGTGGGGGGCAGCAAAACTAGAAACGGCCCAAATGGCTGGGAGAGTGCCCCAGACTAGCGGAACTTATAAAACACCCGACGGTTTAGAGAGTTAATGTTATTGTTAGAAATTACATTTCATACAAAGCACTAATGTGGTGACATTTTGGTGCATCACCTCAGAAACACGCCAAACTCTTCCCCGTGAACCTGCCTGGCTTCCTGCAAGAGGACAGTGTCTGCAGCAGCTCCGTCTCTAAGAACCTTCACTGGTATTTTGAATTTCAAGGCTTGCTTTCAGCCCTGAAGTCTGGCTCAACTCCTGACCAGAGGCCATGCTTGTTCTCTTGTTTTAAAATCTTTGTAATTACCACAAAAAGGGGAAAATGTTCTAAAAGCCCCTAATCTGGTAACCGTTTGGTACCTTCTGCTTCCTAAACTGACCTAACCGGTGAGGAAATTTTGATACAGATTTTCTATAATTTCTTGAATCATTTCATTAGCAAACCAGCGCCACATCGGAATCTCTTGGATGGAATGTTTTCCTCCACAAGCCCTCTTTTGTTGCCGGTGAAGTTTAATTTTACTTTCGGAGGAACATGATAAGAGTGTAATCAATTCAGTTCCTGTTGTTTAGTGCAATTATACAGAAAATGCCCTCATATTATGGAAGAGGGCATTTACAGCACATGAATTAAAAGAAGGGCAAATATCTAGTTGTGACTGTTTAAAATCTGCTCATCAGCAGTAAATTAGACTTTGTGTATCCCTGTGTACCAATCCAATTGCTACAGTACTCTACTGGGTCTCCTGATCAGAAAGCATCTCCACACAAATTAATGAGGCTAAGCCAGATCCTGCCCCTGACAAAATTTTTTCTTGAGTATCTTTCCTCATTCATTTTTTTATGTTGACAATAGTAATTTCTTGTAATCGAGGACATCTGAAATTAGTTGTTAACATTAAATCTAGGACTGGCAGCTTGGTCCTCATTTGGAGATGCCTAAATATACTGTCCTCCCTGGAAATCTGCTGCTCCCCACATGCCTGTGGCCTCAGTGCTGCATGAAGGCTTGCAGCTTTCTTCGTGCCGTCAGCCACTTAGGTGCATCATTCTCATTCAGATTTGTTTCTGTAGAGCAGCATGCGCAGTAGCGAAGGAAAAGAATAAGCAAATCTGGCAGCATGCAAAGTTGAAACTTCTTCAAGTATTCAAGTTACCAAAAATGAAGAACTAAATTTATTATATACTCAAATTACCTGTTTCCCTCCACAACACGTAAGGAACATTTCTGACTACTGAAACTTGGGTTACCGTCTCAGATCATCACCCTGTGTGCGATCCACTCCTGTGAGCACACAGTGGCTCCAGTAAAATCGCAGTGGGACCACAAAATGGGAAGGAAAGGCAAACAAAATATCCTGGAGAGTCTTAGGTGAAGGTAAATAACATTTGGTTTTCTGCACAGCAAGTATGCTACTTGTGAAAATGCATTTTGCTTCATATACAATTAGTGACATATCCATACCTCTTCAATCATACAATTGAGCAGATGATACTTATTTTTCCCAAGTCTTTCGACAAAACTTAAATGAACAAATCCTCTGTAAATTTGCTGTTGATCTGTATGCAGGAAAGGATTAAACAGACTCGCTGGATTGTTCATTCCACACGTTATTGTGTCCATTTAATACCTGATTTTTGCTCAAAAGAGGAAAATTTATCTGTTATTGCTAAAAGCTGGACTCATAATATTGAACTTGGTGAATGACCATCAGGACTAGAAAGGCAGCATGCCCTCGCCCTCTGAGGAGGACGCTGTCTCACAGCCGTGCCAAGAGCAGCCAACAGCAAGGACAAGAAAATGAACCGCGTGGTAGGCCATGGAAAGACAGTAACGTTAGGTAGTGCTTTTCAAAACACTGTTCCCACTGAGAGCCCAAGCTTTTCAAGTAGGGTGATTCAGGGCAGGATCAGCTAACGCGTTTGTACCTGGCCCTTTGGACCTCAGGTTGCTCCTGCTCCCTGGCTCGGTGATGACGAATACAGGAAACTATGCTTGGGAAGGGTGTGAAGTGACAACCTGGACAGCTTTCTAGCCCTACGCTTTCACTACCGAAAGTAAGATGAGTCTCTAAATCCTGCATATTATTTGGTTGTATTTGGAACTGAATGGAACTGAATGTAAACCCGGCGCGGTAAACACCTGAGTACCTATGGACAGACACATCTTTTTGCTTTTCAGGATAATGACAATAGAACACCAGCTTTGTCATCCCCATCCACCCCTGTACAGATCAGAGCAGTTGGAAGTGTTGTGAAATGTATATCGCCCAGGGTTATGACTTTAATATGCAAGATAAGTACTCTTCTAGACAAAGCAGAAGAATTTCTATTCACAAAGCAGCAGCATTTTCCATGACGACTGGCAGGGTTATTTTGTTTGTTTGCTTACATGTTTTCCTTTTTTGTGAGAGAGTAAGCATTTGTTCAACTGACATTGCATTAATGAGCTGCTAATTCTATCTATCCCGCTGTGCTAGTACCAGTATTTCACACAATGGTATTTTTCTGGCTTAGGAGAATCTGTGTCTTCACAGATGGGAAAAGATTATCTGAATCCATACACTATATATATATGTATGTTTTTAATGCATTGAAAATGATCCCTGCATTTTATTTTAAATCATGTATTCATAGAGAAAAACTAGTTTTCCCTTGTGTCTCAGAACTGAACATTGATCAAATCATTCCAAAACCTCAAGTGAACCTGATTTTCTCTGGGTCTAGAAAGCCAATAAAAGCATCTTAAAGTTGCAGTGACAGGGGAAGGATAAATTGTGTGCTTCAAAACATATACATCTTCAAACCAATTTAATACTCAAAGGATTTGAGAAAGAGGGAGCAGGAGCTTTCACTTCATGGCTTTCTTTACATAGAATTTCTTCACAAGTGGAGATGGACATCACTATCTAGATGTAGGAAGCCGAACATAAAGCATTACCAACCTCCATTTACAAGCAAATTAGCTATTACGGCACAGCCTCTGAATACTATACTAGGTTTAAAGCTGAATTAAACTTTCATTATAATAGATGAAGTCTAAAAATCCTCTTTTTTTTCTCCATTCTTGAGTTTGGTTTTGCTCAAGCAACACCTTACAGAGCCTCTTTCCTGCGTTCCCCTGAGTTCTCTGCTCCTGAGCTCAAAAGCAGCGTCCCTTCATGCAACCCTACTTCTCCCGCATTGATTTCCAGCCCAAACAGGGATCCTAGCAGATCCCAGGTCCATAAGCTGTTTACAATTACTCTAGCCCTTTTCATCATGAGGATGCTCCAAAATCCTTTCTTCAAATTAGCTCCTTAATACAGCATCATATACATTTATCTTGTAGTTTAAAATACAAAGCTGCACTATCTGTGACCTGAAACAGTGAAGACTATATCTCAGAATAAAACCCCAATGTAGGCATTGATTTGTAAGGACGAGACCTACAATTTAGCGATGAGGATGAGAAAGTACAATGAATTTACATAATTCACCTTGGCATGGAGAGACTGGTCAGACCCCAGAGATTACTTAGCACTGCTAAATGCTTGTATATACTTGCTTTTCTTGCCGATTATATCTGACAAGAATAGTCTTGGGGAATTATTACATAAGAACTATTTATTCTTTTTAGTGTAATTCTGACATTTCTAAATTAAAAACAGCCTGCTTCTTGTTCTTGTGGTGTTGGGGAAGCTCAAAGAATCTCTTGTACAGAAAATATGTTTTCACTTCATAGTTCAGTGTTTCGCATCGGGAAGTGACTTTAATTAACCACAGTGCACTATATTACAACTTCTCTTATTAATAATTTCTATGTGCATCATGCACTGCACACTGCAGAATCTCTCGTTGAAGTGTAATTTCACTGCCCTAACACTCACAAGCCCTATTCTTGTAGTTACACAAATTCAACGAGAAAAAAAATGACAACTTATGCTGAATACTGAATACGTAATTCAAGTCTACACTAGTGTATTGCAAAAACAATGGGATAGAAGTCCTTTTCAAAACAGGTTCAAGTTTTTGTGGCCCATCCAACTGAACCACAGTATTTTAAACACCAACACTTCTGAGGACAGAATACAATTTAACATCACAGAAGCTGGTGTTCAAATATTAGTAGTGAACTTTGTTTGTACAGATCCCACTGTTAAGGCCCAGAATTTGGTTAATGGGATGCCACTCGCTTTCACTTTTTCTGGCATCGTCAGCACATGCATTAAGAAGAACCATATGAAGATCACATAGTGGGTGCGGGCAGGACAGTTATCCCGGCAGTGCCTTCCAGCTGCTCTGCCCCGACACGGGTGACCATGCGATGGCTTTCCCGGAGCCGTACTGGACCAGAGAGCCACCCCAGTGCTGCCTCCTGTCATTGCCCCAGGGGCAAATGGGGCAGCAGGAAAAGAATCACAGGTTTTCTGCAATATCTCTGGTAAATTTGTACAGTTTTTGAGGCAGAGGCTTAGGAACAGGAAATGGGAGACCAAAAAAATGTGGAAGTGTCATACTAAAGGCAAACGCTCTCTGATGAGAGCTGTGCGAGTTTCTGAACCTTGGTCACTCTGTTTATGAAATACAGGTATGAAATGTTAAAATCCATTTACTTGGCAGCATCTGGCTTTTAAGAGAGCTTCTGAAGAATGCTGTGCACAAAGGTGCCATTTTCATGGAAAACAACAACTGTTCCCAGGACATGATATGACAATCAACCCCTAATCTAAATATGCACGTACATCTTAGAAGATTAAAAATGTTCCACAATCTCCTGTATGAAATCAGCACTGACCTGCCTTCTTGTGCCAATTCCATCCTGCTTTTCTGTAGAAAGCACTTCATCTGCAATATTTGGTCAGAAAAAAAATTCAGAAATACTGCTTAGTAGCTTCCATACGAGATATTGTAAAGAGCTATTAAAAAACACGCAAGATTACCTTTACTTCCTCTCACAAACCAGATAAGGAAATATATTAGTGTGTGGCATGTATTACGCAACATTTTGGACAGAAGTAATCAGGAGTAGCATGTCTAAAAGGGATAATTAAAAGGCAAACTAACAAAACAAAAAAGGGCACTAAGAATCCTGATTTAAACATCAGCAGTTCCCATATGACAGACTGTTTTGAGAAAACATCCATATTAACTTGGATTAATGCAGATTAATTTTTACAGTTATTCTAGTACAGGTGACAAAAATAAAATCCTTACAAGCAGAAGTGACAGATTTCAGTTATTAGGTGATAAAACCTGCCTAACTAATCTAATGCTTCCGTGATTTCCAGGGACACCTCTTTTAATGCAGCGCATCCCCTGTCTTCTAAATTATTATCAGGTTCCTGCTGATGCAAGTGATTCAGGCACAGCCTCCAGAGCATTTTGGCAATTTTACCTCATAGTTAAAGTACACAATGGCATGATTTTATTAACTCGGCTTCATACCCTCGAAGACCAATTCCTGTCACCTTCTACATCAGATCCAGAGCAGTATTTATTCTCCACAGCACACAACATTATTTCCATGCACACAGTTATCAGTGCAGCAAGTCCTCTTGCATGTTCCCTTGGAACCCAAGAAAATCATTGCTTAAAAAGGGCACAATGGGATTAACAAAAAATAATATTCTCAAAAACATATAATGGCAACAGAATGGAAAATTACCAAGGTTATGCAGGGAAACAAACCTGAACCAATAAGCCTTACTTGTGCAAGGTTTGAGATGGCCGGTCATTTTTCTCCAGTTGTCCATAGCAGCTAGTTTTTGCTTCAGGAATGAAGGAGTATTTTTCCAGCATGGCTGATGCAGCTGTGGCAATAATCCCAAGGCCGTCCCGTACCCGAGCTTCTAAACTGTAGTCCCATTCATCATAAGATGCTGAAATAAGTCCTGAAGGAAACTCCTTGGGAGTGATTTCTGTGTTACCACTAACGAGGCTGGGAACTATCCAAAAGAAATCATAGCCGGTAAGGCCCAGGGAACGAGCCTCGTCCAGTATGTAGACAGCTTCATCCTTGGAACAATATAGCAGAATGACGGATGAATGAATTTTCTTCAGCTGAATTTGGGTCTTGGCATCTCCAAAGGCGGTATCGAGTACAATGACATTCTGCATGTCCCAGCCCACAAAACTATTTTCCACTGTGGTCTTAATGACATTGATGAAGTCTCGATATCCAGGGAAGGTAGTGGTCACCAGAGAAAACACGTGCCAGTCGTAATCCTGCATGATCTTCAGCATGACGATGGCTTCTTGCTGGATGGAAGCCCCAAACTGGAAGAATGTGGACATCACATCCTAGAACACCAAACACAGTGAAAGATTACTACTTTTCGTACAAGTCTGAAGGGAACAGACTCTCTAATCCTTCTCTCTTCAGCCCACCATGGCTACCAAACTTATGTTGCATTCAAATAACTTTCTGTGCCTTACCATATTCAGATCATTAATAAGCAACACTGATCATAAGTAAGCACCACAGCTAATTAAAAGATTTGACAAAAAGTGACAAACAGATATTTACACAGGAAATTTCTGAGTGCTTGATCACTTGAAGACAGCAACTCAAATCAGTACTTACTGAGGAAGGACCCTAGAGACAGTCACCCACTGTTAAGCAACTCATCTCCAGCAGGTAGCTTTAGATTCATCAAACTTATTAGGAACATGAACCAATAAATTCATACTTATTTTCAGTTACAATGGAATTAAATTGCAATGCACACGAAGAAGCTCTATACTTCCAGATCAATGTCTGAGGGATACTTCATTTCCACGGGTTCATTTGGCTTGGTGGAACCTTTCAAACTCTGCAGAAGTAGATTTATCACCCCAGGTACCAAGTTCACTACTGTTCATGGGCCTACTACTGATCATCACACAGCCCATTGATGTCTGATGTAGAATTAATGGGATGACTCCAGGGACAACCAGCAAGCTGCTGGTGTCCTCGTTAAAGGACTTAGATGGAAGTAAATTCAAAAACATTGGTCTTATAAAAGGTAACTGGTAGCTCCATTGCCTGGACACAGCTGTGTTGTCAATTTGCTACGAGACTTGTTTCTAGTATTTGTCTTCGGCTTTTAGAGTATCCATAACTTTCGATACAGCTAAAGGGCAGGTACCTCTTATTTTAACAACATCTATCAGAAATAGGCAACACAATAGTGTATTTTGTTCGCACTAAATTTACAGACATTTTCATCGGTCTATTTTTGCCAAGTTGCTGTAAGATCTAAATTTATTTTGGAGTTTCACATCCTAGATTTATATACATCACAATTATGTTAGTACCAAAACTGTATACAGTAAGCTATATAATTCTTTATTTTCATTTTACTTCAGTATTTACTCCTGACCAACAGTGGCAACTTATGCACACCCATTTTCAGATACAGAGCGCATAAACTTCTGCCGAAAGAAAAGCTTATCATTTAAAAATTAGATATTAACCATGCAAGATTTCTTACATAGCCTTTACAGAAAAGAGACACACGGTGCTTTTAATTTAAATAATTTTATGAATGCACTTGTGAACTGCTATCCTATTTTACACTATATACTTAAAAGTAAACAAACAATCTTTTCATCTGGAGACACTTACAGCTAAAGAAAACCAGCACACTGAAAATCTGCTCAGAGTCAGCACTTAATGGTTTAGTTACTGATTTACTACTACAGAGTAAATTAGATATCTAGAGACAATGCCATGAATCCAAGTTTGCTGTAGCTTCCTAATTAAAAATTAAAAAAAAATATAATGCAAAGTCAATCACTTCAGTTTTCTTCTCCAGCTCTTATCCTGGTTTTTACTTGTGACTATGCTAAATAACAGTAAAACCAAATACAATAATTTAGAATAAATTGAATAGATTATTTCCATCATACCGTTTCACTCTACCCTATTTCTGAATATGGTTTATGGCTACTAATGTAGTGGAATAATTCTTTCAAACAATACGTACACCTTGGTGCTTCACGCATCACAAGGAGCTTCTCCAATAAGGGAACTGAAGAAGTCTTTGAGGGCAAAAACAATGCATGTGGACATTTCCAGGTGTGACCTTTCTAACTAGTAAATACAGATTTTTAACCTAGAGCAGTCCTTGTCATCTTCCCTGACCACGAAAGATGGTCTTGTGCACAATGGCCTGTGTCACCATTAAAGGAGTCCGACAACACAAGCAAAGTACTAAAAATAAATCCTTTCCTTTTGCAAAGATTTCGTTAGAAAAATAGTTTATGAAAGGAGTTTTGATTAAATATTTTTGTAAAGTTCATACCCATATTACATGATCCTTTTCATACAATTGTGAAAGGGAACTTCAGTCAAAATCAGGCAATTAATATCAATTTGTGAACAGAATAATGAAAAAATTGTAGTTATATGGTGAAAACAAGTCTGGATTTAGGAAAAGTGGAGATACAAATATCACAAGTAAGATTCTCATCTGAAGAAATTTTGTGTAGGTCCACTAACTTCATGTGATGCTTTTATAGAGCTGAAGATCTGACTTGCATGTGTTTACAACAAATTTGAAACAGATGGAAGATTACAAGCAAATTATAAGGGATTCAACTACTGTATCCTTAAACATCTACAGACCTTTTCATTATGGGGTTTTTAAAGCTTTACATTTTTCCCTGAACAGCATTATTATTCCTTTGCTTTGTATGGACTTGTATTTTGTTACACATTATTTGTTACACATACAGTATTTTTGTTACACAGTATTTTGTTACACATACAGAATTTAAGTTCTACTTTGCTATATTCAAAAGCAAACTAAAGCGATGTCTGTAAAAAACCAAAATTATTCTGTTATTTTCATTTAACTGTCGTCCTGTCATCTATCAAGTCATCTATCAAGACATCCATCTAATTCATTGCTGAAGTAGGAACACACAGTTGTAATACCAGAGGTGTTTTAAATGCACATCAGAAATATGTCCTTTTTCGTTCCTCATGGCCCCACCTATTGAGATTACTGGTGGAGGATGAAAGGAAGCTGTACCACTTTCCAATACAAGAAACTTTTATAAAAAGGGATTCCACAGACAAATCTCAAAGCATGGAAATCCCCAGGTGTTACGCTGATATGAGCAAAAATTTAGTTAGAAGTAGTTGTGGAAATGATTAAGCAATGCTTCAGTTGATTTTTCTGTTCTAGCTTCTTAGCTGAATTCGATCACAGTCACGTAAACAAAAACCAGCAATGAAAAGAGAAAGTAAAGAACAAATGAAAACTTTTTGTTTCTTACTGTTCTTGTATGAACATACAGGTTATAGCAAAACACCTCCCCATCTGTTTCACACAAGAAGTAATCCTGCGGTTGCTTCTTGTTTAACATTATTCTTGAATTTTGTATACAATATAAAATTCTGTCATTACTGGAGAAGGGCACTTCAGCGTTGCCATGCTTGCGCACAAAACATAGCAGCTCGCTCTGGGGCTGTCATTTCATAGATTAACATATTAGAGTCAGTTGCTTTTTAATTAGCGTACCGAGTCTATAAATCTGTCACTGTTGTCAGAATTGCACATTTCACTTCCCCAATTCCAACAAATTACAGGAATATTTCTTTCAAAACCTCATCCTCAGCTATTTTCATGACATCTTAGTTTCCTAGCTCCAGCTTTTCCATGAGATCAGCAGGGCACAGTCCCAGCTGCCGTAACAGCTGAGGTAAGCCCTGACACTTGTTTGTGCCTACTAGGGAAAAAGTGGCAATAGTTGGTTAGTTAAAGAAAGAAACATTTGTTATCAAAAATAATACACCTTTTGGTAACTGAAAATGAAATGCTAAACCAGAACAAAATAGGGGTCAACATAAAACCAAATCGATTTTCCACTTGGCAGACTTGTCGAGGACGGTTGTTTCGCTGCTAAGACAATATTATGACAGGAAGCAAAAACCAATATGAAATACGGTTTAAAAAGCAATCCAGAGGATGACTTTATTCAGCTAGAAACAAGATTATTATGACAGGACTACGAGTAGGACTTTAAAGTTATCTTAATTACTTCATTCTTATTCACTTACCTACTTTCTATCTTCCACAGAGATCCAGCAAAAATTATTTTTCTCCTATTTTGCACCACGGAAACTTAGATATTCCATTTTTATAACGGATTTAAGGCATGTGGTGCTAGGCCTACATATATACTGCAAGCTGTTTCCTGTTTAATGAATTTTTGTAGTTATTTGGCATTTTCATGAAGACTGGAAAAACTGAAAGCCAGAGATTAGTCATTAATTTAAGCTGAATAATTTAGCATCACATCAAAAATACACAGAAGGAAATTATTTGTACCAATCTCACATGTAGGTAAATAATGTATCTCTCAGTGTGTTAACTTGGTATTATTTTTCCTGGATTACTTGAAATGATGCAACGAGCTCCCGGTAAACGTGAGTGAATTGTATTTCTCTGTCATGAATATCTAGGTTTCAGCCATACGGTCTTCCTTTATAGTGCAATACAGACCAATGCCAGACTTGCAGTAAACGCAAACACTGAAGTGGAGGAGCTGAAAGGAAAACCTTTCCTCCCAAGATACTCTGAACACTTCTAAACTCATAAGTTACTAAATCCCTGCCTCTATTCATTAACAGTATGTGACACGCAATTCCCAACATAAACATCTCACTGAGGCGCCCAGGGAGAAAACTCCCCCATTATCACCATGGGAGCAATTTGGGGGAAATTATATAAAATCACGTACTTTCAGGCAAAGCAGAGCTGTGAGGGCAGAAATAATTTACTAATCATTACAAACAGCAGAAAAGACTTGCTTCCCAAGGACCTGTCACCTCTCTGGCCTCACACACGGCATGAAGATGCAGGACCCCCGCTGGCAGGTTTCCCTGCTGATACCACCCTCTCCTTCGGGAGCGGCTCTTCTGCCCTCCCACGGGGGCTCCGGAGCTGCCTGGGCCCCAGGCATCCCCCACCGACCACCATCGCCCCATCCTGGACCCCCAGCTGCCATCACCCTGAGCCAGGCCCAGCTGCAGCGAGGCCCGTGCCCAGCCCCAGCAGACACTGACTTGCTCCTTGCACTCAACCTGGATCCCGGCTCGTCCCCGTGTCCTTGTCCAGCAGCGCCTGGACCCCCGTGCCAGCCCTCCCGAGGCGAGGGCTGAGCTGACCGGGAGGGAGGGGGCAGCAGGGCAGGGGCTCTGCAGACAAGGTCACGTGGGCACCTGCAGCCCCACGCGATAGATTTGAAGTTCTCCAAATCTGCCCACGTAGACCTGTGAATGTGTTTCACCATTTGCCACTGACAAGACTAAGGCCTTCTAGCAGAGCTAGAAAAAGGATGGAAATTTTCTTACTCTGTAATTTAACTGGTGCAAATGACCTGTATAAAGGTCAACAAAAAGGATGAACCGAGGCCAACCTTTAACGGTTGGACTTGATGATCTTAAAGGTCCCTTCCAACCTCACTAATTCTATGATTCTATGATTCTTATTTTTATGTTAAAAGTTTGCTCTGGGAGAGGAACACTCAAGTTAGAAAAAGGCAGTAGCAAGCAAGGGAGTACGTTATGGCTTTCCAACATCTGACATGTTTCTTTTATTATTTCAAGGAATAAATATCAGAGAAACATGATTTTGAAAGGTTAGCACCAGTTTAATCAAGCTTGTTCTTTCCCTTTTCCAGAGGGAGCCTGCAGGGATTCATTTTGCAGAGGCTTCTGTATTCTCGGGGCACGGTTTTATCCTAAGAGTTTTGCTAGGTAACACATAGGGGGTTTTTTGGTTTAACATATCCATTTAATTGCTTGGCTTATCTAGGCCTGCTACAAGAGTTGATCTTTGTCACTATTTTTTCTATACCAGAATAGCAAATAAACAAATACAAAGGAATGAGAACAGGGTTTCTACAGATCATCACAGAGTCCACTGGGTTTTGATCCTTTACATTCTTCAAATAATACAGTGTCATGTCTAATGAATGAAAGTAACTCAACATGCCATCAGAGTGAAACAACATAACTTAATTACACAAGATTACTAGTTTAGGACAGAGCTCATGAACCATTCCCTGAGCTGGAGCACACCATCTGGGTTTTCAACACATCCGGGTTTCCATTCACGGATTGCTCAAACATTGGAAATTGTGGTGTCTCACTCTGAGCTCCTGTTCAACCAGGACAGGCAAGTGAAAAATGCTTTCAAAGGCTGAAATGACATCAGCAAGCCTGTGACTGAAGTTGATAAAATCCTGAAAAGATTCATGCGAGCCAGCAGGGATTTTTGTGTGGTCATTTGATGAAAGGTTTACTCACAGTATGCTTCCTTTCTAGATAAATTTCAACTTCCGCTGTTAGAGAAATGTCTTACATCATGAGTATCTGAATGAGGAAGGGCAAATCTGTGGTTCTACAAAAAGGCAGCGTGGACCTGGCTGTACCATAGCTATTGTATGAGTAACAGCTATTACACAGCTTTTGGGGTGAAAGAGTATTCCAACATGTAAGAAGAGTACTGATGCCTGCAAGGAAGACAAGGGAGAATAAAGAGTATTTTCAGACAAATTACATTTGCTTTGTATGTTCAAATATTTCTTGAATACAAATCCATCACACTCTAACCCATACAGGATCATGTGGTGTTGTACGTCGGTGTAAAGTGTTAGCACTATCCTAAAATATTTTTCCTTAATGGAGAAGGTGAGATTTGTACAAAAGTTTCTCATTTCCTATAAGTATTTCACCATGAAAAGAAATACTGAAAAAACGTATGTGACCTAATATATCAATTAGTTAGCAAGAAGGACAAATTTTATGCCACAGATTATAGCTGAGTATCACTTCTCTTATGCCCATTGTCATGACTGCAGATAAATGTTTTGCTATTTTTTAAATTTAGGTGTCTGTTTTTCTCATGGTTTGTACAAGCAGCATCCTTCTGCTTTATTCATGTAATTAGTCAGCACTAAACTAATGCAAGTAAATAGTCTCCTGAAGAGCCCCAAAAGACTTCATCTTCCATGGGAAAATGACTTTAAATTAGCCATGCAGCACATCTTTCACCTCAAGGAACACCTGAGTTCACCTGGAGGGCTCTTGAGTCTGTCCTTTTAGTGAACACTCTTCAAACGGTCGCTATGAATGATTGGAGAGCAATCAGGAAAGTTAATGACTTTTCAAAGACAGAAAAGGCAATTGCTGTGAAGATACTCCAGCAATGCTGGTGAAAGTAACTGGCTTTCTGCTGTATGGAAACATTCATCCGCCAATAATTCACATTTGATACATCAGAACAAAGTTGTGGGGACAGCATTAGAAGAAAATGGGGTCCTGTTCCTGTTCTCCCCACGGCAATGTGAGAAAGTTTAGAACAAACTGATGATGATCCAGGTTCCCTACCTGGATGAGAAAAATAAACAATTACATGATGCTAGGAAACGAGGCAGAAAGAAACCCAAACCCAAACCGTGATTTTACCACAAAACTTTCAAAATGTACTTGTTGGAAGGAGCAAAGCCTAGACATACTTTCAGAAACAAAATAATTCATTTTTCAGAATCATAGAAAGCTTTTCACCAGGTAACAGGAAGAAAAAGCTTGTGAATTAGCCCGGGGAAAGGCCAAGACTCAGGAAATCCAGCAGGAAAAGACAAAGACGTCTGAAGAAAGGAAAAGTCTGGATAACTTTCCTCTCCTAGTACTGGTATTTCATTGGAACCCACACAATTTACCTCTAGAAATAAAGTGCCACTAAGACATAGGATGAATGAAGGATACCAGGCAAATGAGCCAGAAAGGTTTCTGGAAAATAAATAAAAAAATCTTGATATATAGACTACCCATCCCCACTATACCACTCTCTTATATTCGCATAGGGGCATTTTTTACCAATGTTTATATTGTTTCATATCAGTATGGAGATACTACATATATTGCTACCAAAACAACATGCTGGGCTATGTGGAATTTCTCACCTTGCTCAAGTTACAGTCTTTGACTGTAGCGAATTATCTATCAAATCAATTAGTTCATTTACTTTGAACCACATCTGCTCCCATAAGGCCATCAGAGATGAGCTTCTCTTTATTCATGGGCAACCTGGGCAGCTTTAATGGATATAAAAATCAAAGCATTTAGTTTACTGTAAGTTATATTATCTCTTGGAGCAGACAGCTAGTTCTAATTATAAATCTTGAAAACAATCCTGCTGTTAATGACCATGCTTACTGAAAACAACCTTGTATATGGGGTTTAACTGTCTGGTTGCAAAATGGGACCCTGACAGCCAGGCTTCAGTACAGGTATCTGGATCTCCAATACAAAGGAAGACTCCAAAATTTCCAAGGAAGTCCAAAAAAGAGAAACATATGAAAAAGCAGTGGTTTACCTTTGTATTTCAGTCAAAAGTGAAACTTGCTAATGACTATTTTTTACATTTTCAGCAAATAAAATTTCATTCTAATAGTTTAGTCTTACAAATTTTACTGCCCCAAAGGGTTGCCATTAGTTCTAAAAAGTGCAATGACCACATTTTATCTGATTAACAGCTTTTTACAGCACCAGCCTAATTTTTTTTTGTTTGTTTTCAAAATGAGTTGTCCAAATCGATTTTGCTCTATCCCAGCCATAAGTTTAAACATGAACACAAATTACTGTGAGCCATCCACAGAATCTGCTAGAATCCAATTTACTTGACATCTTTTTTTTGGTACCTGCTAAATTAAACTACATAGATTTGGTAATATTTTTTTTCAGTTTCATAGTAATATTTTAGCTGAGCAAAATTTCATGTGCTTACATTTCTATTACTGTGGAATAAGAAAATATCAGTTGTTTGAATATCTTATGGAAGTTTTCAAGAATCAATGCTATGCAATATAATTCATCCTTAGGACAAATTTTCATCCCAGCTATCTAACACATTAACCATTTCACTTAACTATAAAATGACATCACAGAGTAATTTAGATATGTATCGTATACCCCCAGCCTATAGGAAAAGTGGTTCAGAACAAGAATTTAGAGTGGTTGAGGACAAGTACAATTTTCTTCAAATTAATAATGAACTGCTTACAGGTCATGCATCAACAAAATTTGCGAAAGGATTTTCATACAGTTTTTGCCACTAGGAGCTTTAAAACCAACACCATCCAAGCTTATTAATCCCGTAAACAGAATCAAAACTTTCGCTACCCACAATAACATTTAAATATGCTATGGCCAATAATCCAGCATTAAATCCAGAACCGGTAACAATTTATCATTTAATGGCAGCTGAATCAAGCCAAATAGGCTGATTACTTACAGTATGTATTGCATGTGTGCATAAATGTCATACACTATATAGAAAGATATGCATGATTAAATATCAATAAAAATGCCTTAAGACATCATCTCCTTATCCGAGAAACATTTGGTCTCAACTGAATGCTAAAATACTTCTCACTTGTGTTGATGATGAGAAGCCAGAAAACCATTAACTAAGTAATTTCCATACATCTACACTTAACAAGTAAAAATGAAGGCAACAAACAACCTCCCCCTCCACCCCCTTTCACCAAATGGTGAGTATAAAATATTAAGCAAATAAAAGAAATGTAAAGCCAATTTAATTTTTTACTGTGTGGTTGTAACTGTGTGCTTTTCCTTTATTAGCCAGGAGTCTTGGACTAGCCACCTCTGTGTACCTAGTCTGCTTCAGCCGCCTTGGACTGAAGAGAAATCCGACAGGGAGAGGCTAGCCAGGGATGACAAACAGATAGAGAGATGGAAGGAAATTTTTTTAAAAGGAAGGCTAAACAGAGTTCAAGGAGCTGTTCAGACGGTCTTTCCATGGCAACAGAGATTTGTGGGATATATTCAAGTGGCAGAGGAAGATGATCAGGAGAGATTCAAAATTCTTGATCTCTTCAAGAAGACATATGCATTCTGGTTCCCCAGGTAGTTTGGGTGCTAAACAAGAAGAGGTGCAAACCTGACTCACCTGCCTTTGGAAGGCAGTCACAAAAACGTCGTAACTTATCCAAAGCATGCATGCTGCTTTTAAATTATTCTGGAAGAAGTGTTTCAAAATACTCAGTTACGCTCCTCTGCTCTTATGTACCATCAGCAGATCTGAAAAAGAGAGGGTACTCACGGGAAATACCATTTATGCTTATCCTTTACATTCTCCTCTTTAGGCATCATCTTTGGCCTCTGGGCAAAGTTACAGCTGCTTTTCTGTTATGCTAATAGAAGTTACATGCTTTCCCAAAGTGAGTGATCAGCCCATCAGTGTAGCAATGAATATCCTTTTCCATTGTACATTTAATAGCAGCAGGTCAGGAGCAAATTCAGTTACAGTTTCTGATATGTATGATCTATATCAGTACTTACATATCACCCTAGCTAAAGACAAGAGAGTGGCTAACTGCATATCTTACAACGAATCCTACTGATAAGAACATAGCCCAAAGCACGCCAACAACGGATGATGTTTCACTGGTATTCATTGCAGAGCCTTTGAACAATCATAGCTGAAATCACAAAACAAAACACATTTGTGTTCAAGTTGCAAAGGCTCCAATAGTCAGAGCTGCTGCATCCGTACCAGAAGGAACATAGGAAGAATGCAGAATGAAAAGCGTGGAATTCAGCTGTAGCCAGAAACAACAGTTTTGCAATATCAATGTGCTACCCAGGTAAGTACATGAGCATTTAATGTTGCATTCTGTGATGGATGGCAAGTAAGACAATATAACAAAGATACTCAGACAAAAAAACTCTGCTGCATCTGCTTTTTCTGACTCTACCCGCACTGGTCCATATCTTTGACTTACATTTACGTTTTCTTTTTAGCATTCTGTTTAGGGACTTATGCGCAAGAATATCACACATCAAGAGATCTGCCAACCCTTATCCCCATGAGCAAATAATATTCCGGGCAGAAAAGCTTTACCACCATATATTCAAATTACTGAGATTTTTATATGGGCAGTAAAACTATTTCTTCTATGAAATAGCTTAGCTCAAGTTACTTTTCCTTAGTCAAGTAGAGGCAAAACATCTTTAAGCATGGTTCTGATTTACAGTAACTATCAGAGGGAAAATACAACTTCAAGAATGGAAATGTTCAAAATGCTAAGTTTAGGTCCTTAAAAGGCATAGTAATTCTTTCTAGAATTACTAGAGATCTGACAGTCATACTAGATACAGTAAATACTGCACTGCTTACTATAGCAATTTGAGTATCTCATTTCCAGCTATAAAAAACATTTTTGTACAATGTTCAGAGGAAGAGGACTGCTCAATGAAGAGGACTGAAGCCATCTTCCTTAACCTGCACAATATCTTTATACTTTGAAGAGAGAGGCATAATAACGCTTGTACTGAATACAAATAAGTAACAAAACATATTATTTGAGTTGATGTTTTTAATGCCAGAAATTTTTATTAGTTGCATTTGATAACACTATGCATATAGCTATTTCCTAGATGGACACAATGGCACACAAATCAATGACTTCTATAGATTCCTATGAAAATATGAACATAAACATCGGAGTTTTTCTAACCTAGGTAGGAAACACGAAAGATTTTTAACTTATCTCAGTATAGACTACAACAGTGAATAGTATCTTCAAGTATCCATAATGCAACTAAATTGTAACTATGCTCACATCTAAATTCAAAGGGAACTCAGGGTGCTCAACAGCCTCCACAGGTGGGTATGCTCACGCAGAAAGGAACACCTGCACAGATGTGACAGCTTGGCCATGCCCAGTTTAAACATTTACGTTACTACACATGTCCTCAGAAAAGTGTTTAAGTACTCAGTTAACTGAAATAGATTGTCTACCAATAAGAAGTGGGGGTAGTTGCTCATTTTCGTTAATGGAACTGTACGTCAAAGGGATTTAGATGCCAATGCTTTGGGGTTTTGGGGGGGGGGAGGAAGCCTTTTGGTCTTTTATGTAGGACAGCTGACAAACAAAATACCTGTTCTTACAAGTTAAGTGCCTTCATTTCCACACATAAAAGACGAGTGCTTATTACATTTCAGGGACCTCATGTAACAAATTGCAGTTTAGATTTCAGTGTAATAGACATGAGGGATTGTGCTGTGCCTTTAACTAGTGTACCTTGAGTTGTCTCCATTTGTGTCACCCAGTCCTATACCCTAGAATAGCAATTTTAAGTTTACAGACTACAAGATTGTTCTTCTTTTGCCACTCCTTTAGAAATAACCCATGGACCTTCTGGTGTCCAAAATTCAGTTTGAAAAATACTGAGACTTGAAAGCAGCATCTTAGCCATTTCCATCTAATACTTGCTCTTCACAGCAGGTGTAATATTTTACTGTCATTAAACATCTTATTAAAATAAAATATTTTATGATTGATTCTCAAACTCACCACGGCTTACTGTGACATGATGTACTACCAAAAAGGAATAGAAAAAGCCATGACCTGATTCTTTGCAATATACTCCACCAAAACTCCTGGAATATGGGTGAAATGTGGAAGAACAGAGAAAGAATTCACTGCGCAGCTCTCACTAGGCAGTTCTGGCACTCCTTTCTATGAATCATAATTCTCTATATAAAAGCAATACAACTTCGAGTTTGCCAGATGATAATATTTCACGTTACATTAACAGATAATTAAAAGAAGATGAATAATGAAGCTGAAGTGAATCTCCCCCTTTTGTGCAACGAAGATAGATGTGTGGGCCAAGCAGGGATTGTCCTGTGTTCAGGAGCAGATAGAGCCATTTTAGGGAGAAAGGCGTTGATTTTTCAAATTCCTACTAAATAAGGCAAGACTTTCTGCACAATGTGTTTTGAAAATTGGGAAAGAAAAGAAAAACGAGATGTAAAAACTATGCCATATTGCTTAATGTGCTCCATTTCACACAAAGTAGAATTGCGCCCCCACATGAAGCTCTTCAGGAGATGGATACCTGGATGGATGGAATTTCACGAGATCCATGATTCTTCTCAGTAGATAGACAATTGTCGCTACAACTGCAATAGTCTGTCAGTTCGTTAGAAATCTCAGAGAAATAAGCAGAAACAAGCTTATGTAGAGAAAAGCTCCGTTCTGGTCTTCCCCAATGGCTACGGGAGTAAACTCAGTTGCTGAAGATCAGGACAGAAGCAGGTACTAAGAACAAAAGTGTCACTATAAAACATGCAAAGACCGTGTTTCTATCACCAAACACATGCTGCAGGGGATGGGTCAATGTCCCACAACATGTACCTTTTTTTTCCATACTCAGCTTTCCTTGCACAGGGCAGCCTAGCACGGACCTCAAATTCACAGGCAAGGAATTCAGAATCACTAAGCTACTGCAAAGGACCTTGGATAACAGGAGTGGAGAAGAGGAGCAAAATCCCATCCACTGAAAAGTGAGCAGTTCCTCAGCATCAACCTGGACAAGAAGCACAAATGTTAGAAAGCACCACAAAAGAAGAAGAATCGGGTATGCAAGTACGTGCTGACCCATGGGCTGAGCTTCGTGCTCCCAACAGACACCTTGCTACGCATCCCACAAGTGAAAATGCTATCTACAACACTGCCTCCGAAAGCCATTTCTGGTGACAGCTCAGCTATTTCCAACACATCCTATACCAGCTCTGCTGTCCAGAGCTGACACAGAGCCAAATATTCAGCATGTTGGAGACACCATTAGAAACAGATGAATATTGCAAAACAAATTCATTCCCTCATGGGTAGCAGCAGATATTTTCTTTCATTATTTGTGGATCATCTATTATTAAGAAACATTTGGACAACCACTGGTTCTTGATAAAAATATGACGTATGAAAGTTTTACCCGATTTTAAAATGAAACACCTTCATTTGAAAACACAAACATGAAATCCTCTGTCACTTGAATTCATACTCTTTCTGGAAATATAAAAAAAGCATAGAGCAGAAGTAATACAATGTGACAGGTGACCGGACACAAATCACAAAGTTAAGGAATGCCATTTACAAGAGCCCATTTTCTTAATCATCCTTCTTATTAAACAAATACTAAGAATAACATGATTTTAAATAAAATCAGTGAGGGCCAGTAGAAGTTTAACTCAACAAATTATAGCAGTATTTATCCATTATTGTTAGTAATGTAGCTTAGCCAGCAATAATCTCTCTGTTGCTTCAGACTGTATTTGCACAATGACTGTATCATAAAAAGGCATTTTCACAAAAGCAGCAATTCAACAGCTATCAATTTTTAAAGATATAACAGATTTCCTTTGTAATAAGGAGTACAGCCTTAGAATAAGCAAGTAAATGCATTTCCTTGTAAATGTTCCCTTCTGGAAGATTTATTTATCCCTAGGGATAAGTAGAATAATTTAGCAGAAGTCACGTTGCAGTGGTGCACCTCATGAAATATCTTGAAACCATCCATACAGAAATAGTTTCTAGTATCTCTTTCAAGTGACCGTAAGTCTGGTCAAAAGGTGGTTTTACTATTTTACTACATGGATGGTAATGTGTTGCTATACATACACATAATACAGGATAAAACTATACTCATTTTATCTCGGTATATCAAATGATAAAACATCACCTGATTGTGGAATAAAAATTAAAGCTGGAAAAAATCTAACTTCTTTTGTAGTCTGATAAAAAATTCAAACCTGTAAAATATATTATGTATAGAATTATGTACACTGAAAGACGAATGCACACCGAGTGCTTCATCCCTCTCCAGGAGATAAAGCAGCACATTTTCCTTTTTCTTGCCCAACCAATCTCATAAAGGAGTTAAATTTATTATTATATAGTCACTCCATAGAAACAAGACACACTAACATTTTCTTCCTTACTATGGAAATATCAAACAGCTTGTAGGATCAGTTAAAACATTCCACTTGTTTTTTCTCTGAAAAATTGCTTGTCTTACAACCACACCTAAAACCCCAGGAAAGAACAAATTTTATGGAGTACTCGTGAGCAAAATTCAACACAAAGCACAGAATTGAGAATAAATAAAAATAACATCATTAAAATAACATACAGATGCTTGGTGCTATGGCAGAAATAAGCACATATGGAAAAGTATTGTCTGCTCATAAGGAAGAACTCAAATTATTACTTGAAAATGGGACTACTAAAGCAAAATGAGAGCTCGACGGAGCACTGATACTTATTCATACATTGGTGCATTCAAAAATTAATTGGATGCGTAAGGGATATGCTCACTAACTCATTCATATAAATTGGTGTATAATAAGCAGGAGAATTTGAGAAGACAATGCTAAAAATGATTGTAGTTCCTTTAGCAAACAAGCAGAAGAGATACAAATGGGGCTTGATTGCTAACACCACTATCTGGGAAGACTTTGTCATCCCTGGTTTCTTTCAGAGAACGAGTTAGATGCACACGGGCACATCACGAAGCCCACAGCTAGGAGCATATTCCTACTCAGGAATAGGAGGTCATTTCCCAAACAAACTATTTAAACATTTTCACAGTTTCTTAACATCTTTAACAGAGACCTCTTCTCAATCCCACCAAGCAGCAGCTGAAGAATGTGTTTATACAAAACCAGGAGCACCTTTATATACTGTAAAGTTTAGGACAAATTCCTGCCCAATTCAGAAAGATGGACTCCATGCATTTAAACTCTTCAGGATCTCCAGACAGACTCAGGGTATTTGATGACTAAGAGGAGCAAAAGTTTAGCTAATGAATGTGATTCAGTTGGCTACATACTCTTAAACCAGTTTCATTTATTCCATTCACCACACAAATCAGGGAAGTCAACTTCTTTCATGCTCGTTTCCTGGTTTTCAGAGCCCTGTCTCTACACAGAGACTAGGATGTGGTCCCATACTCACCAAGAGCTTAATGCATTTTTTTTGAAAGGGTGTATTGATCAATTTCTACATGCTAGGGTGCCATAAAAAATTAGAGGGAGAGTGGAGGGATGAGGATGGATGGATGAAGAATCTAAAACATTACAAGTACGCCATGATCTTTAAATAATGCTGTGGGAAGGCATAGCAGTCACACCATTACAGATTTATAGCTCACTGTAGGACATCTCGGTTGAATGGAACTTTCTACAAATTTTGTTAGCCTTTGTATTATTTGAACTACCGTTACTTTCTCGGCAAGGTATGCAATTCAACCACTAGACCCTCAGAACAAGTATTTTAGCTTCTAATCAAAGTTTGGAAGAGCACACTGCCCAAAGACCTTCTCATTAACATGTTTTGCCATCGCACAAGTTCTGTACTCCAAGATCTATATGCTGGGAAATCTTGCAAATCATGAGAACAGATAGTTTGGCAGACTTTGCTCAGATTTCTCAGGCCAGTGAATGACAATCAATATTAAAGCCTGCTGCGTTTAAAATTATTTAACCAATGAGTTCCATCCCCATCTTTTTATTGACCTCTAATTTGTTACCTCCCATTGGCAGCTGTCATCCTCGTGGTACAGCTGGAAGAAAGATTCATGTGAATACTCCTTGGTTGCTTCAGTGCAAAATCAGTCAGGTTGTCTTAAACAGCCTCTTGTGTCTCATTCATCTTTAAAATGGCCAACTCTGCTCTGAAGATGAAGGGTGTGCAGTGATTTTCAGTGCTGCTAGAGCAGTAACCTCGAAGAAGAGGGATGCTACTGAACACTGCAGGGACTGGAGCAAGGGATGCAGAGAGGAGTGAAATAACTTATTTCTGCAATTACTATCTGATCATTGACTTCGTCTCCTGTTATTGAAATTTATTAAACTAACTACACCTCTAAAGTTGAGGTTATATTCAGAGTTTGTATTGATGTTCAAAAAAAAAATTGCTTGTGATCAGAATCTCACTGGCATTTGTAATGATATATATTACTAACTGCAAAGCAAAGCAAAAATTACATCACATTCCAATTTAAAAAAATCAGATCTGGCACACTATCTCAAAATCACGTCTGCCTATTTAAACTCATATTCAGGATTAATATTCTCCATCTCTGATCTGTAGCATCAAGGAACTATTTGGAAATATTAAAAATATGCTAAGGACTTCAAATTTAAGGAAGCTTTGCATTAATTTAATGCAGCTTTTGCAGGTAACATGCATCATCTGTTCAGATTCATTCTGCTTTGCACTCTTATTAAGACCTTGACATCAACAAGCAATTATGCTATTTTTGTTTTTCCTGCCCAGCATATAGATATGACATCCTGTTTTCACATTCTGAACAGATAATCTAAGTAATGCTGTTACGCTAGAAGACAACACAGGTCCCTAACTGTCCTTTGGTATTTCTAATGTTGGCCACGCAGACCAGAAGTGACTTTTGGGGGGGTTGGGGTTTGTTAGTTTTTTTGTTTGTTTGTTTTGTTTACTTATTTTAATACCTTTGCGGAGAGATATGATAACCTGAACATTTAAGAACAAATACTAATGATGCAAGCAATTAGTCAAAGCAACCAACTGAATATGCTGGGTAAACTACATGAAGAGAATAAACCAAATGTAATTTCCATCAAAACAGATCACAAAATGCATACCTCTTCCAAACAAGCACTGGTGACGGCTGTGACGTAAGGTCATGACAGTTCATTAGGCACAATTAGCATACTTCCCTCTTGCATAACAGAATGTTCACCAGTATCCAATTAATTTGAGGGTTAGGAGCAAGTGACACCAGATGACTTGCAGTTATAGGATTAAAAGTAAAGACTACAGCTCTGGAATAATCTGCTCCTCGAGCAAGTTCTACCTTCTAAATGGTCGTAAAGTTGTTCAGTTCCCTGCAGGATACTCTCAGTCTTTACCAAGTCATGTCATTATACATATCTAGGTACCACTACATCCAACATCTGGAGACCATGTAATAAAAATTTGTTGCAGAACAAATTTGTGGACTCCATTTTTTACTTACAATCATAGAATGGTTTAGGTTGGAAAGGAACTTGAAGATCATCGAGTTCCAACCCCCCTGCCATAGGCAGGGACACATCCCACTAGACCAGATTGCCCAAGGCCATGTCCAGCCTGGCCTTGAATACCCCCAGGGAAGGGACGTCAACAACCTCTCTGGGCAACCTGTTCCAGTGCCTTACCACCCTCAAAGTGAAAAATTTCTTCCTAATGTTTAATCTGAACCTGCCCTCTTCCAGTTAAAAGCCATTCCCCCTCATCCTATCACCACATGCCCTACTAAAAAGTCCTTCCCCAGCTATCCTGTAGGCCCCCTTTAGGTACTGGAAGGCTACAATAAGATCTCCCCAGAGCCTTCTCTTCTCCAGGCTGAACAGCCCCAACTCTCTCAGCCTCTCCTCATAGGAGAGGTGCTCCAGCCTTCGAATCATCCTCGTGGCTCTCCTCTGGATGCGCTCCAGCAGGTCCATGTCCTTCTTATGTTGGGGACTCCAGAGCTGGATGCAGTACACCAGGTGGGGTCTCACGAGAGTGGAGTAGAGGGGCAGAATCACCTCCCTTGACCTGCTGGCCACACTTCTTCTGATGCAGCCCAGGATACGGTTGGCCTTCTGGGCTGCGATCACCCATTGCCCGCTCACGTTGAGCTTCTTGTCAGTCAGCACCCCCAGGTCCTTCTCCTCAGGGCTGCTCTCCAGCCATTCCCTGCCGAGCCTGTATTTGTGCTTGGGATTGCCCCGACCCAGATGTAGGACCTTGCACTTAGCCTTGTTGAACTGCATGAGGTTGGCTTGGGCCCACCTCTCCAGCCTGTCCAGGTCCCTCTGGGTGGCATCCCTCCCCTCCAGTGTGTCTACCTCGCCAAACAGCTTGGTATCATCGGCAAACTTTCTGAGGGTGCACTCAACCCTACTGTCCACGTCGCTGACAAAGATGTTGAACAGTACAGGTCCCAGTACCGACTCCTGCGGAATGCCACTCGTCACTGGTCTCCACTTGGACATTGAGCTGTTGACCGCAACTCTTTGAGTGCGACCTTCCAGCCAGTTCTTTATCCACCAATTGGTGCAAGAGTTGTTACATAATGTAACAACTACACCATATATAAAATATGAAAAATAACATGTATAATATATACAATGAACAAATAGAATCCCTATATAAAAACCCCAAAAAACCTGTATGTTTAAATACACACTGATATACACACAAAACCAATATATTCCTCCTGTCATACTGACGCCATCGTACTAAGTGTTGCCATAATAGTTGATGAGTAATTTGAAGAAACTATGAAACCACAGCAGAACCAAAGACATTTAATACTTTAGTCATTAAAAGTTTAAGTATCAGGCTTTATTTTAATCAAGTGAGTTTTATAATGCCAAAACTATTTCTGTTATTTTCCAGTAGAGGGCAAGAACAGCAATTTCTAGTTCACTTACTACCAGAAGAACATTACCTATAATTTACCCATCAGCCAAATTAAGCACTAGAATAGCAATTCTCATCTAAATGGATGTTTTGAAGACTTGTGATGAAGGTAAGGAGTGATAAAGCATTTTGTTGCTTGCTTGTTTGTTTTTTTCAGAACTCAGTTCACGTTCTGTGCTGTGTATGTATTCCCTCTCCAACATGGGCCACAAATCCTCTTCATAGCCCAATTCCCTTTCCACAATCCTGCTGCCTTCCAAGTCTCCTTCCAGATTACACCTCAGACTTGCCAAGGCCATTTAAAGTTAATGAAGGTGGACTGGCTGAAATTTTCTTCAGGCTACAATTCTTCCACGGTGCTTTCATCCCTGTCTCTCATGTCAGTAATACTCTATACACTGACAGAAATTTAACTTAGCTTCACTACACTTGCACACAGGCAGACTGATGAAACACTACAGAAAGGAGTAGCAAATTTCATAAGACATCATGCCAATCAAGCATACAAATACAAATATAAGATTGCGGAGATGTTATTTCCTTTAGTGCTGGTAAGAAATTAAAGACTTCATCAGTTTCCAGAATAATATTTCCAGCAGTTTTCCAGAAGCAAAATCCTAAAACAGTCAAGGCCTGATCCAGAATCTCAAACTCTCAAACACTATGGTCAACACCCATGGGTGTAAAACCTCCACGTCTAATAACAAAAGGAAAGCAAATAGCCATCTTATTATCTGTTACATATTATTCAAGACTTTTCCATAATATTTTAACCTAAATGACTTTTTCATTTCTAGATCTATGAGGGATTCCAGTAGAGTCGTCATCATGTTAGAAGTATGTTTCTCCAAAATACAAAAGCCATCTTCTTATGATCAGTATACCACATTCATCACCACTAATCTCAGAGGTGTTCAGCTATTCAAACTTGTCTCAGGAAAAAACAATCCAAAAGATGAGATACTGTCACCAGAAGGCGGATTATCTGGATTATCCCAGAACTGGCATATGTTCATAACAACTTCCAAACATAACCCAAACACATTCTAAAGTTTCTTGACCAGGTAATTCCATATTACGGTTCATTTATTGAATTACACTACAGATAACCCATTTTTTTCAGATTTTACAAATGCATATGAAAACTTGAAAACTGGTATATATAAGCAACAAGCAGGAAAAAAAAAACACACCAGTTTTTCTTCATCTCTCCAGATCTGGCATGCTCTGTTTTCCATACATGGCAAATCTCAAATTAGGAAAATTCGACATTCCTAATTTAAATTTAAAGCCTCACAATACCCGAGTGCTTAGCTGGTTGAAACCCAGGAATAAAAAGCATTCACTTTTGCTAAAGGAAAGCAAGTATCTGTCTTTTTGTAACGAAAAGGGCACAAACCTCTTCCATAAGACTTTAAAAAAGGTGAATACTTAATTTCCAGATCAGAACCTCCTGGCATGATGCTGTCCCGGGTGAAGAACCTCGCTGTTTTGTGGAAGGCACTTTCTTCTGTTGATAGAAATCACTTTGGGGCTTTTTACAAATAATGTAGACAAAATTAAATTCCTCCTCTTTTAAACGAGTGGTTTTAATTAGAAGTGGAAGAGAGACATAGCTCCTAAGGCCCCATAGCACATGGATCCTCATTTGAGACAAACAAAAATGTCATTTGCAGCAAGAAAAGCCTGTTTGTGGGTGTTGAACCCCACGTGTGCTGAGCAATAATGATGATTTCTGGAGTGCTCACAGCTAATTTACAGGCTTTCCATAAACATAGCATTATAGTGTTTGAATGATTCCTAAACATAGAGGAGCTTATCCCAACACGTCTGACTGTAATTATCCTGTTGAAGGCAAGCAAAGCAGAGTAATCACATCTTAGAAAAGTGATTCCTGCGAAAATAGCGTATAAACCTTTCCTATTTCAGTCCTCTCTTCTAAAGCCATTTCAAATTTTCGTTACTTAATACATTTTAAAAAGCCTTTACTCATTACAACAAATCCTTGCTTTACGTTTAAAACAGCTTGAGTTTTGGGGGGGAAGCTCATTGTACAGGGAAAAGTCTAGCTAAGGACAACCACCTTAACGATCAGCTTGAACCAGAATCCACAGCACACAGTAACTTTCGTGATCCCTTTTGCTTGACCAGAAAACGGCACATAAGCCTTCCCTGTATACATGCACTCTTTGTGAGAAAATTCTAATTACGGAGGATAGATTTAAAAAACAGGTAGTAAGTGTCCTTTTATAACTCTAAAACCTTCAATAATAGTCCTAAAGAATAGTGTCTCTGCAAACATTTTTATGACTGAATAAATTAATTTGGCAAGGCCTGTAAAAGAGTCTAAAAATTGATCCCTCAGAATTTCAGGACACCTACATATTTATCTGTGCTTTTGCAAAATGCTACATCAAAGCTGAACAGTGCAAGAATTTAATACGATATTAGTTTAACCTAACATTGCCTTAATCAATAAATAAAATTAGAATAATTTAGTCTTATGACTAAATGCTGAATTTAGCAGTTTTTCCAGATACACAGCCAGATGACACCAGAGATTTAATTTCATTAGGAGTGCTTTTTGCTGTGGTCTTTTAAAACTAAATCTAACTTTTGCACGAATAAATGCAGTCATTAAAACTGCTTTGTAATTTTAGATAGCAGTGTTAGAGCCAAACTGCCCATCAGAATCAGGTTAACAGTAAATCATATTCACTTTCTGTTTTGCAAAATACCATTCAAAATAATAAACATGTAAATAAATAATTCAAAGCATTTTTTACTTAAAGTGTTAAGGGGAATGTCGCATTGGCCCCACTTGGCTATGACGACCCTTGAATGAATCCTATTATCTTTGGATCCACAATGCTTTATATTGCCATAAGCATGAAGCATCACCAGGATCAGCCATGGTTTGGATCAGGCCAAATGAAAGAAGTTCTGCGCCACCATTTTCAGCATGGAAAGCTTTCCTCTAAAATAAGATGTTGGCTGTCACTTGGCACAGCAGGGAGACCAAACTGTCAAAGAAACCATCTATCCTTATCTTTTTCCTTTGATACTTCTAACTCTGTGCTTTGCACTGCTAAAAGCTTTAAATTCTTTCTCCTTTAGGAAAAAGTGTCTTACAAGAATAAAACATTATTTGGTTTAATTCACTCTACAGGAGCCAAGCTCCTCTGAAAGCTAAATGCAATTCCCAAGGCTACATGCACTGCAGGAGGAAAATGTCCTATGGGCTCAAGGCTCAAATTCCTGAAGACATTTAGGTAGGTGTCCAGTTCGGTTAAGTTCAAAGGGAGATCAGAGCCCAAACTCCTTTGGGATCCATTTCTTAATATGTTCCTAACACATATGGTATTTTCAAGAAGTGCTCTCTGTTTAATAATTGTCAGTATCCCTCTGAGAGAAATATCAGTTATCTAGCGTCACCTCCGCGTATGATTTCAATAGAGCCAACAAAATACAATAACTGCAAAAGCTTATATATCCTATGGATTACATTGCAGCATCCAGGGAATTAAGCATATAAAGGCTGCAGATCTTCGTTGAATCCCGCAGCTGGCTGCTTTTGTAGCAGAGATAGCATTTCTGAAAGTTGCCAAATGGCAACTGCAGAGCCTTAAGCTCCTTAGAAACTTGGGAAGAGAGACTGGTATAAGCAGAACCACTACCTGTAGACTTTGCTTTGGACCCCCCTGCCCCTTTCTTTACTCTCACACTCTGATAAGCGTAGCTTTACAGATCATGACATCCATGAGTGCCAACTGATACCATCTATTGCCATTTGTCTTGTACTGGACGTATGCTAGATGCTTGACATGATTAATTATAGGTGGATTTGTACTGCCTCAAGGAATTTTCAAACCAATGTTAAATATGACAGAGCAGGGCTACAAGACAAGGAAGCACGAGCTTCAACATTACAGCAATCATAAGCTGACACAATTAATTGATGAATACAGAGAGCGAACAGCATTCATGTGTTGCGGCAGTATCTCCAAAGCCCACCAAAAATTGGTTCTTCTCAGTTCATCATTGCCAACTTGGGTGAAAGTCAGACCACCTGCAGAGCTGGATGGATGTAAATAAGAACAGACAACTGATGTACCAAGATCACCTGCCTCCATCAAGGAAACTGATAGTATGATACTTTGATGTCAAGACTGAATTCATATTAAATCCTTCACTATTAAAACAAGTGGCAAATAGCGTTTCTTGCCCTTACAGGAACAGAATATGTATAAGAGCCATTCACGGGGTGAAATGTTTCAGCAGAAGGTTGGAATTAAGCCAGAGGCAGGGAATAGTCTCTTCCCAGCAGTCAGCAAAGCTCCTACTGAATAAAAGATTGAGTCATGGCTGTACTGGCCAAATCCCTATCATTTCCTTGTGCCACCAAACCAAAGACAGAGTAGAAATCCAGCATTCCCCGTATTATGCAAGGAGTCTTGCCGACTTCTTTGATTTCATTGTAATCATTGTTTTAAACACTGAAAATATATTCTCATCTTTGCAAGAACTATCTTGGTCAGCAGATGTCCTAAAGTGACTTCTCACAGAAGAGCTTTTCTAACCAGCACATAAGCCTCCTGGTATGAAAGTCAGGATTCTTTCCTGGACATGACTGTCGTCTTCTGAGATTGTTATAAACACTTCAAAGCCCAGGACTGTTGTATGCAAACTCCTCCCAAATGAGAATTAGTAGTTGCCAAGCAACTTTCAAAAAACTACCATAAAAATAGTATAGAAAAATAATCACTAATGCGTACAAAAAGCACAGGAGGTTGTGGGGAATAGAAGAAAAAAAGGGAAGGGAGAGAAGGGACACCAGGAACACTAAGTTTTCAAGCTTACAGTTCTGAAAGCAACCACAGCTCCACACCCATCTAAACACTTGGAAATTTTGCCAACAAACAGGAATCACAAGCTTCTGAACCTTAACAGCAGTTCATGCTTTGGAAAACAGTTGCTCAGTGTCCTCAGCTACCACTGTCACAGATCCGCATCCTAAACACATATTGAGATATCTCTCTCATAGTCCATCCCATCAATCACTCCTTAACACCTGTATTTATAGCCTCATCCTCCTTCCCCCCCCCCCGCCCTCTGCATTGACTAAACCTTAGGGAAGACCTGAAATAAGCCTAAACAAAATTTCCCTATGCAGGTTCAGAAACGGCTAACTCACTCACTACAACACCTTCTTATAGACATTTCTACACTCTCCCTGGAGGTTACTCAAGTTTGAATTACACATATAGGCATTTCTCATCCTCAGCCAAATCCACCACTGTTACTGCCCTCGGGCCTCAGCATCGCTGCTACTAAGGGGACAAATTTAAGCACACTGTAATGCAATCTGTTCATTGGTGTGCTAAAATGGTTTTAGAATGAAAGACACCGTTTTGTAAGACAAGGCAAAGGAAAAGAGGCTTCAAAATGTTACAATCTGATTTCTCATTAAGAATCATACTAAAAATCATTCCCAATAAAAACCAGTAATTTCGCTGGCAAGAAAATTAAAAAAAGTTTTTCCTGTTCAAAGCAAGGAAATGCTTGAAACATAATTGAAAGCTAAAATTTAAGACAGAAAGGTTACCTTTCAATTTAAAGGTGAATCAAGTCACCGGATTCACACATTTCTGAGCATGCGCAAAGACTCATTGGAAGACAGAGAAAATGCACATTACTGACTGTATAGCCGGGACCACAAAGTCGACCTTTAAATTACACCCCTTCTGGCCAGGCAAAACAATTCCTCTGGAAGCACTATAAACAACTTGAAGTTTTTATGATCTCCTTCCAGTTCCTGGAGCCTTAAAGATGAAAGGGATACCAAGGAGTGGATCATCCGGGTGCCCTGTTTCTTGGATTTTCTGATCTTTTTGCTAAGCACATTTTGAAACAAGAGCCTGTAACACACAAAACTAATGCATTTTTCTAACACTGCAACAGAGGCATATTTCCTCACTCCCACTTGTCACCATTAAAGTAGCATATGGTTAAGGGGGAAATGACTTTGAACCTGCCACTTCGGGACTTCTGCCCTAAGCAGGAAATAATGTATGTCTGAAAACATGTCGGATGCAGGAGTGCTGAAGAGCAGCGTGGTAGAAGAACATCACCTGAACAAACTTTGCAGTCAGTCACCTCATCACTGCGTAACTTTTATTAGTGCTGAAATTTAACAGGTTCCAAGCTTCTGTGGTTACATTAATCTAGATAATTTGTACTCTCACAGGAAGGCACACAAGCAGGTTTCATGATACTTTATGGGAGGACCAAATGTTAAAATCTCAAAATTCGAAGTCCTTGGGGCTGCAGCTGTTACCGGGCCGCAGCGTGTAAAACAAAGAGGAGATTCTGCTCCCTCAGCAGAAACTGAAGAACTTAAATCAAAACAGCACAAATCAAATACAGCACCAAATCTTATTTTTTTTCCCTGGCAAGAATGGAACAATCCAGGCAGTACATTACCAGCTCCCTAGGTCTAAAAGGCTATGCTGGCTGCCAGCACTTCTTGACCTGTTTTTTCATCACTTGCCAGAAAAGGAGAAACAGTATGATGCATCTGATTTACTGTCATGCGGGGTACAAATGTTTGCTGACTGCACAAGGCATAAATTTTCCCTCTATTCTTCATACACATTTGAAATTGCTAAATTGAATTATTCTCAGTAAGATAAATTGTGCATAAATAGAGCATTTGTGATTATAAGTAGTCTTAAACAGACCATTTTGCAGTGGAATAAAAAGTTGATATTACAAGTTTCACAAAATCAATCTCATTTGCCCAATGTCTGTTTTTCTAACAGCTGGATGCTTAGAGCAGAAGTGTTTATCCTGCTTTTTCTGCTAAACCTTCAGCGAACAATTTAGCCTCTGACGTTCTAGTTTACGCAGGAAGGAGAAATGTCAGATCTTTAAAGGGAAGTACAGCCTTGGCAACTATCGAGATGGAGAAGATCGAAGAGAACCTGATAAAGCAGTAAAGCTGTGGAAGGCTGCAAGCCACCTGGACTCCAAAGTCGCACTGCATTGAGCAGGTGACAGGACCACGCAACCTCCAGAGGCAATTTCGAAGCTGAATTTTACTTTGATTATTCAATCTGCATATTAACCTCGCCAAAGACTAAAGAACCATTTGCAATTAACAGAGTTTTGTTAAACTTGGAGGCTTATATACAAAATTCTTGAGCCATCATGGTGTTCTGTTTCAAAATATTGCAATAGTGCCCTATTTTGGCACCGGCTGTAGTTTTACATTTACGTCATTAAAGAGGGACAGCTAATTGCAGCGTGCTTACATAGAACCATTCAGAGGATGGCACAAGAAAAATCAGTTCTTAATCAGCTTCCGAAATACTTCCTAAGTAGTCGTTATGTTACATCAGAATTTCAAATTATTTTAACAAAGGGAGCGGATATCAACAAGAAGTGGTGCATCATCCATAACTCCTATGAGTTGAGCTAGTCTGTCAACTTAAAATATGTGGAAGCCTTTTCAGGGCATGGAAGTTTAAATTAAAATTCCAGCAGCATGCAAGCTCTCTGCAGAAAGTTCCTGTCACCGAGGTGACACACAAGCCTCCACAACTCCAAGAGGGTTGGTGCTCCTGTCTCATTTCACAGCGATACAGCAATCATCTGCAATGCCTACATAGAATGAAGCCCCAAAGATGATTAGTCCCTATCGACTAAAGCTACTATTTTTGCTGAAAAATACTGGATTTTCCTCATGCAGTTTTTACAGCTATGTGCATGCACGGCTTCCAAAGCTTTTCATTCTTCCAGCCTTGGTCCCAGTTAGTTGAGGCATGACCAGGAGAATTACTTAAAAAGTCTAGCAATTATCATAAAAACGCTTGCTGAACTCCCCAGGACAGCAATCATTGAGTGGTATTGAGTCCACAGTATTCCACCCATCAGCAGATGATACACATGGCTTAACACTGCTCCAAAAATCACTGAAAGGAAAAATACAACTGTACCTGAGATGGGTGTCATAAGACAAAATAGAAAAGAAAAAATTAGCCGAGAATGCAAAACGAATCAAAATACAGGTCTTAGATCTGCCCATAACTGTTGAATATATTGTATCGATATCAATCATGTTCAAAAATAATTACTTTTTCTTAAAATATCCATACAGACGCAAAGGCTCAGAAATACAGACATAGATCAAAGCAGTGAACAACCAGATGCGTTTGGGCTCTTCTCTCACAGGATTTTACCCACACCAGCCACACATGAGTGAACAACGTTTCAGTGACTGGTCCTTAAACTCAGCCTCACCCCATCCAGCTCAGAAGATTAAACCGTTCTAGTCCAGTGAACCCGGGCAGCCGAGAGGCTGGCCCCAGGCTGCTCCTCGGATCCGTGTCAAAATCAGCATGCGCAAACAGCAATCTGCAACTGCTGCTTTCACACTCTGGTCAATGAGGAGCAGAGCAGTTGTGGACACCAAGAAGCAAGCATTGCCTGGCTGATTTTAAAAGTCTAAGCAGGTCTTTCTGGAGTACAGAAGGAGGCTGTCTCTAGTAAAGAGGTACGAGGGAGCAATGCTTTAATAGCATGGAGGAGAGTCAGTGGTAGAGAAAGAAGTGGTAGGAAAATAGTATTTTTAAATTAAGTAAAACATAGACTGGATCAAACACACAGTAAATTTGACTTGAAATGGTATTTATCAACCCGCTACAAAAAACCAAACAGCATTCAGACATCAGCTCCCTCAGGATTGCTGGATCCTACCGGGCATGGTAAAGAGAAAATTACCATTAGCAACGTAGCATTATTTTTAATTGACCCAAAAAGCCAGCTGTCAAAGTGTTTTCAGTCTGCCAAATGAGTTTTTAGGTGTGTGGGAGGACACCTAAGGACTTTAATATGTTTCTAACAAAGAAAATGTCCATTGTACAGGAAAAGGTAGTGAAAACTTAATCAAATAGATGAGAAAGTGAAGGAAAGCCTCCAGCGTATTCTGATAAATTAAGAACAATATTCACAACGGTATTACACTGTGTCTATGATCAATTCCTATATTAGCTAGATATTAAAATAAAAACGAAACCAAAATACCCCCAACTCCATGACTGTGCCATACTCCATTCAAAATTACTCAAAAAAAGAACCTCCAACAATTACTCTGTCTGTAATATCTTCAGCTATGAAACTTAGATTGGCGGAGGGGTTGGGGGGGGGGGGGGGGGTGGTGTCAAAATCCACAGATATACTCAAAGATCTAAAATTAAACTATTTCCTGCACAGACAATTTAGGAACTGGCACTACCCTGTGACATCAGTGGGTTTTGGCATTGCAGGGTTTTGTGAACATCTATTTTTGTAAGCATAAAATGTTCCAAGAAATTTTCTCGAAATGATGGGGTCATCTTCACTGTTCTCATCTCAAAATCATCTAGCCTCTTCTTGTAAAAGTAGTGAATGAATTCACTGACAGTTGCATCCTCATCCAACATTAACCAATTCTCCCAGCAAGTTACGGCCCAGGTCTGAAATGCTTCTGGAAGAGAAGAACTTGTGCTTTCATTTTGATAATGAAACAAGTTCATGCCATACACAGGAAATACCTATACGGGCACATTTTTCACACAGTCATTGCCTTTTGAAATTCATTCATATTTTGGAAAGAGGCCAAATATCATATAGTCTTTACAAGGTTGTTTTAAAAGCTGGATCAGTTCCTTGATCTGGTTCACGGCACAGCCGTACAAACATTGTGCTGGCACAACAGATGTCTGGGGGAAGGTGAGGAAACAGGCATGCTTCATGTTGTATTGCTATCAAAAACAACTTACCATGAAGCTATAGCCTCCATATACAGACAATATACAAATAAATCCAAGATGAAGTCATTGGAAAAATTTACAGCACCCGACAGACACAAAGAAGCAAAAAAAAAGTTCTCTAATATCTTCCATTTTCTCTAAAGTCTTTGTTGTTCAGTGACAGTGAAACGACAACAATTAAGAAGATTCCAAATATTAGCTTAAATGAAAAGAAGCTACACTACAAAAAAAAAGGGACTCCAAATGCTACCCTACCATTAGCCAAGAGGAAACACACTGCCGTAGGCACAATACCAAAAAATTTGACAACACTACACATAAAAAGCGATTTGACTAGAAATCTATTATATAACGCTGATATTAAGCACAGTTCCTTCTGGCCTAGGACTGGACCAAAGAACATGCTATTTTTGTTTTGTAAAAGGCTTGTCTATCCGAAGGCCAGAAAAGGCCACTGGTACCTAGCAGGCTTTCTCTGGCAGACATAGTCCTTCCTTGAGTTTATTCCTACTGGGACTATACTACATACTTTGGAAGGAGAAAAACCTAGATTCTCACTATCTCAGTCCATCATCACATTAGTAAAATCTCCCAATAATTAATCACTCTGAGTTAAAAACTTGCCTGTCTTCTGTACCTTTAAGTTCAAATACTTTCCTTCCAAATCTTTGTTACTCAACCGAAGAGAAGGCTCTGTTGTCCATTTAATTATATACTGTGATCAAGACATCAGCTCACTTTATCTTGGCAAATCAAATTGCTGAAGCAATGTTTCTAATTTTTGTAAGTCTTCTCATGGTTCTTGTGGGAGAGAAAGGTGTTGGCTGGTTGCTTTTCTCCCTCAACAGATTTCCTCATGACTGTCACCAGAACGGGACAGTCAGTTCTTGTAGCAGCTAGCCTTGGCCAGGAACAGCTTCACTATTGCTACTCACAAGTCCCTCACCAATAAAAAGACTGTATTTGCTCTTACACCCGTAACATTGGAGTTTCTGGTAGATAATCAGCAAATGTAAATTATCGTTAAGAGTTGATGTTCTAGTCGGGCAACTAAGATGATTAAGGGCTTGGAGCATCTGCCTTATGAGGAAAGGCTGAGAGAGCTGGGACTCTTTAGCCTGGAGAAGAGAAGGCTGAGGGGAGACCTTATTATGGCCTACAAGTATCTAAAGGGTGGGTTGAAGGAGGATGGAGCCAGGCTCTTTTCAATGGTTCCAAGTGACAGGACGAGGGGTAATGGGCACAAGTTAGACCACAGGAAGTTCCGTTCAAATACACGGAAAAACTTCTTTACGGTGAGGGTGACAGAGCACTGGCAGAGGCTGCCCAGGGAGGTTGTGGAGTCCCCTTCTCTGGAGATTTTCAAGACCCGCCTGGATGCAGTCCTGAGTAATGTGCTCTGGGCAATCCTGCTTTGGCAGGGGAGTTGGACTAGATGATCTCTAGAGGTCCCTTCCAACTCTGAAAATTCTGTGATTCTGTGGTTCTGAACATGTGTCCATAATTTTCTTCTAGATGTCCAGCTAGTGCCAGGCCTGCTAGAAGTACATCTACGGAACATGGATTTCTATTTGGAATTATATTTTGTCATGGACATCTGTAGGATATGGATGTTGTTAGCCAACTGAACATATGACTGCTGGACACTGTGTAACTTTTCCTCAAAAACTCATCTAGCATAACCAAATTAAAGGTCTTGCAGAAATAGATTTAATCAATACTATTACTTTTAATCTCCTTACAAATTAGAAGTAGCTTATTTTTCACTTTCATTGACACTAATTATGTTACTCCTAATCTTCTATTAATCAAATCACATATCAGCTGTTCTGCTGTTTTACCTGGCACTGATGTAAGGCTGAGGCAAGAAATCCCCAGGTCATTCTCTTTGCTCTCTCTGGTATATATTTAGTGCTCCACAATTAATCAAAACGAACAAACAAACAAACAAACCACCAAACAACAAAACAAAACAAAAAATCCCCAACAAACACTATGGAGAACTCCTTGCCCACTTCTTGGGTGTCAGATCTGTGAAGCTACCAGTTTTTAAATGTCTTTTTAGTAACTGTTATGTTGCTTGTGAGTAGCTGTTGGTAAGTATCGCACCATTGTATGAATGAGTTCACCTGATTATTTATAAAAATCAAAGGAAAAATGTCTGAATGCTTCTGCCATGAAGTCTGCATGTCCCAAGTTTCAGATCAAGGAGCACCCTTAAAATACTACAATGGTACTCATAACCTAATTCTTTTGATTATACTGAGACTGATATATATAGGAGATGCATTTTTATCAGCCTTCTGTGCAATTACTCAAAATACAGGGCTAACCACAAGGTTTAATCATTTCAAATACAAGTTTCTGTGGATAAAAGCTATAGAAAAGCATTTATCTTCTTGCTTTTAACATGCCACAGTTCACAGAGTGCAGGAGCACCTCAGGGAATGGTTTAGCTGCTGTCTATTTTCACAGCATCAAAACACACTGATGACATAGTCCATTCCCTCAAAAATATATACATATAATGGTAAATATATGTTAATCAGCTATGGCTTAAAACTGCTTATTACTGATACACAGACTGCTGACAAGAAGAGAGAAAAAGTATTCTGGAGGGGAACAAAGAACCACAGCCCACTTACTCAGTCTGCCTACGATGACAGCTATGTGAAAATAAAGTATCTACAGAGGCATCAGCTCAAGCACAGGGTTCAGTACAAATTACTTGCTCCTTAACCTAAAATATAAAGAAGTGTTGTACTTTTATTTTAATTTTGGGGATGCTTAAATGCCCAAACTTGAAATCCAGAAATGAAATACAGATTAATCTCTTATAAGCAACATCCACCAAGTGATCTCCTTTATCCAGAAGCAACTGCTTGTACCCAATACATGCACCGGTCATAAGGAAAACTAAGAAGGATTTTCACTTATAAAACTTAAATGTACTTCATATGCACTAACAACATCCTCATGGCTAGGATCCTACCTCCTATGTAAACTATTTCACCACATAAAAATAATCCTGTATTTTGGTGAATAAGGCACAGAATTTCTGGACTGTCAAATGGCAGGAAACTTCCATTGCTCTGCTTTGCTTCAGGTGCTAGTTATGCATAATTGGACCTCTGATAAATTCAGACAGTGAAAATATTTTTCAGTTATCAAACTTCATGCCCTTATTTAATTATTCTGCACCCTCAAGCATAAAATGCATTATTTACACAAACTGCTTTTTATTCTCTATTGATAGTTTCCCGATTGTACTGACTACAGCTTTACACCGTGAAAGCTTCTGTTTTCAACTTCTTATCTATTTTCTGCAAAATAGATGTAAATTATAAGTAGCCACTAAGAGAATAAACGTCTCTTGAAAACCGTGTGTTGGATTCCTAGTGACAGAAGGCTCTAAAAATATCCTGTACTTTCTTAACCGTAATTACTACGGCAATTGTAAGGGCAAAGCAAAATCGGCTACTGAAGGCAGGAGGAATAAACATAGTAGAATCCCTGCCTGGAAGACCTTCTCAAGGAGGGGCAGGAAAGTTTTTGAAGTAGTTTTACTCACCTGACACTCACAGTAGTTAGGGTATCTCTTCATGCTATGGCATTGCACTATGCAGATATGCCCAGAAAAGAGCCGGTCCTAAACTAATAAAATAGATGCTGAAAACATACAGATGAGTGGGTAACCCTTTTCCCATTCCATCCAAAACTTCAGGGGAAGAAAAATTCCAATTTAAAATTGGGATGAAAAACTAACCTCAAAAATCTAGAGCGCTCAAACTGAAAACTTTAAACTATGTGCTCTGTTTTTATAGTTGCCACACATTCCATGTTTACATTTCCACATAACTAATATTCATAACAGTTATTTAAACTGAAAAATATTTATGTAGAAAGTGCATAAATGATCTGTCTGGGTATTTATTAAACTTTCATATTTGCCCCAGGAAAACTGTTGAATCAAAGCACTGTCCGCTTTCCCAGCTTGCAGCATTTCCTCACCATTGGCACGGAGACCAACTTTGCCATTTTCTGTGCAATTCTTGGAGGATGGAAGGTGGGGAGAAAGGGCTATCACTTCCCTTCTTTACGTGGTTTTTCATAGTCTCTACCTACACCTGCCATACTTCTTTTGCTACTACTTTATCACCCTTAAGACAGTTTCCTCTGAAGCACAAATAACGTCTTTATTTTGCCCAAACAGATACTTGTTTTTGAGGCAATACCTAACAACGAGCAGGAATTCTCCCACTAATTCAGAAAATGTCTCGAATTTCAATCTTGTGTTTCTCTTCCTCCTATCCTTGCAGCACCTTTGACCATTCATAAAGCCTCTATACAGTACATGAAGTGTTTAATCTTTTATGATTTGAGGAGTTGCAACCTGACCTAAGGATTCTCACTGTTCTTGTATTGCGCGGTGCATCAAGAATATAAACCCATTACTGTGGTGATTGGGTTTTCTACCCTCAGCTACTGTCACTCACAGCTAAAGTTCCCCAAAAGAAAAAGCAGTTTGGGTTTTTTTTTTTCCTAACAAAGGCAATACACCAAAACTCCTAAGCTTAACAAGTCGTTTTGGTGCAGAGTACTGCACAGTTCTTGTACGGCAGCCTGTAAGCCAAGTTCTGCTAATTACACATTTCACTGTCTCCATAAAAATTGACAGCAATTTCCACACAAAAAGCTGGCTGCATGCTGTAATAAAAGATATGTGGAAGTGTTACTGTAATTAAAGTCTTGGAGATACTGAAAAGATCATGTTGTGGCAAGTATCCAGTATACAACAATCATACATTGACTTTCAAACTCATTAATATATAAAAGAAAAATAATGGGACTGAGAGAGAAATTACATCTAAACTCATTCAAGCCTAAAATGAAAAAAAAAAAAAAATCCCTTTTAGTCAACTTGTAAAATATTAACAAGTTCTTGCAAAAAAAACCCAACACCCCAATGATGTAAAAAGACACCTGCTCTAGCTAGAAATACAGATGAAGCAGACATGACTTCTTAGGCAAAGTATCAGAATGGGCCTTTTACATTCATCTCGCGTTCTCCTCTTTGCTGCTGTGCCCTTTTGGTAATGAAGACATGCCCCTCTCTCAGCCATGCCAGTCTCCTCATGACTGCAGTTGAAGAAGAGACAAGTGCTTTCACGGTTCGACGTGAGCAAGGTCTAGACTGAGTGCATCAGCTGGCAGCATTCAGGCTCCACTCGAATGTTTGATACACAAGAGCAGGAAACGTACAGAACCACGCCTGGGTGAAAACAGGCGATTAAAAGAGATTTCCTTCCTTGCCACTCAGCATCTTCAGTTAGCAAATACTGTTCACTTCATTTAATTTGATAAGAATATTCCTGGGCATTCACTATCCTTATTTATTGCTTGTCTCTCCATACCAGCAAATGCCAGCTTATTTATACTGAGACCCTGATAAAATCTGTGCAACGCCTGTCATGCTGGAGTCTTCCCCAACTTCGTCTGAGCAGAAGAGTCTGATGCGACTTGATATTATACAAATCTCACTTTCTGCTCTGCTACTAAAAACTGCCACGCTGGTTAGAGAATTGCCCAGCTAACAACAAAGACTGCTTGAAAACGGGACGTGCCCGAAGAGCCACAATTTTGAACCATTCTGTGCTCCAACGCTGGATGGCGTTTTACAGCAGTTGCCATCAAATGTGACAACAGCAGGAGTCAGCATCCCCCTGTTACACAGGCTTCCCTTTTAATAAAGCTCGAGTCTGAGAGCCCATCCTCAACACAGGTTTACTGGGCCCGCAGCACATTTAGCTGTTGCCACATCACAAAGTTTCTTAGTAGTATCTGTATTTTATCTGCAGACTCACAAATATTCAAGATTTTTACAGAAACATGAGTAACGCTCTTTAGACTGTTTTAATAAAATGACTATTTTATTTTTCAGCAGAGAATGAAATAAAGGAAGCAAAAAAGTGAACTTAAGAGAATTCCTTTCAGCGTTGTATGTAAAAACACAAATGAAATAAAGACCACCTGTAAGAGTCAGGAAGGAAAAGTCAGCATTAATGTCAGGCATGGAGGGTTTATATAAATGACTAATATGACTTTGTACTCAGAACAGTACTAGGAGCCCAGCACTGCTCATCTTCCATGTACTGCTCTGACTCTGAGAAAGCACGCACTTTGCAATATTTAGATTATTTGTAATAACTCAAGCGTTCTTTTTCCTAAGCTCATGAGTTTTCTGCTCATATCCCTGCTCCCCAGGAGAAATATAATTTAGAGGTAGGACTTCAAACAAATGGAGCAATATGCTAAGAAAACAGGATGACCAAAAAAGAGAGTTGGGCCTGGGACCCAACAGATCTTTATCTCCTCCCAGTTTCTCATCCCATCCCATTCCCATTCCATCCTATTAATCATTGCAAATTAACAGTTTCTACATAAATTACTTTTAAGAGCCAGATGACCTGATGCTTTCCTGCTGAGATCTCCATCTAGAAATGCATCGGATGCAAGTGATTACTTAGTACCAAGGAGAACCAGCAATCGCGGCAGCTGCCAGGCCAACCCGTACCAGGACTAGAGCTCGGGGGGGGAAGTTTTGACTGCGCATGCCCTTTTCTCAAAAACCAAAGAGACTTCATGAAATTTTATACAATTTAGCTCTTGCAAAACAGAAATGGACATCCTGTTTGGGCATTTTCAGAAGCACAGCGTAAAAGGTTCAAAATGAGCAGTGGTGCCACAACAGGCAATGATTATGGCTGCTTTTTCTCCAGGATTCCTACAATTTTACAGTTTTGACCACCAGCGTCAATGTTTAAATTATAATTTTAGACTACTGAATAGTAGGGCAAATTCCTTTAAGACTTTTAGACTGTTGGGTTTTTTTTTTAATTATCATTATTATTTCTTTTCTCAAAGGAGGCAAAGCTGAGATCTTTGTTTTATTATAGTCACAGTTATCATATGCTCATGTGAAATGTCAGTTCTTATTTTCACCGGGCAATTCTGTGACAGGCCTACACTAAGAGACATGCCAATCCAAACAAAAATACCTACTGAGTATAAGTGGACAAAATTACTTTGTCAGTGCTACAAAACCATTCCTGGGTATTTAATAAAGCTTTTTAAGAAAAAAAAAAAAAGCATCCTAGGACCAATGTATTTTCACTCAAAAATCTTGAGCCCTATTAATCTATCAAGAGTGTATTTTTATTGGATCTTACATAGCTCCCTCAAGGCAAGGACATTTTAAAGCTAATTAAATAGAAACCACCACATTCAATGTACTCAGTGCTCAGCTGAGGATACCGCTCCCATGCTTAGTTACCGAGCCTTTTCCATTAACATGCTACCAAACTTTTTCAAATTACATGTAAATATACAAACTGATGCAAATTAGGAAATCAACAGGTACTCCTTAATTTTTACACATCTACCTATTAAAAATACACTAGTACTGATTGAACTGATAACCAGAAAAAGCTCTCCAATATTTAAACCACATTTCCACTGACATGCACAGCTTTCTAAAAATACATATAAAAATTCCTTTCCAGGGCTCACGGGATATGAGGTTTCTGCTCTATGTGTAAGTTTATCTGAACTTCTGAGCAAAATCCCAGCATCGTTTCAGAAGGTTGAGAAGACAGTACAGCAGGCTCACATGATATGTTATACACATTTTCCTAGCTTCAGTCTAGATGATCATATGTGAATAAGCTGGTGCTCTCTGTTTGGAGTAATCTTCTAATTTTGCTCAGGCCAAACAATAGCACTTTAAAGTTGCCAGAAAAACCATCCAAGCACTGAGTAGTTTATTTGCCTGAAAACCCTGCACCATGTAAAGATTTCAACCAGTTTAAGTATTCATGCTTCTCTCATGCTATTGATATTTAAGGCACTCCAAATTTTTTCAGTAGGTAACATCTTAAGCACTAGTGCCAACTCCAAGATATCCACCACCTCTATAAAAGAATGAATATATGCAAAAAATGCATGTATAGCAATTAAAGCTATATTGAATTTGCATAGCTAAAAGCACAGGAAATGTGGAACGAAACCAGCATTAATTCAGTTGCTCTGCACACAGTTCCATATTCATTTTTTCTAGGTTGAACATGTAGGTAAACACGTTAGTGTTATGTGACACTTTCACAGAGAATGTTCACTTAAATTATAAACAATGGGTCTGCTATGGATCACAGGGCTTCACAAGCAAAATACCCAAAGAGAAATTTCTCTTTCTGAAATCAGTCCTCGCGTAATAAGACTAACTCTCAAGGCAGTTTTACTACTTCCAGAAACTCACTGGCTCACTCAAAGGAAAAAGCCACAGTTCCATAGCACATATTATAGGTGAGACAAAAGTGCTAAACAGCTTACCAAGCAGCATCAGGCTAATTAACATCATATCAGCTCTAAGTGGAAGTGATTCAACAGTGTCAGCTTTGTAGTAAAAGTCTTCTCAGGACTCACTGATGTGAGAGGCTACTACTGACATCAAGAGTATAGCCCTCTAGCTCTCAAATCCCAGAAGAAAGCTGTATAGTAAATGTTCACTGGTGAGTGGTCTGGAGTCACCAGCAAGAGATAATCCAGCCATTGTGTTGCTATTTCCTTCGTGTTACTTTATTCAAACACACTGTTGCAAGCACACAGAACTACATGGGCTAGCTAAATCATCTCTGTGTTACTCGGGGGGGGGGGCGGGCAGAACAGGAACAAGATCAGAACCTCAGTGCCTTCGGAGGTCTTCTGTTCTTTCCAAGTTATTTCATGCAACACATATCAACTCAAGTCTCCAATTCTTACAGAGTAATACGCATCAAAATTGTAATTCTTTTAATGAAGATATAATTAATGCTTGCATTCATCAGGTCATGCAAACCTGACCTACTTCTTTCCACTGCTATGAGTGGAGAGAACCTGATCAGTTTGACAAACTAATGAAAGATAAGTTCTGATGAAAGAATCTTTGCCTGGAGTGTGGGTATCAAGGACGTAGCCAAAATAAGGAAAGAAAAATGAGACACCTTTAAAACGAAATGAACTTCAGCAGCCTCTTACTGCGTATCTTCTACTCATTGCTGCTGTCCAGCTAAATAGAAAGGGATGGGGAAAACTAACAACAGGTAGTGCTCAGGAAAATTATTAAACAGGATGTAAAACAACAAACACAAACCAGCTTCTAAACTCAACAGCCGGTATGTTAAGGCATGTACTTAAAAGTGAAGGTACCTCACACCCCTTTCGTCCCACCAAAATGGTGCTTAATGTATAAAAAAATTGTTCCAGAAGAGACGATCCACAAGCACTAATGGAAGCCTGAGCTATTTTACAAAAGGATATCTTGCACGGAAAGAGCACAGCACTATAAAAATGAGCTCCAAGGACACATTTCACATTTAAGGAGAGTCTATTATCAAGATATAACATTTTCATGCATCATTTTATATTGAGAGAAGCTGCGTAGTCTGAGAAATGGCAGTGTCTAGCTCTTTCTGGCATGGAAGTCCTCCTCTGTGCTGTGACACAAGAGTAATATGAGTCACAGATGAAAATTTGGCTTTTCTCTTGTACCTATTTCCCTATCAAGTGTAAAAGTCCATAATTTTCCAATTTATTTCAGAGACAGCAACAAATAGATGGACAAAGCCTTTGCTTCTGTCATGGCATTCACATGCCCTGTGACAGCCTAGTCCTCCATTGGGGTCACAGTATCACAGTATGCTAGGGATTGGAAGGGACCTCAAAAGATCATCTAGTCCAATCCCCCTGTCGGAGCAGGAAGATCATCTCAAAAGATCATCTTGTCCAATCCCCCTGTCGGAGCAGGAACACCTAGATGAGGTTGCACAGGAAGACGTCCAGGCGAGTTTTGAATGTCTCCAGAGAAGGAGGCTCCACAACCTCCCTGGGCAGCCTGTTCCAGTGCTCTGTCACCCTCACTGAGAAGAAGTTTCTTCTCAAATTTAAGTGGAACCTCTTGTGTTCCAGCTTGAATCCATTACCCCTTGTCCTATCATTGGTTGCTAATGGGGTGTCAGCAGCCCTTTGCTGTCACATGTACCCATGGGCAATGTGTCACACCGAGTGACTCACCATCACAGAGCCCCAAATTCCTTTTTTCCCCCATTTACATCATTCCACAGAGGCCTTAACTATCTGCATTAACTGTCGTCTTCCCTATTTGATAGCTATTTTAAGCTGTATTTCAAGATAAAGCAGTGACTTAAAGACTGAGTACTAGGCTAAAAATCTAGATCTAAATTCTAATGCTCTGTCACTTAAGAGTAATACCTCTTGGTCCTGGTCTCCATTGCAGTCCATTAAATTACTGTGATGGTAAAATATCTAAAGTAACAAGGAAGCATATGATGTACGACATGGTCAGGGTTGAAAAATTAGAAAGGAAATATGAAAAAAGAAATAATGCAAGTCCATTTCAGGAGAAGCAAACTGTGAAACTGTCAAAGCCAGATTGTCCCACAGAACAAGGGTGATTCACAGCTGCTGTCCCTTCCTCATACCGCAGCGTGAAAGCATCACCGCAGTGAAGAGGTTTTAGTTTTCATGCATAATACTGCTATAGCACTGAGGAAACAACGGCAGAAAGCTATTAGTGCTTAAATAAATCAGTACTAATCATGCAAAATCATTTGCCATTTTAGGAAGTCCCATCCAGTTGATTTAAGTAATTAGCTCTGCCAGCATTAGATGGTTCTTCTTTTGCCTTAAAATCATGCAAGGTATGTAGAGGGAGCATCGCGTACTTTAACAGGACCAGTGCTCTCTAGAATCATTGTAAGATTCTCTTCCTCTTCCCTGGTGTTTCTCTCCTATGACCTTACTTAAAATACTTTAGCCGCCTATAAAAACTGTCTTAGAAAAAGGCAATCACTAGCCCATTGGACAAAAATAATAAAACTTTTTTTTTTATGGTGAAGTTAAACCAGAACTTTCCACTGGAAAAAAATGAAGATCTCGTTGCATTTCCAAGCACCTAATCCCTTGGGCGGAACACCTCTTGCTAGGAGATACAAGGAGCAAAACTGAATGACCCCAGAGGTAATATTATCTCAGAAATTTTAGAACAGGGCCCTGCGGGTCAGACTTCAGGAGAATACAGAGGGTTGGATGAGAAAATACAGCCTTTAATGCTTCACCTGCATTAGTACAGTATACCAAGAGGGCTTCAATATGCAGAGTGCATGATGCTAGCTCATTTTTAAGCTGACAAATCCAGCTCCCAACATATGCTTCAAAACTTACTCAGGGTAACGTGAGGTCTCAGAAGGGAAAGGAGTGCAAGTGTTCTGCACCAACGTACAGGCAATTGCCTGAAAAACCTTTGCTCTCAAAGCCAGGAAGGCCTATGCAAACTAAAACAATCACAACAGACTAATGAAAAATAGGGCTTATTGTAATGAATAAAATATTCTATATTTTAGCATGTAAAAATAAAAAAGTTAACATGACAATAGGCGACTGAAGTTCATTTATTTTTGGATCGTGCATTTGTGTCACTTCAACTGTAGATAAAAGGTTCTTCCCTAATTCATATGGCTTTTTAGTAGTTTGCATAATGCAGAAACTAACAGCAGAAACTAAGCAGAGTCTATAATATGACTTCATTGCAGTTGATAGAAATGGAACAGCAAATGAAGTATCCATCCAATATCTGCTCTGAACTGGAAGATATTATGACTTACCAAATTATGTTAGATCTAATTTGGCAAAAAAAAAAGTCACTGTAAGTTAAATCTTTCCTCAAAATTACTGTCAGAAAGACCATGTAGGCATCAAAGCAGTCCTAGGATGAAACCGTAAGTCCTGTTTTATTATTAATACAACTTCATTAACACCTTTTGTAGTAGTGATTTCTACATATCCGAAGAGGAGGCTTTTCATTTTTAATCTCTGTACATCACTGCTACTCAGTCCATTCTGTGGTGCTGTGGCAGAGCAACTGCTACGATATTGATTTTACCTTCATATCTATATTTTGTCTCATTGATTGAAGAGTCTTCAAAACAGCTCTAGGTTTATTTGAGGCTGGTATCTAGGCTGCCTCATTTGTAAATGAAGGTATAAGCAGACTGTTTAGCATGTTAATATGCTAGCAAGCCAAGAACATTCCTACTTAATTCTCAGGGAGTCTCACACTCTAAGCATTTTCATCAGTGATTAAAGTATTAAGCTTATATTGCTACAACAATTAATATTTTTCAGTTTTCTGACAGGATTCTGAGTCTTGTGTCGAGGGTTTCAAAGCAATTTACTGATACGAATAAATTAATTCTCAATACCCTGCAAGGTAAGAAGTATCTTCCACGGGCAAAAGCAACGTACTGAGCAATGTGCAGTCATGGTCGGAACTGGCCTAAGTCCTGGCTGCAGACCTGGAGAACTGGCACAATCCTTAACTTCCAGCTATGGCTTAGGCTTTGCATACAGTCCACACTTCTGAGTATCAAGACATATTTATCAGTTCATGCACTGAAAAATCAGAATGACTAAGGAAAACAATCAAATTAATTACAAATGTGTGTAAGATTTTGCAGCCAATTTTTTAATCATAAAACTCTGACCACTTTCCTACCTCCAACTCATTTTTATTTCATTTGCATTCTCAAAACTGATACTTCAGAGCAAGTGTAACTGCCAATGCACAATAACTGAGCTTCTCTCATGAAAATAAAGTTGTGTAAGTATAAGAGGTTGCAAATTTTAAAGCTTGAAACCAGAAAAAAATTAGCTTCATCTTTTCAGCATTCGTATTTTTTCCAACACACACTTAACGGTGCAACTTTTTGGAGTTATAAGCATCCAAAAGAACAGAAGCATCTATAGTTTTTGACAACCCCGCTAAGTTTAGAAATAATATTAAGAACACAGTAGTGTTCAGATGATCCAAAAAACATCAAACATTATCACCATGGTTCCCTACCCTATAGACAGAAACAGATGACACCAAACAAGAAGAATATTTCTTACAAACAGATGACAGCAAAATTGACTAACTTCAGGCTGCTGTTCATCATTGCCACCACTAAATGCTGGATGCCCCAGCATCTGATGTTAGAGCTAAGCAGAGTCCTGAGTATAGATTTCAAGACAAGTGAAAAGGCAAATGTGACTGACATAAAGAAGACATCTCACAGAGTCATGCAACTTCAAGTGTCATGCACCTTTTCAGTAAATAGATATTTAATAAGTCAACATATTTTAAACTACTGCTATCACTTCCTTTAAAACCTCACTTTCCTTGTGCCCTTACAAAATCCTTCATGAAAGACCAGCACAGACAGAAGCTAAGGTTCAATGCAGACAAACAAAGAGTGAGGAAACCAGAATTACTGCAAGGACCTATAATTCCAGTGTCCGTGATACGTGGTTTCTGAGTTAGCATGCTACATTACTAAGTACTCTCTCTTTTCCTAATAAAGCTTGTATGATCCTTAGCAAGAAAAATGTCTTAAACAAGGTAGGGGAGTGGTATCTTGAAGGTCTAGGCTTTTAGAATTATTTTCACTATTGCTCACCAAAAAATAGGATGTGTGAATGCCTGATAATACCAGGTATAAAAGAATTCAGCAGGAGTACACAGAAGAAAATGATGCCTGTGATCATACAGTATGTAGAGCTGATTAAGGAGTTAAGCCAGAAAATCTTTCATAATATATCTAACCAAATAAGAGGACCGATAACTGACCTAGTTAATGCTGGCTTCCAGTCTCAAAAATAAAAATGATCATATGCAGTTTGAAAAAAATGTGTCCCGCTAAAAGTAGAAGTTGTAAATTATCAAAAACCTTCTACCTACACTAGCTATAGCATTGAAATAAACCTTAAGTCACTGGACTATGAAGCAACTTCAATTTATTATGTAAGCAAAATGCCAAGCACTACTTCTATATTTGTATATAAAAAAAACCTACTAAGAAAAAACCTTCAGTTAACCATACTTTTGCTGCTTCTCATTTGAGAGAGAAAGCAAGGAAGGCCTCACCAATGCTGCCATCTACAGAGCACTTCTCCATATCGAAATTTTTATTTCTTTTAAAAAATTAAGACCTTGAGATTTTGCATTGCCTGATAATAAACTGCTTGGAAACCAAATGTACACCTCCTTAGTCTCTACTTTCAGCAGTCCCAAATAAAGTTATATTCTATGCATTTTTTCCCTGGGGGGGGGGTAAAAAGGGGAAGAGCCATGGGATAACAATGATTTCCAAGCAATTTCAGAGACGGTCACATCTGTTCACACTGCTGTGGCTAAGGTCACCTGCAGTGGTAATGCACCACTCACTTCAGCAGTTTACAGGGAATATAAAAATCAAGGAAGAACAGTGAAAGATTTGCACATAAATAGCTGAACAAAAAATTTTAAAAAAGCCTTCAGTGCATCCATTATCACCTTTCTTTTGCTTCTACACAAAAAAAAAGATAAGTAAATAAATATAAGTAAAATAAATAATTCATCCCGATAAATGCATTCCACATAGAAAAAGCTGTGAAAAATGAGAGAAAAATATAAGAAAAAAAAATACAAATGAAAGTAGATAAAATGATCTCGACAGCAACATTTTCTCTTGCTTTACAAAACAGACAATAACCTATATAATTTGAAAGGGTATTTTGAATATATTCACTACAAACTCAGGCAGCTTTCTTTAATGTAGATAAGTCTCACTCTAGAAGATACAATTATGGTGAAAACTTTGCTTTGTCTTGTCTTCAGTTGGCTCCTCTGTAAACAGCAGGTTTCACTGTGTAAGACCATGTTTCAGCCCCTAAATACACTAAATCCCATTCAGCGTGTTCTCTTCTGTAATCACAAAGTGCACTCCAGTTAGGAAATGAAGTCGTAATTGTTCATGCATTTCCAGTGCTAAACCTTTAACTAAATATACAGTGCCAGGTTAGCTCCACAGCCCCAGAAATGTTGTTTGTTCTGGCAGAAAGAGCTGGCCTTGCTCCAACACCTCGCCAGTCCATTACAGACATGCTAACTGAATGCAGAAAGGACTCATTTGCTTCTGTGTGTGAGATTCCTGATAAAGTGTATTTGACTATTCAAGCTGCACACAGTGCCAGAACGGGTTGAAAACCAGGAAAGGCGACAAAGCCTTTGCCATAAAGCATTTCAGAATGCTGCTGGGAGAGCACAACCACAAGAGCTTGGTGCTGCCAGAGCTGTTTCCACGTCTTCTGCTCCTCACGCAGCACAGACGACTTTGTCATCTCCCACCAACAGCTCCTCCTGCCCCAGGGATCCCTTCAGGAAAATGGCCCTGCCTTTTCCAAGCCTTCACCCTGTTCACAACTCTTCCCAGACCAATCACCTCCTGCACTTCCACCATGAGGGATACTCGTATTCAAGATCTAACGTGATCATCCTGATGCCTGTTCACGGGATCATACAGGATCTGCCAAAAATTTCAGCTCAGTCCTGGGCATGATGCCTGCTCCTCATCCATACTGTATTTTTTAATTCCAGCAAGTTCATCTTCTCCTGATCTTAAGTAGATGATGATCTGATAGCTAATAGTGATCATCACTTGTAAGCATGTCTATAGGATTCATTGTATATGTGGTAAAGCCTCTGATTTTTGACACAGAGCACCTATCCGTTCCGAGAGGTTAGTCAACAGGGTGCTACAGTGAGCACACATACCTTAGAAACTAAAAAAGTTTATGAAAATCTTAGCAAAGCATCTACTATACACAATATAAATGAAGCCAGCATGCAGTGGGTTTTACAGGCACGCATATGCCCTCTCACAGCAGCCAGCATTTCCAGTAAATGACATTCAAAAGCGGAAATTGTCAATAAAAAGGGTGGCATTAACAGCTGTATACTTTCAAAGTTCGTGCTCAGTAATTCACAAAATTCAGCCACTGGGCAGCAATGTTCCAGTCACTTTTGTACAGCAATAAGATGTTAGCGTAGATCAGAGACCCGAGGTACACACACATGAAAATATGATGCTGCTGTCACACATGCTGAGCCACTGGACAGTGATAACTTCCCACTGTTTCTAGCAAAACCCAAACCTTACAAAGCCTACCAGGTGAATTTTTCTACGATTTGGCTGTAGCACCATATACCTGAGACTGTGCGAAAGATGCTTCTGCAGAGCATGGTGCAGGTACAAATAAACACCTACCCAGCTGATGTGTAGGGACGTATTTCCATTTTACCCCAACATTGAACAGGCTCTGAACAGATTTTAACAACTTGCCCGTTTTACAGGAAACTTGAAGGAAGAAATCCGAGCTACTAAAGGCCCTTTCGACCTCCGTTTCTAGCTCATTGCCCTGCATTCATGATATACCCTGCGATGGGAGGATGCAACAGCACGAGCAACAGTGGAGCACAGAAAATGGTGCTCCCTTGAGCACGTATCAGGCACCATGTGAAAAACATGTCAGCAAGCTCAAACGAGCAAACATGCATTTGCTTTAATTTTATACATAAAGTTTTGTACACATCATGATTTGGAGAGAAGTTGTTTCTATTCTAACTTCTTATGAATTTCAAATACTTAGTTTTTAAAGACAACAGTTATCTAGAAACCAAAGATTTAGGCAGTCTATCTTACGCCTGAAAATACAAAATCTGTTGAAAGCAAAACTGGCTAGGCCAGCTCCAAAATTACCAGCACTGAGGATACGCTTTAATTAGAAGGTTTTCACCAGCAGGTTCTTTTTCACCTAAAAAAAAAATTATGTAAGAAAAAAAGCTGCCAAAACTTTTCAACAGACATGCAGACATAACATGGATGAAAGGGGCAAATATTTTAAAAAGGTCATGGCAAATAATCAAGTTTGCTGCTAATTCTGTAACCAAACATGATTACATATAAAATAGACATTGCTAGAAGAAACACCTAGGTAAAAATTCACACCACCTTTTCCATTCTACTTTTCCTTGTGTTTTTACATACTGGCCTCCCTGCACAAGCATTAAAAATAAGACTGTCTAACGAAAACCATTCGGGCACTATTTTATATATGCAGCCCAAGTAGAAGCAACTTTTCCGTTCTCCTATATTCTCCAACTACAATGGCACAACAAAATGATAAATCTAACATTACAAACCACTGGTAAAAGTATGCCAGCCCTTATCATATCAATTTGTTCAATTTTACTGCAAAGGATGCCCTTTGGCTGTTCGTCCCTCAGAGCAAACACCAACTCCTCTGCGCAAGTACGTGTGCAATCTTTCTTAACCTTTAAAAGGCTTTGAGCACAAGAATTTAAATAGTTACTAACAGCTTTACAACACAAAGTCAAATTGCTTTGCTCCATCTGTATGCCAGACTATAATTGTGGAGGAAGCTGCAAAAGCAGATCTTTTGCTGAAGGTCTGGAACAGAAGAACCACCCAACAGTTACAGATATCTATGTCTAGACTGAACGTTACTTCTGATCCGCTTACTGAATATTAGTTTTATTTCCAATGACATTTTGGGTGTCAGTGCAGGATGATCCAGGAACAGAAGCCATTATAAAATGTAATTAAAATATATTATTAAACTCTTCCAAAATCAAAAACCTATATGGAATACACATAACATCAGCCTGCTACATCTCAAGCAGGTAGCAAAAACTTGCATGTAATTCTTTTTGAAAATAAATTTAAATGCTCATTTTTTCAGGAAACTAAGTATCAGCACCAAATAACGAGTGAATTCTCCAACACCACTGAATTACCATCTGCCTGTAGAGATAAAGACCACACAGAAATGGCTAAAGCACCAATGCACAAAGAAGCGATCATCCAAAACCACGAGGCACTCCATTCCCTCGGCACGCGTGGGATGCCAGGTGCAGAACAGCCTCTAAGGCTTCCTGGGTAATGTCATTTTCCTTTTAGTGGGAAGCTGGCTACTTACTGCCATTTGAGTCTCGCTGCTGGATTCAGTGTGACATCCAGTGTAAAACTTCTATAATTGCTCAGTCATAAGCAAATATCTGTAACAACATCTCTGCATTATGATGACTACTTTCCCCTCTCACTTCTGATGCTCATGGAAACTTCTCCTTGGAGCTGGATGTATCTCAGTTCTCCTTGACTGTGTGATCTGCCCACCGGTTCAGTAAGATTGAATCCTTCTCACTTTTTTGTAAACTCCTTCAAGGTCTCCCCCTTGAAGGCACCTAAGCAAAGACTCACTTTAGGATCACTGCCCACATGGAAAGAAGCAGACCCATTTGTTTCACTGCAGTGAGTGAACAGCCCGTGCATCCTTGGGATCTCTCAAACTAACACTTGCATCACACAGTGTGGTCCCACTAGCAGTCACTGAACCAGCACTTCTCCAAGTCATTGTCACATTCATGTTGCCCACTTCCCTGAAGAATATAAAAATACACTTGTTAGTATCCAGCCACGTTTCAATAAATCTTTTTCATATGGTAGATGGTATCAATGCACTAGCCTTTATTTAAATAGATGCAGTATTAATAGGCTTTCAGATCAGAAAATAGTTTGATGGGTTTTATGTGAAACATTAACAAAAAAAGTGACTATTTATTCTAGTCTGCAACTCCTTAAATATTAGTGAGAATTCATTTTAAGAGATAAAGGAAATAGCCAAATCAAATATGTGACATCTTCTATAAGCAACCTTTTCATTTGTTACCTTATAAAGTGATTCCTATATGCTGTTTGAGCTCAGACTAGTGACCAGTCCTTGCCTGCTTTCATTTGCCAGAGCAATGAAACTCAATTATCTTCATTGTATATATTTGCATCTTTGTGCTATAATAAAAATGCATTTGATTTCATGCAGAATTTATATGGTTCGGCAAATTCAACAACAAATCACAGTTTGCATTTAGGGTAATGTTTAAGTATTTTAGCATGAAGCTGCACCTATAGAAGACTTCAAGACTTTCAAGTTTGGGACATGCCTTGCTTCTGCCTCTCGGGTGTCTTTACTTCCACAAGGTTGCACTTCATTGCAGGGTTGACTGAGCAAAGGCTTGTGAAGTTGTCCCTTGGGTGCTCCCTTGTCTCTGATCACGCCTGTCTAATCATTGCTTTTTTCTAAGATAACCACTTTCCCTATCTTTCTGTCATACGGAGAAAAAAACTCAACCAAACAAACAAAAAACCCCAAAACTTTCAAGGTTATTAGAAGTGCTTTATAATTAATTGCTTTGAGTATTCTCCCCAACATTTGCTTGCTTAATAAAAAGAAAAGCAAACGAGAAACTTCATCGCTCTCATTTTTTGTGTTGACTTCAAAAAAATCTCCAACATTTCACCTTTGTGTGAATTTGTTGAAAATAAAATATTTAATGGTATCTTTCTTTACACAATTGTAACACACCATACAGTTATATAGCACATTTAGTTTGATAATAGCTCTTCTGCATTTTTATCTGCAGTTGTTTGAACAGATCTTTAATGTATCTCAGAAAATGTGAGAATGAACTGAGAGCAGGCAGAAAAACAACTCCTATACAACACTAGCTTTGAAATGAGAGACACGCATCTCCCAGTTCAGCAAAAAGGGATAATAATATCCACTGAACTTTCTACAGTATTTTTCCAACATAGAGACCACATTATTTTCTAGAATTTCCCAAACTTGTGCATATGTTATACAGGTTACCCATCTGGACAGGAAATCTAACACATCAGAGTATGATTAATTTACTGTATAGGAACAGGTCATCTGCACAATTCAGTGGATATACCAAGGATTTCCAGGTGGCCTGGGCAAACATCCCAGATGCTTCAATTCTAGTAAGATAAGATTTATGGATTAAAAAAGACACTGAAAGCCTGTATGTACAGTAGCCCTAATTATGGGTATTTTTTTAAAAAGTCTCTATTAAAGCAGAAATTTTTCTGTTGTCAGATGTTTATTAATTTATTCCCATTACAAACTTACAAGTTTTTTACAAATGTGCTGTGGATTTTGGGGAGAGAAACTCTAAAAATTCTTCTTACTACTTTAATACTACTGTTCTACTACTTTAATTATTTCAATGTATTTTGATTTGGGGAAATGGTATTTTTGTTTTATATCAGATTCATAATCCCATTTTCAAGCTAATAATCCACTAATCTTGTGTCCAGCATCTGCGTCTTTAAAAGCCATTTCTAAAGCCAACAGAAATGTGCTCACTGATAGAAGCAGCTCTCGTGAACCAGCTGGACCTGGCTGATGGGTGGTACAAAAGCTCATAATCCACAACATTGATCTGTGAGATGCGGACACCAAATGAAGCAGATTTCTTTCAGCTTCCTTGGCTCAAAATGATCACGGAACAACAGATCCAGCGAGTAATGATCTGCTGCAGAAGCTGGGAATAACTTGGACTCCCTACAACTGCAGTTATACACAACAGCTCAACGACTTCCTTACATTCACACTGGAAGAAAACTCCAATCATCAGAGCTCTGTTTTTAGAGTCAATGAATGCTCTGCCCTCTTTCCTCCCTGCCTTCCTTGATCTCATCCCCTTCATTTTCCCACAGACATTTAGAAAAATACATCAATAGAAAGGCCTCTCTCACCTCTGTTAGGTGACAAAATAGAGCACAAACCTCAATGTTTTCTTGGAAGACGTGACTTTAAAGATATGGAGTCACAACACAAAACACAGTCAATTATATATAAATAGCAACACATTTTTTGTAAAGCAAGAAATCGTACAGTTACAACTGTGACTACATTTGCAGCAAATCAAACACAGCATGACTAGTTTTGGTCTTCTAACAGAGGTCACATCAGCAAATTACATCATTAAAAAAAACCAGCAGCAGCATTTCCACTAACGGTATGTCAAAACATTACCCTGAACAGGAAAACTTTGCTGCAGCCCTACATGGAAACCTACATTTCAGAACAGAAGCTCTTTCCAAGTGGAAAGCAACAATATAAATGATCAGTTCCTTAAAAAATTCTTTACTGAATCAAATCTTCTAATTATATTTTGCCACAGGTGGATTCTGGCCAGACTACAAATGCCCCTGGGATAACTCTGCGTTTAAAGAAAATGATTTTTTTTTTTTTTTGCAACAGCTGATATGTACATAACAAAGCCATAGGACTTGGCACAGTAGGTGGTAACATTAAAAACTAACTCATGTTGTTATGAAATTTCTGGGTTTTTAAACTGTTTTTATGAAGTCTTTGACATAAAAAAGATTCCATCTGCTCAGCTCTGTTGAAGTCTTCTAAAGTACATACAGCTTAACTCAGAATAAAATATTTCAGTTGGAAAGACCTACAATGATCACTAGAACAACTGGATAATAAGATGTAAGATAATAACTATGGTGACTTTGGACCAGGAATCTCTCATAATTACTTTCATAGTAGATTCTATGTGTCTGACCAGCAGATTAATTACCAGTATTTTAGTGAAGTACCCAGAGGTTTATCCAGAGGAAGAGGATTCTGGAGGATTCGTTCTTGTTCCACCTCTTGTTTTATTTGTGCAACACTTTGTACAGCCCTCTGTGCAGTTCTCATCTATTTGTATAAGACAAGTACACTGCAGCTATTGAATAATTCGGTCCTACTATTATTTTGGTACAGAGAACATTAATACAGACCAAAACAGTCAACCGTAAACAGAATTAAAAAAGACAGAGACCTGGTGAGGTCAGTAAGGTTTACACTGAAGAAGCATCTGCCTATGGTCAAGTACGCTGATGAAAAGGTTGTGCGTACCCCCTCAAAACTATTCATGATGACAGCAGAAGCAGAATTCTCATTCAAGGTCAAGAAACAGGGGAAACAATCCACAGGCGAACAAAGCTGCAAGTAATGTGGCCATGCCTGGACAAATGAAAAGCCAGTTCTTAGCAGATCAGTCAGAAACGTTAACCGTATGGTTTCACTGAAGTTAGACAACCAAAAGCAAAACTGGCACCGCCTGACCAATGCAACACTGCAGGGGTTTGTGCTATGTGCACATACACAGCAGGAAAAAAAATCCAGAAGTCTAGTTTTTGGAGTTATATTTATGCCATTTATTGCCCTATATCTGAGTGTGGAAACCATTCTCAGAGTTACAAAATAAGCAGTACTCCACCTCCATCTGAACTGCAGCAAGATCTTCTTTCCCCTGTGACCAGGAACAAGCCACCCCACAATGGCAAAGTGCAGGTGAAGACTGTTCTTGATGGGATTGAAAGTGATGACTCAAAAGTTAGTTCCACATTCACCTTTCCCCCAAGTCAAGTCCCTTTTCTTTGTACCAGAAGCAAGTGTTTTAAAAAAATTAAAAGATCCATGAAAGAAGTCATTGTATATGGTTCTGATCACTCACAGAAGGCTTAGCAGTACTTTTGAGAAATGTAAAAATATGGTATTTCCTATGTAAAAGAAGGAATGACATCGTCTGCATGGAAACAGACTTTTATTTATAATATATCTCATTTTACTAGAATCAAACCTCTTGAGTAATTGCAAGGTTTTCATATTAACTCTGCCTTTCCAGCTGCAGGATTCACAAGGGGACTTGCTGCAACAAGTAAGATTTACAGTGCACCTGGTAGAAAACTGTCCTGGTTATTGGTAAATGTTACTTGGCATTCTACATGCCGTGAAAGTTTGTTTGGGGTAGTTCATTGCTTTCCTGCTATCCATCATTCATTCATGGAATTAATTAACTCCAGCTCCAACATAGTCCTTAATATTTCAAGAAGTTTTATATAACCCCTGCATTCCAGTATATCAGCATTACTTGGGTATACGTACTTCAATTTTGTGTTGAATTCAGATACCTCAGAGACCAACATTATAGAAAAAAAAAAGAAAAAAGATAGTTTGGAAAGACTTTTTTCATACTTTTTCTGGCAAGAAAACTGTGTACGGCTCGGATATGTGATACAACCAGTTTGGCAAAGCATGTTTTGCTGTAAAAGCACACCCTCACCCGAGTTATCTATTTTATAAACGTAAGGGGTTTTATTGTTTTAGTGACTTACTCACTTACTGATGACATTTAGATTTTTTCTCTTTCTTGTTGTAGTGAAGGGTAGCACAAGAGATAAGAGATGCTTGTAAAAAATATTTTGGCCAATTATGCACCCAAATAAATATTCTCAATTGTCAATAGCACATACATGTAATTAGACAATATAGTGCTTCTAAGGCATAAGGCTGTTTAGAGATGTGGTTGAATAAGCACATCAAAATATGGAGTTTCTCAAGACCTGAGCTGGAAAGGTCAGGAGAAAACTTTAATAGATTTTACTTTAAAATCTTCAAAACTTTAAATAGATTTTAATAATCTGTGACGACTTTCTCTTTGGAGAAAAGAGAAACATCAACCATGGCAAACCATGGAGAAGGGGCAAAGAGAAGGAGATGAAGAAAGTTACTATTGTAGAAATAGGTTCATTTGTCAGAAGCAGAAACTGAACAAAACCATTTCCAAACTATATTATAAATTCAGCCACTAGTATTAGTTTATCCTCCACCTGTCAGGCTTCTGTACCCATCATCAGGGTTTTGCAACCTCTTCCCTTTCTCCTGTGTGCCTGGTTGCCTGCACTCAGGGCCAGCTGATACAGTGCAGCTACGTAACATGGGGTCAGACTAGTGGGAAAAGACGAGTGGGAGAAGGAGCTGAAAGAAGCCTTCCTGGGAACTCACTTGCGCGTTCTGTTGAAGCTCAGGCTCTTAGCCTTTGAATGAGCCATCTTCCAAGTATGGCTGTGCAAGCCACCTACCTCACTGATCTCAACCTGACACTGACTGCCAATTGACTTCCCAGCTTGACCACCAGCCTGTCTGGTCACCATGGACTTATCTCAAAATGACTGTGGCTGAACCTGGCTACTATCACCAGACCTGCTCTGCCCTTCTTGTTTGGCTCCTGTGGGATGGCACACTTGGTTGAGGACACTGCCTTGGTCTCATTCTTGGCTCCCCTTCCGTCCCAGAGCAGTCTGCCCTTGCTGCTTGCTAACATCAGCTCCCATGTAAAACAACCGGTTATCTTTGGTTTGGTTTTCTATTAGTTGTTGGCATCGACACAGTGGTATTTCCCTATAGTTGATAATCTCCTGTGGCTAATATAGATTCTGTCACCAAAACCATGACATGAGGAGGATGGTTTCTTGAATTCAATGAAGTCAGTGGAGAAGAGACTGATTGTGTTTGTATACTTCTTTATGTAATCAGAACGTGATTTCTTGGTAGATTATGGTAATGTCTAGTTGCAGTTGTAATAAAATGGTCCTATCCTGGATTTGTGTACAGCAAAATTTTTCATGTACATCAAATTATGCAAAGGCCATGGGGAATAGAAACCATATTTATGGATACACAAGATGCTCAGAAGACTAGTAATCGAGGACACGTGAATGCTGTTAACATAAAACCCAGGTTCAGGCCTGCTCTTTTGAAGACAACGAAGATGTCTAAAGGACTATGGAGCAAGCTGCAGAAAAGCTTGTTTCACATTCACATAACCTTAATTTCACTCTTCTGCAAACTAGAAAGTTTGATTTAGTATATTCTTCGCACACAACTGTTATTCGCATAGACAAAGCATGGCCAACTTTTTTTCTGTTGAACAGCCAATTTTTAATTATTTTTACCTGTGTAGTTGCTTGTATTTTCTACTTAGTATTCTGTCTGGTTCTTTAAACTACACAAAAAACCCTCCCCAGTGTTCCAGAGCAGCGAGTGTGCTACAATGACCATCCCTCTGAGGGAAGTGAACATCTGCACCCCCAGAGACTAGCACGTTTGCTATTACAAGCTTGAGCTCAAAAGGTGAGATTCATAAACAAATACCAGGCCAAGTGCATGGAAAGGTATATTGCTTGGTAGATTGCATAAGTACCTCTTGAAGTACTGGATATACTGCACAAACTGTGCTATGCAGTGATTGTCTTGAGAACACTTATAAGCAAATACAATTCATAGAATCATAGAATGGTTTAGGTTGGAAAGGAACTTGAAGATCATCGAGTTCCAACCCCCCTGCCATAGGCAGGGACACATCCCACTAGACCAGATTGCCCAAGACCACGTCCAGCCTGGCCTTGAATACCCCCAGGGATGAGGCATCAACAACTTCTCTGGGCAACCTGTTCCAGTGCCTTACCACCCTCAAAGTGAAAAATTTCTTCCTAATGTTCAATCTAAACCTGCCCTCTTCCAGTTTAAAGCCATTCCCCCTCATCCTATCACTACATGCCCTAGTAAAAAGTCCTTCCCCAGCTATCCTGTAGGCCCCCGTTAGGTACTGGAAGGCCACAATAAGATCTCCCCAGAGCCTTCTCTTCTCCAGGCTGAACAGCCCCAACTCTCTCAGCCTCTCCTCATAGCAGAGGTGCTCCAGCCCTCGAATCATCCTCATGGCTCTCCTCTGGACACGCTCCAGCAGGTCCATGTCCTTCTTATGTTGGGGACTCTAGAGCTGGATGCAGTACACCAGGTGGGGTCTCACAAGAGTGGAGTAGATGGGGCAGAATCACCTCCCTTGACCTGCTGGCCACACTACTTCTGATGCAGCCCAGGATACGGTTGGCCTTCTGGGCTGCGATCACCCATTGCCCGCTCACGTTGAGCTTCTTGTCAGTCAGCACCCCCAGGTCCTTCTCCTCAGGGCTGCTCTCCAGCCATTCCCTGCCGAGCCTGTATTTGTGCTTGGGATTGCCCCGACCCAGATGTAGGACCTTGCACTTGGCCTTGTTGAACTGCATGAGGTTGGCTTGGGCCCACCTCTCCAGCCTGTCCAGGTCCCTCTGGGTGGCATCCCTCCCCTACAGCATGTCTACCTCGCCAAACAGCTTGGTATCATCGGCAAACTTTCTGAGGGTGCACTCAACCCCACTGTCCATGTCGCCAACAAAGATGTTGAACAGTACAGGTGCCAGAATCAACCCCTGCGGAACGCCACTCGTCACTACTCTCCACTTGGACATCAAGCTGTTGACCACAACTCTTTGAGTTGAATTAGAAAAGTAAACTCAGGAGAGAGAAGACCGGTGTGAATAACTAACAATTCCACTTAAACCTAAGAGAGGAATCGTGTGGAAGGTTTGTTGGATACGTAGGTAAATATATATCATGGAACATTTTGTATTCTGCTCTAAGATGCCCAAGTCCCTTAAGACATTTCTCTTTGCCAGTCACTTCTATTTCAGATCACCAGTCTATAAAAAGAAAGAACTAATATATACTAGCATACACGCAGCAACAGAGCTAGTATCTATATAAATATCCCTCAGAAGATAATTGCCCACTCCCTATCATCTCATGCAAAGACATACAGGGAAAGCAAGGAGTTTGCAAGAAAACTGCTTCAGTTCCAAATTCTGCTTTGAAATTTTTTTGAAGTAAGTGGGAGGGCAGCGGTACAAATATGAGAGAAAGTCACCACTTCTCCATCCACTAACCTCTGCAACACTTTCAAATATTTGAATTACTCAAGAAGTATGCTGCAGAGTGCCCACTTCACAAGTCTACCACAATGCCCACCAGCTAACAGATTTGCTTCAAAAGGGTTAAGAGCAGAAAACCAGTTAAACCAAGCCATCAGGGAGGCAATGTTGAAAATAACACAAGTGTCTTCAGCTGAAGTCATTTACATGGCTGCAATTTTTGGTGTTCTCAGCTTTCTCCACAATGCAAGACAGATTTTTCCAGGGGCACAGAATGGTCTTTTCCTTGAGAATGCTTGATCAAGCCAGCTCTCAATGAGCTGAACTCTGTCACAGCCATGTGGACTGTCAGCTAAACCACCAATGAGAAGGATTCCACCTCAGTATGGAATCAGACATAAAGAAAGATAAATTTTGCTTTAAAAGCCTTGTTTTCTTTACAGAATTTAAACCCCAGTGGTTTTTATATTTCATTCCTTAAGTACTCTGCTTTTGACAGTTAAATGAAAGTAAATTAAACCTGATTAAAAAAAAAAAGAAACACCAAACAAAACCCCAACCTTTAAATTCCAGACCATGAAGTAGAGAAGTAACCATATCCTTGGAATGAGGTTATATTCTGGAAAGATATTTTCTGTAACATCCTGAATGCTCTCCAATGGTGTTTATGAATTCCCCCACTATTGAAATGGGTGAGTAAGTACACTGCAAAATGGTAACTATAAAAGCTGTATCACAAAGAGTTCATTTATCTCCAGTTGTGAATTCCAAACAACAGTATTGTTAAACGGGTCTTTTGCCCAGCCAAGATATTGTTTTATTGCATACAATAAACTCTGTCCTGGTCACATCAAGAGAATTCTTAAGTGACCAACTTGTCTAACTATCTAGCTACTAACCTCTGTGGGATTTTTACCTAACTTCCTCGAGAAGGGCGTTTTTCAGAGAATGCTGAAAGACAGAGGGAGCTTTACTAATAGCTATAATTACATGCTCAGGGTAATTTAGTCGAAAGTGAGCTGCATAGTGTTTTCATGTGGTTTTAATGTTGCTATGTCTCACAGTTAGGGGAGAAGCAGGAAGTCACAGGGAACCTACAAATTAGGTAAATTGGATCAAAGCTAAGAAAACCATCTGCAGATTTACCTGTGATAACCTGTTTGACAACAACACAGGCAGTGATGAAGCAAACAAGCAAAGCACAAGCATATGCTGCTCAAGAGACAGCAGTAAACCACAGTGGAAAGCAAATTTTATTGCTATGTCCTGTTCCTAAGTACCATCAAAATGTTTTCATATTTCATCACTGACAGCGTGCACTGCATATTAACAGAGTGGCAGAGCGCCGCAAGTTAGCACTGTGGATGAGGCTTAGTCATCCACCTCTACTGCCCAGGCAGGCAACAGGTTCAGAATATTATGAGGACGTCTGTTCCTACTCTTCAGTCTTAAAATACAAAAATTGTATCACTGAATTCCAGAACCAGGTTAAAGACCTCCAAAACCCTTCAGTCAAACATCTCCTTTATTTCTCTGCTAGTCTAATGGCAAGCCTTTGATTCACGATTACTTAGAAATTGAACTATACTGGACACTCAAAGGCGAGAGGGACAAGGGTAGAGGGAACCGTGTCAGTACAAAAGAAAAGCCAAAGCAGAAAGCAGCAAAGGTCTTCCAAAGAAGGCTTATCTATATGCAGTGACGGCTGCCTGCTGTCTTACATGACTTGAAAGAAGAAAAAAAAAATCCTGCTCCCTCCTTCTTGCTCCATAGAGGCTTCATTTGCTTTTCAGAGAGGAATGCTGCAGCAGATATTGCTACAACAGCCTCTGACATAGAACATTTCCCCCAGACCCCCTGCAAGCTCCACAACCTCACAACCATCCAGTACACAGGTCATAAGGTTGTCATATGACAGAAGCAGAGGGAAGCCTTTCACTGCTGATGTTTCTTTTTCTCAATCAGCAGTCAAGGGTTGTGCAAATGCCCTTCTGCCCAAAGAGTTTTTACATGCATATATCCTATCATTTAGGATTTATAAACAAGCCTATTAAGAGCCACCAATGTGTCTGAAAAGATGCATTCTCCAATAGAAAGCACATTCACATCCAACCAGAAAGGATGATTGGATGTTTCCCATGCCTGTCTCACCATGGACCACAGCTATCCCACTGTGTTTCCCATGTCCTGTAAACAGACCATATATCCTCCAACTCAAATTGAAATTGATTCAATTTCATATGTCATATTTCATTTATCTGAAAGTATTTCATTTATCTGAAGTATTACTGAATTTCCTTAGCGCTGCAATTATCTTGAACCAGGCTCCTCCCTTGTCAGGAGACACTGCAGCAGTATCTTTCTATGGAAGGGTCAGAGAGTTCTCTAAAATCTATGATAAAACATATGATATTTTCTTCAGCCTCTCACTAGGTACACTCAGTATGTTTCAATCTGTGGCAGGTGCTCTATGCACACAGAAGATATTGTACTCATATTTGACATGTAAACTGGCATGGTACCATAAAAATGGACAACACTTAAAAAATGAAATATCAATGTGTACATTGGGAAGGACAAAGCTCTCAACAGAGAAAGTGACAAAAAAAAAGTGAGAAGCTATCAGAGGAAAAAGATGGTAAGAAAACTGCATCTCCTTCAGAATAAATCACAGGCTTTTATATATCTGTAAAGGGCATTGCTAAACATAATAACTAACATTTGTGAACAATTAGGTAAATCTCTACTGAGATTGCTCTACACAAAAGCAGCTTTAGAGGTTAAACGTTTTCATTCCAAGAGAAGGCTTAAAAATTAAGCAAAATTGCATTGTGAAGTGCTTTGGGTAATGGCATCTTCATAAACAGACTACGCTTGCGTAACTGGCTGCATGTGCACACACAGGTGTGCTTGTGTATGTGTGACTGTTGGCCTTTCTGTAACAGAAAAATTATTACATCTGTACATTTAGAATTTTCTTCCAATTCTTAATATAAATATTTGCAGATGTTGTTACCTTTGTTGCAGAGAGATTAGTCCTTGGCAGATTGCAAACTTGTAAGTTAAATGAGAACACTTTAGAATCATAGGAACATCAGCACTGGGAAACAGACTTACATAAATTTTCTACAATTAATTGCAAGCTTTTTGAATTACTAGAGCTTGGAGAGGTTTTGACAGCTTATTATTGAGTTCTCATGTTGGACAATGTCCTGGAAGACCATCTAGCGATCTGGCTTCTGCCAGCTTTGCTTTTGCATTGGCTAGTATTTCTGCAGTTGGTGACAGAAGTGAATCCTACGCTACGTCCAAAATATGTCATTCAAATATGATTTGGCAGTGCTAGAAAAAGCTCTCTGCACTAGCCTTAAAAAAAAAAAAAAAAAAGTCAGATTTTTACAGTGAATTGAATATAGTCAGGAATCTCAGCATTTGTTTATGTATTTTAAGGACTATAAGGTGAACTTTTAAGAATGGAGCTTTTTTTCAAGCTTCACCTCAGACCAAAGGCTGTGGTGTGTTTTCAGTCACAAAAGCTTCAACATAGCTCTCGGGCTAGAATGCAGCCCTTTTTAAGCAAAGGGTTGTTCAGGGACATGCCACTGAACCTTTTCTATGGACTCCATTATATTTTTTGATGAACAAGACAGAACCAAGTCTACAGAATGGACAATGACAAAGGTAAAAAAGTTCCAAAGAGAGAATGGATGTGCCTTTTGTTTAAGGTTTAGGACTCAAATATTCATATTGATTATTATTCCAACAGCTGTGCATTGAACCACTTGCTTTCTCAGCACTATGTAAAGACTAAACAACTTTGGCTTTTTGAACATGGGAATATTTCAGTAGCCGTTTAACGTTATACCCAGAGTCAATAGTGCAGTCTCAAGCCTTGCCTTTGCATGAATCAGGGCACCTTGCAGATCTAACATTAAAAGGCAGTAATAGAACAGTAGAGGCTAGACAACAGCTACAGAGCAATCCAGCCAAATGCCAGTGACGGCAGTAAGGTTAAAACATAAAACTTGGAGTAATTCAGTAGGCAATAGAAAACAAGATACTGAACTTGCATTGTCATAATGAGCAGCTGTAAGCCATTTTGAATGGTGGCCCATCAGAAAACTATCACTGAACATGTCAAAAAATGAATTATCTGAATATTAATGACAGTCAGAGAGAAGTTCTCGTTTAAATGTCTTTCTATTTTTCAACCAGCTATAAAAGAATGTACCAAAGGTAGGAGAAAGCCATTATCATTTTGTGCCACTTTTACAGACATGGAACAAATCAAGGCACTGCTAAGATTTCACCTATAAAACTGTCTGCTGTTTCAAGACTCAGTGGTGGAAGTATCAGACAAAAGAAGGACACTTAAAGAACAGAAAATTACTTAAATGGCTAAAGAAATTGAATTATGAGGAATACATTAAAGAAATACATTTATACTTCTGTAGTTAATAAAAAGGTTAAGGGGGAACTAAAATTTGATTAACTGTTTTTCAGATCTCTATGCGCTTCGTGTACTACATTACAGAACCAAATGGAGCTTCTCTGAATATGTTCTGATCATTATCAATGCTTCAAAACCACATCCTTCTGTCAAGAAAAACAATCCTGACTAGTCAGAGAAGAATTATTTCAAGCAGTATATTCACCATTGAAAAGAAGAAAAAGCATTTATATGATAAACACAGAAATGAAGATAATATAAATCCTCCACTATTGGTTAAATTGAAATCATATTAAAACTATCAGCTAATAAAACTTTACAACATTGAATTAGACTCTGGTAGATTATTAGATTTTCTTTGTGCTTCAGTAATGAAGTACACTCATACACACTTCAGTCATTAAGTTCCTATTATACTATGCACTTCTTTCAAAAAAAATAGAGTTCTGTTTGGGATTTGTATTATTTATACATTTACTTCTTCACACATTCCAAATTATTAAAAACATATTAGGTATATCCAGAACCCATGGATTTTGACAGCTTAGGAAACTTCTACATCACCTTGTACATGAGGACAGAGAGAAAGGAGGAAAGTTTAGAAGCTATATTGGAGCAATCTTTTTACCATACAAAAAGGGGGGTTTAAGGTCTTTAGGGAGTCAAACAAAGGAAGCAGTATTTTATTTAATGTTTCTGTTAACAAGTACTCACATATATGCAGATAATCTTTACTTGAAATTTTCTGCAGAGCCTGTTATAGTGAGTTGACCTGAGTGGAATTTGATAATCCAATCTACTTTTTAAAAGCTGTTGTTATATTATTTTTTTCCTCAGAGATTATATTTTCTTCACCGAGAACTTCTCTTTCTACAACTTCTAAGATTATCATTTAAAAATATACTTAGATTAAGTTATTACTAAAATATCAGATTTGGGGAATGGTCTTGCACCTTTTTTTTCCCCAGCCTTTTAAATTTCATGCTCTAGAGCCTAAAGCCTCATAGTTTTAAGCAATGAGCTCATCCCCTGTGGCATTGCAATTCTTTAAGTTTTGGCACAGGATATCCAAATAAGACCCAATTTATACCATTGTATAAACCAGTCACGTCTAACTTTGCCTTGGACACTGAGTTTAAGAAAAGTTTTCTAGACAGTTTAATGTTCTCCAGAATTCAAATGGAAAAAAATGGAAAATTGAAAAAACCCTCAAAAGTAAATAGATAAATAAGCAAATATCCACAGGACTCATACAGTTCTTATTCAGCCACCTGCAGTCCACTTTATTTACATTCCTGTTCTATATAAAAGCATTGTCAAAGAAAACTTCTGCTTGAAAGACAAAGGGAGTAAAGACTTGGTTCAAGCAACAGTAGCAAGTGAATGCAGATGCCTTATTCTAGGCATGGGGGATTCATTCCTTGGTTAATATTGCATTCAGTTGTATGATTTTTCTTTTATGTAAATAGATTTGCAGCACTCACCATATTTCAATCCTTGCTTTGTTTTTCTGTCTCTCATAGAAAGCACATCATGCTTGAAAATGCTCAGACAAGAAAACTAGGACAACTGTAACACTTGATCATTCCTATATCATAATCTCAGCATAAACAGAACAGTGAAAAGATAAAAATACATTCAGTTCTTACGTTAAAAATCTAAGGAAGGTGTTGCCCTCTGTATGTATCAAACACCGAATACTAAGATAAAACCAGATAAAGACCTCAAGGCAGGCAATGTTTATATCACTTGAAATGCTGAAAACTTTCCAACACCAATTCTGAATTAGCTGCAAGTGGAATGACAGCAATATCCAGCTTCCTCTGTCCTTCCACTTTTGTTTCCAATCATTTCTTATTAACGTTTCTAATAGTTTCTTATTAATGCAAATAAATATCTGAAGAAAGGGTGCAAAGATGGAGCCAGGCTCCTTTCAGTGGTGTGCAGTGACAGGACCACAGGCAATGGGCACAAACTGAAAGATGGGAAATTCCCTCTGAACATCAGGAAACACTTTTTCACTGTGAGAGTGAGCAAGCACTAGCACAGGTTGCCCAGGGAGGTTGCAAAGTTTCCATCCTTGGAGATATTCAAAAGCTGTCTGGACATGGTCCTGGGCAACCTGCTTTACATGGCCCTGACAGGGCAGGGGGGTTGGACTCGATGAGCTCCAGAGGTTCCTTCCAACCTCAACCATTCTGTGATTTTCTTTCACTGATCCAGCAAATTTTTCAAATACTCATGCACATCTCCATGAATGCTCTATGGTTAATGGTGCAGCAGTATTGAAATAATGAAACTACAACAGATGAAAGCCATGTTAAGACAACAGAATGAGGAATCATCAGTCTTCTCTGTATGTAAATCTCAGCCCATGGGCAACTTATTATTAGGGCAAATTAGGCTAACAGCTGAACTGCAGAAAACACTGATTTATACAGGGCTGTTAGTCTGTCAATAATATGGTAAAATACATTTGTTCTGAGGTGTATATGTCAGAGGCTATTTCCTCAAAGTATCTAATGAATAAAAGGGTAGGACAGTGCTGTCGTTTCAACTTGGATCAAAACTCACGTTTTATATACCTTGCAGGATTCTTTATAAACATAAGCAACAACAGTATTTTGTTATCTAATAAATTAGGAATCTTCATTAATTTAACTGAACAGTGCAGAGGTCTAAAGAAAAAGCTGGTACATTCATAGATGGGATACTCTTTTCCAAAGATATCTTTTATATGCTGACGGTCATGCTCCTGCAATGTATAAAACTATGCAAGTGAGCATACTATAACCTAAATTTCTTATTTGACTTCTAAGTCAGCTCCAAATCAATCAGAACAACCAAATTATTTTTATAATAAGAGCGACCACAGAATAAATACCACCATTGAATAACTGATTCTGTAAGTAAGCTGCAGCCATGAGAGAAGACTGATGTGATGCACCCAGAGCGCTTCTCATTTACGCACCTGAATTATAAGGAAATGTTCTACATTTCCCCTTGGGGAAGAGGTGAAATATGCTCCACTGAGCTGGAAACTCACTGCTCTTGATTTTTATGCCTCCAGTTGACTTGGATATTCCCTCTGTAAAGGGAATGGTGGAAAGTTCCAAAGGAAACAGTCACATTTCTTGATGTCACATCATAACTCATGCTTTTTTTTTTTTTTTTTTTTTTTTTTTTTTTTTTTTTTTTACACATGTGTGTGTATATACTTATATATATATATTTTTTACACACACACTCTCCAGCAACACTTCATTCTGCCTTCATCCCAGTTTCCCTATAAGGAGGTTCAGCATTGGGATGGGGACTGCAGCATTTCCTAGCATTCAGTAGCCACTTCAGAGCCAACAGACACGTACGTCAGCCCACAGCAGAGGAAAGGGAGAAGCTCCTCACAACCACCTGCCTCCCCAGGCTGTAGACAGCATGACTTGCACTCCCACCCCACACTGCCCCGTTCATCGCAGCTGTTCTAGTTGCTTCTCCATCAAAATAGCTTTCCCTGTGGCCTTTTACAGAGACCAATTTTTCACTTTTTTATTCTTGGATCTCTCTGACACTTTGGTAATGCTGACTGAGGTGCAGAGCTGCACAACAGATCTATCACAGGCCAAGAAGCAAAATATTCCAGGACTCGTTCCAGGTTATACCAAAGTCCTTAAACAGTTTGGCCTTGTTCAGTACTTCACCACTTTGCTTTGACACATATGCCAGACTTCAAAAAGTCATCACTAGTCAGCATCACACGTCCATAGGAACAGATGTAACCTATATTGTCACCAGTACTGTCTGGAAGAAAGAAGAAATGGTGCCAAGCCCTTTCTTCTACTACTTCAAGACATTCTTCGACTTGCGAACAAGAGCTTATCAAAACAGTGCACAACTTCGTGTTACTAAATTGGTGGATTATTTCTCCAGGAAACTGTCGCATTCTTAGGACGTGATTTTCCTTATAACTTCATTTTTTATTACTGCTAGATTAGACTATGGTACCTCTGTCTAACAAGAGGACTTTGTAATATTCTAAAGGATAAAATTCAGTGAAGGTTCTGTTATACAGAAGAACCATCCACTGTGTAAAATCTTGAGCAGGGAAGACGGAAAACAGTATCATACACTGTCACAAGAGAAAATCCATTAAAACAGTTATCCTTCTCCGTATCTGTTTTACAGATAGGAAATCTAGGCATAAATTATCACAAATATCCAGGGCCATATATACATCCACTGTGGCATTGTATGTATATTGTATGTATGTATAATGCATGTAACCTACTCTTCTTGTGCAGTTGTAAAATATTTCCTCTAAATCCATTAGCTCTTATTCTAAGAAAACACCACTCTCTTATCCCCTCTACTGAAAAGGAGAGAGAAAAAAAAAAAAAAAAAAAAAAAAAAAAGAAGTGAAGCTATAAATCTTGCATTTGAAAGCTTAAAAGTTATAGCACAGTCTCCCCCAAAAGGTCCTGCTATTCTCTCTAAATCACTTTGTATTCTAGACAGTCTGGCTACACTGCCAACACATCAATTATACTTTGCATGGTTTGATTGCTAGATTTATTAAATTCAATATAATTAAGTGTGAACCTTTTAGTCTGAAACCCATATGCTGTAAGTACAGGAACAAGTACGTCTGAAACTTTTAAAAGTTAACCATTAGTAAAACAAATGTATTGTTTTATATCTATAAAACAGTTATACAAAGTAGGCTACATTTAACCTTATAGGAGCACAATGGGCCATGAAGTACAAAGTAAAGATCAGTCTTCTATGAAGTTATAAATGAGGCTAAAATACAGACAGACATACTGACTCCTGGAAGATCCAAATTTAGTCCATTACAGCTCTTGAGTAGACTAGAATAGTAACTCATTTTTCTGCTAGAAATAGCTAATTACAGATTCAGAACAAAGTTCAGCAAGCTGTGCAGTTACCAAAATACAGACAAACTGAATGACAGGTATAATTTCAGTTGTTATGCAACTGGCAGAGTGCAGGAAAGACCAAGCAAAGCTGGTCTTGGCACTTGCAGAACTGTTTTAAGACAGACAGTCCCATTCTTGGTAAACAGCCATTAGTAGCAGTTTGACTGCCAATGAGAGAGTTTGACCAAAAGAAATACTTATTAACATAAAGGTTAATTTGGTGTTAACGACTGTTTAATTTCACAGATCTTGTCTGTACCAGAATATGAATGTTAGCTTACTAAAGCAGCTATATCCATTTTTTATTATTTCTTCCTTGTAACCTTTACACTGTCCTGGAGTTTTGGTTTGGGGATTTTTGTTGTTGTTGTTTCGTTTTGTTTTGTTTTTGAAATCTCAAGATTTCTCTAGGAAATCTTGCAAAAGAAGAAATGGTTATACTAAAAAGGCATAAAATTACTTGCAGCAAGGTGGTGGTTGTAATGAGTGCTGTCACCACTGTGCTTTAATGAAATTCATATTTTGCCCCTTTCAGTGGTAGTTATTATCATTTTTGTGTCAATATTTTAGAACAAAAATGGTCATCATGATTCCTTTTTAATCAATTAAATTTTACTTCAGCGCACACTGTTGATAAGTATAAGGCAAATTAAAAACCTGATAATTTAAATTATTTTAAAATCACTTTAAAAATAGTTTACTATTTCTCTAATGAACTAAACAGTCCATTCTTTTTGATACATCTTATCTGAGTTTTTTTAATAATAAAAACTTAGGTCTCATCATCTAGAAAAGGGAGGACAGAAACAATACCGCTAATTTTATAGCCCTGACCAATCCACCTTGCGCAAGCCCACAGATCTTATGGAAAAGAACATGCCCCAGAAATTTCTTAGAAATTATAATGAGAAACAGATAAAAAACTTTCATTTCTCTTAAACTATTTAGTGATTTTAAATCACCATCTTACTCTAGCTGTTTAGCTAAAATGATGAAGGTACCATGAAGTTACAGTACTTTAATTGGGGAAAATAGGCTGCCTTTACGTTAGACACTAAGTCTTCTAAATACCACTCTAAATGCACTGAAAATGGTTATGTTGGGCTTTTCAAATTAAGGATAGGAACTGTGTTATAAATGTAAAGAAAAAGGAGTACAGTCTGAAGCAGAACTAGGCTCCCCGTTTGCTCCCTGCAAATAAAAAAAATCACAGCCTCTTACAATAAGCATTTTCCTGTAGCGTATGTTGAATCCAGAGGAGTGCTGTACATACAACACTATCTAACCTTGAAAAATCACATTTTGTAAGTGGTCAAAAAGCTACTCTTGGTAAATAACATTTATTGCAGAAATAAATATTTTATATTTGTCTTTGTAGACAAGGTAAACAATTTTAAGATACCTCACATTCATATCGCTGAAATAGCATGCTATTTTATCCCCAAAATGTATAGCCTGACATGAATTATAATAATCACTGATCGTGATGTAGCATAGTTAGTGTTTGCAGCACAGCTACAGAAATATTAGAGCCAGTTGACAAAGTACTGGTGAACAATCATCTGAAATAGTATTTTGTACAGGTCTTGTTACCCATATTCAGGAAAGATACTTGAAACTGTACAAGCATAGAAAAAAATTATAGGAATAACAGGGTAAATCAAGAAGCCATCAACACAGGCTGGTTTAGCCTCGCAAAGTGAAGACTGACAGAGAGACTCTTGTCTGCTGTGTGAACAGGATGAAAGAGGAGCATTAAAAAAAGTGTAAGAGCTGTCTAAATTTAAGAATGCGGCTTACACAGTCACAGTATGATGAGGTAACCCTGGATAAACTTAGGTTCAAAAATATAGAAAACCATGAAAATAAAGAGTCTATCAAACATCATCATTTTAAAAGGAATATTGTGTGCACTAAGCAATCTTTAATGTAATATTTGCACAAATTATGAGGGGTTTTGTTACGCAGTTCTTGAGATGGAAGCCAAGTGGAGTTTTTGAACAGGAGAGAAAATTTCCTGATAAAAACTAGCAAGGTTGAAGCGTAAAGAGCTAACTTTGCAAAGAGGTTCTTTGACTGTAAGGCACAGCATACTTGGAAACAAGCTCAGTCGACCATCGTCATAGTGCAGAGGTTTTCCAGATCAACCAAAACGTTCCTTTCTCATCTGAAGAGGAAAACTGAAAAGGATGCTGTCAGCTTCTCTGAACATTCAGCAGCAGGCAGAATTACAGAACAGCTAGTCTAGCACTATGCTGTGCTAGTATATTTAGATTTCAAGCCAGATGGACACTATCTAATACTTGAATATTAGAATTTTCTACTTGAATTTTAAACAGATCATCTCAGTTCTGACTCAGACAAGCAGTGGCAGTGACACTAGAATTCACAGAAAAGCAAAACCAAAATGGATTAGAAATTCAATGAGAGGAAGACATACTAAACACAAGGCTGAAAATTTAAAAATGTCGTACAATAACCTGCAACACAAGTAAAGACAGAGAGCTTTCAACCAAAGACATTATTTCACTATGATTAGGAAAGTTCTTGTCAAAACTAAAATCAAGTTATAAGCTGGACAGAAACAGGTGATGAACTAAGATCTTATTCTGTTCTTCTCAGAAGACTGCAGATGGAGGTACAGAGAAAATCAAGATGCAAACCTTTTGCTTGCACCTTAAAAGCCTTTCAGATTTGCTTCCTTTCTCCTTCAAAGTAAAGTGCCCTTAAACTGAAATCATACACAGATATATTTGCAAATAGATTGTTAGTCGCATACAGAATTCTGTCCAAGGTCAAGTTTGGCAGAAGCCTGGTAAGTCCCATCTCTAAAAAGTCGTATTTTACAAGCGGCCTTTATTTTAAGCAGTGAAGACATCTGCTTGTACAAAATGACTCAACCAACACACTTTTGCAAGCATCTTTTCTCAGACAGCTCTATTGGTTTTCTTTACGTTTAGCATAATGTTAAGAAACATAAAAAGTTTTCCTAAGTTTGTTAAGTACATTTGAAGGAGTATATATTTCATTAAGATAGCATCCTAAGCCAAGGCTAACATCACTCAGTTTCCACAGTAATTTCTGACACACTAGGAAATATGTGCACTACAAGTAGCTAAACACTGTACTCTAACTTCTACTGGTAGGCAAGGCCACAGCTTGGATGCTCAATATGTGTCCTAACAGAAACATAAGGGCTGAGGGGAAAGGAAAGCAGTAATCAAAAGCAGCTTACCATGCTTTCTTATTATAATCAACCAAAATCACTCCTTATACTAATGCATTGTCCCGTGCAAACTGTAGCTCTATAGGCAAAAAGTCTTATTTTACTGATATGCCAAAATCAATAGCTAAACTAGTTCTTCAGCAATGAAAAGCTGTCTGCCCTCCAACTGGTAGCAGATACAACGTTGACTTTTCATTTAACTCAAGCTTCCGTGGCCTAGATCAGTGCTGTGGCAAAACTGGAGATAAAACTAACATTAGACATGGCAGGAAAAATCCTTTAACATTTACAAAAGATATTTTAAAATTAACAAAATTCGTACAGCCTCTTCTAAAGTGATTACGCAACACACTATAAATTTGAGCAGTACCATCTGGTAGGAAGATGTACAATGCACATGCATCCATTATTCGCACATTTTCACACTGTACCAAGCCTCTGAGGGAATATATTTTACCATGATATTTGAATTAGAAAAACATCATTTAAGAACAAAATTTGAAAGGGAACGGTTTGCATTTAAATGCAGTTACAGAATTAAAAGCTAAACTCATAATACAAATTAGAAAAGATGTGCACATTTTCTAGTAAAATGGGTCGGGAGAGAAGGGTATTTACATCACCGTTTTAAACATCTGGTTTAAGTAGTTACATTTCTTACATGGACAAAGACTGCACAAAGTCTGACTTAGGTCCACTGAATGACCTACTACTCTTCAATATCTGTTTGGGGAACATGAGTTCTTAATTTAAGCATAAGCAAAATAATTAGAGGAACTGCAAACACTATATATTAATTTCACAGTACTGAAAGCTTACTTGATTTCGAGATCTCTTTCCTTCATTGTGCAGATATGTGAATTGGCAAGTACAAAGCCCATCTAGGGGACAAAGACTAGAAGAGATTATAAGCATGCATTGCAAGACAGAAGGAAAAGAAAGGCTTCTGAGAAGCCCGAAAAGACCCGTACTTCATACGCGATTTATCAGAACTATGGCTGGTATTGTAAACAAAGTGCTGGGCAATTCTGTTTCTCTGGATACCGTTAGATTCCTTAAAATAACATGGGACAAGAGAGACTTATTCACCACATTCCCAAATATATTTGTATCCACACACTCAGGACCCAGAAAATTTCCGTCTGAGTGTAGCATCTCTACTTAGCTGACTAAACCATGTTCTACAGATGCAGTTAAGTATCACTGATGAGTTTTGCAGACAGGAATGAGATCTTCAAGTGCACCGGGTTGAGGTGACCTAATAAAGTAAACTACTTTTAGGACCAGACCTAATAGGAAGATAAATCATTTTCCTTGCACCACTCAAATTATCCCCCCATTCTTTTATCTTCAGAACTCAGAAGCAGAACTGGATTAATGGTTGACTGATGTCTCATTCAAAAGTAGAGAGCAAAGAGTAGGAACAAACACGACTTTATTGGAAAACTACGGTTTCTATTTACAGGCGAGATCTAAACTGACTTCCTAGATAGACTTTCATAAGCTCCTTTGCTACAAAGATATGAGCCTTTGTCAGCAACTCTTTTTCCTCGGTCGTTGCACAAGTATAGCAACCCAACACTGTCTTGAAAGGATCATGCTGAAAACCAAATATGGGGCATTTGGGTTCAGATAAAAATTATGTGCCTTACTTTCCTGTCTGTTTTTAGACAGCAGTTCAGGAAAAAAAAAAAGTGCTATTCATTGAACCCTATAAAAAAGTTATATACAACATTTGCAGCTATTTTGTATCCAGCTAATTGTCTCAAAAAGTTTGGAATTAAAATTAATTTTAAATGTCCCTTATAATAACGGATAGAGCTTTTCCTCCCTGATCATTTCACCATTGACTAGTATCCAGTTTATACTGCAGAATCCTACAAACAACTGTAGAGGCTTAAGGAACAAATAATCAGAATAGCCATCGGTTCAACACCTATTGTAGCAGCCTCAAAGCTAGCAATCTTCATCTCTTTTTTCCTATCATCTACATTAAGAAACTAGGCAGGACCAGGTGGCAATTTTGATGGATGTTTGAATTACACTTTGCTATATTTATGAAGTTGCTTGTGTATTTCATCTACAAGCAACCATTATTTAAGATTAAAATGCATAGCTTGCATTAAAATAGGCATCAGATGGGAGTTCTTGTTGTAGAGTCATGAAAATTTAGAAGATTGTGAGAACATGTCAAAGAACCTCTAGTGACTCTGGCCTATTTCTCTACAGAAGGCTGCTTCACACTTCGTTATAGAGTAAAGAAAACACTATGAGAAAGCTCAAACTCATCTCTTCAAGAAGGTGTAAAATACGTTATAGAAGTGTGAGAAGTACCAGTAAGAACTGTTGGGATTTTCTCACTGGGTGCATTTATTTGAATGTCAGCAACTTTAATCTAGATCATTCATTATACAACAGGACCTTACATGTTCAGTGATATTATTGGAAAGGGACCTTTTCAACCTGGTTGTGTTGCTTCTCTATTAGTTCTCAAAGCTTGCAAAGCCAACCATCTTTATAAAACTCAGGAGTAACATAAATTAATGTTTTATCATTAAACACCCTTTTAGAATAGCACTCAAGGTCATGGGTATGGCATGAAGTGTTTCTCTACAATGTACATTTTGTTTGCATAAGCATATTTGGCAGGTAATCTCACTCACAGTACAGTGAACTTCCTTCATCAGCTCAGGTTTAATTGCTTCCCAGCACACACACACACACACACACACTTTCCCTATTAATGCTTTTTGACAAATTCACTGCACATTAATTTTCATTACTTGTTCTCTCATGCAAAATGGGCCATTATTTCTCAATCCCAGTAAGTTTTCAAAATGAACTAGTTTCTAGTTCAGATGGGTGCAGGTGTTTGCAGTATAGCATTTGGGATATTACCTAATTATAGCTGATACAGTTACAAGTTTGTCAAGCACAGCTGAAGTCAGAGTAGTAAGCAAAACAGGGTGTCTTTACCATGACATTACTTGAAAAACTACAACCTACCGTTGTTACAAGTAACATAGAGAAGACCAGGGGTTTTTTCATAGACAAGGCTTTTTTGAGTCATCCAAATGGAACAGAAGAGGCTTTGAGGACTATTACTGCATAACCCTTCAGTGACAGGGAAAACATATTTGACTGTAGAAATAGCACAGTGAAACCATTTTCCACAAAAGGCGATTTATTGAAGCCTTTCCTCTTGCCGTTTCTTCAACTCAGGTGCAATTCCTGGAATTAGACGTGCTTTTACTGTCCTACCAGGATTCAGTTCCTACTTGATGCTAGGCAAGGCCTTCCATCTACCACTCAAGGCTTTTTCTCTCCAGGAAGGCTCCAACTATTAGTCAATGAGTATTTACTTATACAAAGAAGAACAGCACTAGAATGATCTCTACAAGTCCACCCACCACCCACCCCTCCCCCCAGCCTGGAGCTGATGCCCATTTCTGAAACACAAGTAGAGTTAGTTCACTTACCTGCACGCCAGGTATCACAGACCTCTTGTTATTGGTCGAAAGTCCCTGATACTTAGCAGAGGAATACTGTGAGAATCTTCTAGGAAACTGCAGGAAAGTTTTGTAAGAGGAGGATAACTGAAGGGAGGTGACTTCTTGTGCACGGCACGTGGTACTGGTTTGGAGTTTGTAAAACTTTGAAATTTCATGAGAAATTGCACAATCAGTCCTTTAAAGCTATGGACCCCCTTCACATGCAATCTAAAATACGCGTGACTACAACTGTAGTAATGGAACAGCTGTCTATACATTTGTGCAGCCAGACAGAAAGTTTAAGAACTAGAGTCCTATACAAGGAAGGTAAGCTTGCACTGGTTCCAATCTCTCAGCAAAAGCAACAGTCACTAAGATGTTCTTAAAAGTATTATTCTTAATTTACACTGCACAATAAAACCTCTCCAGTGATCCATTTCATAAACAGCTCATTTGAATTGATTCAGACTTGCTCTGTTTGCCTTCTGGTCCAGAAATATGACAGCAATGAAGCTTTCAATGAGGTACTTAGGAAACACCAATAATAATTTGCACCTGAAACAAGGCATAACCTGTTTTTTTATATAGCAGACTATAAAGCTGCAATTTTTCCTCTTCTGGAAACTTAGGGAGTTACACATAGTATTAAAGTATCAAAAAGTAATTTTAAAAAGTTCTGCTTTTCAAGTATCTTTTTATCAGCCATTTTAACAGGCAGAATTAAAATCAAACTTTTCTATGAAAAATGAAAACATACCTTTAAAGGGAAATGCCCAATCTAAGTTGATCCTTGAACAAAAGAGTTACTTTTTAACACTAGTACTAATTCTTGGACAGTCTTCGTTTCATTACAGTAATATAGAAGGCAACCCTTGAGATACCTATAGAGCCTATAGGTAATTGTTTATGTTCTCTCAACTGCAAATTAAGTTTACTTATACATACAAAACTCAAAGGTAACAGATGGGAGCTTCTGTGGGAAATATGCACATAAATTTTAGGTTTCATGTGAGCAGTAGATGAAAACAAGCATACCGCCTCAGATTGAAATCTCCCAGCTGTATTGATTTTTCAGAATGGAACATGACTAGAAGTTATTCACAGACGCTTTCCTCCTGCAGCAGCAAGCTGCTCTCCCTCCTCTCACGGGAAAAGGGGCACCAAGGAGAAGAGCGACTGATGGAGTTGGAAAAAAAAAAAAAAACACACCCAAAAAAACCCCTGACAACTCCAGGCATGATCTGCAATGTATCTGAATGAAGAAAGCAGGAGGAGGACATAAGAAAAGCATTTGTTTGCTAGTCCAGGAACTTTTGTTTTTTTATAAACAATTTCATTCCTCTTCTCCTTACCCATCTCATTCCCTTCATCATATATGCACATGTAACTCCATTATGTGGCCTGTCTCAAACAGCTCTCCTCTCATCATACGCAGCAACCCTAACTATGTCCTCTGTCTCTGCCCCACCAAAAAAAAAACCTCAGTCCCAACGATCAGCAGACACTTCCTTCATCCTCTTCATTGTCTAGTCCCCTGCAACTTTCCCAAAAGCCTTGCAATGAGGTTTTCCCCTCCCTACCCCAATCTCAGTGTCCACTGCAGGTTCACTGCAGCTCACAGTGCATTCCCTACCTGAGCTCACTGCTACTCACGGCAGAGGCAAACCAAGGATGTGGGGCTGTCCCCACACAGACTGACGGTCCACACAAAAACAGCTTGCAGAATAAACCAAATCCAAAACCCCCGCAGCTCTCTTCAGGTTGTCTTGTCTCCCACCTTCACGAAGTAGAATGTTACACCCCTTGCATGACTGCCATGAACTTTTAAGAAGGGAGTGTACAGCCAAGCATGTGGGGTAGGAAACACTGAAATAATACTGAAGAATCCCATATGTCCCAGGTTTGGTAGGCTTCTGGAAAGAGGATCCAGCTTAGATACAGGGTACTGGTGATTTACACTGGGATAGACACAGCTGACCTTTTCTTTTTTTGGATCCATGTCCTCAACTGGCAAGCATCCCAGCAACTGAACAAGTAGGGATGCATACGCAGTTAATTAACCACTTCTCAACAACATCAGTCATCATTCAGTAACATTATTATTCAGTAACTCTGTCAGTGAGATGTCCACATGTGCTCTGCACCAAACAGCATGCTGTAATAGTCTGCAGGAACTGCATCCATGATCTGAGGACAAAAGGAGATTCATCAGCAACAAATTCCAAGCAGAAACATTTGATACAGTCACGACACTCTGCCAAGGAAGATTTACTTCATTAGTGAGGCACAAGATTGCAACCGCTGAAATTCTGTCTCCTGGGCATTCGAAGTCTATAGCACCTCCACAAACTCTAAGTTTACTCAACTAGAAAAACTAAAAATAAACCCAAATGTTAATGACGTGGCAGACTGACATTCATAGATGCTGAAATCCAATGCACATCAATGCTGACCTAGAACAACCAATGCTACAAGGGAGTATATTGTCATTTCAAAACCCATAGCTTGCCCTATGTAACGGAGGAGCACTTCAATGGCCTTAAGTTGCAAAGAAAATAAGCAGTCATAATTGCTATCACAATTACAAATCCTTTTTCTCTTACTGCATTCCTCACAACAGACAGAAATGAAAAAACACTGCAATTCCTCCCAAGGTTATTCTGCACACTCCCACACAAGAGAATTCCTAATCCTATGGGTACGGATCTGATGAGTTATGACTCACACCATTTTAGAAACAACCAGGAGACCCTCAAGAGTTGGTACACGCAGCTGGTATAAACATCAATCAACAACAGTGTCCCTTTTAACGCTGCTGTCAGAGACAGAGTTTCTAACCCAACACAAAGTCTTAGGCTATTATCATTAAGATTCCAATGGTGGAACCAGTTCACTAGACACTGAAGCCTGGCATCTGTGCCCAGTACCAGTACATGTCCCACACCTGGAGACAACTGTTCTGGTGTTCTTTATACACATGGACAGGAGACCCACACACCACATCAACTGCACAGAAACAGTAGACAGTGGCTCCTAAGCGTACAGAGCATCTACGATTGCAATAGGAACAACTTCCTATAGACAGACTGATTCAGATGTTCCTACTGCATAGTACTTTAATTTTTCCATGAGACAAGCAGTTCTGACAGTCCCTGAAGTTTGCAGCTGAAAGCCTCACACAGGCAACAAATGAAGCTACAGCAGGGAAGTGATGTCTGCTAAGTCATCATCTTTAGAAGCAGGAACCACAGATGTAGCACTCCTGTGACATCATGTTGAGACACCTGCAAGCTCTCAAGCAATTTGTGAAAAAATTAACTGTAAGATGTGTTAGATAGGTCCTCACTGTAATAAACCAGGGGATTCCTTTTGTTCGCCTTCAGTATACAAAAGGATGGAAAAAAGATGGTGAATTTTTTGTGCACTGTCTTCCGCAACATACTGAACCCACGTCCCAGATTTCCATTTTTGTAAGGAGTTTTATGGCTAGCATCATACCGATGATCCTTAAATACATCAAGCAGACGTAATATCTTCCTGAATATTCAGAAGATCAGTTAATCAAAGCTGCTCATCTCAGAGGGATCATTAGAAGTGCAGTTCTCATTTCTGAATTGTAACTTCCAACCACTACTGATCATTCTAGCAAATATACCCAACTATTATGCTTATCCCGGAGTTTAAGTCATCTCTCAGGTGACTGTTGGAGCCTGCAGTTTCACATGTTATTTCCTCAGTGGTGCAGTTATGCATAAACATAAATAATTATGGCACAAAGAAAACCAAAGTTATGAAAAATATCAAATAAATGGGATTTATTTTATTTCAATTTTAAAAACCCTATTTTTAAATAAACCTAAAATTGATCCATAATGTTTCATTATTCTTAATGTTAGTTTTTCCACAGCCTCAATTTCCTTTTCAATTGTTTAAGCATACAGGATGTACATTAAATGTGACAAAAGAAAGATGCTTATTATCAAAAGTACTTCCTCTGAAATAAAGCACTAGTTACTTTTTTTCAGAAATCTGCTCATTCCCCTTGAATGCAAACCTTAGTACACCTTGATACACTGCCCAAAACTTTGAACATGTCTGCAAAGGAACTTGCATACTTTATGAAAAACCTCCTTCTGTTCAGCCACTCTTGACTGAACATGATAACATGCTTACCAGCACTTAACCAAACTTTGGAAACAGATAATAGTGGAGAAAACAAGCTCGTTACCACACAATGTAGCTAGGAAAATGTATAGGGGAGACTGGGGGGGGTGGGGGGAAGTCTATTTTTATTTATCTGAGCTCTTAATTCACAGTAAAATTAAAAGTGAAACACTACACCTGCCACAGAATAAGTCTGGCTAATCTTCAGGGTAACTGCATATGAAAAAAAGCAAGATTCATTTACATATCTTGATAGAAAAAGAGAGGCCAGAGAAATTGTCCCATATACCACAGACAAGTTGCTCCAAAATGAGCTTCTGGAATAAAAAAAAAGTTGACATTCCCAAGAAATAAGAACCAGAATAAGCTACAACCAAAAGTTTTACCTTCCTGATGCTTGCATGTTTCCCTCTACTCACCATTATGTAAAATGCTTGAACACAACATGCTTAAAGCGATCTCATTTAGTAATCTCTAGCAGTGATCTAAAGGACGCAGGAGCTTTTTTAGAAAATCTGTCTTCAAGCCATCAGCTAAATATTCTACAATCCATGGGTAACTGCCCGGAATGAAACAGCAGGCGGTATTATGGATTTGGGACCCTGAAGCTTTAACCAGTTATTTACATAGTCATGAAGATCAGCTTGAATTTTGGAGATGTTGCTGCAGAAGATCTATACCCTGGAGAGCTGTCATTGCAAACTCCTGGGAGGAGGGAGCAAAAGGGTAAAAAACCGATGTTATGAGAGTCAGTTGCAGGAGACTAGGGGAGGAAATGAAGCAGAACCCCTTGCCCAAATAATCTCCTCAGGTGCAGCCTCACAGCATAACTAGGAGGTAGGGCACAACCACAACCAACGGCAAACAAAAATACTGGAGTCAGAGATAAAGGTGGAATCTAACCACAAGGCAATAATATCTGAATTTTCACCACTTTGAACCACCTTAGCAGACGAATCTAGTGAATTGCAGAGCCCTGAGGCTCTCTATATTTTAGGGGAAATTAAAATTTCTAATGCTGCAACAAGAAATGCAAAAGAAGTATTTTAAGGAAAGTCACTCTAACATGAAAAGGAGAAAAAGTCATCCCACATTTTCATGCCCTGTTCTATATATCCTATCTGAAAAAGCTATCTTCCATGCACAAAATCAGAGGACGATGGTCTCACATACTATATTTTACAAGTTAAGTTAGGAATGTAATAATCCTCACTTCTTTGTTACATACTTTAAATAACTAAGCAAGGGAAGTTACTAGATTTCAAGATACCCATCCCAAGTATAAATCACAGCTTGTGCAGAGTTGTGCCTTCAAGGCAACTTCTGTATAGACCAGCCCTGTGTTCTCTGTTAAAAGAAGGCAATCGCTCTGAAGGAATCGTCACCGATTATGTCGCTGTAAAGTGCACTTTTGACATGTCACCAATTTGAATCACCAGAAATGAAAGTTAAAGAAAGCCCATTTCACTATGTTTACAGAAGAACACTTTATAATAGACCTTTGAAACAGAATAACCACTGGCCAGTTGATATTTTGTTCCTAGTCATGTCTGTTGAAGGAAGCATTCAAGTACCTGTTTATCTGTCATTTTAACACTTGTTACATCCCCTACAATGAGCTATGTGCAAATGACAAATGTCAAGTGCTTCTACTTTTTTCAGCTTACACAAAGCATATGAATCATCATGCTATCGTGCACATGCAAAGCCAAAGCCAAATGGAGTTTACTGCTTCAGATCCCTCACTAAAGCTTATTTTTAATAAGTCATTCTGGAATTCAGTTATCTTTAAACAGAGGACTGTTCCTCTTTTAAGAAAAAACATTATTCTGTATTCCAAGAATGGGATAGTTAATTGTAACTACCACTTCAAGGGTATTCCAGACAAGGGAAATCTTTTCTAAACCCTTAAAATACCTGCCACAAACACAGAAGATTTAGCCACATCTCAGCTGCCTCCCCTTGACACCTACCTTGTTACAAATTGTGAACAACGAAATATCTGAGGTTCTGCCCCATCTCAAAGACTGTACGTTGTCTAATTTTCAAGCATGTTCAGTCTTGCTTGTCAATACATAAGCTATAAATCAAAAAATATTTGGATAAGTTATATATTACCTGTGCTAGCTGGCAAGGGCTTGAAACCTGCTGTCCAGGAGCTACCAAGGCTGGGTGGTAGATTGTCACCCACTATTTATACTTTGACTGACAGTCATGCCAAGAGGGAATCCTTTTCAATAAACCTAATTGTTTTACTGAAATGCTGCCAGACACCTCCATTACACCCCTGATGTGCCAGGGGGAATTATAGCTTTTATTTGCACTTTCCTGCGAATAGCTCAGTAACGCGTGCCAAGATGGGAATCCTGACATTATTCACAGTTTGAAGGAGGCAAGCTATCAGTTAGCTTTAAACAGAGCACTGTTCCTCTTTTAAGAAAAAACATTATTCCATATTCCAAGAACAGGATAATTAATTGTAACTACCACTTCAAGGGTATTCCAGACAAGAAAAATCTTTTCTAAAGCCCTAAAATACCTGCCACAAACACACAAACAGGAGGGATCAGTTGAGATCCTTGCTTAGAAACTTCTTTGGTGAGTGGTTGTTGATTGCTCTTTTATGTAGATACAGTCCATTTTCACCTTCTTTTAATATGACACAGAGGAAAACACCTTTAAAATGGGAAGTACTGCTTATGTTATAATGCATTTGCATACACTGTGCAGCTACATTAAACAATAGATTTCACAGCATGAACTATGTAAAATACATTGCTCTTAGTAACTGTAACACCTATTCACGTGATAAGCAGAAAATGCATGTATGCATATGACAATGTCCGTGTTTTTTCTCCCTCTACAAGAGTACCTCAATTTTTCTCCCCCAACAACAAAGTATTTTCCTGTAGTCTCACCAATGCTACCATTTTAACTTGTTTTGATAGGGTGAACGAATATTTATTACCATTAATAATGACTAGCGAGTTTAAGGGAAAAGTATAAGACAGACAATAAGAGGAGGCAACAAGATACCTATTGCCAGATTAGAACCATTTCATTCAATAGCATACTACTCGCAGGACTTATTTTGCACACTGTCACATTGCAAAAATTCTCAGTTTTGTCTGTCTTCTACTGACACACTCTGTTATTCTTCACTGATGAGACACAAATTGTCTCTCCTTGAGACACAGCCACCACACAAACAGCTCTGCTTGCTTTATAATTTTGCACACATCCACTGTTCCATCAGCGAACTTCAGTTTGTTAAGCCATCTTACAAGGCTGTTTGCTCTGTTTCAGATGTCAAAGAACCGTGATCTTTCCTCATACTGTGTTTTGCTCAGCAGTTCTCCTGTGCTGTGCTTACTCTTCTCAAAAAGTAAAGAACAGAAAGAGAGGCAATGATATAATGCAAAACTTGACTGTTGTGGACTGTGTTGGAGTCTGTATGGGACTAATATGTAAAGTTTTCCAGTTAATCTTAGCTAGTGCCACACAAGATGTTATGAACTTGCCCTAAACAATTCAGTAAATTATTGGTATTATGCAAGAATAATAAAAATTGAAGATCAGTGATGAGATTTATTTCTAGTCTTTCATAGGCCAGTGACATAGAGATAAATACTCTTACCAACATAAAAGAATAAATACTTCAAATGGAAAACCATCATTCAAGACTCCAGGTACTATTCTGCTTTTACCATACAACACGCATATCTACAATTTAACTCGCAGTGGATTAATGCAGCCTCACATCAAGAGTATTTTCACAGAAGAGCATGCCAACACTTGCTTAATAGCTTACAGCATCAATACCAGTATATTTCAATATGTTTCAGCATATATCTAGCTCAACTGATCTACCCTAGAAAGATGTGCCTCAGTGGAAAAAACATCTTCTCTAGATTTCTTCTCAATGCACATGCAACCATGTAAATTCTAAGTTAAGCTAAGGAGAAATAAACAGTATTGTGGTTTGTTGCTTTGTTTGTCTTGCCCAGTAATCAAAAACTATGTCATCCACAATGAAAGGCCCCATCAAACATTATAGAAGGGAAGCATTTAATTACCCATACATTATTTCATTGGTACTTGTTGCGACACTGATTATTCAGACGTGAAAATCAGGTTACTTGGACAGCTAGTGGATTACATGTCTACTGGGAATACTTGGTAATGCAAAATTAATATTCAGACCCAGTATCCTATTAGGGCACTTGGTCTCAGTTGGGATTTCCAGCTTATTTACCTGACACTCTTTTTGCGGCAGCAGGCAGTTCTTATTTCACCACTCAAAACTTCACCAAGGCGGTTCCCAAAGAGAAACAGATCAGCAGGATTTTAACCAACATGGCAGGTATTCTAAATGCCAGAGTAAAATACAGATTTTTCATATACCTGGTGGGGTCAATAAGAGACTGTCCTCACTGGACTAACTTGGAGAAAATGGGAAAAGTTAGAATAGTAAATGCTGGAGTGGAAAGTATGTTGGGTTATTGATTTCCTCCTCCCCACCCCCCCACCCCACCCAAAAGAATAGGATCATACAACTGGCAGAAACTACTTTTCTAACAGCATGAATAATGGGATCAATCCTTTGCTTCCTTCTATCATAGTGCTTTGGCTATTTACTTCTTCCAAATCTGTGGTCTGCTAATGTCTACTGCTTCAACCCTAAACTCTTACAAATATTCACAAAAATTGTCTGTGAGCAGAGAGTATATGGATTAAGCTAACACTGGAGCACGGTTCAAGAGTCCAAGTCTGAAATAACAATGAAGTAAAAATTGCCACTATTCCCAAACCACGGATGAAGTTTGGGAAAGCAGGTTTACCATCCCTTGGACAAAGTGCCAGCCTGAACTTCAGAGCTCTTGGTACCTACATGAGCAAAGGAACCTGACCCACATACAATTCTCTAGGAGTCTTGCCTGCAACCTTTCATATTCCTCCCTCTTCACAGAAATACCTCTTCATTAGCAGCACCACTTTTTAAGCACATTTATCACTTACCAGGACTAGTTAACCATACCTTAGGGAAAAGCAACAGAAAATACATCAACAGAAGAAGATATCAAAGGCGGCAACACATGTATCAGTTGTTCATATGTGAACAACAGTCATTTACACACTAGTATCTGTCTTTGTATTGTACTTAAGTACTTCGAGGATTACAAGTTTTTCTGCATGTCTATTCGGGCAGTTGGGTATTTAGAAACTTAAAGGCTTACTCTGAGAACAGTCAAGTTTGAAAATCAGGGTCTGGTTTTGAGTACATGTTTTAACTTGACTAAAAGTAGAAACTATGAACGCATGGGGTTTGGGTTTGGTTTGGTTTTTTTTTCCTCCCCAAAAGTGCCATTGAACAAAAGAGACAAGACTGTTCATTTGCTGACTTGCTAGATGTTTCTTACTGTTTTGCTCTCTTTGCAGCATGTTGATCTTCACTTTGGAAAAAGCACGTGGTGAATTCTGCCAATTTTCTGTCCAAAATAGCACACAAAGCACAGCTGCCATTCCAAGGCATTTCAGATGAAACTGAGGCAAGAGGCCAACTCTCACTTTTAGCAGAGGCAGACCATAGGCAACTCAGCTGAGGCCCTGAGGGCTTCTGTGTGCCAGTCAGACTAGATCAGATGCAGCAAAGGAGCAAAGGAATGTAAAAGACAACTTAAACTCAAAATACCTTTCCAAAGCTCTCTGTGTATCTGCAGCAGAAGTAGGTCTAGAACACTAAGACACTGGAAGCATGGGGGAGGAAGAGGGGAGTGAAGGCACAACTGATACGAAGAACATAAAGCTGAAAGCAGATGGCGGTCATCTCAAAATCAAAAACCTAAATCTTAATTAATAGAGGAAATAAGGGGAGAAAAAACAATCCAAAATGGTGAAGGCATTCCCAATAGAATGTTTGTAAGAATCAGGGGAACTATAACATTACACCATGCCATTAGAACTACAGTTACGATGAAAATCACATGTGGGCTCAAGTTCATGAAGCAGGTGCTTTTGTGGGGAGGTAGAACTATTATAACAAAAATACCCCAAGCAGAAAGATACCAATCACCCTGCAGAGAGCCCTGGATGCTCAGAGGAACTGGCTTTGTTGGTGCACATGAAGGCAGTTCCAGGAGTTTTGGCTGTGCTAGTAACACAGCTTTGTGTCATCACTCTGCACACACTCTCTTCTGTTAGGTAAGTCGGTTAAGACAGAAATGCTAAGTGGATATTGGGTTAATATAAATCAGAGATTAAGCTGTGTACTTCAAAAAGAAATCCAGGAATTTGTGCCTGGACAAGGAATTCACAAAACTACACTAACTTTTTCCAGCACTACACACCGCCTTATTTAATGAGTACAAACAGACCACACATCTGTTTTCTTTTTCAAACTGGGATGTATTCTTCCTTTTACATCACTCCCACTGCAAGAAAGCAAGGATCGTCAAACAAACAACAAAACAGCACTAAAGCCAAGGATGCTGCTCTGACTTTTTCTTCTCTCCCAAATCACAGCTAGGAGTGCCTTAAAGCACCATGGGTTTTTTGGTTTGTTTTTTGTTGTTGTTGTTTTGGTTGGTTGGTTGGTTTGGTTTGGGGTTTTTTTTTGTTTGTTTGTTTTTTACACCTGCACTGGCCTTTTCTTTCCACATGGCCATATATTTTCATAAAGAACTTTATCACAAAATAATTGGCTTCTGCGGGTCCCTGAAAATGAAACAGCTGTAAGAGGTAAACAGATTATGATAATTCCAGTATTAATGAAGTCTGGCAGAAGTCTGAATTGCTTCAGGGAAGAAACAGACTTGGTCACTTTGAAACAGAATTTTATCCTGTTAAGCCTTTTTTGGTGCAAAAAAAAAATCTTTATAAACAGCACCACCCATGTGTTGTAGACCATACGTAGCATTCATTAGCACATCACTTTAACCTTCCTCTCCTGCCACAGTAAATTATCAGTAAAGACTTTGGCCGTTTCATTAAAGTATTTCAGGAACAATATTCTATTCCTGCAAGGACACCATTTCAGTTCTTTAAACACAGCCACACAGATTGGCAAACAAATAATGCAATATAACTAATGTTTTTATAGTCTTCCTTTGCTAGTGTTCTGCTGTATATGTATATCACGTCCTGCAGTTGGAGCAGAGTCTCTCTCAGATACTGAGAATACATCCTTACCCAGCTTGAATCTGCACAAAAGTTATGGATTCTGAAACGCACTACCTTCTGCAGCCTTTTTTAGAGCTATTCAATAATAACATCAAATTCTCAGTGATAGTAACACTCATTTCCAATTGCTCAACAAGGCCAGACGAAGCACGTTATCTCTCAGGAACCCTTCACAGTTGAACACTGTGCAAGCTCTATAAGCAGACACCTGAAATCATCAGTTCCTCATGACAGCTGCATAGAAAAACACAGTAGCCCAGGGGAAACAGCTAGGAGAGATCTTCAAATTTAAAAGGGTATTTATGAATATCCCTAACTCTCATTCTCTGTCTCACAGTCTTTGAAACTCTTTCTCACAGCTTAAGTCAGCCACAGAAAGAAGTGGCACCACCTGCATTACTGCCACTCTTGAGCCACAGGGCATATGCTGGCCTCCAGATCCAGGGCTGTGGTTCCCTTTGGGCCTGTGGGAGCAGATCAGCTACACACATATTACCTGCAAGGAGCACACCCTAGAGCAATCTGTCCTACTTTTCATGCTCAGGCTTCCACCTGGAGGGAAATAGTTTGCTTGCTCCAGGTACAATCTCAGGAGTGAAGTAACGCCAAAGTGTGGCCAGACAAGGGACTGGGACCAGGACCCTGAAATGAAATGACAAAGTGCCTAAAATCCAGAAAAATGCTTATCTGTACATTTATCTAGATTATTTTTTTTTAAGTATACCCTTCCCCAGATATGAAGAAACACAGTTCTACATCTCTTCACATACAGCAGTCCATCAGTTTTTCTCCCTCACTAAAAAAATAAATAATCGTATTTATACAGCAATTTCTACACTTCCTTGACCTGGTTACTTACAATAATCACACTATCATTACCTCTGTGTATATTCACTACATACATATTAGCTCATACCACATGACATATTCCCTGCGTGTCATGGCACTCACCAGAAACCCTTTCTCCAGAGCACAAGGAAGAACTAATGGATTTTGTTCTGTGAACCAAACTTTTGAATGAAAGTCAGTCATCATATTCTGCACATCAATTCTCAGTGCCAAAGACAGTTGGTTGATCTAGAATTCCTGATTATTTACAGAGGCAGAAATACCACCACAGACTTCAACCTGAAAACACTTAATTGAGCAATAAGAGGTTTTAAATCCTTCTTTCTGGTATTTGGAGGTTACAGAATTAAGATCTTTGGAAGAAATTATCACAGTAACTCATAATAGGGAGAAGCAATTGGATGGGAGTGAGGAACTTGTTAAACCTGGTAATCTGCAAGAACATGAAAAATACGAACAGTTTATGATTGGCTTCTACATGCCTATGTAACACAGCAACCAAATAGAACAAGATTAAAAGCATCCTGTGGAACACATTTGTGCAAACAGGGTACTAATGGCTTGGTTTTCCAAAGAAAACAAGGCGAGTCAGCTACTGAAAAAAAACACAACAGGGATCTGATTTTTACATAGTTATGTACACATTGCCACCAAGCAAAACATTAAACTTTTTCATGCTTGTCCCACTTCCATCTTCAATCCACAGAACGGCAACGAATATCCAGCACAGCTATTAAAAACTGTAGCATTTTGGGTGTCCAGCTGCAACTGCAACCCAGACCGCCCACAAATTTATGTAATGTAAACCACTGTATAGTATGTCTGACATGCAGCAACATCACACAGAGATTATGGTGAGACTAGACCACAGAACTCTCAAGGCTTTCACTGTTATGAATACTGTAACCTTCCAACCATGCAGCTCCATGCCTGTTAACAAGTTCTCTTTTTCCCTAACAAAAGGGGATGACACGCAGCAAATAGCATCATTTTTCCAAGTCAAGAGTGTGTCTTCATCACATCTCTCTTGAGAGTGCTGCTGCTGCCTGAGGCACAAGAGACGAAAATACAAAAAGGCAGAAATACCCAAAGAGTAGTCAAATTCTTCTACTTAAAACAAAAAAGTAAAATTAACATTTCCCCAGGAAATAAGTATATCACTTTCTAGGAGCTGAGGCTTTAGAAATTCTTGGACCATAGTTTACTATATTCCTCCAAGGATCCCAAGGCCAGTCTGCCTTTCAGAGACTGATAAGCAGAGTCCTTGACTTTCTGATCAGCTGTACTTCAGGATTCTACTCATCCCACTTAATTTTCACCAGATCTAGCATTTATATAAGCCTGGTTAGGTTTGGAGGCAGTCTTTTTATGGTATTGTATGGTTATCTCAAGCTTTTTATAAATGTAAGTAAGACTGTAGGATTAGAAAGAACTTCATGCTGCAAGTCCTCATCCTTCTTCATTCATTGAACAGTTTCCATCATAACACTAAATGGCTTATTGCCGTTCCTGAACTTCTTAATTTTTCTTCTAAATACCCGTGTCCTGGTTTCAGCTGGGATAGAATTAATTTTCTTTCTAGTAGCTGCTGTGTTTTGGATTTAGTATGAGAATCATGTTGATAACACATATTGTTTTAGTTGTTGCTAAGTAATATTTACCTTAGTTACGTACTTTTTCAGCTTCCCATAGAAGGTGAGAGGGAACATAGACAGGACAAGCTGGCCAAAGGAATATTCCATACCATATATGTCACGCTCAGTATATAAATGGGGGTTGCCAGAGGCAGGGAGGTGGGCAGGCATCTGTGATCACTGCTCAGGATAGGCTGGGCAACTGATCATCAGGTGGTAAGAGCAACTTGTGTTGTATCACTTTATTTTGTATATTCTTTTGCCATTATTATTGTTGTTTTCCTTTTCCATTATTGTTCTATTAAACTGTCTTTCTCTCAACCCACAAGACATTTCCCCTCCTTTTCTCCCTCCACTCCCTACCCTACGGAGGGTGGGGGGTGAGCAAGTGGCTGTGTGGTCCTAGTTGCTGGCTGGGGTTAAACCTCAACAATATTTTTCACTGCTTCCAATTTCCCCACCCAAACGATGCCCACCTTAGTTTCAGTCCTTGTATCAATTTATTTTATGTTGTTTAATCAGCTTTTCTTCATTCTTTATCCGGCTACTATAGTCCCCTCCCCAGGCTCATTTTTACTAGATTAAACAAAACCAACTCACCTCGTCTCCTACAGGTGAGACTCTCTATTCCCCAGTCACTGAAATAACTAATTTCTAAATCCATTACAAGATAAGCCAGGGCTTTTTAGAATGTGGAAGACTAATTGCAGATAGTGTTCCAGAAGTTCCTCTATTTCCTGCACAGTGGAGTGAAATTGCCTCTATTTCTAATAGCAACACTAACAGAAAAAATACAGGAACACCCTGCCAGCTTCTGGCCCAGAAAAGTTTGTTGCATGCAACTGGTTCTTAGCAAGATGTTGCAATTTTGTCCTATTAAACTTAATGCCATTCTTGTTTTATCCCTTTAATTTTTTTTCCAAAAATATCTATTTTTACAATGTCTCAAAACTGATAAATTTGTTAATACTGCAAGCTGCAAAATTAATCTAGAATATGTTAAACTACATAGTGTGGTCCTGTAAACAGGCAAAGCTTGTTTAGGTTTTGGTTTTTTTAATTGAAATAAAATGCAATCCCATGAATTCAACATACTGTCCTTTAGCTGTACTCTTATTCTCAGAAAATTTCCAGTCCCAGTCAACAGGCATAACTAATACTCAAAACCTGGAATAAACAGCCATAATGAGCAGCACATAGATTTAATCCTACCCACCCAGTCATGGAGAGAGCTGCTAAAATCTGGGTTAATCCTCAGTCAGAAATGAAAGTCTGTGCAACTGAAATAGTATCTCAGAATTAGATTTGCTTGTGGTAAGGATTCTATTAAGCCAAAAATTAAGATCTGAAATGGCTTCAGTTAAAATCAAAGTAGTGCAATTCTACTGACAGATATTATAACCCAGAGGAGTCATTGTACTTAGACCAAACTCATAGCCCTTCTCTCCACAGGAAATTATTTTGGGACAAATCCCAGACACACTGATTTTCAGATAGGATTTTGTCAAAAAATATTAATAATAAAAAAATATCAGCATTTCTCTGAAACTATGATGACAACTGCTGGACTGGAATGCCATGAATAAGGCACAGCCTCCAGTTAGGACGACCACAGAAATAAAGACAATTACTTATATTGCAATTTTATGAAGCAGATTCTTACAAACACACTAGTGGCAATTTTAACTACTTTATATTTGTTACTGTACCCCAAAACGTGACATACCCATTAGATATAAAATATTTATCTCATATCTATTTACCTGTATTGGGCAAAGGATTGTTTTTATTTTTAGCAAGCTGAGATATTACACACGTCAACACAGAAAATTTTAAAAATTAAGAAGGAAAGATACCACTCTCCCAGGAGAGTGTATTTTCACTTGAATCTTCTTCATCATTTGATTAAAGCCTGCACAAATCAGGCTGGATTAAATCTGAAATATAACAAATATTCTTTAGTTGCTGCTGCAAGTCTTCAGGCTTGTCTATAGACAATTTATGTCAAGCTTGAAGTTTATGGGTGTTTTCTTGATGAAGTTACATATGAGATCACCTCAAAACCCAGAAAGCCAGTGCTTCTCTTGAGCCTTTGTAGGCATTCATGTGCCATGTCTGCACACCTGCGTAACACATCACACTATGCATAGTTACTGCAGGAAGCAAGAGCAAAATGGCAGTAAAACTTTCAGTTACAAACATTTGAGGTCTATAGTAACAGAATAATAGAGGCAAATACTCAGCTGTAGCTTCCATGCCAAGATAGCCAGAGGTTTCAAGCTATTGCATAAGCATATTTCTGTAATCTTTGTTGCTCCAAAGCTGGAAGCTTTTACTGAGGCAAGGCTCTTTGAAGTTACTTTGGGAACTGGCTCTCTGCAGATGGAAAAACAAATGATTAAACCAGCTCAATAGGGAGTCAGACTTATTGTACATACTTGATTTAAAAAGAAGCTAAGGGAGGGAGAATGATCTTTTTTTTTTTTTTTAATACAACACTAGAATGCTTGTTAAGAAGGAAAATATACCACCATCTGAGCTGAATCAAAAAGCTGTTTTAATAACAGAGTTTTTAACTGGGTCAACCATGCAAATGAAACCTTAAAGTGACCTGGTAAGACAAAAATCTAATTACCAAAATGAAGGTTAAATAGAGTATCAGGTTTAACTTAATAAAACCAGGTAGCATGTCAGCAAGATATTTCACCAGCAGTCCAGCAAGTCCTTTGAAAGAGAGTACCCCAAGTACCGTTACAGTCCTTAACGCACTAAATCATTCCTTTAGCTAGAGATGGTTCTTGTAAGCAGAATATGCCTTAAGTCTAATGTGTTGCTTGGATTTTCCACCTCAGGTACTAAGAGGCTATGTCTGCATCCTTATGCCTTTTATATAAACATACTAAGCCCCTTACTAGAAAAGCAAAAACCCCACTATCTTCTCTTTACATTGCAGGATTCAAATCTTCAGGAAGAGCCTTTAACTAGGCATTAAAGGACTAAATATTTAAAGTATTTCCTTACTTTGCACTTGCTCCTAGTCCTTTACTTCACAATTAAATCTATCATGCCACAGCCAGGATCCCACAAGCAGGATTTTTGCTTTCCATGTGGGACTCATACATGACCTGGATGCTACCTTTTCCTAGGAGAAGAATGCTCCATGGCATTTAGAAATGCCTTTGCTGACCTAGAGAATTGATTTCTGTTATTTAAAACTAAGGTTTTGCATGACTATAACTTACTTATCAGGCAGTAGAAAAAGCAGTAGAGGGTGGGAAATGACCAAAGTTCATTCTTATTTTGGGTTAAGTTTTCCACTGCTTTCAGGCAGTGTCCACTGAGGTGTCCACTGCAGCTTCACAAATCAATACAACTTACATTGGAATAAGGATTACTGAACTAGACTGTTACATTTTATTATTGGATGAAAAAACTCACTATTTTAGGGTCTCCACCTCATACTGTGAAAGAGGGGGTTCACAAAATAGCTCTTCTCAAGCCAACTGTCATCTCATACAAGGAAACACACTTAAACAGAAAGAACACAACTTATGCAAGCACACAAAAAAGATTGGTAAGGCTTGCAATGACCATTAAAAAGGCACACACGCTGCAGGTGACAGCTAGCTACCACATAAGCCTCCCAACATGTTCATTTAAATTTTAATTCAGAGACCATGGGATGTATTTTCATGAGGAATTGGGAATCTGAAAATATTTTTATATAGTGAGAAGCTACTGACCAGCTGTTCAGGATATTTTAAATTTAAGGATTTTTTATTATTTACACCTGTTTTAAGTCAGCTATTTAGTGTTATTTCACTCATTAACTGACCATTGGAAATATTCCAGTAATTCATATGCTATGAAATGGTAATGGATAGTAAAGAAAAACAACAGGAAAGTGGAAGAGACTGTATCCAGAACCCTGTATTCTGGAAAAGGTTAGAAAAGGAACCTGTGTGACACTACTTTTAAAATTGTTAAGACTGGAAAAATGACAGGATGAGTATATCTGGAAAGGGCTATGAAGATCATTTGTTGACTTCAGCCAAACCAGGGGCGGGGGGGCAGAAAGGGGTGAATGATCATGCAAAACTTTTATTTTTCCTTCCACAAGTGAGCCTACCCTGCAAAGTGCTAAAACTATCCTTGTCTGCTATCCTTGTCTGAAAGTTTCCTATGCTCTGTTCTCAGAAGACATTATTTATTTTCAACCTCATCATACAACCAGTCATTTAGACATCAGCATTTACGTAATTCATGATCCATAACTTTGTTCTGTGCACATAACTACAATTTAAGTAATAAGTGCTAGTAAACATAAGGCTCACAATAATATTTTAAAGCAATGGCAAAACTCATTCACATACAAGGGAAACTCCAGAATCAGTGACCCACCTAACACTGTGGAAAACAATTTATTTTCATATACTTTAACTGTCAGTCTGTCCTGTCCCCAAGTATTCTGAAGCCCCTAATAGGAGATCTGAAATTCAGATTAATTGAATTGGAAATCAATTATAAAAGGGAATCACAAATATATTTTCAAATGCCAGTTCCTAAAAGTCCAAGGTGGTAGGCACCCCCACAAAGCACCTGAACATATTGAACATACATACATAGAAAAAAGTACATATAGTACAACAAATCAGAGAATTATTAAGAAAATCTTTCAATTTTCTATAGAAATTGATGTTTACACAGAAGAACATCAGTGCTGGACACTGTAGCCAGCCAAATGCATAGCAAAATAAAGGGGGAGTTGTATATTTAAGGAGAGCCTATACACTGATCCTGTCCCAGAAGTTATACTAAAGAAAAAAATAAAAAGGAAATTTTAAATGACATTAGAAGAGAAACACACAGACTCTAATACATTAATTTCCAGATGCTTAACTACAGCCTGGACTCCCTGCATTGCACCAGGAAAAGCAAACATCCCCTTATATGAGTATGTAAAGCTGGTCAATGAATGCAGAAGGAATCACCTAGGACAGAAGAATTGCCCAAAATCCCAAGGCCAGGAACCCTGAAGAGATACCAAGATGGAAACTGTTCAGAGTTTTGAATACTTTTGGTTTTCTCTTACACAAATAGATCACCTCTACCAGCAATTTCTGTTGCTGGTTTCTCACCACCTCAGCTCTCCACCAACATTATCCTAGCTCACCTGGTTTAGTTTCTCATCCTTTCTCTATTTTCTGCTTTTTAAATATAAACAGGCTTGGCCTAAACTCATAACAGTTTTTACTCTCTTCTTGTGATTCCAGAGAATTTTTTATTTGCTCCAATTAATCTTATTTTAGCACAGCTATCATTTGTGCTCTGTGTACACTGAAAGAGTCACAGTACTCCTAACATTAAGGGATACATAATTTTAAGCGGAGTGGTATATTCTCTCGTAGCCAACTTTGCTTCTGCTAGAAGTGAACTAAGACAATAAATAGAAAAAAAAGAAAACAAACCACCCCACCTGAACTCTATCACTAGGGTGACAACCACATATCAAGTAGAATAGCAAATAGATGGAATGCAGATGAAGGCAATATAACAGGAGGGTACTTGGAAGGAGCTGTTTGAGGGAAGGAGATTTCACGCAGAATGGACACGCTAAGCAACATGCAGCCTGAGAGCAAGCAAAGGAAGCAAATGTTTCTTTTTGTAACTTCTGTCCAGTTTGCTGTTACATAGTTAAGTGATAGAGCTTAACATTTTGCATGCTAAACATTGGAGTCATCCACATCTTTCACTGGAAACCAGATTTCACAACAGGAAATTTCAGCCTTTTTGCAGATAACAACAGTTAAAATGCAGACAGAGAAAGGAGAGGAGGGGATGACAAACACATCAAAATGAAACGAAGGACAGGGTTAGCTTATTTACTACAAAGATAACATGATTATTGAAAATAAACCAGACCATCCTAAACAGTACTTGACTAGAATACAGACACTTTCCAAAGTTTTTGCATCTGTTTTCTTATGATGAATTCACAAGCCTTATCTCGTCTCAGTTAGGTACTTTGTACAGCTCTGATGCCTCAGCCAACACAATTTACCCAGAACTCTTAATTAGCCTCACACACAAAAAATAACATGTAATTTGACTGGTAATTATGTGTTTCTGTAACTCCTAAAAGCAACTCATTACAGGAATGTCACGCACTTAGAACAGATTACCTTAATTCTATTTTTTGTTTATTCAATTATAACTGTCGTTCCTAATTGTATTGTAAATTGTGTTGAGCTGGAAGGTGGCTATAAAATCCCTGCTCTTTCCTCTTTCTTAGTGGTTCTACGTATGCAGTGTGTTTCCACTAGACACAAAATCAATGTAGTGAAAACAAAGCAGTCCTATTGTTAATTCTAGTCACTTGGAGAGGCAAGCTGGTCAGCAGAAATAGACAAAACTTCGTATCAACAAAATTACAGGCAGAAATCTTGACCCAAAAGTTAGGCCACTAAAAGAAAAACCCACAAAACCCACACCCCACCCTCAAGAAAAGGAAACAAGAGGAAAAGATAAGCAACTTCCCACCCAGCAATCCCTTGAATGAAACATAGAATCATAGAAGTATCTTGCTCTGAGAGGCACAAAAGGCAGGCTATAAACAGTTACGCACGCTGTGCAGAGGCTGTTGAGCGAGACCTGCATCGGCATTCTCAGTCATGCTGCAGCAGGTGACTTGTGACAAGGAAACAGGCCAGGCTATCTTCATTAACAGTTTAAAAGGAAATTACTTTCCCAAACCTATGACGGAGATGGAAAGCCTATAGCACTGACTGAAGAGTCATCTGGTATTGAAGCACCTCTCCAAGACAGTTTACTCAAAACCTAGATTAAGGGATACATAATTTTAAAGATGAAATGCGTATGGTCTCAATCTGAAAAAAATCTACTTTATCCAGGCTACTCAAATTTCCTACTGGGAAATTACACTACTGTCAGCCAATTCAACATACCAAACCACTAGTACTTGTAGGTCCCATCCTGAGGAATAAGTAAATCAATGTACTTGAAGAAAAAGCATGAAGATGACAACCTTTTATTCTCTCACCCTTCCTTCAGCAAGGGAATCTGGAAGAAAGCAGGGGAAAAAAAAAAAATAGACCTAGATTTCTCAGACCTGACCATGCCTGAATATGAAACAAAAGATAACTTCCAGAAGAAACACAAGTCATTTTGGAGTTGTATGCAGAATATTAGTGTTTTAATCAAATCTCATCCACAGCCCTTCAATGTGCTTTCTGGTGTATTACTGCCAAAAGGGATTGCGCTTTTGCTTTGAATTTACCCCTGTCCAAATACAGGTTAATCTTGCTTGGCATTCTCTGTTCTATATATGTACAATCCAACGGAGATGTTTCTCTGTTGCCCATGCTCTAGAAATTTAGGACCACTTTATGACCTCAGATATGTTGCTGATTTTCTAGGTCAGTTTAGTTCAGTCTTTGTGGCTGTTGAGGAGATGAGGGGAGTAGGAATGGATTACACAAACTGTCTAGATATATACATTTATGAATTATTTCTTTAATCTGTGTGTGAAGCTTAAGGAGTCGGTATTCAAGCAAAACCTTAGTCACACATTTGGATTAGAAACTGTTGCTTTTTCAGGAGGTCTAAAATCAATCACAAAGGTTGATCAGGGAACCCTGTGTACTCCTCAGCCCACCCTGGTAGGCAGCAATGGACCCTTCACCCCTGAATCCCAGAAGGCACAGACCTTTCTCCAGAGGGATTTTGCTCTTCCCTAAATAAGAGAACTTGTACACCTGGGACCTCCTTCCTCCAAACAGGCTTTTCGATCACTTAAGCTTCATGTGTATGGAAAGTACAGAAAAAACTGCTGTTGGGAAAGGTGAGACGGCATTAACTGCATACCACAAACTTACAGCTGCTGGACACTAAGTAACTTCCATCTGCAATTTGGATTATCACGTTTGCATATCAGGAAACAAGCTAGATTTCCTGCTGGTTGTTTAGATTTTATGCTAGATTTCTTTTACACACTTTAATTTCTCTTCAAAACATTCCCCCTTCTAACCAATCTTATTTCCAGTTACTGTTTCACACAGAGCCTGTAAGTCTCAACTTTTCCCTGACCCAATATATCAAGTCTCAGGATAGAAGAAGATACATCATCACCATGGGCCTTCTAGCACAGCTTCTTTGAGTGTAAATACTCAAACAGAAATGCTTGCTAGCTTCTATGCATCTACACAAGACCGCAAAAATCTTTTCTTAGAAATAACGGGGAGACCCAAGCACAATCCATGAACAGCACTGCCTCTCAGGGGCCACGAGACCCCCTGCTAGGTGTCCGTCTTGAGTAGCCAGAGGGCCCTCAGTTGGAGGGTGGACATGCAGCATAACTGGAGCTCTGCACTAAGAGAATTAAACCATGTCCATTTTTACAAACTGTGCATCTAGCTTATGCACCTCAATTGCAAGCACAGGGTTTTTCTCCTAAGGACATTAAGTCTAAATATAATATAAATAGCCAATGATGCTGCTACAGTTTTATTTATTTCAGTCAAGCACAGAAGAAAATATCTCAAGGATTTAAACAATATGGTGACAGATGGTGTGGAGACAATCCAGGCTGGGCTCCCTCAGTAAAATCCACACAACTTCATAGCTTCATGAAAGAGGGTAGGCAGAGGAGGAAGAGGAAGGGGGAGGAGGGGAGTGGGGGAGAAAAGAGTACATGCAAAGCTGGCCCAGATCACCACAGATTTCTAACAAATAAAAACAGTTGCAGACTGCAAAGATTCTCTGTTCATCTACACAAAGTTCTTTATACCATCACTGATGCAGGCAGATCTACCCCAGACATCTTCCAAGCAAGTCCAAAAAAATTATAAAGAAATTCTTGAAATTAAATTGTTAGTTCAAATAAGTGACAAATAAAAACACACTATTAAACTGTCTATTCAAAAATCTAAGCATCCTCTCAAAAATAATTAATAGATTAAACATGAAAAATGTGTTTGACGTGATATCAAGGCCCTTCTGTTCTGTTCACTGCATAATTTTATTAGGATAAGTATTTTCAGGTATGTTCTCTGGACCTATTTTGATTGCCAGAAATGTCTTATGTGCTTTATAATATTATTTTGCAGCTTAAAGGGAATAATTCTGGATCATATATTTGAGAACGTCCTTGGGAAAAAAAATTCCAAAGATGCCACCAGGAATGTCTGCAAGCAGAAAATTATGCTGAAGGTCTACTTTTACAGCTCGGGAGTCTGCTGTGTTACACCTATAGGCAATAGTTTGGAGAGATTGCACAGAAGATCTACAACAGTGACTTACTAGCAGTTTTAAGATGATGTTGCTCAAAACAAAGACACTTACGGATTTCTGTTTTCAAACTCTATTCTTACAGTTCTTGAAGAGAAAGAAAACTGTACCTTTGAGATGAAAATATATTGGTTTTACTGCAAATTATTAGTTCTAAGTGGAACAAACACTCCTCTCTCCTAAATAAGAGTGGTTTACGGGATCCCATCCTGCATTGTGGGCTCACCTTCAACCCAAGCAAGCTAAAAAAAGTAGGAACTTACCCACACCTTAGCTATATCAAAAATCAAGTAACCTCTATAAGGTTTCCATTTCCTAAAGTCTTCTTATTAAATACAGAAATTCCCAATCTCTTCAAAACTATCTTCCTTCTACTTAGGAAAATTAAAGCAAATATCCCTCCCTTCAACTGCATAGGAGTGACAGTTCAAGTCTACTCTCACAGTATTCCAGAAAATCCTCCATGTTTTCCTTTGCTAAATTAAGAGGGAAACTTTTGTGTGGACATGAGAATGAGGAATAATATAATCATCTCTAAAAATAGCTAGGAAAATCCATTAGAAAAGAAAAGAGAGAGTGGGAGACAGAGAGCAAGAAAGCAAGGCTCACATCATTAATATAATGCTCCTCCAGGTTCTGAGAGACAGCTCAAAGTGGTGAACGCTGCAGGTCTCACTGTTAAAGCTTTACTTTCTCATAGCAATGACAGTACAAGAATAGTAATGTAAACCAGGATACTGTATCATAACCACCTCACACTCCCAGAGCACTGGCTCCTGTTGAATATACTGTATCCACTCCATTCACCTCAGTAAGACAGATTTCAAGCATGTTTTTAACCATTTAATAACAGTGATTATGGCATATGTGCATAAAAGGTATGACCACAGATTACAAGCCTAGTTCTAAAAAACTTTATGAATGTGCAAAACAACTTTATTTTTTTTTTAAAAAAACATATAGATTGACTTTTATGGATATGGTCAAGTAAACACAGATTTGCAGGATGAGGTCAATGCTACATTTCTGTTGCCATTCAAAATAAAAATGAGAATAACTGAAAGTTATGCTTCCCACAGTGGCATTAGTACAGCTAGAAGAAAAGAAAGTAAAATTCAACTGCTTCTTTAAAAGAGGCAGAAGCTGGTAGTAGGGTGTGCAATGGAATAGTGCAAGCTACTATATCTAGACCTGAAACACCAGTTACATAAATACAGGTATTTTTGCACTAAAACATTCATTAAACTACTATTTAATCTTCCAGTCTTTTGCAGAACCAACCAAAGCCAAAGTTAATATCAATCTCAGGAGTACAGGGCCATACACATGCTAATATCAGTTATCAGTAAGGGCAGGAATGAAGAGTTACAAAATTTAAATCTAAGATTTTCTGTAAAAATACAGGACTGCTTTTGTGAGCCAACTAGATGAGCTGGACATAAATCTACATAACACATATGGAAGACATGCAAATTGATGAGCACATTCCATGAAGTATGATCTCCAGAAAAGATTTTACACCAAACCCAATGCCCTGCCGATTCATCACAACAATTTTTAAAGCATAAGAATTGAAGCACACATACACATAGCGCAAATGTGAAGTGTGGTTTTTTAACTCCCCCCCCCCCAGTGCAAATGTGAAGTGTGTTTTTTTTAACTCCTCCCCGCCCCCCCCCCCCCCCCAGCCCCCACTATGATCACTGCACTATAAGGACACACAGCAAAGTAGTTTAACATGTAGAGGAACCTTAAGAGCAGCTTACGAAGTCATACACAGATAAGGGAGTGTAAATTCTCAGCACCAGAGAGAGCCAGGAGTCTAGGCGTGCTCTGATCATGGTTACAAGGCTGGGCTAAGAGTTCTGGTTTGCACAAGTGTGGTATGGGTTTTTTTATCTCAGGAATGAGGAAAAACAGCAATTCCAGCTATGTCTATCATGAGCTGAAAATGACAGGTAATGCAAACATCTGCAAGTATTTCAGTAAAATACCTGAAAAATATCCCCCAAAAGAATGAACAAGATTTAAATGTACAGTTTCCCTCACTACTTATTCATGGTTGGATGTCTTAGTAAGTATCCCAGCAGCACTATAGGACACGGGGAGCCCAGTGGATGAGTTGAACATGAGTCAGCAGTGCACCCTTCCGGTGACAAAGCCTAACCAGGCTGCATCAGCAACAGCACAGCCAGCTGCTTGAGGGCAGGGATTATTCCCCTTTGGTACTCCTGAGGCCACGTCTCCACTCCTCTCTGTCCAGTTTCGGGTTCCCCCATACAACATACCTGAGCGAGTCCAAAGGACTGCAGCACAGGAGGTACAAGAAAAGGCTGAGAACTCTTTTCCCCAGAAAAGGGATAGGTAAGGACAGGTATAATTACAGCCTACAACAGCACAGAGACAGAGTTGTACTCAGAGACTCGCAGCAAAAGAACAAGAGCCTGTGGTCATGGTACAGAGGGAAATTCTAATGAGATATATCGAAAATATTTGCATGGTGAGAAAGGTTAAGTACCAGAACAGATTGCCCAGAGAGGCTGTGGTATCTACAGGCATGGAGATATTCAAAACCTGACTGGACGATCTCATCTAACTTTGATGTTAGCTTGTCATTGAGCTAGAGTTGGGTTAGAAAACCTCCAATGATCCCTTCTAACTTCAATTGCTCTATGATTCTATATTTACTATTTTGGAGGAGGATGTGGGTAGAAAAAGGAAAGCTGAAGGTGGTGGTAGATGCAAAAAGGATTTTATACTAAACAATTCAAAGTGTTTATTGCCAATATTATCAGCAGAAAGAATATTGAAGAATAATTTAATTATATATAGTACTTATTTTTTGGAAAAGCAAAAATTTATTTTCCATAACATTTCCAGAGCTGTTTCAAGAAGCTTCGTAATAGCCCTTCTGGAAAGTTAGCCTCACTTTTAATGCTGTTTGGCTATGCATTATAACTGTCAGTACTTCTACAACAACAAAATACTTCAAGTTATGTCTTTCAGAAAGATTTCTAATGAGAAGTCAGAAAGACTTAATTTTGCAATATGCAAAAGCAGTATGGTTCAAAGACGCTAAGTATTCCTGGATGTTTTTATAATACATAGGAGCTTCTTCCCCACTTGTGAAGGAAACAAATCTTTTATTACTATCACAGAACTAACCATGATGTTCTGTTTCAGAAAAGTATCACAAAAACTATCAATATAATGATAGCATGTGGTGAAACAAACGTAATTAAGTTTAAAACCAAGTGCTCAAGTCGGGAAACAGTTCCTAAGTAACATTCAGTTTGAGATCCCTCAAATGTCAACAGATACCAGATGAATAAACAACCAGTCTGTTTTGAGCATCCTCCAAGGGATGCACAGCAGGTTGGCGCAGATGCCCCAGACACAATTCTCATCTTGTTTCAGTAGACTATCCCACACCTGAATATGTTTTAAGCCTGTGGCAGAATTGGGGACCAAAGCCAAGGAGCAGTTCATTGGCAGGAGAGTTCCTGCCAACAGCAGTCATAAAATCGGTTGGAGGCACAGCATGCAGCACTGTCCAAAGGGTATCTCTACAGCGCAGTTGGAATCAGGTAGGTACCATACAACCTTAAGTGTCACCTTGGTTTATTGGTAGGGTTTTGACAGCAGATGTCAGGTGAAGGCAGATCAGCTAGATTCAGAAAACATTCCAGTTTTCTTGGCTTCACATGTCGGTCAATTTTTGTAGTCTGTATCAAGCAATATATCGCCTCAGCTGGTGTGGGCAAACTTTAACCAAACTGAAGCAGAGTACAGCCAGCTGGGCCAGAGGAGGCAGTCTAAACTATACACTGTTCACAGCAGATGTTCACAGCTTTTGAAGTCCTGAGTCTGCGTGTATGCCCTACATTCATCACTGCATACTCCAAATGTGGGCATAGCTCATATTTAGAAACCTAGACATGGCTCTACCTGTGAGATTCACATTGACATAGTATTTCTTAGCCATAGAGAATATGGTAAGCTTATCTACTCTGAGTCACTCCAGTAAAGTCTTTAGCAGTACAGAGCATTATAGATGACTTCTCATTTCTGCGCCTTCAGTTTAGTTCATGTTTAGGACCGTTAAGGATGTTAAGCATCATATAACAACCACCTGGCACAGAATTCACTGAACTGTTGTGCCACTTTTGTGTCAGCTGCGCTCGGTAGACTACAAATAAGCAGGTACTACACACAGTCATTTTGAAGTAAGTCATCTAAAACACCGTACCAGCATAATGCCACAGAGGAGGAAAATATCTGTTAGAACAACACAGTAAGGACATCAATGAAATGGCCTTATTAGAGTGCCAGAAATCTACATCCACAAGCAGGATTAGGACCAAGCATCTTTGCATATCCAGCATCTCAATGTGTGAGACAAAACAGAAGACTTTAAGCACTGATCGAGTTCACAATTTAGCCAACACCCATGTGTTTCAGCTAAAATCCTGACACTGACTTGGAAGACAGATTTTACATTTGCAGTCCTTCTCCCTCAGACTTCATCTCCTTTGCCTTTATGACAGCAATGAGAATTTCACCTTCAGCTCCCAGAAATTCATTCCTAAATGAATGGTTAATTGAGTGACATATGCAAGTCTCATTACTGTGATGTTCCAAACTCAGTTGCAAGACATTGCACATTGCAAAACCCAAATTAAAGATTACAATTCTAGTTACATGAACAAACAGTTCCTTCAGCCAATTCAAGCTACTAAAGACAGCTCTGTTAGATCATCTTAACACACAAAAGAACAATTTTGATTTCCCAAGTGGAAATCTTAGAAGCCAAGTTTCAGCACAAAAATGTTTTATTAGCTAACTGTGATAACCCCTAAAATCAAAGACAGTGATATAATAATGACAATGTTAGCATACAATGAAAATAGTATTAACTTACTGAGACAAGAAAAATACAATCTACCTCATTTTCTAGAGGCTCCTACATAAAAGTAAAAAATAGATCTGTATCAGTAACATCCTGCATCTGCTACCAAGCGTGAAGCCAATTCCGTAAGGATTTCTGCCAGTGTTTCATCACTCAGCTCTGGCTGGGATCTTCAAATGTTCTCATACTGGCATAGAAAGTTGAGTAAAATATGCATCGAATAAAATTCCTAAATACGGATAAAGCCAGCTTTATAAAGATGGGTAAATCTGTACAGTAATTTAAAAGCACATGAAATAAATGCCTCTAACTTGGTCACTGCAATTACATTTAAGATAGTAGCATTGACAGTAATGATCTTTCCATATAAATAAAGATGTCAAAACCACTGTTATAGAATCTCTGCTATAATTCAGCACTTATTGTCCTCCCCTTGTATGACATAAGTTTTAAAGGAAGGCCATTCACAATAGCGAGAGACAGATCTCTTATCCCAGAAGAAAAAGTCTTTCCCGGAGGTAAAAAGTTTCAAAAGTTCAAAGCTGATTCCTCAATTGTGACTAATTATTGCATCTTTCCTGCTTTTTTTTCCCCTCCCTCAAGTTATGAAACAACGTACCTGGACCACTTCATTTTTAGATGGACTCAGAGAGCTCTTCACTATTTAAGTACTATTCAAAAGCCACTTGTAAGGAATAACAATATTTCATAGAATCATAGAATGGTTTAGGTTGGAAGAGACCTTGAAGATCATCGAGTTCCAACCCCCCTGCCATATTTAATGAATAGGAAACCCTAAAGGGTGCAAATATCAGGAAATAAGTTGCAATTAACATTTAAAAGCCTTATGTGCTGGAAAACCAGTAAGTGGCTTCCCACACTTGAACTCCCTCTTCAGCTATCCTCTTTTACACCATGGTGGGAGCTCCTCTCAGACTTTCAAGCCAAGCAGCAGCAGTCCATGCCAGAGAGCTTAGTCCTGCACGGTGCTAAGCACCTGTTTCAGAAACAGCATTGATCACTTCACATGATCAATGCTGCAGTAGCAGCAAGGATTTTTTAAAAATTGTCACAATGTTAAGGAACATGAGCTGGGTACAACAGTCACTTTTCTCATTCTACAGTCTCACAATAGATTACATAAAGAGATGTTTTCCAACAAAACAACTTGTCATTATCTCCAGAGTTCAGACAACCAGAGTTGTCTCCAGAGTTCAACAATTTTTCATGAACTATAGTAGGTAGTTAGAAGTATCCAGTTAGCAAAAAATCTAACTTAACAAATATAGTGAATACAAGAGCTGGTTCAAGTTTGCAAGAGTACTTAATTTATAGACTGTAGTGAATCACAAAAGTCCAGCTTAAGATGATTGTCCTATTACTACTATTGTCCTCAAATATATTCAGGTGTATCGCTTGCTATTTCTTATAAGCACCGCAGAATATCTGCTTATAATTTTACATCTTATCCCTAAAATAATTTTATGGACTGAGTATTTTGAGGTTGTTTTTACAGCTGTACATCATATTTGCTAGTCAGTTTAGACTGAACAGCATTCAGTGTGCTGGAGAGTAAAATTTCATTACGACTTCTTTTACAATGGACAGAAAGTTGAGTTTCAGGCACGAACTCCAAAATATTTCAGAATATTTGATGAGAGATCGACAAGGACGCTGCTTGGTATATTTATCTTTTTTTAAAGTACAGAGAGACAATTAGAAGCATCCTTTTTGAACTGCATGTAGTGATAGATAGAGATTCATGACAGAGACCACCACAGTGAAGTACATTAGACTAGCGAAAGCTTTTAATAGATCTTCCTACCTTATCTGCCATTATCATGGAGGCCCCGCCATGAATTCCAAGAATTGGAATAGAAGTCTGAGATGAAATAAAATCCAAAATCTGAGCTACTGCCTCCTGATCAGTATCATCTCCAAAAACCACTCCATGGATCTTGGTGCCTGACATCAAGTCGCAAACATGTGTTATGATGCTCTTAGGGTCAGTCTGGTTCACCAGAAGGGTCACCACGTTGATATCAACAGTCAGGTCTGCTGACATTTCCCTGGTCCAGAGAGCTCTGATATCGCGCTCTGTGATAGACTTGGTCCTTCCCAGAATCACTGCAATGTTCAGGATGGGATAACTTTTCTCCGCTCCACAAACAAGATCCAAAGGCGCCAGAAGAGCTTGGAGTACCAGGAGAGCACAGCCAATTTTCCTCATCTTTGCCAGCTTTATCCCCTGTAAAAATGATCACATTGTATGAGAAAAACAACAGAGAGGAAAAAAATAGATACTGTTTATCTCCAATGAAGGTTTTAAACAGAAAGCTTCTGGACACAATGCAAACTTCAGCAGCTTTTTATAATGCATTCTTCACCTTAATTTCAATTCAAGCCTCTTATATCTCCTCAAAAAGTTGGTTTGCCAATGACAGTATTACAACTGGTCTCCCGCAAGCAAGGCAAAAAATGTAGTAAAAGCTGAGAGGAAAGACCCATTAAAATTCTTCCTGGATGGCCAACAAAATTAAAATGACTGACATCATTAAAAAAAAAAAGACGTTATCATCCTTGCCGTCCTAAAACAGGTAAAACACAGAAATCTATTTTTCTTTGTCTTGAATGTCTATTTAAAATTTAGTCACAGTCTAACATGAAGAGGTGCTTTAGCTCAAAATGAGAGAAGCGAGCCAGAGATCTGCTGGAAACCCCAGTCCATATACTACTCCATACATTTCACAGCATCCCAGAACCATGCTGTTTTATTTCTGAAGATTTCTCCTAGACAGCTGCTGCTCAAGCACAGTCTACTGCATTTCTGGAACAGATTCAGACGCACAATATTCTATCTTAATTCTTCTCCCTCCTCTTACGTGGCATTCACTTGAGCATCTCAGAACTGCTGATCTCAAACACAAAGTTGTCACTGGTGTTGAAGGGGAGGGTGTTCCATAAATGAGCATCACTGCATTGGTTTACTTCATGTCTTCACTGAATCTCTGGAGGGGGCTGAATATAGACAGAGTAGGACGGGGAGAGAGATGAGCCATAAAAGTGATCTGAACTATCTGAAGGAGGAAGAAGAGGGAGAGCAGGTCTGACTCTGCAAGATCTCCCTCTGTTTCTGTGCCCCAGGGGATTTCCACCCCCATAACTGGCTCTCTCCTAGCTGCAAGAAGGGAGTCCCAGTGCCACATAAAGCCAAGCTGGTTGCAAAGTGCCACGCAGAACACTAGCAGGGCTGTCCAATCAGGGGTGGCATTTTTCAGATCTCCCTCTCATCCTGCCAGCCCTATCTCCATCATCAATCAGAATTAACTGCTGTTGAAACAGACACCGAAACAAGGGCTTGCTGTATCATCACCTCCTTTCAGGGCAGACAAGGAGATGAGCACGTGAGGGACCATTTAATTGCAAATCAGTGCCACTGTGCCTCCCAAGTCTGCACCGCGGGCCACCTTCCCACCGCTGCAGCACCAGAGGTAGCACGGAAAGCGGTAGAAATAAACCTAAATGCCCGCAGACACGAAGGCGCTTCAGCTTCCTTCAGACCCCGAGAAATAATAATTATGACACCACACACCACGCGCACAACCCCTCTTTGCCCGCCCCGGGCACAGTCCGCTCCCC